>NC_141687.1:1726614711-1727214711 GCF_964263255.1 Lissotriton vulgaris | reverse complement strand
CTGTATTGTTCACCTAGCTCCTCCTTTAGCATTGTTTGTTTGCTCTTGTAGCAAATTAGGATTTACTTTGTGGTTTATTTGTTTAAACTTTTAATTTACCACACTGCTATTTCTTTACCCTGTGTCTGTTCCCCTTACGGCCCACATATTTGTGAACACGTTGGGTTACAAGGACTATATGTCCCATAAATGCACCGTGGTTGGCCAGGATTCCAATAGGACATTTCACTTTATCTTGCCTTATGTTCTCCTCATAACTGCTCAACAGATGTCTTACATATACATTTTGAAATACTTTATAACTTGGGAAAGAAGTAACACGTCAACAATTTTTGCAGCTGTTCTGGCAGTATGCCCTGTCAATCTGGAAGTCATGTGTTGACTGGGAGCTCTGGAGTGCCACACATACTGCTGAAGGAACTCTTGAGTCCCCTAATATCCACACTAGGTCATTAACAATAACTCTGTGTAACGATGAGCTGCCTATGGACCCGTCTTCTGACCAGTTGCTGCCTTATTTGTAGCTTCGCTTCTTTCCCCCCAGTCTCCCACCAACACGAGTGAAACGTCATGGCCCTTTAAACTCCCAAAGCCGACTCCAGAAGAAGGACACGTGACCACGTCAGCTGATGACCTACGCTTCAAAGAGCTGGAAGCGGACGCACTTGGTTGTTGGTCTCCGCCCCCTTTTTATGTAGCACCAACGTCCTGGAGGATCCAAAGATGGCCAGAAACCTTCTTTCTCTCCCCCTCTCCCCGGGATTCAGAGCACCGAACGTCAGCAGCGGAGTCAAAGGGGAAGAATTTCGAAGCGGACCAGGAACACAGCAAGTCGAAGAAGAGCCAACCCGAGAAGAAGAAAAGAGGGCGCCGGACCCTTTCCGGCAGAACGCCAAGACCAGCCACGGCTTAGGAGAGTCGTGGCTTGGTACGGTACGGGGCCGTATGGGAACCGCCTGGGACAGAGGGAGGTTTGGAAGGGGTGGAGGTGGCATGCATTTTAGCTGAGCGCAAGAAAAGCGTAACGCTCACGGTGACGGTTGGATGTCAGTCCTTCCCCCTCACTCCGTACCCTTTGGCCATATGAGAAAATAGGAAATTGCCTTATCAGATTTTTTTTCTTCTTTTTTTTTGCTTCTTTAGGGCGTTCCATCAAGGGATTGGAGCTACATTAGAACGGACCTTAAAAGGGGAGCGAAAATTCAGCAACCTTACTCCTATTCTTTGAAAGAAAAGAGAAGAACTCAGGATACACTGTATTCCTTATATTGAAGTATTTATTGAAGAACCTATTTGCGTTTAAATGAAACTGTTGATTTAATATTCTTCTTTAAACCTGAACAATAAATCATTGTCCGTTCAACGCTTAAGTACGGTCTCCCTGTCTCCTTCTCCACCGCGACACACTGCTATGCTAACCATGGCTTAGGACACTTGACTACATCAAGGGTGGGAACCCTCTTATGACACTTCACCTCACACAGCCAAGCTTTAAAACTTATATTTATTTAGGTATTACAGGTAAGTTCTATTCATTATGACAATTTTGGATTAGACAATTAACTTGTCCTTTTGGACAAGAGCCCAAGTATTTGGGAAGGTACACCACTGTTCCGGTATAAATAATATAAATTAGATTTTGAGGGTTCGAAAAGAGGTTGTTCAAAATGTGCTAATCTTGGAAAATGACTACGTAACATAAAACTTAAGTGGTGTCAAGCATGACTGTGGCCCACATGTGGAGTTTTGCTGGAGACATACTTGCTGACAAATGTGATGGATATCATGTCTAATCTATTACAAGTGCCTAGGAAATCATGCACTTGTATTACAGCAGGTGGGATGTGCTTCATGTTTGTGATGAAGTACCTCATCCAATTAAATCTAAATTTCAGCCTATTTCCCCCCAATCTCCTATACCAGGTCTTTCTCTTCCACATGAATAAAGTACCATGCTCATATCTTTTGAGTTGCAGTAGATGTTTGTAAAATTAATTCTACACAGAAGATTATGTAGTAAAGTGTTTCTTTTATTAGTAATTGATTGGTATTTCCATTATAATTGCAGGTCCCCCTTAGTCAGAGTTGAGGCCAGCTAACCATACACCACCACCACTCTGGTGAATGCAGAAAAGTAGGGGACAGACATCTTCTACTTCTACCCAGATGCCCATCGATTTCATGCCACTATGGGCTAAAACATCATAGGTGCAGCATCCGGACATGAGGATCAGATGGAGCAGACAATAATACTACTCCTAAATTAAAATGACCTGCTGAGGTACGAAAGTGAGTTTTAGAGGTGTAGAAAACAGAAACCTTCTCAGGGGTCTCACTGAGACACCTGGTTCTTTAAACCAACAAAGAAGAGATTGGCACAGAAGCTGTAATATTAAAGAATATCTTTTATTCACCTCAGATGAGGGAGACTACGTTACACAGTACCCTCAGGAACTGTAGGCGGCATTCTAAGGAGTACAGAAAACAGGGACCTTATATGCGCTTAGGTTACATTAGTCAGCATAAAACCAAGGGGAGGTCCTGGCACATGTAAGCATGCAAAATGACCAATATGGGTATACAAGATCCTTTTGCTCAACAAAGTGGGAGGAGAGTCCAAACTGAGCACATTAGTAAGAATAGCCTAACAGTTCTATACTAGAAGAATGTACATTCTACTAGCAAGGCCCCTCTGAGCATGTGAAAGGCTCTGGAAGAGGGAAAAAGCACTTGGCGAGCACATGGCTAACTAAAATGACTGCCAAGTACAAAATTGCTTTCAGCTCATGCTAACATATCCCTGCAATCTATAATAGATAGTCCTTTTAGCATGAGCTAAAGACATTCCTCTGATCCATTAGGAACATAGAAAATATTTGCACATTTATTTTTTATCAATTAATCCATCATAATACATTGCTAGGTGGGCATTTTCCATTCTAAACATTTCATTAAGCGGGTACATATACGGTATAAGCAGGAGTTCAAAGGGAACAAAGCATTGGGTCATAATTAACATACAAGTAGCAGGAGAGAGTAATGACTATTATCACGAACAGGATTATCATTTTTCACAACCTTAAGTGAAAAGCAAATCGTAGAACCATCTAGTAAAAACATTTTCAGGGCTCCTTTGCATTTCAGTGACCATCCATTTCAATTTCAGAATAGCCAACAGCTCATATCTAATAAAAACAATTTCAATAAACTTTTCCAGTTTTTCTTTTATGAGGGCTAAAATATCAATCATATTTTAGTAGGAGGGCAAAGTAACATTGGTACCAAGAAGAAGTCTTTGGGAAATTGAAGACGCTGTAAAACCAGCCTGAGGGGAGTCTTCTCCCTGTGCCCGTTTGAGCCTCACAGGCAGGCTCTTGGTGATTCCAAGGTGGAGCTGCACAACTCACAACTCAAGAATCACGGCCCAGTTTAAAGGGAAAAGTTTCTTCTTTCAGGATAGGGCAATCACCCACTAGGGCAAATGCTCTCAGCGATCCTGTCCAGTGTCTCAGGCAGTGCACCAGTTTTCTTCACTTCAATCTAACAGGCAAAAGAGACACAGCACCTGTACCCTAAACTCAAGTCCTTCCCTAACTCCAATATTACTCTGTTGGCGCACTGCTCTTTGTTGGGGCCACACATTGCATCCAGTGTGTCCAGGTATCTCTTGACCAACAGACAAAGGTGTATATTTGAATTCACTTTGGGATCGGGATTCAGATGCCTGATGCTAGGATCTCTGAAGCAACCCTTCTTTCAAAAGGGATCACCTCAAGCAAAGCCTCCTTGCCGTTCTGGCCGGTCTGTGATTCTCTCAGCTGGGCATCAAAAACTTGATCCATGATTTCTCCTTTCTGATTTGTGACACCCTCTTTCGCCCAAGACAGTGCCAGGGGTACACAATTTATCCCAGGGCTTCTGCCTTCACTGAGGTCCTAGTTGCCAGCAATGTTCACTTTGACTTCAAGCTGGACTGGTGCGGACTCCCCAAGCTGGATCTGTTGTCTGGGCCCCTCTGGCAATGGTTGTAAGGCAGCAAATATCTATTGATGGACAGAACAAAAGGTCTTTAGACAAGGCACAGAAATAATCTATCAACAGAGAGGATAGTCTCAGAATACTTCCTAGTCTTGGGACGCCCCATATATTAGCAAGGCATCCAAGAACCACTTTATTTATCTATGTGATTGTAAAAAAAACCACCAGCCTAGACCTATTGGCAAGTATTAACCCGGGGCGTAGTGGGGCTACGCGAAGCACCACGAAGTGGGGGGAAATCTATGCCCACCCACACACTTTGTGCCGCCCGCCTCCCTCCTGCCCTCTTCTAAATGCCCAACATCATTTAAAAGATTATAAAACTAATTAAAATGACTTACCTGAGACGCCCACGCATGCGCATTTGTCAGGAAGAAGTCGGCGAGAAACCAGGAAGAGGGAGCCCCGGGACGCCGCATCTCAGGTAAGTCGTTTTAATTAGTTTTACAATGTTTTAAATGATGTTGGGCATTTAGAAGAGGGCGGGAGGGAGGCGGGTGGCAGGCAACTTCGCTCCGCCATGGCGTGTGCGTAGTGTTGCCTACTATGCCTACTTTGCGTATCGCGAAGTAGGAAACACTACGCACACTCCGTGGACGGAGCAGAGCACTACGCCCACCCTTACAAGTATAAAAGGAACGATTTAGTGAACTGACGTTCAGTAATACGTCACCCAATCCAAGCAGCCAAGGAAGTCTGTGTTCATTTACTAAATTCTGAGGAAAAGAGAAAAACAACACAGACATACCCTGAATCCTTACATCTGTGTATTCCTAATCTTAACGCCCTCAAGAAAAAAGGAAATGTTCTACACTGTACTCATGAATTTTACATTGCTTGTACAGGACCTGCAGACACTTCTAAATTGATTTCTCTTAATAAAAGCACCTTCATTATACGCTTAGGACCATGCTCTCATGTTATAGGAGCAACAGGAAAATCTAAAACTGCTAATTTAACAGGGATTATATTTTCTCCAGCAGAACATGTTGTGACAAACAATCTTTTCTTCAAAAATGTTTGCTAAGGATCACATGGGCATCTTTCCTGCATTCTACTTTTCACAATCCAAACTATGCAACATCAGCTCTAATAAGGACTGCCAGTTTATTTACACAGGCTAGCTAATAGAAAACTAGCAATGCCCTTGCAAAACTATGTAGCATGAGAATAACATACAATAATGGTGTTATCAACTAAGAATTGTAGAACAAAAACTACCCACATCTCGTTCCCCTTAAAGATCAAATAAGGGAACAGCAATCTAGACTACTCAATCTTTCATAATTTCATCAAACAGGGTGGGCAGTACTATAGCATATTTATATATTCATTTTATTAATGCTAACAATGTTTTAAAAAAAGTATTACTGAATAGCCAATTAAATGTCTAATTTAAGCTTAGACAGGCTAAAAGAAATTGAGAAAAAGAGAGAGAAAACATACATTTCCTACCCTTAATTTGTAGAGGAGATAGTCTCCTTCCCCCATTTTTACAGTAGGACACCTGAAAAAGGTTTCATTCTGTCAACACTATAAACCCTTATTTGTAGCAACTGAATATAAATAAACTCTGAGGAGGTAAATAGTACATTGAACTAGCTAAAGAACATGAAGAACATGAATAACCAACCACCAATACCCTTAACAAGTATACTAGTTATAACATGAGGGCACATGAAGTCAAACTAAATCCCATTGCCTCAGCCCTTGTACAGTAATCTTCAAACTAAAAGCATTAGTGCTGTATATATGAAAAAGCTATCTGTTAATCAAAGCTCACATATACAATTATATTGCTGTTTATTCATATGAATGCATAACACCTTGCTTTTACCAACAAAAAAGGTAAGCAAAACGTATCCTTTCCCTGCGCTGTCATCTTGTCTTTCAAAAAGTTTAAGAGGTCAAAATGTCATAGAAAATCTTGCTCTGGGCCCTGCTAGGCTTCTAAATGTAGACCTCGACCTTTAACCCTTTACCAGCTGTCCTATTTTGTGTGCAAGGCTTTCCATACTGCTTTTTCCCAACTCAAAGTGATTCTGGAGACTGATAGCTGACAAGCAAACCCACTCCATTCCTATCTACCAGCAATTCAGAGGTAAGCTTAATAACGTCTGCTGGTTTTGAAACATATTTTCAATTGTAAGCAGTGTGCGGTATACTTTTCTAGCAGTATAGAGGTCAGATATGTGTGTTATATCTAAATGTGTGCATTTACTGAAACCTGAGAGCCGTATAAAAGCTGCTCTGAATGGCAGACCTGCTTTTAAATATTGAATGTTACCCAATTTCAACTTTGATGTTTGGGACACTTAAAAATGAATATCCTATAATGTTTTTGCATAATAATCATCCCTAGAATGTCCCCTACACATTCCAGAGATGGGGCATCAGAAATATATAATGTATACCCTTACGGAAATGAGTTTTGTACGCCTGTGCAGAGTGACATTTCACATTTAAGTTTCCTCATATTGAGGTCCAGCACTGCTTAAATTCAGTTTTAATGCCATGAGTTCACAGTATAAATATTAGGCTTTATAAAATGTAAAAAACGAATTTAAAAGCACTTATTTTCAATAATATTTTTTTTACATATAATGAAATAAATATTTTTACTAAAACCAATCATTTTGATAATTCCACATATGAAAAGCAAGCGTCATCCCTTGCCTTTCATATTTAGATGCATTCATTTATACCCTAAGCACAGAAGCCTAACTTGAAACATGAAAAATCTGCGCAACTTTTTAAAGGACTGTCTTTATTTAACATCAGAACCATGGATGTGCTTAGGTAAAAAGGCATTAAGAGAGGAAATCCCTACTGTCAATCTGTTCTCTGCTATCCAAACTAATGGAACTGTATTTCTAACTTTTAAAACAGCAATGTGAAATGCAGGGTTTTATATAGTGTTTGCACTGACTTAAGATTTAGTTGACTTCAGCAGTTTTTCTGTGGCCATGCAAACAGAAATAACCACGTGCTATTCATGCAGCTGTTGGTTGAGCAGCAGGCGTCAAATTCTCACGCCTTTCTCAGAAGAGAAAACCCTTTTTCAGAAGAGAAAACCCTTTTTCTGTATTTCTAATGTCTTGACAAAGTGTAATCTCCATTGGTTTGTGTCAGACAGCTGCTTTTCAGTGAAACAGTTAAACACAGCTGTTGGAAAGCCTCTTTTCTTTAGTGTTGAAATGTAAGTACGGTGACAGTCTATTTAAAACCGAGGCATTTCAATGCAGTCAAATCTATCATTCTATAATGTGTGTTTGGTTCAGCAACAACCAAACTCACTCATATGATGTGAATGCCTTTAAATATCTAATACAATGTATCTAAGGAAAATCCTGTAACATTTTGTATGTTGATCATATTTATTGCAAAATACACAATTTCGTTTTTGAGACCTATTTTATTCCTATTGAATGTAAATTCTAATTTTATCTTTAGCATTGTGGCAATTTGCACATGTATAGTTTCTGACTTTGTCAATTTAATAGTAACATGTAGCTATGTAGCATATGTTATATAATTAATTTCAGGATTTTTTATTTAGTAATTAAATTCCATTTTGCATAACAGACTGATGACAGCAAAAAACACAAACAAACACATTGAGCTCATTCCAGACATTTACAGAAGGGGGTCATTTATTTTTTTATTTTTTCATTTATGAAGTTTTATATAGCGCGATCTTGATCCCAAAGGATATTAGAGCGCTTTACAATTTGAGGCAAAGGTAACAAATCAGAACATTAGTCTAACATTGGGAATCTAATGGCCATTGAATCAACTAGAACAAACATAACAGCTCAATATAACCTGATGATGTGAAGAGAGCATGTGGTATGTCTAACTGATGTGGAGAGAGCATGTGGTGTGTCTGATGTGGAGAGAGCATGTGGTGTGTGTTATTAGATGATGTAGAGAGAGCATGTGGTGTATGTTATCAGATGATGTGGAGCGAGCATGTGGTGTGTCTAACTGATGTGGAGAGAGCATGTGGTGTGCATTATCAGATGATGTGGAGAGAGCATGTGGTATGTCTAACTGATGTGGAGAGAGCATGTGGCGTGTGTTATCAGATGATGTGGAGAGAGCATGTGGTGAAAGTTATCAGATGATGTGGAGAGAGCATGTGGTGTGTGTTAATAAATGATGTGGAGAGAGCAAGTGGTGTGTCTAACTGATGTGGAGAGAGCACGCAGTGTGTGTTAGGATGATGTTGAAAGAGCATGTGGCATGTCTAACTGATGAGGAGGGAGCATGTTGTATGTCTAACTAATGTGAAGAGAGCATGTGGTGTGTCTAACTGATGTGAAGAGGGCATGTGGTATGTCTAACTGATGTGGAGAAAGCATGTGGTGTGTCTAACTGATGTGAAGAGAGCATGTGGTGTGTGTTATCAGATGATGTGGAGAGAGCATGTGGTGTGTCTAACTGATGTGGAGAGGGCATGTGGTGTGTCTAACTGATGTGGAGAGTGCATGTGGTGTGTCTAACTGATGTGGAGAGTGCATGTGGTATGTCTAACTGATGTGGAGAGAGAATGTGGTGTGTCTAACTGATGTGGAGAGAGCATGTGGTATGTCTAACTGATGTGGAGAGATCATGTGGTGTGTGTTATCAGATGATGTGGAGAGAGCATGTGGTGTGTGTTATCAGATGATGTGGAGAGAGCATGTGGTGAGTCTAACTGATGTGGAGAGAGCATGTGGTGTGTGTAATTAGATGATGTTGAGAGAGCATGTGGTGTGTGTTATCAGATGATGTGGCGAGAGTATGTGGTGCGTGTTATCAGATGTGGAGAGAGCATGTGGTATGTCTAACTGATGTGGAGTCATCCTCCTCATATTGAAGGTTGAGGGGTTGTTTAGCCTCCTGAAGTCTACAATGAGAGTTGGGCTTTAGGCTAAAGGGAGGTGTCCATCCATAAGTAAACTTTGAATAGAGCGCATCTCCTGCTCATCTCCATTAAACCACGTCCAGGCTGCTGAGGAATCGCTGCTGCTGCTTGTGAAGACTATCATATGTGTCTAGGTTTGAATTGGATGCCCTATCCCGCATGAGACAGTTGGAGACTAGAGTGATTTATCCTTGGACCCATTAGAGATTCTCCGGGAAACACAATAGCGCGCTTAAGGCTAGCCATTCTTACACAAAGAGCACAATCGCTATTTACTCACACAAGAACCACCAATGTGAAACCGCAAAACATAGACATTTAAAAACGCATTCAACCCACAGATCAACACTTAGGACAGACACAAAAGACAGCCCACAGACTGTACTTAAACCAAAGCATTTGTAAATACTAGTTGTAAGTCATATTTACAAGAAGAGCTTCTCAATAGTATTCCAAAAGACTGCACAAAAAACAGCCCAATGATTGTTCCATTTTGAAGAAGCCAAAATACACCAAATTTACTAGTTTTGGCTGGCAGAACACCCCAAAAAAAGTTCTGCATATCTCCAAAAGTGCGCAAAATAGGATCCTGTACATATTTTATTTCCATGGGGTACTTTATCACCAATGAAGAAATATGTTTTTTATACCTAAACCTATTTAGGTATCCCATCTAGGGGAGCCAGCTAATTATATTCACATCACATTATGGTACCTTCAAAAAGCAACACATTATTTGATGTGTGCTTGCCCAAGAATATTGTAAGATGTACAATACTATACACCAGTGGCACTTAACATAAAGTTTGTTGTTACATATTTTATAAAAAAAAGTAGAGAAAAGTCTCCTCATTACCAGCCTACACAAATTGCAATTCATATATTTCCATATTCCATAATTTTGGGCAATTCCATTTCCTTATCACTATATATCACTGTATCACTTTATATTGCTCTATATCACTTTTTATTTTCACTTTATATCACTTATCTCACTTTATATCACTATATCACTTCTCTCACTGTCAAGTTCTGAATGACCTAACGGTCCTTTTTAGTATACTCACGCCAAAAAGGTTCTCAGTCAGGAGCGGTAAACATTTGGAGGATCAAAATCAGGAAGACGAGAAATATACTGAGCTGCAGAGGCAGAGAATCTCAGTGCTCAGGGTACCTCCTTAGTAGATTCCTGTCCTGTCCTCCTCAGTAGATTCCTGTCTCCTGTCAAGATCATTCCCTTAGATATCCGCTTCTGATGAGGTCCACATTGATGCGCCATTTGTAGAAAATAGAAACCTTTTCAGGGGTCTCGCTGACACACCTGGCTCTTTAAACCAACAAAGAAGAGATTGGCACAGAAGCTGTAATATAAAAGACATCTTTTATTCACCTCAGATGAGGGAGACTACGTCACACGGTACCCTCAGGAACTGTAGGAGGCATTCTAAAGAGTACAGAAAACAGGGACCTTATATATGCTTAGGTCAGCATAAAACCAAGGAGAGGTCCTGGCATATGTAAGCATGCAAAATGACTAATATGGGTATACAAAATCTGCTTGCTCAACAAAGTGGGAGGAGGGTCAAAACTGAGTACATTAGTAAGAATAGCCTGACAGTTCTATACTAGGAGCAGGTGCATTCTACTAGCAAGGCCCCTCTGAGCATGTGCAATGCTCTGCGGGAGGGAAAAAGCACATGGCGAGCACATGGATAACTAAAATGACTGCCAAGTGCAAAATGGCTGTCAGCTCATGCTAACAGATCCATTTGCAGGACTATAAGGGAAACATCTACCTCTTTTTGTGGAGAATTATCAGGATCCAATATCCAACTACGTTCCTGCATAGAAATGGAGGCTGAGGAAACTACTGTAACACCTGGCATCACCTTTCAGTCTGCTAATCAGGAGACCACTGTCCCCCTTAGAGGGGCCGCTCATCTGTACTATTGGAAAAGGATTCAAAAATAGAACATCACCTAGAAGTGCAATCACTAATTACTTTCTATGAGGCACCAGCATTCCTTCTTGGACAATTTCTATACACATTTGCTTTTTCAAGAATGTGTTATTTATGGACATGGTCTTCAAAACACTGAACTCATCCTCCTAATCTCATTCAAACCTGCAAGTTAGTTCCACCTCTAGATATTTTTTTGTTTATTTCATTGTTCTTATTTGATTAGAAATTAAAACCATCCTCTTTGTGAATATTTCTTTCTATGGTGTGGTTTCACTGTGCTGTCTTTTGAGAAAGCAGTACAGTGTGTCAACATACTGAATGCACCATATCAAATAATATTAAATAAAAGCATTGTATGTTTTTTCTCTTCAGAGAATTTTATTTAACAAACAAACAGAGAAGCAAAAGTTGCAGTGACAATGCAAATAAACCAGACTAGTCTTCTCTAATGAATAGCTCGTGAGCTATTGGTAGCCATCTGCCTAGTTGAAAGTAGATTTCCAGTGTGTTGCCCAGCCCGCTAAATTAGAAGTTTCTGCTTGTTGGAATTAATATATGTCTATCAAAATTGAAAAGTGTGTATTCGAGACAAAAATTTGTTTAATTTTAGAACTGATAACCTGATGTCTGTAGATAAATGGCTGCATTTCTAAAATATGCTTAAAGCTGATATTTGAGTGATCTTGTGGTGTGAAGAACTATTACTAGTATTATTAACTTGGTACCCAGGCATTGCAGTTATGCCTGTTATGTATTATCCGGGTAGAGGCATTCCACATTTTTAAAGCATTTTTCACTTAATGCTGGCAATCATGCCTAATGCACTGAGGTGAGGCAAACACAAAGAGATGATGGACGGAGCGCTGAAACATTTCAGACACTCACTCCCAGTCACAGATCTGGGTGGAATCCGTCATCTTTCTTTAGCTCACTTCGCCAAACCAGTTTAGACCCAGCCATATGCAAATCAGTTTTGACTCTGTTCCTCGTTGGAACAGTCCAGTCTGAACAGCTTAGCCAGGTCTCCCCTGGACAGGTAAGAAGCATCCTGAAAACGGTTTTGGGGTAACATCCCTCATCAGCCAGGTTAGCTTGAATCCAGGGGCAAAGTGAGCAAGGGACCAGCGTCTGGACATACCATGCCAACTTAGGGTGAACAAAGCAAACGCAAAGAGATGATGGACAGAGCGATAAAACTTTTCAGACACTCACCACCAGTCACAGATCTGGATAAAATCCATCATCGTTCTTTAGCTCACTTCCCCACCCCAGTTCAGTCCCAGCCATATGCAAATCAGTCTTGACCCTGTTCATCGTGGGGAAAATTCAGCCTAAACTACCAAGCCAGGTCTTCCCTAGACCGGAGACAAGCAACCTGGTTCCGGTTTTGGGGTAACACCCCTCATCAGCCAGGCTAGCTTGAATCCAGTTTCAAAGTTAGCACTGAGGTGATCACTGCTGGTGATAAACATGCTTATGAAGGGTGCTTATGGAATCTTATCTGATGTTGTCACTAATACAACACAAATAATATTAGTAGTTCATGATAGTTTTCATTGAACATATGTAGTTCCTATTACAGGAAAGGTTGGAGATGCCTGAACCAGACACTCCAAATTTACCGAAGGGTAAGTGGAGGGATATTGATCTACACAATAAATATTACTGGTTACCCTGTCATTATAACAGTAGTTATCATCGCATAAACATCAGGGTAGCTGATCCTGCAGGTAGTAGAGGAAGTCACATATCAGTGGGTTATTCCAGCAGGAGTGTAGTCAAACCAGGCCCTATGGCTAAAAAGTGGAAGTGCAGAGAAAGAAAGACAAAAGAGAAAAAAGGAGGACTAGGCTATGGCTACACTGGGGAGAGGTAGTGTAGTAGCCAGGGGTAGAAACTTGGGCAGGTTGCCACTCAACTGGGAGTCGCACATAAGGCATGTTATGGTGCTTTATTCATACTCGTCAAAGGCATCCCTTAAGTGTTGGGGGATGAGGGGCCATTAGGTTTACAGCATAGGATGTTGTAGGTGACCCTAACTAAGCATAATAAATTCCACCATTTATCACAAACTGAGGATGTAGATGCTTTCAAATCAGTGAGGACGGTTTTGGTACCTAGGGACAAAAGAAGATCTGTCAGTAAGGAGGTGAAATGTTCAAATTCCTTTGCACGTGGGTTGGCCTTTAGACCTAAGGTTGCCGTCAGGAAGTCTATTTCTATCGGGATGTCAGTGATCCGATATTGTAAATCCTGAATTTTGGTCCATAATGGAGATGCCATCTTGCATGTCAAAAACATGTTTTGAGGTTCCCCAGGCGCCTACCCACACCACCAGAATGTGTCAGAATCCCTTAGTCCCAATTTGGGTAGTCCGGAATGGATTCAGTATGTTTTGTGATTAGACCACAATCTAGACTGTGCAAGGACAGGAGTAATTTTTGCTTCAAACTGGGAGGTGCCAGTTTTGCGCCAAGTCATTTAGTGAAAGGGTTGAGTACCTACTATCTGGAAGGGTGGTTCCCATTTCTTGTTAAATCATTTTTGAGTTTGCTTTTTATGTGTGTCCAGTATTTTATATTGCTGGGAGGCTGAGTGCACTCCTTTCTAATGGATACTAAACGAGCCAGCTGGTCTGGTGTGAGGGGACTTCAATTTGCTTCCAACATTTTTGATTCATAGAAATGTATTGAAGTTAAAGTTAGGTAGGTTAAATTTCATTTGCAGAGTATGGAAGGGTACTGGGTTGTTGGATGATCCAAGGCTAAGGATGTTGTTTATACCCTTTTGGGCCTACGTCTCCCAGAGTAGACTTTTCCCGTCCATATTAACAGCACTAATTATACCACAGTGTAGTAAGTGTTGAGCACTGTGTACGATGGTCATAGTCATGGTCTAACAGGAGGAGTGATGTTACAGTATCCTTTATGATTTGGTGTGAGTGAAGGAGAGGGAGTCTCAAAATGTTGTGGATTGTATGAGTGGAGCTGAGGGGGAGTGGTGAAATAAGACTAGCCTCAATTGTGAGCCATATGGGAGGGTTGGTTTCATGTGTGTTGAGCCACCTAGTGCTCTGCGCACTAAAGTGGTCTCTTTGGTAGTGAAGGAAATCAGATACTTATCCCCCTGTAGGTTTGATTTCCTAGATTTTTTCCTTTCCAAATCATTTAAAAAATGGTGCTACCCACTGATTTGAGAAAGTTAGGGGATTAAAGCACTTAGAGCATGTTGGAGATGAAGTTGATCAGTGGAGCTATCATAATGTTCACTGTACCCACAGAACCCCACCAGGTGATCTTCTCCTGTGACCACATGGTGATGAATTCTTTAATTTTGTTCAAGGTTTTATGTTTATTTAGTGCAATGGACTTTTTAGGGTCTTGAGAGAACCATATGCCCACGTATTTAAAGGCAGATGGATGCCACTTCCAGCCAAACTTGCCCATAACATCAGATGTGCAGTGTAAAGTTAGGGGTAAAACATCTGTTTTATCTATATTAAAGTATTATCTCACGACTTGTAAATGTCCACTTATTTCTTCTAAAATAATTGGTATAGATACTGGGGCATTTTCAGAAAACAGTAGTACATCATACGCATATGTGGCAACTACTTGTCTACTAGATAGAAGTTGGATAACTGGAATTTTTAGTTTGTCCCTAAATACGGCAATGAGAGGTTCAATAAATAGTAGGACGAGCAGAGGGGAGAGGGCACCCCGACGTGTGCCCTCTGGTGAGGTTAAAGAAATGGTAGAGGTGTCCGTTTACTTTCACCCTCGCTGTTGGGCAGGAGTAGAGGGCCATGGCCATGCGTATAAAGTTTTCACCTTGGTCATATTTAGGTAGGGTAGCTTGCAGGAAGGCTAATGAGACCTTGTTTAAGGCTTTTTCTCTGTCAAGGGTTAATGCCACAGTTGAGGAAAGGGAAAGTTTCACCCTTTCTAGGACATGGCAGAAGGGGCTGATGGTGTCAGCTGGCAATCTGCCGTCATGGAAGCCTGTTTGAGTGTTAGGGATAGGTATTTGGATGACTGCTTCCATCTGGCGGGCCATAACCTTTGCATATATCTCACAGTCAATGTTATTTAGTGAAATCAGCCAATAATTTGACACGATTGTCCTTCCCCTCTTTTATTATCACTAAATTAATGGCTTCATTAACTGAGCCTGTGACCTGACCTTGGGCGGCATATTCAGTGAATAATACATGAAAAGGATAGTACAGTAAATCAGTGAATGTTTTATAGATTTTAGCTGAGTAGCTATCTGAGCCTGGGGCTTTTCCCGTTTTGAGGGAGCGGATAGCCCTAGAAATTTCCTCAGACATAATTGGCTTATTGACCTCTAGTTGATCTTGCGGGGATATTTTAGAAGGGTATACGAATGGAGATAGTCAAGAGATTTTGGGGGGCTAGGTGTTTTAGAGTTATATAGCTCCCTGTACAACTTTTTGAAGGAGTCAAATATGCCTGGGGTGGAGGTGACGTCAATCCCATTATTGTCTCTTATGCCATAATGAGGGAGGTATTTTTTATGTACTTTAATTTGCAAGAGATTTGGCTGCTTTGTTGTCACATAAATCGTCAGCTTTAACTACATCTACCCATTTGTGGGCTCTGTTGCTTGGTATTCTATTATATTCATACTGCTCAGCATGCAGTTTGCCTAAGAATGATAACCCTTGGAATTTCTGAGTTCAGTGCAGATCTTTTGAATGATGCCTTCAAGTTGTTTAAGGCAAGAGCAGCTGGCTTTATTTTTAGTGGAAGCCATATTTATTAGTATTTCCCTCGGTGTTGCTTTAAGAGCAGCCCAGCGTGTTATCTGAGAGGTGCCATTCATCACATTTTCCTGGAGGAAGTTCATAATGGACATCTCTATCTGGGCTTTACACCTGGGGTCTTCCAGCAGGTCATCATTCATACGCCACTGATGGGGAGGTGGTGTGGGGTCGTTGAAGTTTTAATTGAAACACAAGCCTTGTCAGATATCAATTTTGGGAAGTGGGCATTTTGAAGTGGAGTACTGCTGACCATAATATAGTACATATAAGTGAAGGAGTAATGAGCCAAAGAGTAAAAGGAGTAATCATTTCCTGTGGGGATATGAAGACGCCAGATGTCTACTAAGATGTTTTACAGCAGATTTTAATTTGTTAATAAACTCTGCTTCCTATAAATTTATGGGCTGATAACCTATCAATATTGCCATCCTTGGGAAGAATAACATAGCCTCCCAGAATAATGGCTAGATTCTCCGTAAGGACCAATATTTGTTGATCAAGGTCGTTTCAGAAGTCTGAGGCGTTTTCAGCATAGATATTTACAATGAAGAATTCATGATATTTTTTTCTCATTTTGATTATGAGTCACCTAGCTGCTTCATCATGGATGTGTGAAATGGATACACTCAATTTTTTTGAGATAAAGGTAATGACCCTATTTGTCTGTTTGGGGCCAGTGATATACCTAGATCAGAAATCCAAGGGCTATCAAATTTAACATCATGGACGTATTTTAGATGGTTCTCTTTTAGTAGAATGATGTCCTCCTACAATTTATGGCAGTAGTCTCCCTTTAACAGGTTGGGTAAGCCCTTTAGTTTTTAGTGAAATAATGTTCAGAGATAGTGACATCAAGGTGTGTCTGTTTCTCTTTGAAGGTCTAGTGGCAGTATAGGGAAATGAGGGGCTAATGAAGACGGCACAATCTATTCGAGACTCAGTGAGGACGAACCATATCTTGTGGTTAGGGTATAAGTGGATCTAGATGGCCCGAGGGAGAGTAGAGGCCCATACTCTCAAGATAGGCTTAGGAAGGAGGGATAGATAGAGTGGAGAAGAGAGTAGCAATAAAGCAAAAAATCTAGGAATACAAACAACCTTTAGAACTGCCACAAAAGAATAATAACAATAGACCCAACCCACCCACCATTAACCCACCCCTGAAATGAGCGGTTGGCACATTTCCCCTCTCATATTTTATACAGTGAAATTAGAGCCACAAGCTGGTAAGTCTCCTACTTGCCAGGTGATTACCCAGACCTGCAGTTGTGTATGGTGTTACTAGATTAAGGGGAGGGGTAAAGAGGGAATGTTATGGTAATGAGGGATGGAGGGAGTGGGGGATGTTGGGATAATCTGGACTAGATTGAGTCCTGACTCTGGGAGAAGGAGGGAGTGTCAGTATAACATGCGGGTATCTGTGTGTGATGGGTATGTTTGATGGGTCAATAGAATAGTGTGGTCGTAAGTCAGTACATGTAAAAGAAATGCATTACAGACTATGTAAGGTATATGTTCAGGATATGGTGTTGCACAAGCTTTGTGCAATGCAGGCATTAATATGTCAACGTGCGAGGATCGGGGCCTAGTGGAAACAATGGCTGTCCATAGGTCAGGGCGAAGTCAGTGTATGGGCACAGATACAAGTATGCGTATACTCTAACATGATCGCTGAGAACCAAATATGGAGCGACAATATGAGGGAAAGGATCTTGTGTTAAAAAATTAAACCTTAACCTCCTATGACAAGGATGCAATTACACAATAGTTGCATGCAGACTGTGAGTTCATACTGATGGGGCGAGGGTGAAAACAAAAAATGTTGTATACCCCTCGTAAAGTTGGCTTCCCATAACTGTAATATGCATTAATCATGTGGTTTTAAAATGAACCAGCATAGAATAGAAAGCACAAACACAAACACATTAGGCATACTAATATGCTTGTGTTGCAAACGTAATCCATTAATTATGTGAAGCCGTCTTACTAATATAGTGCAGAAATGCTATAATCTAATGGAAAGCTATGCAAGTATGCTTCCTAAATGTATTATTGTGGCAGAAATGATGGAGAATGGTAAGAAAACAATGCATAATTGTTGCTTAAAAGGCTAGGTAACCGCCAGGGTTTGCGAGACTCCGAGACAATGATTATTACGCATTCGCGACTATGCTCGAGAGATGTGCAAGCAGTCTGTGCCTGTGCAGCGTGGGTCAAGGTCAGCATGGCCTGAAGAGCAGAATGGTGCCAAGATTGAGATGTTCGATTCATGAGCCTGGGAAAGTTTAGTGAAGTGACAAGTTAAAGGACACAAGTGAAAAAATTTAATCTCAAACAATCAGAACTTTTATTAAGATTAGAACTAAGACTTGGAGGAAATATGGACAATGAGGAGATGAGGTGATCCTCATTCACCCCTTGAATGGACCAATTAAGAATCGTGCCTGGACACTAAAAGTTTCAAATTTTAGATAGATAGTTAGGGGAAAAGGGTATACAAGCGGTCGTTTGGAGAAAAGAAGGGAGCGTGTTTTTGAATTTATTTTTCGCACCACAACATGCATTCGGACTGATTGATTTTTCCATGGTGCTAAGACTTTGACATTTTCTTGACTTTAACTTTTGATGGGGATGGAGCCCTGATGGGAGTTTAACATCGAGAAAGAATAGAGAGGCTGTATTTGGGAACCATTCTTTGTTAACTCTGATTTCCATTGCCGATATCATTGGTAATATGTCTTTGACTTATTTTTCTGATCTATTCTGCTAATAAATGTAAACTGTTTGAATTTAATCTTCTTTTTCTTTAGGTGAATTTAAATGTTTAATGGTGTATGAATTAGGGTTACATAACATAAGGTCATGCTAGGAGATCTAAAAATGTTAAAATAAAAATTAAATAATTGGAGAATTAAGCTGGTCTTGTTGTCCATTAGTTAACTTTTACTAACTGATCCATTGACCAAACAGTTGGGTGTCTTAAATGTTTTCTCGAGAATTAAAACCATGGTAAGATCTAATAAAATGCATATGTATATAATGTATAGAATTTAGATTAAATAGATGAAGTTGGACACTCCACTATTCCAGCAGCTCATCCTCTGGTTTTCACTGATCCTGGGAGCAGGGTGATTTGCGTGAATGAGTGACTCGCAGTGTTATGAGCCCCACCGACAAGTAAATTGTAATAGCTTCTAGAATATATAGCAAAGGTTTGGAGGTTTGTTTTAGAGCAGCGCTGGATAGATTTTTCTTGGTAGCAGTAGCCTGGTTGCTATAGGTTAACTTAGATAAGTAATGTATAGAATTAGTAGGGTAATGTATATAGAGTTTGAAGTACAGAAATTATGACTAACATTATATGTTGAGTCTGTATTACGTTATGTGTAGTTGGAATTTTGAGGCTTCTGGGAAGTAGGAAGCTGGTTACTCTTCCTAGGAAGAGGAAAGTGTGACAAGTAAGTCACACATCACATAGTCTGTTTCAAAGTAGTAACATTGTCGTGTGTTACAAAGTTAGGGACATTTTACGCGTAAAAGTGGTGAATGTATAGCAAAGAGCACCAGTAAAATCTTGGCTCTAAGCACAGGAGTCAAATGTACTCTGCATAAAACTGGTTTTAGTTGTATAAAGGAGTAAATGCAGTGTGCCGATAATTTTGTAAAGGAGGGGTCAGCCGAAGCTGCAGAAGCTGGAGCAGGGCTGATGTCAGAAGTGTTCCGCTGGGATTGGTCCACGTGATTGGAACGGAGTGAGCGCTGATTGGTGTGCTAGCAAAGGCTGTGTAAGCATTGGTTGAGAGTGATTGGAACGTATTCTATTCTGATTGGTGCTTTAGTGTGAACCGCGCTGTGATAGGTTGGTGCAGGGAAGCAGTCTGCGGAAGAGTGCGCAACTGTTTGAAAGTCAGGAAACCGGCGAAAAATTTAGTTTTATTATGGAGAAGAAAGGGAAACTCCTACATGGTTTAAGAAATTAAATAATGTGTTTAATAAGGATAAGGAAATAGTGACAAGAGAGGGAAAATTGCTTCCTCCACCTAAAACGCATGCATCGTACATGATGACAAAATATGGCTATTGTACGTGTATATGGTTAGAAAATTAGGCTAGATACACTAAGAATGACAGCGCATTAGCATTTCCAGAAGTAGGCTTTTTTAGCACTGCTGTACTACGAAATTTGAGAGAAAATATGACTAAGCTTTAACCAAGACTTAGACCAACTCAATTTGAGGCATTGACCGAGTGGGAAAATGAGATGCATGAAATGGAGCGAGAAAGGTTTGAGGAGTTCAGAGGACCTAGGAGGTTTATGGGGAACGACTCACGAGAAAAGAATGCGGAGATGAAGAAACGCTGATATGTGTGATGGAATGTATCCGGTAAGGACAGTTGATGAAATGGTAGGACGGAAGTGTACGGAAAAGAGAACTAATGTAGAACCAGAAAGGAAGAGTTATGGGGATTGTGAGACAGAGAATGAAGTACTGGAGGAGATATTAAATAGAAGACCCCCTCCATATCAACCGAGGTCAGTAACAGTGACTCCAAATGCTCCGCCAATAGAGACCAGATTTACTGGTACCCCAAGACGATTTTCTGAAATTAAAGACAGTACCGAGAGAGAGGAATTGCGATATGATTCTAATGACCCATTAATGGAAACCAGACTTACTGGTACTCCCAGACAGAATTGTGAAATTAGAGGAAGCATGGATAGAGCAGAGAGGAGATTTGAAGAAAACCCAAGAATGTCCAAATATGTACGATCTGCTTATGAATTGACTGATCCCGACGTTCTCCGGGTATGAATTGCTGCCGGACGATTGTCACGCCCATTGGCCATGCCCCCAGAACACGCAATATTGCCCAATAAAAATGACCATAACAAATGCCTAAATCCTAATATGTGAGCGCCCTCCATAGAACTTCGGGCGGGACGTGTGTCTAAAAGTGTATCTCGGTGCTGGCCATCAATGAGAGAGACCTGTGCATTTTTCAAAGGGGTGGTGAAACAATATGAGTATGTTGCTGGAGATGTGGCCCGCCGTGCCAGCAATGTACTTACCGTGGAGGGATATTTCCGTGGAGGCTGGCCTTGTTTCTGGATGTGCGTTGCGCGAGGCCTGTGCCCAACAGAATTGGTAAATCTCCAGTGTGCGCATCAGGCGTCACCGTCACCGGACGATAAGGCGAGATTAGATTTCCTGCACAAAGGCCCCTGTTTGCGCTTCTTCCGTCCCTTGGGAATAGCGCCATGCCTGAACTACATACAGTAAAGCAGGTGCACGGCCCTGGGAGTGCGGGGCAAGCACACCTGGAGTTGGAATGTACGCAAGCTTTTTTTTTTCTTCGTAATGCCGCGCCCCACACACGCCCACGCCCCGCACAGGATATGAGACATGCATGAAGGGCGGAATGTACCACATGCTTTCGTAATGCCGCTCCCCCAGCACACGCCCACTGCACACGATATGGGACATGGCATGAAGGGCGTAATGTACCACACACCCCCAGCGTATGTCACGCCCCCAGCACACACCCACAGCACAACACAGACACGCCCACAAGGAACTAATTTGCTGGCATGATTCTTTTACATTCTAAATGTATATGGTGGGCGTCTGCATAGCCTATGTCCTTCTGCTGCAACTGCCCTTTCCAACGCTGTATTGGGTGTTGTGATTGGTGCTGTGGTTACTGAGATTACCCGCCTCAAAGGTTTGGGCTCTCTCTTTATTATATTAGTACGGATTGAGCTACTTGATGTTCAGCCACTTTCACCTGTGCCCACATGGCTTTCTCTTTAAGCTTTCTTTGCTTAACCTCAATCTCATTACTGCAATACTTCGCATGCCTCAACACCTCGTCGACAGAACATGACTTCCAACCCATCAAGTTATTTTGATCATATCTCCTATCTCTGGTCTTAATGCAAAGACAAAACAATATACAAAATTACTCTTGTCCTTTTCAGTCAATTCCTCACATTCACTATATTGCTTAAACACTAGCAACAATCTCTCATAAAATGAGTGTTCTGATTATTTAGGTTCTTGCAATGTCCTGTCAATCTTTACCCAATCTGTTTCATTCTGCTTTTGGTCAGTCCACAGTTATCTTGCATTCATACCATAGGTCTGCTGGTACTACTATGTCAAACAACCCATCTAAATCTTCCCATAGTACTTTTGAGACTTTTACAAATGGATCCACTTGTCGGTACCATTCCACTGGTTTCTCTCGCAACCTACGAAATCATTTGTAAATGACAATATATCCTGTCTAGTCCAAGGAACATGCTCATACCCTCCTCCTGGTATTTCTCTCATAGGAAATTAATTCGCTACAGGCTCCTTTTCTCTAACTGGAAATGCTAATGATGTTTTTTCATTGTTTTCTACCCTTTTCTTTGTGCATTTATTTTTCCACCATTCTACATCTTTCCACTTCCTCAACAACACTATCAATTCCTTTATCTGGGTTAATCCTCCGGCAGTATTCATATTGTCAATATCCTTTTCAGTAAAATCTACTCTGTAAGGCTTTTGTAATATTTTAGTCTTTGCAAAGTCTATATTGAGTTCATTTGCCAATCCTTCTAGTCAATCATGTAAGTTTTTAGCTCTCCATGTAATGCTTTTACACATGAACATTAATTCATCATCTTGGTAGGCTTTTAACCTATCTGTTCCAATTGTTCCAATCATTAGTTCTTCCATGTCAATTTTCAATATGACCACATCTAACAGTTTAGGTTCTTGATATTTAACTTTTAGTGTTTTAAGCCATTCACTTAATTCATGTTCTGTTGGTCCTACAGGTGTTTGTGACAAATCAATTTTCTCTATACTTCTTTCGGGTGTTGCAGCTTCTGATTCCGCACCCGTTGGAAACTTATATGGGAGATTTTGCTTAACGGTCAAGTCAGGCGGAGTCATTTGACTAGTATGCCTAGCTTCAGATAAGTCTGGATAAACCTTTTCTCTTACTTTTTGCAAACTTTGATTCAAAGGGATAGTTAACAATGGTTCTTTTATTTTCTGGTTTTCGAACACTAGAATCACAGGACCTATTGTTACTGGGACAGTCACAGCTTCTATATTTTTAGTGAGTTCCTGTATCTTTTCAGTCAATTCATAAGCAGATCGTACATATTTGGACATTCTTGGGTTTTCTTCAAATCTCCTCTCTGCTCTATCCATGCTACCTCTAATTTCACAATTCTGTCTGGGAGTACCAGTAAGTCTGGTTTCCATTAATGGGTCTTTAGAATCATATCGCAATTCCTCTCTCTCGGTACTGTCTTTAATTTCAGAAAATCGTCTTGGGGTACCAGTAAATCTGGTCTCTATTGGCGGAGCATTTGGAGTCACTGTTACTGACCTCGGTTGATATGGAGGGGTCTTCTATTTAATATCTCCTCCAGTACTTCATCCTCTGTCTCACAATCCCCATAACTCTTCCTTTCTGCATTAGTTCTCTTTTCCGTACACTTCCGTCCTACCATTTCATCAACTGTCCTTACCAGATACATTCCATCACACATATCAGAGTTTCTTCATCTCCACATTCTTTTCTCGTGAGTCGTTCCCCATAAACCTCCTAGGTCCTCTGAACTCCTCAAACCTTTCTCGCTCCAATTCATGCATCTCATTTTCCCACTCGGTCAATGCCTCAAATTGAGTTGGTCTAAGTCTTGGTTAAAGCTTAGTCATCTTTTCTCTCAAATTTCGTAGTACAGCAGTGCTAAAAGAGCCTACTTCTGGAAATGCTAATGCGCTGTCATTCTTAGTGTATCTAGCCTAATTTTCTAACCATATACACGTACAATAGCCATATTTTGTCATCGTGTACGATGCATGCGTTTTAGGTGGAGGAAGCAATTTTCCCTCTCTTGTCACTATTTCCTTATCCTTATTAAACACATTATTTAATTTCTTAAACCATGTAGGATTTTCCCTTTCTTCTCCATAATAAAACTACATTTTTCGACGGTTTCCTGACTTTCAAACAGTTGCGCACTCTTCCGCAGACTGCTTCCCTGCACCAACCTATCACAGCGCGGTTCACACTAAAGCACCAATCAGAATAGAATACGTTCCAATCACTCTCAACCAATGCTTACACAGCCTTTGCTAGCACACCAATCAGCGCTCACTCCGTTCCAATCACGTGGACCAATCCCAGCGGGACACTTCTGACATCAGCCCTGCTCCAGCTTCTGCAGCTCCGGCTGACCTCTCCTTTACAAAATTATCGGCACACTGCATTTACTCCTTTATAAACCTAAAACCAGTTAGTAACCACAAAAAATATCTCCATCCGTCTGTTTGGCTAAAACCAAAGTGATAGTTTCCTCGATCTCACAAGTATTCTGTATTTCCAGTAGACAGCGCTTACCTCTTCTCTACCACAGAATTTTAGTTTCGCCGATAAAGTAGCACTTCCCTCTACCTTACACTTCTGTCAAGCTCCGGTATCAACTCTTTTACTCTCTTAGCTCTAAGTTTTATGCAGAGCACATTTGACTCCTGTGCTTAGAGCCAAGATTTTACTGGTGCTCTTTGCTATACATTCACCACTTTTACGCGTAAAATTTCCCTAACTTTGTAACACACGACAATGTTACTACTTTGAAACAGACTATGTGATGTGTGACTTACTTGTCACACTTTCCTCTTCCTAGGAAGAGTAACCAGCTTCCTACTTCCCAGAAGCCTCAAAATTCCAACTACACATAACGTAATACAGACTCAACATATAATGTTAGTCATAATTTCTGTACTTCAAACTCTATATACATTACCCTACTAATTCTATACATTACTTATCTAAGTTAACCTATAGCAACCAGGCTACTGCTACCAAGAAAAATCTATCCAGCGCTGCTCTAAAACAAACCTCCAAACCTTTGCTATATATTCTAGGAGCTATTACAATTTACTTGTCGGTGGGGCTCATAACACTGCCAGTCACTCATTCACACAAATCACCCTGCTCCCAGGATCAGTGAAAACCAGAGGATGAGCTGCTGGAATAGTGGAGTGTCCTACTTCATCTATTTAATCTAAATTCTATACATTATATACATATGCATTTTATTAGATCTTACCATGGTTTTAATTCTCGAGAAAACATTTAAGACACCCCACTGTTTGGTCAATGGATCAGTTAGTAAAAGTTAACTAATGGACAACAAGACCAGCTTAATTCTCCAATTATTTAGTTTTTATTTTAACATTTTTAGATCTCCTAGCATGACCTTATGTTATGTAACCCTAATTCGAACACCATTAAACATTTAAATTCACCTAATGAAAAAGAAGATTAAATTCAAACAGTTTACATTTATTAGCAGAATAGATCAGAAGAATAAGTCAAAGACATATTACCAATGATATTGGCAATGGAAATCTGAGTTAACAAAGAATGGTTCCCAAATACAGCCTCTCTATTCTTTCTCGATGTTCAACTCCCATCAGGGCTCCATCCCCATCAAAAGTTAAAGTCAAGAAAATGTCAAAGTCTTAGCACCATGGAAAAATCAGTGTGGGATTTCACAGGAGAGGATATTGGATTAATGAAGGGTGTGGATCCTGTGAAAGTTTCTGTAAAGGAAGGAGTGAGTTACCCAAATATTCCCCAATATAAATTGACAGCAGAAATAATTGAAGGAATAACTCCAGTGATAAACAAAATGATTGAACAGGGAATTTTAAGAGAAATAATAAGCAGTCCATGTAATTCACCTATAATGGGATTGAAGAAACCTAATGGAACTTTTAGGATAGTGCAGGATTTACGAAGAATTACAAAAAATTTTGTCTCATGCTGTCCTGTTGTGCTAAACCCAGCAGTGATCTTGTACCAAAGTCCACATCATGCAGAATGGTATACAGTCATTGACCTATGTAATGCGTTCTTCACAGTTCCATTACACCCAGATAACCAGCCAATATTTGCTTTCGGTTTGGAGACCTTATTTTGCATGGTGCTGAATTCCTCAAGGGTATCTGAGAGCCCCTCTGTCTTTAATCAGTTGCTAAAAAAGTAATTGGAGAGTTTGAACATGCCTGGAAATTCAGTATAAGTTCAATATATTAATGACCTGTTTGTGGCATCAAGAACAGAGGATGCATGTGTTTCAGATACCATTGCATTACTGAATCATTTGGCAGAAGGAGGACATAAGGTGTCACCATCAAAGTTACAGTTCTGTCAGAAAGAAGTACAGTATCTAGGTCTCAAGATTGCCCAAGGAGTCAGACAAGTTACCATAGAAAGAATCAGAATGATACAGGGAATGAAACCTCCTAAAACTCAGAAACAGGTGACAATGTTCCTAGGAATGGTAGGTTACTGTCGACAATGGATGAGTGGATTTTCCTTGATAGTAAAACCATTGCAGAGACTGACAAGAGCAGATGTAAGAAACCCCATAGTGCTGAATAAAAAAAAATTGGAGGCTTTTGAACGACTAAAAACCAGTCTGTGTGAAGCACCAGCATTGGGAATGCCTGACTATGAGAAAGAGTTTGAACTGTATTGCAGTGAACAAGAGGGATGTGCATCATCAGTTCTAATTCAAAGACATGGAAAACTGAGAAAGCCAATTGCATATTTCTCAGCTGTTTTGGATCCAGTTGCCAAAGCATTGCCAGGATGTTTGAAAGCAGTAGCTGCTACACGTGTGAGTTCTGAACAGAGTGAAGGTATAGTGATGGGATATCCGTTGAAGGTATATGTATCTCATTCAGTGGAAATTCTCCTCACTTGGACCGGAACACAGGTCCTTACCAATAACAGAAAGACAAAGTATGAAAAAGTAATTTGGGGTGCAGATAATGTGACAATCGCAAGATGTGTGAATGTAAATCCGTCTACTTTTTTACCTGATGCCATGGATGTGGAGGTGAGAAATGAAGTTGATTATAAGTGTCTGGATGTTCTTGAATATTGTACCAAACCAAGATCTGACATTAAAGATGAGCCATTGCCTGAATCTGATTATGTAATGTTTGTAGATGGTTCATGTTTGAGAACAGATGAGGGTTCTCTGAGTGCTGCATATGCTGTATGTACAGTGGCAGACGTTCTGGAAGAATCTTGTCTGAAAGGAATTCGTTCTGCTCAAATAGCAGAGTTGATTGCTTTGATTCGAGCATGTGAACTGGGAAAAGAAATAAGAGTCACCATAGTGACTGATAGTCAGTATGGTTTTGGAGTTGTCCATGATTATGGTCAACTGAGCTCCCAAAGAGGTTATTTAACTTCTGCAGGATCCCCCATCAGAAATGCTGAGTTTGTGAAAATGCTGATTGATGCAATCCAGTTACCTGAGAAAATTGTTGTTGTAAAATGTACAGCTCACAAAAAAGGAGATGATTATGTCATCAGAGGCAGCCGCTTTATTGACTCTATTGCTAAATACTGTGCTAAAAATCTTGCATCTATAAATCGGAACAGAAAATCTGAACATGTTTCAAGTCCTTTAATGCTAACCACAGTAGTTGAGACTTGTCAGGAAGTAAAACAGATGCTGGAAGAAGCAAGTGAGGAAGAAAAGGAGATTTGGTTAAAATCAGGATGTAGACAAATAGAAGAGGATGAAATTTAGGTTTATAAAGATGAAAGACCAGTAATGCCTTACAGTATGATTTTTAATATGGCCCGAATGTACCATGGTCAAGCTCATGTTGGATGTATGACGTTACCACGCATACTATTACCACGCATACCATTACAACGCGGTATTTACAACGCATACCGTTACAACGCATAGCGCTTTGAGGTGCTGGATAGTGGTAAGTATAATTTTATATTCCAACTCCAGTCCCCGTGGACACTAGGGAAGGTGTTGGATATAAAATTAAACTTATTCCCTATCCTAGAGCGCCCCCCAGCGCAATGCGTTGTAATGGTATGCGTGGTAATGCCTGCGCTGTAAGTGTAGTGCGTGGTAAAAAATGCGTGGTAAACGTTGTATACCGCTCATGTTGGGAGGGATGCCATGATCAGGATGTTTAGACAGACATGGTATAATCCCAAGTTCGGGATGATCGCTGAAAGTCTTCTTCAGTGATGTTTTGTTTGTCAGCAGTTAAACCCAAGAAGGAAAACAGTTGTGAGTTTTGGAACCATAGGACGGGAGGGAGGTCCATTTACACGAATGCAATTGGATTTTGTCGAGTTGCCACCCTGTAATCGGCTTCGATATGTACTTGTTATCATTTGCCTATTTTCCGGGTGGGTGGAGGCCTTCCCTACCAGACGGAATGATGGAGTGACTGCTGTTAAGAGAAATCATTCCGGGTTTTGATTTCCCAGTAACAATTGAGACTGACTGTGGAACATTTTCACGAGTTAATGCAAATGATTTGTGAAGAACTGGACATTCGTCAGAAATTACATGTGCTTATAGACCAGAGGCTTCTGGGGAAGTTGAGCAAGTAAATGGAACCATAAAGAACAGAATTGCAAAAATGTGCTTGGCCACTGGACTAAAATGGCCTGATGCTTTGCCACTTGTTCTGACGACCCTAAGGAGCATACCTGTTAAAAAGACAGGATTGAGTCCACATGAGATTCTGATGGGAAGACTAATGAGACGAGCATTTGAGCCAGTTGATAAACTATTATCTATTAATGAAGATAGCATACTGGATTACTGCAAAAACCTATCTGACGCAGTAACTTCTGCTTTCCATCAGGTGGGAACTGAGGCAAACTCGAAAGAGAAACATCCAGCTCATGATCTAGTTCCTGGAGATTGGGTTCGGATCAAGGTACACAGGAGAAGAAACTGCCTAGTTCCTCTTGGCAGAAGCCCAGACAAGTCATTCTGGTTAGCATGACTGCAGTTAAATGTGCTGGTGTAAAGAGATGGGTACATGCCAGCCATACCATCCATGTGCCTGAGCCTGAGAATCCACAGAAAGAAGCAGAAAGCACAACTGACTCAGATTCTGAAGGTGAACCAGATACAAATCCAGATACTGAAGCTCGACCTGTTTATCAACATCTGGAAATATCAGATACAAGCTCTGAGTCTGAAGGAGAAAGTGAAGTCATCAAAATACCAAATTCTGAAGATCGACCTGAAAGTCGAGATTTGGTAAGGTCTGATACCAGTGTGGACACTGACCAAAGTGAAGACAAAACTGAAGGACAGTCTGAAAGCTTTGAAAGCAGGAACAGAAATCTTGAAACTGGTGAAAAGGAAATAACTCACGATAAGGATGAGCTTCAAAGTACCAGCTATGGAGAAGTTCCTAACAGAGTGAAAGAACTGACCAAAGAGAAAACAGATTCAGTAAAGGAAACAGACATTATAAAGTTCACCATAAAGGAAACTGATGAGAAATCTGAAACTGAGTCTGATGACAGTGAGGATGAAACTCAATTGAGGAGAAGCTCAAGAAAGAGAGCTTGGAGAGTGGAACCTAACACTGTCGGACCTGAAACCAAGAAACCACATAAAGGATATAATTGGCCTCAGGAAAATGATGGTCTGAGATTCAAACTGATTAATAAAGCAAAAATCCAAAAAGATCAAATAAATGAAATAACCAGTCAAAAGGAATTTTTGGGAGAAAAGATAGAACTTGTGCAAAGGCCAAAAAGGGTAAGAAGACCAAACCAAAAATGCAAGTCACCTGAATGGTCATACATCGCTTTGCCTACAATAAGGGAAGTATATAGCAGTCAAGAAAATTTGAATAATGAAAGTGGAGAAAAAGAAAGTGACTGAACTGAAACTCAAAAAGAGGGAAAAAGGAGTACCTAAACTGGGAAACCAAAGAGAGGGAAAGGTGAGAGAACAAGATTGTTGAATTTATTGGTGGTAAGGACACTATTAAGTGCAAAAGAGATTTCAAAGAGACAATATAAAGACAGAAAAGAATGTGGAAAGCTCTGTGTAAAAATAAAAATGACTACTAATGATGTAACAAGATCGAAATGTACTATTTTTAGAAAATGGTGTAGAATGTGGTTAATATGGTAAGGGCTATTGATGTTGGTATGGTTGATATTAACTATCCTAATTCCTTGTCGGCCAAATTTTAAAAAGGCAAATGAGAGTATGCGAGAAAAGGCCTATGAGTCAAAGGGTGAAATAATGCATGTGTATAGACCTGAAGTACATCAAGATAATTTCATTAGTGATTACTCAAAGACTATATTTTTGAAGTTATTATCTGAATATGTGAGAACAATGGACGCTAGTGATTGCTACGTCTGTGTGAAATTACCAGCATCTGATTCAGAAGGTGTGACGTACCACCACCTTCCATTAACATATGGGGTTACATGTAGTGTTTTAGCTAGTTTGTTTTACAGAACAGCTAGAGTATTATTATTCCAATTCTGATGATGTTTTTGCAAAATTGAAAATTGTAGCTGAATTGAATCAAATCAAACCTGCAAAGGTTTTTGAAGAATATTTTTGGAAACACAAGAACTGACCAATGACTATGTGTTCAAACATAATTTGACTTGTAAAATGAGAAATGAGAAGAAAGCCTTTTTGGATATGGTAAAGGAAAGAAGGAACCAATACAAGAGGAAGGCAAAAGCAAAGAATTCTAAATCTACAATGTGGACATTTGAGGATGATAATATAGACTTACATAATGTGAATGTGGCTATAAATATAGATACACCATTAATAGGAAAATTATATATTAGAAGAGACAACACTGTGTATGATAATTATTTTGTGGGAGCAATCAATGTGAAGATACATATATTATAAAAGGGGGTTGGGGATTTAAAGGAGGTGATGATCCAGTTTTCCCTGGCATATATTTTTTGTGTGGGAACGAAGGTTATTATAGATTGCCTGATCATTGGTATGCTTCCTGTTATGTAGGTCTGGTCTTTCCAAAAATGTTCCCTGTTAATAGAGGAACTAATGGAATTCACAAGATAGGTAAACCTTACAGTTGTAGGAGAAGGGAAAGTATAATAGAAATAATAGGTGATGTTTTTGGAGCATTGATTCCAGCAGTGGGAATATCTTTTAATGCAAACAGAATTTGGAAATTGTCAACGATAGTAGATTGTTTGTCAACAGATACTGCAGGGGGATTTTTAATGGTAAACACAGAAATGGTGGCTATGAGTGCTATTGTGATGCAAAATCGACTTGCTCTTGATATAATTTTGGAAAAAGAGGGAGGAGTCTGTGGAATTTTGAAGGTACAGCACTGTTGTACCTACATTCCTGATAAAAGTCAAAACATTGAAAGATATATTACAAATCTTACAGAATTGCATAAAGAAATTATATCACTGGAGGTTGATGGTGCTCTTGAGAAACTTGGTAGACGTTTTTCAGCCGTTAAGAAATGGTTTTATGAAATAGGTTGATCAATAATAAGGAAAGTATTAATTGCAGTAACACTAATAATAGTGATATTTTTAGTCGTAAGATTATGTTGTAAACTTAGAAAAAGAAGAAACCTTAAACAGTCTATGCAAAAGGAATTTGATGAGAGACAAGAAAGAGAACGTGAAAAGGGAGACATTGAAATGGAGGAGTTTAAGGAGAAACTTTATCAAGACAGAAAGAAGATAGAAGATACTAGAGTATAACTCATACTAATTGAAAGAATTTGAAACATCTTTAGAAAGTTTTGTGAAAATTTTGGGTGTTATTTGGTGATAAATCACCAAAGGGGGGAGTTGATGGAGCGAGGGTGAAAACAAAAATTTTTGTATACCCCTAGTAAAGTTGGCTTCCCATAATTGTAATTTGCATTACTCTTGTGGCTTTACAATTAACCAACATGGAATAGAAAGCACACACACAAACACACATGGGATACTAAAATGCTTGTGTTGCAAACGTAATCCATTAAATATGTGAAGCCGTCTTACTAATATAGTGCGGAAATGCTATAATCTAATGAAAAGCTATGCATATATGCTTCCTATTTGTATTATTATGGCAGAAATGAAGGAGAATTGTAAGAAAACGATGCATAATTGTTGCTTAAAAAGCTAGGTAATCACTAACAGGGTGGATATAGAATGGGGGAGGTAAACAGAAGGGCTATACATTGAAATCTAACGTTTAATTGGGTTTGTTTCTATAATAGTTCCTGTTATGGCCCATGCGGCCTAAAAAAAAATGGAGTGTTTGCGAGGCTCCGAGACAATAATTTCTACGCATGAGGGACTATGCTCGAGAGATGTGCAGGCAATCTGTGCATGTGCACCGTGGGTCAAGGTCAGCTTGGTCTGAAGAGTAGAACGGTGCCAAGATTGAGTTGTCCGAGTCCTGACCCTGGGAAAGTTTGGTGAAGTGACAAGTTAAAGGACACGAGTGAAAAAATGTAATAATAAACAATCGGAACTTTTATTAAGAAAATATGGACAATGAGGAGATGAGGTGATCCTCATCCACCCCTTGAATGGACCAATAGGAATTGAGCGTGGACCCTAAAAGTTTCAAATTTTAGATAGATAGTTAGGCAAAAAGGGAATAAAAGAGGTCGTTTGGAGAAAAGAAGGGAGCGTGTTTTTGAATTTATTTTTCGCACCACGACATGCTGTCGGACTGACTGATTTTTCCATGGTGCAAAGACTTTGACATTTTCTTGACTTTAACTTTTGATGGGGACGGAGTCCTGATGGGAGGTGAACATCGAGAAAGAATAGAGAGGCTGTATTTGGGAACCATTCTTAGTTAACTGTGTTTTCCATTGCCGATATCATTGGTAATATGTCAGTGACTTATTTTTCTGAACTATTCTACTAATAAATGTAAACTGTTTGAATGTATTCTTCTTCTTCTTTAGGTGAATTCAAATGTTTACTGGTGTTTGACTTAGGGCTAAATAAAATAAGGTCAGGCTAGGAATTCTCAAATTATAAAATAAAATAAATAGAGAATTAAGCTGGTCCGGTTGTCCATTAGTTAACTTTTACTAGCTGATCCATTGACCAAACAGTGGGGTGTCTTAAACGTTTTCTCGAGAATTAAAACCATGGTAAGATCTAATAAAATGCATATGTATATTATGTATAGAATTTAGATTAAATAGAAACGGAGAAGAGTCAGCATTTATCCTACTACGCAGAGCTAACATGGACGAAAGATACCCGGAGGCCATTGATTCGAAAGCTCAGAGCATAAAATATCCAGCGAAACTATCCAAAAATGCAGCAAAGAAGTTTAAACATAATACCCTAAAGAAAAACCAGGACACACTGTTCTATGGCCCATACTCTAATATAGATAAAGGCATTATAGTGAACGACCTAATATTCTTCTCAAATAAAACGACTAAATGGCGCAATGCCTTCTCAAATATACTTAACATAAAAGCTACGAGAAACATCCCGCATGGCACAAAAATAATGACCGCACCCTCAGTAAGATGTGGAGCTGAACTATGCATTACTATATACAAAACTGGTATAGTGCTGATACAAGCAACGAACAGCTAACTAGTTAAGTTCGACAAGGTATTCCCAGCCATAAAAGAAATGCTAGAGGGCTCAAAATACCAACTACATCTAACCTCTTCAGAAGTGACTCCCGACATCAACATGATTACGACCAGAGAAGTCAATCGAACTCGAGGTCATCAGGATCAAGCTATTAACCCGAGAGATAAAAATGAAACAGGACCGACATTATCGGAGAATGAGAATGATAGGACTAGGAGGTCTATTAGACACGAAAACAATGAACAAGACCAACTCCAAAAGAGAAAGTCAGTGGCACTCCCAAATGTTGAGACCTACTGCGCTAAACGCACATCTATCTTGAGTGAACCACTCAATGAGAATCGGGAAATAAAGAAGGTTGAAGGTATCAACCTCCCTTTACCTCTTGCTAACACAGTACTAGAGTCACTTAGAGCGTCGCCCACAGAAGCACTCCCAGTATCTAAAAACGCAGATAACACAGTCGTCATCTCAAATAGAAACAAAACAAACAATCAGACAATGGTTATAAAGAAAAAGACTGCGACGCTAAAGTTAGACCAAAAGCAGAGAAGAGGAAAATGCAGAACACGGACTGCCAGACTAATCATCTCTAAGAAGTCACTACAAAACCAGAAAGAGATTAAAGAGCTTCAGAAACTAGTTGGCAACTTGACACAACTAACAATCAGTTCCCTACAAGCGATGGAAAAAATACTGGTAACGACGGTGAGCACCCACTCCAAGGTCACGCATTTACAAAACCTTGTACAGTCTTCACAAAGAAAGAGCAACGAGATGGCCATGCCATTTGCAAAAAGGCACAACCGACCAAATAGAACAAAATCCTTGTCGAAGGAGGAAACCCTTGCCTTACTCCGAACATATGAACCTTTGGATAGTGAGAGAGAGGAGAGAATCAAGACAGTACCAATCGACTCAAATAGAACATCCAGAAAGAATAATAGAAATCCTGACCTTAACAATTTACATCAAATAAATGAAACGAAAGAGATAAACCTTAAAAACTCGGGGACGCCATTGACCTGCCTCCTACTTAATTGTCGATCGGCAAACAAACATGCTTCAGACTTAGCAGACCTCATCCTCAACAAGGAAATTGATCTAGCAATCCTTACAGAAACATGGCTTTCAGAATCATCTTCGACAATCATGGATATATTAGAACCCCCTCAATACAAAATTGTGAGACTAGATAGACTAAAAAAGTCTGGAGGAGGGATAGTATGCATTCACCGATCAGATATAGAGGTTAACCAAATACAATCCGATCCTCTAGAATCCTGTGAATACCTGGTCTTAATATAAAATCAGCAACGATTCAGAGATGCAACTTGCATGCGTTTTACCACCCACCTGGAGAGAACGCTAGGTTCACAGAGCAGCTAATGGAGATCATAACGGCCAATTCTAACACTGATGTTAAGAATATATTCCTAGGCGACTTCAACTTACACTGGGAAGACTACAATGACAAACTAGTTAACATGCTTAAAGAGTTCCTCATTGAGCTAAACGTCAATCAAGCATGCACGCAACCTACTCACTCGAAAGGAGCAACGTTAGACTGGATTATTTCGAGAGACAAAGATACATCAATCCTCTCTATAACACCTTGTGATTGGTCTGATCATCACGCCATAACATTTGTGATACCCGTAGTGAAAAAGAGCAAGACCACCCAACCCGTCAAGTTCAAAAAATGGATACGAGACACAAAAGAGGCTAATATTGAGCTACTCCTAGAAAGATGTGAAAGGGACCTAAAGCCTTCTAGCAACCTGGAGAATGTTAATGAGCTGACAGATCACTACATAACTTCAGTCGGGAACATCGTCAATGACACCATGCCATTAAAACTGAAAAGAGTCTCGGAGAAGGTAAAAAATCCTTGGTTCCATGGATCACTGAACGAAGACAGGCGCAAATTGAGAATGGCCGAAAGGAAATGGAGACAACACCCATCTTCACCGGAGCTGATAGCCCTCAGAAAAATCAGAAAAGAATATAACAAAAAGATCATCAATTCCAAAAAGGAATATATAAGATCTGAACTGGACAATGCCAAAAACAGACCGCGGAAACTCTTTGAAATCCTAAAGCAACAGTCAAATAAACTAGCCAAAACCGCTCATGAAAACTCAAAAACTCGTATAAGTTGCGAGGAATTCTCGACATTTTTCACGGAGAAGGCCAAATCGTTGGAAGTGGAGCTCACTAGCGCAGCGGCTAACCTTCCTATCCAACCTTTGGCCACGAACGACTCCGACTCGACAACAGGGTGTAGCAAGACAAAAAACAAGACATATTGGGACACATTCGAATTATACGACCAGGACAAGGTCGCCAGAACGCTCTTGGAACTCAAGCCGAACAACCACTATCACGACCCCCTACCTGCAAAGTGCTTAAGAGAAATCAGCCATATCGTAGTCCCAATCTGGACCAAAATAATAGACTCATCTTTATCTCAAGGGATCCTAAGCCGACTGTCTAAAAACAGGACAAGTTGTTCCCATAATCAAGAAACCCACAGCGGATGCAACAGATCCAAATATTTTCCCCCAGTGACCAACATCCCTATATTGGCCAAACTGATTGAGAAATGTGTACAATACCAACTGAGCCAACACATCACTAAGTTCTCCCTACTAGATGAATGCCAATCAGGATTCAGATCAGGGCATAGCACGGAAACAGCGATCCTCCATATTGTTGATAATGCGTTACAGGCCCTAGACCAAAACAAAGCCTGCTTACTGATTCTCCTGGACCTGTCATCGGCATTTGACACAGTAAACCACAAAACATTACTGAGAAGGTTGCAAGACAGGATGGGACTCACGGGAAATGTGCTGAAATGGTTCAAGTCTTTCCTACAGAACAGAACGCAACAATTCCTGGTTAACCAATCAATCTCACATATATGCCCTAATTCAATTGGAGTTCCACAAGGATCTACATTATCCCCTGACCTGTTTAACTTGTATGTTGAACCTCTTACAGAATTTCTCCGAAACTCACAGATGTCCTATCACATGTATGCGGATGACACAGAGTTATATATAAAGATCACCTCCCTTGAAGACATGGAGTTAATGAATGAGACGCTAAAAAAGGTGTTGCAATGGTTAACCTCCAATCATCTAAAGCTAAACGCCCAAAAAACAGAGTTCCTACTAATCTCATCGACAAGGAGCCAGGCAGAAATAAAGGAATGGACTAAGCTGGTGACGGCGCTAAACTGCACCCCAACCCTAATCAATTCAGCTAAATCACTAGGAATCACCTTAGATGAAAACCTTGACATGAAAGCGCACATTAATTCAATGGCTAAAAGTGCACTATTCCACCTGAACTACTTAAGAAAATTGAAACCCTTCATCTCAGAGGTGGATCTTAAACTGGCAATACAATCCCTAGTTATATCCAGGATTGAATATGGCTGCACCACCTTAGCTGAGAGAAAATTTTACCATATATCCCCTCACTTGAAAGCACTAAAGTGGCTACCCTTTGAAGCCAGAATTCAACTAAAGATAGCATGTATCACCCACAAAGCGCTTCACCACAACACGCCAAGATACCTAGCCAAGAAAATTGAGCTATCGGGAGGCAACAGACCTGCTAGGAGAGCCAAGGAGCTGCTGCTGCGGCCAGCTATTTTTAGAAAGAAAAAAACCTATGACAGAGCGTTCTCAGGAGCCGCCCCCAGAATATGGAACTCACTCCCACCAAGCATAAGGAAGATTCAGAATATTGTAGCATTTAAGCGGGAAGTGAAGAGCTTCTTGATGAGTAAATACCTTACACAGGTTTAATGAACAGGGTTACGATCAAGTGCAGCTCTACCTCAGAACACTTACGCCTTCAGAAGGGGAAGCTTCAACGAGAATAAGTTGTAAGATATTCGACGATATGAGACGGGTGATACTACTGAGGTTGGCGTCACTCCTGGAACTAAGCTATACACTAAAGACTACCTCATGTCAATGTGAAACCTATATACTACCTCACATCCTAAAGACATATAATTTTCTACCTCATACATATATTTATCTCTCATATTTATCTCACTTCTAAAAGCCATATTATTTACTACCTCAGACATGTTTACGTAGATAGATTATGATTTAGGTCAGCCTCCTTACATTTATCTTTCATAGTTAGCTCACATCTTAATGCCATAGAATTTCCTACCTCATACAAGTTTGCGTAGATAGATTATGATATAAGTGTGCCTAACCGACTTCGTAATGCATAATGGTCAGTCGGAAGGTTATATATCAATACGCACAGTCAAAAGCCCTATAACCTTCTACTTCATTTATGTTCTACGATCTTTATGACTGTATGTAAATTTGCTCTTTTATGTGAAGCGCTCTGATACCCATGGGTCTTGTTCGCTCTATACAAAACTTTCTAATAAATAAATACATAAATAAATAGCTCCTACGATATATAGTGATTGTTTGGAGGTTTGTTTTAGAGCAGCGCTGGATCAATACACATCAGAATGTCCAGGGTGAGTGCGTAAGTACCAGGATTCATACAACACCAGATGGCATGGGTAGACAAGACAATGTATGAGTAACCAGTGTGATAACTTCCCTTGATGGGAAGGCCCTGCCATCCCTGGAAAGGCAAGGCTTCCGTAAGGAACAAAGGGGCATATTACCAAGCAATAGCGATAATTATCACTAATGCTTGGTTAGAGATAAAAAATTATCGCCGAGCTGCGGCGATTTTTATCGCAGATAAACTTTGGTATTACCAAGGTTTATCGCAAATGCGATAACAATCTGCAATAATGCATGAATATCGCGGAAAAGTCAGCGATATTCATACATTACCGAGCTAATGCTCTTAGCCATGTTATCCACCTACCATTGGATAACATGGCTAAGAACTGCTCTGGGGCAGGTGTTAGCTTTTGGAGATATTTGCGCTTAGCCCGAATATCTCCATAAGTTGGTAATAGGAGATAGCGATGTTAGCGACTGTCTCCAGTCGCTAACATCTTGGCACGCCCACTTTGCATGTCATTAGTGATAAATATCACTGACATGCAAAGCGGGGCCCAAGATTGTCGCTATCTCCTACTAGCTGTCGCTAACTGGTGTTAGAGACGCTAGGTAATAGGGAGATACATTTATCTCCGCTTTCTTGGCTTTTAAAGCCAAAAAAGCAGAGATAAACCCCCTTGATAATATGCCCCACAGTTCTCTGGAAACTTGTGGGAGTGTAGCCACACCTGCAGAGTAAGTTCAAACAACATTAGGCCATTTACATGAGCAGTCCCACAGGAGTGGCCTATCATTGGAGCCATTATCTCAAAATAATTTGTATTTACATCATGTGAGCGAGTGAGAATGTCCAGTAAGGTACCTTGATGACAGATTATCATTGTGAAGAGACGTGGGACCATCAGTGATGATGCTAATGCTGTCCTGAGCGGTAGTGTGTTTGGACACCTAGTTTTAGGCTAGGACAGCTATGGGTACACTAAAACGCTAACATAACGAAAAGGCTTAGGCCGCAAACTCTCCAATTGAGGTGAGGCAGGTGTATGAATTGGAAATCACATTGTGCAAAATAATACATGTTGTTTCACATATCTTGCTCATCTGTCTGATACTGGATAAAACGGCAGAAGCATCGAGGACCAATTCAAAGGGCTATCCCTGGTGGGCAACTGACTCATTTGACCTCTATCTTATCTTTTTAGGGAACAGATGATCTTGATGTCTAGCCATCGAAGGTGTGAATACGTCAGGATTTAGCGACTGTAGGAGTCTGGGCGCATGTGTTCAGTTCTTATCCAATGTCGGTCTCCTGATGCTTATTTTTGGCAGCATAAAAGCGTAGAGGGGAGTAAAATGTTGTAAATCAATTGAAACACAAAATGGCTACATAAGAATCCAACCTACAACCAATGTAAGGTCAGTCAAATGTATTACAAATTCAAAAACAGTTGAACATACACAAAACTTAACATGAGTACAAAAATACAGAGGAAACAGGAGACCGCACCTTCTAAAAGTTTCTCTCTGTGGAGCATGAAGAGAATAATACGTTCTATAACGATTATGCATTAGATGAGGAAACAAAAGTTCAAGTCCCACTGCTTCAGCACTTCTCCTGTATACAGCATTGAGTTTTAAATGTCCCTATTCCAACTATAAAAGTGGCATCCTTAAATTAGCATGCAAGTAAAGAATCTTCAATAGGAAAAAAGGGGTCAGCTAACAGAGTCTTCCTTAGAAGTCACTCCGCCATATGATGAGTCTGGGGCAAGAAGGTACAAAAAAACATGTTCGGACACAGGTGCGTTGTCAGGATGGCAAGCAGTAATGGGTGTGTCTGCCCCGCTCTACAATACATCATATACTCAAAGTTGTGTTCAGCAAATCCCTTAATGCTCTACAATGGGCTCAGTCAAAAAATGTCCTCGGCCTTCTCTTCTTCTCCCATGTAAAAACACTTCTCTCCACCTTATCTTCTCCGGGCCAAGCTAACTGTAATTCCTTCACTTCGCAACCTTGTCTAATAGAATACCTCTACTCTTTACTAGTAAACGTTGTTCACATGCAATGCAAACATGAGCCAGTAAGCATTCCACAAAACGTATAAGAATTTAAACGTTAGATTTTGAAATGAGGACATTTCAATGTACTGCAAATTCTAGGGCTACGGGCTAAGCTCAATTAATGAATTTACCATACAGTATGCTAAAAATTACATAAGCCATTAATGTTTGATAGGAACAATTCTCTTAGCTTCAATAATACATTTCTTGCATCTACACCATTAGCCTTCAAAAGCTTTCAACACAATACATATTTATTTATTTATTTATTTTAGTGTTTTATAGAGTGCAAACTTGACCCGTTAGCGTATCAGAGCGCTTTACAGAGTCACAAAGTAAACAATAGGAAGCATAACACAAGAATACTGTAAATTAGGGGGAAGGGGTTGCTGGGTACAAGAGGGAAAACACTATAAAAGGATAGTCAATATTACAGTTGTTAAGGACGCACTCCAGTTTCTTGGTCGGGCGAGGTCGCAGGATGGAGGCAGAAGTCTATGGGGTGGTTGTAGAACGGGATTAGTCAAAGAATTTACCCTTGAGGAAGGATTTGGCCTCCTTTTTGAAGCGTGCCAGAGTGGGGATTCTTCTGATGGTGGGTGGGAAGGAGTTCCATATTCTTGGTGCAGCCCTAGCGAAAGCCCGATTCAAAAGCGAGCTGGCTGGAGTAGGAGGGCACTGGCCGATCGTGAGTTTCTACTTCCTCTGGATATCACAAGTTTCTGTGCAAGATACGCAGGGGAGTTTGAGTGTAGGGCCTTGTGCATGATACATGCCAGCTTGAGATGGCTCCTAGCCTCGAGTGGGAGCCAGTTCAATGATTTCAGATGAGGGGTGATGTGATCAAATATCCTTGTGCTGGTAAGTAATCTGGTAGCTGCGTTGAGGTAGGCTTTTAAGGGTACTAGGAAGATCTTGGGTAAACCAGAAAGGGTGGAGCAGCCATATTCCAGCCTAGAAATAACTAGGGATTGGACTGCCAGTCCAATCACTAGGCAGTCCTAGGGAGCGTCAAGGAATGGTTTCAATTTCCAAAGGTAGCTCACGTGGAATCTGGCAGATTTGGCCTTTGAGTTGATGTGGTCTCGCATGTTTAGGTTATAATCCAAGGTGATACCCAGAGATTTGGCCGAATCAACAATGGTCGGGGGGCAGTTTAAGGCTGTGATCGCTTTGATCCATGTCTGGATCTCTGAGTTGCTTTTAGGTGGGGAAATTAGGAGGAACTCTGTTTTCTTTGCATTGAGTTTGAGTTGGTTGGAGGAGAGCCATTGGACGGTCAGCTTCAGGGCCTCATTCAAGGTGAGGATCTCTTCAAGAGATGAGATTTTTATGTAGATCTGAGTGTCGTCTGCGTACATATAGTTGGAGAGATTTGCGGTGCGAAGGACCTCGGCAAGGGGTTCTAAATAAAGGTCGAAAAGGGTGGGGGACAGCGTTGATCCTTGAGGGACTCCCACCGTGACCAAGGAGGGAGCGGACAGGTTGCCATTGATAAGGAATCTCTGAGATAGATTTTGGAGGTAGGAACTAAACCAGTCGAGGACAGTGCCATCTAATCCCATCCTAAGTTTGAGGCGTTCGAGTAGCATCTCATGGCTGACCATGTCGAAGGCCGAGGCTAGGTCTAGGAGGATTAAGAGACAGGTTTTGTCTTGGTCAAGGGCTTGTAGGGCATCATCGACAATGTGGAGCATGGTGGTTTCAGGATTCAAGCAAGCCGGGCCGACGACGGCTGGAATGCCAGAAACCGAAGCTTGTTTCCTTCCCAGTATAAGAATTGGCTTGGTAGTTTGATTTGCCCTGTTCCCATCATACACTGGGACAGGAACAGACTAATTTGCATGTAGCCAGGTTCTGAGCTGGGATGGTGCAGTGAGCTAAAAAACGGTGATGGATCAAGCCCTGATCTCTTGACTGGGTAAGAGTATTCTGCATCATTCAGAAACTCTGTCCATCACCACCCTCTTTTCCAAAATCGATTTTGTCCACACTAATTGTGGGAGGGTATACTCAGACGTGAGTCCCTTGCTCATTGCACCATCAGGATTCAAGCAAGCTGGGCCGACGACGGCTGGAATGCCAGAAACCCGTCCCCAGAAGCTTGTTTCCTTCCCAGTATAAGAATTGGCTTGGTAGTTAGGGTTGCCCTGTTCCCATCATACACTGGGACAGGAACAGACTAATTTGCATGTAGCCAGGTTCTGAGCTGGGATGGTGCAGTGAGCTAAAAAACGGTGATGGATCAAGCCCTGATCTCTTGACTGGGTAAGAGTATTCGGCATCATTCAGAAACTCTGTCCATCACCACCCCCTTTTCCAAAATCGATTTTGTCCACACTAAGTGTGGGAGGGTATACTCAGACGTGAGTCCCTCGCTCATTGCACCATCAGGATTCAAGCAAGCCGGGCCGACGACGGCTGGAATGCCTGAAACCGGTCCCCGGAAGCTTGTTTCCTTCCCAGTATAAGAATTGGCTTGGTAGTTTGGTTTGCCTTGTTCCCATCATACACTGGGACAGGAACAGACTAATTTGCATGTAGCCAGGTTCTAGCTGGGATGGTGCAGTGAGCTAAAAAACGGTGATGGATCAAGCCCTGATCTCTTGACTGGGTAAGAGTATTCTGCATCATTCAGAAACTCTGTACATCACCACCACCCCCTTTTCCAAAATCAATTTTGTCCACACTAAGTGTTGGAGGGTATACTCAGACGTGAGTCCGTTGCTCATTGCACCATCAGGATTCAAGCAAGCCGGGCCCACGACAGCTGGAATGCCAGAAACCGGTCCCCGGAAGCTTGTTTCCTTCCCAGTATAAGAATTGGCTTGGTAGTTTGGTTTGCCCTGTTCCCATCATACACTGTGACAGGAACAGACTAATTTGCATGTAGCCAGGTTCTGAGCTGGGATGGTGCAGTGAGCTAAAAAACGGTGATGGATCAAGCCCTGATCTCTTGACTGGGTAAGAGTATTCTGCATCATTCAGAAACTCTGTCCATCACTAACCCCTTTTCCAAAATCGATTTTGTCCACACTAAGTGTGGGAGGGTATACTCAGACGTGAGTCCCTTGCTCATTGCACCATCAGGATTCAAGCAAGCCGGGCCGACGACGGCTGGAATGCTAGAAACCAGTCCCCGGAAGCTTGTTTCCTTCCCAGTATAAGAATTGGCTTGGTAGTTTGGTTTGCCCTGTTCCCATCATACACTGGGACAGGAACAGACTAATTTGCATGTAGCCAGGTTCTGAGCTGGGATGGTGCAGTGAGCTAAAAAACGGTGATGGATCAAGCCCTGATATCTTGACTGGGTAAGATTATTCTGCATCATTCAGAAACTCTTTCCATCACCACCCCCTTTTCCAAAATCGATTTTGTCCACACTAAGTGTGGGGGTGTGTACTCAGACGTGAGTCCCTTGCTCATTGCACCATCAGGATTCAAGCAAGCCGGGCTGACGACGGCTGGAATGCCAGAAATCGGTCCCCGGAAGCTTGTTTCCTTCCCAGTATAAGAATTGGCTTGGTAGTTTGGTTTGCCCTGTTCCCATCATACACTGGGACAGGAACAGACTAATTTGCATGTAGCCAGGTTCTGAGCTGGGATGGTGCAGTGAGCTAAAAAATGGTGATGGATCAAGCCCTGATCACTTGACTGGGTAAGAGTATTATGCATCATTCAGAAACTCTGTCCATCACCACCCCCTTTTCCAAAATCGATTTTGTCCACACTAAGTGTGGGAGGGTATACTCAGACCTGAGTCCCTTGCTCATTGCACCATCAGGATTCAAGAAAGCCGGGCCGACGACGGCTGGAATGCCAGAAACCAGTCCCCGGAAGCTTGTTTCCTTCCCAGTATAAGAATTGGCTTGATAGTTTGGTTTGCCCTGTTCCCATCATACACTGGGACAGGAACAGACTAATTTGCATGTAGCCAGGTTCTGAGCTGGGATGGTGCAGTGAGCTAAAAAACGGTGATGGATCAAGCCCTGATCTCTTGACTGGGTAAGAGTATTCTGCATCATTCAGAAACTCTTTCCATCAACACCCCCTTTTCCAAAATCGATTTTGTCCACACTAAGTGTGGGAGTGTGTACTCAGACGAGAGTCCCTTGCTCATTGCACCATCAGGATTCAAGCAAGCCGGGCCAACGACGGCTGGAATGCCAGAAACCGGTCCCCGGAAGCTTGTTTCCTTCCCAGTATAAGAATTGGCTTGGTAGTTTGGTTTGCCCTGTTCCCATCATACACTGGGACAGGAACAGACTAATTTGCATGTAGCCAGGTTCTGAGCTGGGATGGTGCAGTGAGCTAAAAAACGGTGATGGATCAAGCCCTGATCTCTTGACTGGGTAAGAGTATTCTGCATCATTCAGAAACTCTGTCCATCACCACCCCCTTTTCCAAAATCGATTTTGTCCACACTAAGTGTGGGAGGGTATACTCAGACGTGAGTCCCTTGCTCATTGCACCATCGGGATTCAAGCAAGCCGGGCCGACGATGGCTGGAATGCCAGAAACCAGTCCCCGGAAGCTTGTTTCCTTCCCAGTATAAGAATTGGCTTGGTAGTTTGGTTTGCCCTGTTCCCATCATACACTGGGACAGGAACAGACTAATTTGCATGTAGCCAGGTTCTGAGCTGGGATGGTGCAGTGAGCTAAAAAACGGTGATGGATCAAGCCCTGATCTCTTGACTGGGTAAGAGTATTCTGCATTATTCAGAAACTCTGTACATCACCACCACCCCCTTTTCCAAAATCAATTTTGTCCACACTAAGTGTTGGAGGGTATACTCAGACGTGAGTCCCTTGCTCATGGCACCATCAGGATTCAAGCAAGCCGGGCCGACGACGGCTGGAATGCCAGAAACCGGTCCCCGGAAGCTTGTTTCCTTCCCAGTATAAGAATTGGCTTGGTAGTTTGGTTTGCCCTGTTCCCATCATACACTGGGACAGGAACAGACTAATTTGCATGTAGCCAGGTTCTGAGCTGGGATGGTGCAGTGAGCTAAAAAACGGTGATGGATCAAGCCCTGATCTCTTGACTGGGTAAGAGTATTCTGCATCATTCAGAAACTCTGTCCATCACCACCCTCTTTTCCAAAATCGATTTTGTCCACACTAATTGTGGGAGGGTATACTCAGACGTGAGTCCCTTGCTCATTGCACCATCAGGATTCAAGCAAGCCGGGCCGACGACGGCTGGAATGCCAGAAACCGGTCCCCGGAAGCTTGTTTCCTTCCCAGTATAAGAATTGGCTTGGTAGTTTGGTTTGCCCTGTTCCCATCATACACTGTGACAGGAACAGACTAATTTGCATGTAGCCAGGTTCTGAGCTGGGATGGTGCAGTGAGCTAAAAAACGGTGATGGATCAAGCCCTGATCTCTTGACTGGGTAAGAGTATTCTGCATCATTCAGAAACTCTGTCCATCACTAACCCCTTTTCCAAAATCGATTTTGTCCACACTAAGTGTGGGAGGGTATACTCAGACGTGAGTCCCTTGCTCATTGCACCATCAGGATTCAAGCAAGCCGGGCCGACGACGGCTGGAATGCTAGAAACCAGTCCCCGGAAGCTTGTTTCCTTCCCAGTATAAGAATTGGCTTGGTAGTTTGGTTTGCCCTGTTCCCATCATACACTGGGACAGGAACAGACTAATTTGCATGTAGCCAGGTTCTGAGCTGGGATGGTGCAGTGAGCTAAAAAACGGTGATGGATCAAGCCCTGATATCTTGACTGGGTAAGATTATTCTGCATCATTCAGAAACTCTTTCCATCACCACCCCCTTTTCCAAAATCGATTTTGTCCACACTAAGTGTGGGGGTGTGTACTCAGACGTGAGTCCCTTGCTCATTGCACCATCAGGATTCAAGCAAGCCGGGCTGACGACGGCTGGAATGCCAGAAACCGGTCCCCGGAAGCTTGTTTCCTTCCCAGTATAAGAATTGGCTTGGTAGTTTGGTTTGCCCTGTTCCCATCATACACTGGGACAGGAACAGACTAATTTGCATGTAGCCAGGTTCTGAGCTGGGATGGTGCAGTGAGCTAAAAAATGGTGATGGATCAAGCCCTGATCACTTGACTGGGTAAGAGTATTATGCATCATTCAGAAACTCTGTCCATCACCACCCCCTTTTCCAAAATCGATTTTGTCCACACTAAGTGTGGGAGGGTATACTCAGACCTGAGTCCCTTGCTCATTGCACCATCAGGATTCAAGAAAGCCGGGCCGACGACGGCTGGAATGCCAGAAACCAGTCCCCGGAAGCTTGTTTCCTTCCCAGTATAAGAATTGGCTTGATAGTTTGGTTTGCCCTGTTCCCATCATACACTGGGACAGGAACAGACTAATTTGCATGTAGCCAGGTTCTGAGCTGGGATGGTGCAGTGAGCTAAAAAACGGTGATGGATCAAGCCCTGATCTCTTGACTGGGTAAGAGTATTCTGCATCATTCAGAAACTCTTTCCATCAACACCCCCTTTTCCAAAATCGATTTTGTCCACACTAAGTGTGGGAGTGTGTACTCAGACGAGAGTCCCTTGCTCATTGCACCATCAGGATTCAAGCAAGCCGGGCCAACGACGGCTGGAATGCCAGAAACCGGTCCCCGGAAGCTTGTTTCCTTCCCAGTATAAGAATTGGCTTGGTAGTTTGGTTTGCCCTGTTCCCATCATACACTGGGACAGGAACAGACTAATTTGCATGTAGCCAGGTTCTGAGCTGGGATGGTGCAGTGAGCTAAAAAACGGTGATGGATCAAGCCCTGATCTCTTGACTGGGTAAGAGTATTCTGCATCATTCAGAAACTCTGTCCATCACCACCCCCTTTTCCAAAATCGATTTTGTCCACACTAAGTGTGGGAGGGTATACTCAGACGTGAGTCCCTTGCTCATTGCACCATCAGGATTCAAGCAAGCCGGGCCGACGATGGCTGGAATGCCAGAAACCAGTCCCCGGAAGCTTGTTTCCTTCCCAGTATAAGAATTGGCTTGGTAGTTTGGTTTGCCCTGTTCCCATCATACACTGGGACAGGAACAGACTAATTTGCATGTAGCCAGGTTCTGAGCTGGGATGGTGCAGTGAGCTAAAAAACGGTGATGGATCAAGCCCTGATCTCTTGACTGGGTAAGAGTATTCTGCATTATTCAGAAACTCTGTACATCACCACCACCCCCTTTTCCAAAATCAATTTTGTCCACACTAAGTGTTGGAGGGTATACTCAGACGTGAGTCCCTTGCTCATGGCACCATCAGGATTCAAGCAAGCCGGGCCGACGACGGCTGGAATGCCAGAAACCGGTCCCCGGAAGCTTGTTTCCTTCCCAGTATAAGAATTGGCTTGGTAGTTTGTTTTGCCCTGTTCCCATCATACACTGGGACAGGAACAGACTAATTTGCATGTAGCCAGGTTCTGAGCTGGGATGGTGCAGTGAGCTAAAAAACGGTGATGGATCAAGCCCTGATCTCTTGACTGGGTAAGAGTATTCTGCATCATTCAGAAACTCTGTCCATCACCACCCTCTTTTCCAAAATCGATTTTGTCCACACTAATTGTGGGAGGGTATACTCAGACGTGAGTCCCTTGCTCATTGCACCATCAGGATTCAAGCAAGCCGGGCCGACGACGGCTGGAATGCCAGAAACCCGTCCCCAGAAGCTTGTTTCCTTCCCAGTATAAGAATTGGCTTGGTAGTTAGGGTTGCCCTGTTCCCATCATACACTGGGACAGGAACAGACTAATTTGCATGTAGCCAGGTTCTGAGCTGGGATGGTGCAGTGAGCTAAAAAACGGTGATGGATCAAGCCCTGATCTCTTGACTGGGTAAGAGTATTCGGCATCATTCAGAAACTCTGTCCATCACCACCCCCTTTTCCAAAATCGATTTTGTCCACACTAAGTGTGGGAGGGTATACTCAGACGTGAGTCCCTCGCTCATTGCACCATCAGGATTCAAGCAAGCCTGGCCAACGACGGCTGGAATGCCTGAAACCGGTCCCCGGAAGCTTGTTTCCTTCCCAGTATAAGAATTGGCTTGGTAGTTTGGTTTGCCTTGTTCCCATCATACACTGGGACAGGAACAGACTAATTTGCATGTAGCCAGGTTCAAGCTGGGATGGTGCAGTGAGCTAAAAAACGGTGATGGATCAAGCCCTGATCTCTTGACTGGGTAAGAGTATTCTGCATCATTCAGAAACTCTGTACATCACCACCACCCCCTTTTCCAAAATCAATTTTGTCCACACTAAGTGTTGGAGGGTATACTCAGACGTGAGTCCGTTGCTCATTGCACCATCAGGATTCAAGCAAGCCGGGCCCACGACAGCTGGAATGCCAGAAACCGGTCCCCGGAAGCTTGTTTCCTTCCCAGTATAAGAATTGGCTTGGTAGTTTGGTTTGCCCTGTTCCCATCATACACTGGGACAGGAACAGACTAATTTGCATGTAGCCAGGTTCTGAGCTGGGATGGTGCAGTGAGCTAAAAAATGGTGATGGATCAAGCCCTGATCACTTGACTGGGTAAGAGTATTATGCATCATTCAGAAACTCTGTCCATCACCACCCCCTTTTCCAAAATCGATTTTGTCCACACTAAGTGTGGGAGGGTATACTCAGACCTGAGTCCGTTGCTCATTGCACCATCAGGATTCAAGCAAGCCGGGCCCACGACAGCTGGAATGCCAGAAACCGGTCCCCGGAAGCTTGTTTCCTTCCCAGTATAAGAATTGGCTTGGTAGTTTGGTTTGCCCTGTTCCCATCATACACTGTGACAGGAACAGACTAATTTGCATGTAGCCAGGTTCTGAGCTGGGATGGTGCAGTGAGCTAAAAAACGGTGATGGATCAAGCCCTGATCTCTTGACTGGGTAAGAGTATTCTGCATCATTCAGAAACTCTGTCCATCACTAACCCCTTTTCCAAAATCGATTTTGTCCACACTAAGTGTGGGAGGGTATACTCAGACGTGAGTCCCTTGCTCATTGCACCATCAGGATTCAAGCAAGCCGGGCCGACGACGGCTGGAATGCTAGAAACCAGTCCCCGGAAGCTTGTTTCCTTCCCAGTATAAGAATTGGCTTGGTAGTTTGGTTTGCCCTGTTCCCATCATACACTGGGACAGGAACAGACTAATTTGCATGTAGCCAGGTTCTGAGCTGGGATGGTGCAGTGAGCTAAAAAACGGTGATGGATCAAGCCCTGATATCTTGACTGGGTAAGATTATTCTGCATCATTCAGAAACTCTTTCCATCACCACCCCCTTTTCCAAAATCGATTTTGTCCACACTAAGTGTGGGGGTGTGTACTCAGACGTGAGTCCCTTGCTCATTGCACCATCAGGATTCAAGCAAGCCGGGCTGACGACGGCTGGAATGCCAGAAATCGGTCCCCGGAAGCTTGTTTCCTTCCCAGTATAAGAATTGGCTTGGTAGTTTGGTTTGCCCTGTTCCCATCATACACTGGGACAGGAACAGACTAATTTGCATGTAGCCAGGTTCTGAGCTGGGATGGTGCAGTGAGCTAAAAAATGGTGATGGATCAAGCCCTGATCACTTGACTGGGTAAGAGTATTATGCATCATTCAGAAACTCTGTCCATCACCACCCCCTTTTCCAAAATCGATTTTGTCCACACTAAGTGTGGGAGGGTATACTCAGACCTGAGTCCCTTGCTCATTGCACCATCAGGATTCAAGAAAGCCGGGCCGACGACGGCTGGAATGCCAGAAACCAGTCCCCGGAAGCTTGTTTCCTTCCCAGTATAAGAATTGGCTTGATAGTTTGGTTTGCCCTGTTCCCATCATACACTGGGACAGGAACAGACTAATTTGCATGTAGCCAGGTTCTGAGCTGGGATGGTGCAGTGAGCTAAAAAACGGTGATGGATCAAGCCCTGATCTCTTGACTGGGTAAGAGTATTCTGCATCATTCAGAAACTCTTTCCATCAACACCCCCTTTTCCAAAATCGATTTTGTCCACACTAAGTGTGGGAGTGTGTACTCAGACGAGAGTCCCTTGCTCATTGCACCATCAGGATTCAAGCAAGCCGGGCCAACGACGGCTGGAATGCCAGAAACCGGTCCCCGGAAGCTTGTTTCCTTCCCAGTATAAGAATTGGCTTGGTAGTTTGGTTTGCCCTGTTCCCATCATACACTGGGACAGGAACAGACTAATTTGCATGTAGCCAGGTTCTGAGCTGGGATGGTGCAGTGAGCTAAAAAACGGTGATGGATCAAGCCCTGATCTCTTGACTGGGTAAGAGTATTCTGCATCATTCAGAAACTCTGTCCATCACCACCCCCTTTTCCAAAATCGATTTTGTCCACACTAAGTGTGGGAGGGTATACTCAGACGTGAGTCCCTTGCTCATTGCACCATCGGGATTCAAGCAAGCCGGGCCGACGATGGCTGGAATGCCAGAAACCAGTCCCCGGAAGCTTGTTTCCTTCCCAGTATAAGAATTGGCTTGGTAGTTTGGTTTGCCCTGTTCCCATCATACACTGGGACAGGAACAGACTAATTTGCATGTAGCCAGGTTCTGAGCTGGGATGGTGCAGTGAGCTAAAAAACGGTGATGGATCAAGCCCTGATCTCTTGACTGGGTAAGAGTATTCTGCATTATTCAGAAACTCTGTACATCACCACCACCCCCTTTTCCAAAATCAATTTTGTCCACACTAAGTGTTGGAGGGTATACTCAGACGTGAGTCCCTTGCTCATGGCACCATCAGGATTCAAGCAAGCCGGGCCGACGACGGCTGGAATGCCAGAAACCGGTCCCCGGAAGCTTGTTTCCTTCCCAGTATAAGAATTGGCTTGGTAGTTTGGTTTGCCCTGTTCCCATCATACACTGGGACAGGAACAGACTAATTTGCATGTAGCCAGGTTCTGAGCTGGGATGGTGCAGTGAGCTAAAAAACGGTGATGGATCAAGCCCTGATCTCTTGACTGGGTAAGAGTATTCTGCATCATTCAGAAACTCTGTCCATCACCACCCTCTTTTCCAAAATCGATTTTGTCCACACTAATTGTGGGAGGGTATACTCAGACGTGAGTCCCTTGCTCATTGCACCATCAGGATTCAAGCAAGCCGGGCCGACGACGGCTGGAATGCCAGAAACCGGTCCCCGGAAGCTTGTTTCCTTCCCAGTATAAGAATTGGCTTGGTAGTTTGGTTTGCCCTGTTCCCATCATACACTGTGACAGGAACAGACTAATTTGCATGTAGCCAGGTTCTGAGCTGGGATGGTGCAGTGAGCTAAAAAACGGTGATGGATCAAGCCCTGATCTCTTGACTGGGTAAGAGTATTCTGCATCATTCAGAAACTCTGTCCATCACTAACCCCTTTTCCAAAATCGATTTTGTCCACACTAAGTGTGGGAGGGTATACTCAGACGTGAGTCCCTTGCTCATTGCACCATCAGGATTCAAGCAAGCCGGGCCGACGACGGCTGGAATGCTAGAAACCAGTCCCCGGAAGCTTGTTTCCTTCCCAGTATAAGAATTGGCTTGGTAGTTTGGTTTGCCCTGTTCCCATCATACACTGGGACAGGAACAGACTAATTTGCATGTAGCCAGGTTCTGAGCTGGGATGGTGCAGTGAGCTAAAAAACGGTGATGGATCAAGCCCTGATATCTTGACTGGGTAAGATTATTCTGCATCATTCAGAAACTCTTTCCATCACCACCCCCTTTTCCAAAATCGATTTTGTCCACACTAAGTGTGGGGGTGTGTACTCAGACGTGAGTCCCTTGCTCATTGCACCATCAGGATTCAAGCAAGCCGGGCTGACGACGGCTGGAATGCCAGAAACCGGTCCCCGGAAGCTTGTTTCCTTCCCAGTATAAGAATTGGCTTGGTAGTTTGGTTTGCCCTGTTCCCATCATACACTGGGACAGGAACAGACTAATTTGCATGTAGCCAGGTTCTGAGCTGGGATGGTGCAGTGAGCTAAAAAATGGTGATGGATCAAGCCCTGATCACTTGACTGGGTAAGAGTATTATGCATCATTCAGAAACTCTGTCCATCACCACCCCCTTTTCCAAAATCGATTTTGTCCACACTAAGTGTGGGAGGGTATACTCAGACCTGAGTCCCTTGCTCATTGCACCATCAGGATTCAAGAAAGCCGGGCCGACGACGGCTGGAATGCCAGAAACCAGTCCCCGGAAGCTTGTTTCCTTCCCAGTATAAGAATTGGCTTGATAGTTTGGTTTGCCCTGTTCCCATCATACACTGGGACAGGAACAGACTAATTTGCATGTAGCCAGGTTCTGAGCTGGGATGGTGCAGTGAGCTAAAAAACGGTGATGGATCAAGCCCTGATCTCTTGACTGGGTAAGAGTATTCTGCATCATTCAGAAACTCTTTCCATCAACACCCCCTTTTCCAAAATCGATTTTGTCCACACTAAGTGTGGGAGTGTGTACTCAGACGAGAGTCCCTTGCTCATTGCACCATCAGGATTCAAGCAAGCCGGGCCAACGACGGCTGGAATGCCAGAAACCGGTCCCCGGAAGCTTGTTTCCTTCCCAGTATAAGAATTGGCTTGGTAGTTTGGTTTGCCCTGTTCCCATCATACACTGGGACAGGAACAGACTAATTTGCATGTAGCCAGGTTCTGAGCTGGGATGGTGCAGTGAGCTAAAAAACGGTGATGGATCAAGCCCTGATCTCTTGACTGGGTAAGAGTATTCTGCATCATTCAGAAACTCTGTCCATCACCACCCCCTTTTCCAAAATCGATTTTGTCCACACTAAGTGTGGGAGGGTATACTCAGACGTGAGTCCCTTGCTCATTGCACCATCAGGATTCAAGCAAGCCGGGCCGACGATGGCTGGAATGCCAGAAACCAGTCCCCGGAAGCTTGTTTCCTTCCCAGTATAAGAATTGGCTTGGTAGTTTGGTTTGCCCTGTTCCCATCATACACTGGGACAGGAACAGACTAATTTGCATGTAGCCAGGTTCTGAGCTGGGATGGTGCAGTGAGCTAAAAAACGGTGATGGATCAAGCCCTGATCTCTTGACTGGGTAAGAGTATTCTGCATTATTCAGAAACTCTGTACATCACCACCACCCCCTTTTCCAAAATCAATTTTGTCCACACTAAGTGTTGGAGGGTATACTCAGACGTGAGTCCCTTGCTCATGGCACCATCAGGATTCAAGCAAGCCGGGCCGACGACGGCTGGAATGCCAGAAACCGGTCCCCGGAAGCTTGTTTCCTTCCCAGTATAAGAATTGGCTTGGTAGTTTGTTTTGCCCTGTTCCCATCATACACTGGGACAGGAACAGACTAATTTGCATGTAGCCAGGTTCTGAGCTGGGATGGTGCAGTGAGCTAAAAAACGGTGATGGATCAAGCCCTGATCTCTTGACTGGGTAAGAGTATTCTGCATCATTCAGAAACTCTGTCCATCACCACCCTCTTTTCCAAAATCGATTTTGTCCACACTAATTGTGGGAGGGTATACTCAGACGTGAGTCCCTTGCTCATTGCACCATCAGGATTCAAGCAAGCCGGGCCGACGACGGCTGGAATGCCAGAAACCCGTCCCCAGAAGCTTGTTTCCTTCCCAGTATAAGAATTGGCTTGGTAGTTAGGGTTGCCCTGTTCCCATCATACACTGGGACAGGAACAGACTAATTTGCATGTAGCCAGGTTCTGAGCTGGGATGGTGCAGTGAGCTAAAAAACGGTGATGGATCAAGCCCTGATCTCTTGACTGGGTAAGAGTATTCGGCATCATTCAGAAACTCTGTCCATCACCACCCCCTTTTCCAAAATCGATTTTGTCCACACTAAGTGTGGGAGGGTATACTCAGACGTGAGTCCCTCGCTCATTGCACCATCAGGATTCAAGCAAGCCTGGCCAACGACGGCTGGAATGCCTGAAACCGGTCCCCGGAAGCTTGTTTCCTTCCCAGTATAAGAATTGGCTTGGTAGTTTGGTTTGCCTTGTTCCCATCATACACTGGGACAGGAACAGACTAATTTGCATGTAGCCAGGTTCAAGCTGGGATGGTGCAGTGAGCTAAAAAACGGTGATGGATCAAGCCCTGATCTCTTGACTGGGTAAGAGTATTCTGCATCATTCAGAAACTCTGTACATCACCACCACCCCCTTTTCCAAAATCAATTTTGTCCACACTAAGTGTTGGAGGGTATACTCAGACGTGAGTCCGTTGCTCATTGCACCATCAGGATTCAAGCAAGCCGGGCCCACGACAGCTGGAATGCCAGAAACCGGTCCCCGGAAGCTTGTTTCCTTCCCAGTATAAGAATTGGCTTGGTAGTTTGGTTTGCCCTGTTCCCATCATACACTGGGACAGGAACAGACTAATTTGCATGTAGCCAGGTTCTGAGCTGGGATGGTGCAGTGAGCTAAAAAATGGTGATGGATCAAGCCCTGATCACTTGACTGGGTAAGAGTATTATGCATCATTCAGAAACTCTGTCCATCACCACCCCCTTTTCCAAAATCGATTTTGTCCACACTAAGTGTGGGGGTGTGTACTCAGACGTGAGTCCCTTGCTCATTGCACCATCAGGATTCAAGCAAGCCGGGCTGACGACGGCTGGAATGCCAGAAACCGGTCCCCGGAAGCTTGTTTCCTTCCCAGTATAAGAATTGGCTTGGTAGTTTGGTTTGCCCTGTTCCCATCATACACTGGGACAGGAACAGACTAATTTGCATGTAGCCAGGTTCTGAGCTGGGATGGTGCAGTGAGCTAAAAAATGGTGATGGATCAAGCCCTGATCACTTGACTGGGTAAGAGTATTATGCATCATTCAGAAACTCTGTCCATCACCACCCCCTTTTCCAAAATCGATTTTGTCCACACTAAGTGTGGGAGGGTATACTCAGACCTGAGTCCCTTGCTCATTGCACCATCAGGATTCAAGAAAGCCGGGCCGACGACGGCTGGAATGCCAGAAACCAGTCCCCGGAAGCTTGTTTCCTTCCCAGTATAAGAATTGGCTTGATAGTTTGGTTTGCCCTGTTCCCATCATACACTGGGACAGGAACAGACTAATTTGCATGTAGCCAGGTTCTGAGCTGGGATGGTGCAGTGAGCTAAAAAACGGTGATGGATCAAGCCCTGATCTCTTGACTGGGTAAGAGTATTCTGCATCATTCAGAAACTCTTTCCATCAACACCCCCTTTTCCAAAATCGATTTTGTCCACACTAAGTGTGGGAGTGTGTACTCAGACGAGAGTCCCTTGCTCATTGCACCATCAGGATTCAAGCAAGCCGGGCCAACGACGGCTGGAATGCCAGAAACCGGTCCCCGGAAGCTTGTTTCCTTCCCAGTATAAGAATTGGCTTGGTAGTTTGGTTTGCCCTGTTCCCATCATACACTGGGACAGGAACAGACTAATTTGCATGTAGCCAGGTTCTGAGCTGGGATGGTGCAGTGAGCTAAAAAACGGTGATGGATCAAGCCCTGATCTCTTGACTGGGTAAGAGTATTCTGCATCATTCAGAAACTCTGTCCATCACCACCCCCTTTTCCAAAATCGATTTTGTCCACACTAAGTGTGGGAGGGTATACTCAGACGTGAGTCCCTTGCTCATTGCACCATCAGGATTCAAGCAAGCCGGGCCGACGATGGCTGGAATGCCAGAAACCAGTCCCCGGAAGCTTGTTTCCTTCCCAGTATAAGAATTGGCTTGGTAGTTTGGTTTGCCCTGTTCCCATCATACACTGGGACAGGAACAGACTAATTTGCATGTAGCCAGGTTCTGAGCTGGGATGGTGCAGTGAGCTAAAAAACGGTGATGGATCAAGCCCTGATCTCTTGACTGGGTAAGAGTATTCTGCATTATTCAGAAACTCTGTACATCACCACCACCCCCTTTTCCAAAATCAATTTTGTCCACACTAAGTGTTGGAGGGTATACTCAGACGTGAGTCCCTTGCTCATGGCACCATCAGGATTCAAGCAAGCCGGGCCGACGACGGCTGGAATGCCAGAAACCGGTCCCCGGAAGCTTGTTTCCTTCCCAGTATAAGAATTGGCTTGGTAGTTTGGTTTGCCCTGTTCCCATCATACACTGGGACAGGAACAGACTAATTTGCATGTAGCCAGGTTCTGAGCTGGGATGGTGCAGTGAGCTAAAAAACGGTGATGGATCAAGCCCTGATCTCTTGACTGGGTAAGAGTATTCTGCATCATTCAGAAACTCTGTCCATCACCACCCTCTTTTCCAAAATCGATTTTGTCCACACTAATTGTGGGAGGGTATACTCAGACGTGAGTCCCTTGCTCATTGCACCATCAGGATTCAAGCAAGCCGGGCCGACGACGGCTGGAATGCCAGAAACCCGTCCCCAGAAGCTTGTTTCCTTCCCAGTATAAGAATTGGCTTGGTAGTTAGGGTTGCCCTGTTCCCATCATACACTGGGACAGGAACAGACTAATTTGCATGTAGCCAGGTTCTGAGCTGGGATGGTGCAGTGAGCTAAAAAACGGTGATGGATCAAGCCCTGATCTCTTGACTGGGTAAGAGTATTCGGCATCATTCAGAAACTCTGTCCATCACCACCCCCTTTTCCAAAATCGATTTTGTCCACACTAAGTGTGGGAGGGTATACTCAGACGTGAGTCCCTCGCTCATTGCACCATCAGGATTCAAGCAAGCCGGGCCAACGACGGCTGGAATGCCTGAAACCGGTCCCCGGAAGCTTGTTTCCTTCCCAGTATAAGAATTGGCTTGGTAGTTTGGTTTGCCTTGTTCCCATCATACACTGGGACAGGAACAGACTAATTTGCATGTAGCCAGGTTCTAGCTGGGATGGTGCAGTGAGCTAAAAAACGGTGATGGATCAAGCCCTGATCTCTTGACTGGGTAAGAGTATTCTGCATCATTCAGAAACTCTGTACATCACCACCACCCCCTTTTCCAAAATCAATTTTGTCCACACTAAGTGTTGGAGGGTATACTCAGACGTGAGTCCGTTGCTCATTGCACCATCAGGATTCAAGCAAGCCGGGCCCACGACAGCTGGAATGCCAGAAACCGGTCCCCGGAAGCTTGTTTCCTTCCCAGTATAAGAATTGGCTTGGTAGTTTGGTTTGCCCTGTTCCCATCATACACTGTGACAGGAACAGACTAATTTGCATGTAGCCAGGTTCTGAGCTGGGATGGTGCAGTGAGCTAAAAAACGGTGATGGATCAAGCCCTGATCTCTTGACTGGGTAAGAGTATTCTGCATCATTCAGAAACTCTGTCCATCACTAACCCCTTTTCCAAAATCGATTTTGTCCACACTAAGTGTGGGAGGGTATACTCAGACGTGAGTCCCTTGCTCATTGCACCATCAGGATTCAAGCAAGCCGGGCTGACGACGGCTGGAATGCCAGAAACCGGTCCCCGGAAGCTTGTTTCCTTCCCAGTATAAGAATTGGCTTGGTAGTTTGGTTTGCCCTGTTCCCATCATACACTGGGACAGGAACAGACTAATTTGCATGTAGCCAGGTTCTGAGCTGGGATGGTGCAGTGAGCTAAAAAATGGTGATGGATCAAGCCCTGATCACTTGACTGGGTAAGAGTATTATGCATCATTCAGAAACTCTGTCCATCACCACCCCCTTTTCCAAAATCGATTTTGTCCACACTAAGTGTGGGGGTGTGTACTCAGACGTGAGTCCCTTGCTCATTGCACCATCAGGATTCAAGCAAGCCGGGCTGACGACGGCTGGAATGCCAGAAACCGGTCCCCGGAAGCTTGTTTCCTTCCCAGTATAAGAATTGGCTTGGTAGTTTGGTTTGCCCTGTTCCCATCATACACTGGGACAGGAACAGACTAATTTGCATGTAGCCAGGTTCTGAGCTGGGATGGTGCAGTGAGCTAAAAAATGGTGATGGATCAAGCCCTGATCACTTGACTGGGTAAGAGTATTATGCATCATTCAGAAACTCTGTCCATCACCACCCCCTTTTCCAAAATCGATTTTGTCCACACTAAGTGTGGGAGGGTATACTCAGACCTGAGTCCCTTGCTCATTGCACCATCAGGATTCAAGAAAGCCGGGCCGACGACGGCTGGAATGCCAGAAACCAGTCCCCGGAAGCTTGTTTCCTTCCCAGTATAAGAATTGGCTTGATAGTTTGGTTTGCCCTGTTCCCATCATACACTGGGACAGGAACAGACTAATTTGCATGTAGCCAGGTTCTGAGCTGGGATGGTGCAGTGAGCTAAAAAACGGTGATGGATCAAGCCCTGATCTCTTGACTGGGTAAGAGTATTCTGCATCATTCAGAAACTCTTTCCATCAACACCCCCTTTTCCAAAATCGATTTTGTCCACACTAAGTGTGGGAGTGTGTACTCAGACGAGAGTCCCTTGCTCATTGCACCATCAGGATTCAAGCAAGCCGGGCCAACGACGGCTGGAATGCCAGAAACCGGTCCCCGGAAGCTTGTTTCCTTCCCAGTATAAGAATTGGCTTGGTAGTTTGGTTTGCCCTGTTCCCATCATACACTGGGACAGGAACAGACTAATTTGCATGTAGCCAGGTTCTGAGCTGGGATGGTGCAGTGAGCTAAAAAACGGTGATGGATCAAGCCCTGATCTCTTGACTGGGTAAGAGTATTCTGCATCATTCAGAAACTCTGTCCATCACCACCCCCTTTTCCAAAATCGATTTTGTCCACACTAAGTGTGGGAGGGTATACTCAGACGTGAGTCCCTTGCTCATTGCACCATCAGGATTCAAGCAAGCCGGGCCGACGATGGCTGGAATGCCAGAAACCAGTCCCCGGAAGCTTGTTTCCTTCCCAGTATAAGAATTGGCTTGGTAGTTTGGTTTGCCCTGTTCCCATCATACACTGGGACAGGAACAGACTAATTTGCATGTAGCCAGGTTCTGAGCTGGGATGGTGCAGTGAGCTAAAAAACGGTGATGGATCAAGCCCTGATCTCTTGACTGGGTAAGAGTATTCTGCATTATTCAGAAACTCTGTACATCACCACCACCCCCTTTTCCAAAATCAATTTTGTCCACACTAAGTGTTGGAGGGTATACTCAGACGTGAGTCCCTTGCTCATGGCACCATCAGGATTCAAGCAAGCCGGGCCGACGACGGCTGGAATGCCAGAAACCGGTCCCCGGAAGCTTGTTTCCTTCCCAGTATAAGAATTGGCTTGGTAGTTTGGTTTGCCCTGTTCCCATCATACACTGGGACAGGAACAGACTAATTTGCATGTAGCCAGGTTCTGAGCTGGGATGGTGCAGTGAGCTAAAAAACGGTGATGGATCAAGCCCTGATCTCTTGACTGGGTAAGAGTATTCTGCATCATTCAGAAACTCTGTCCATCACCACCCTCTTTTCCAAAATCGATTTTGTCCACACTAATTGTGGGAGGGTATACTCAGACGTGAGTCCCTTGCTCATTGCACCATCAGGATTCAAGCAAGCCGGGCCGACGACGGCTGGAATGCCAGAAACCCGTCCCCAGAAGCTTGTTTCCTTCCCAGTATAAGAATTGGCTTGGTAGTTAGGGTTGCCCTGTTCCCATCATACACTGGGACAGGAACAGACTAATTTGCATGTAGCCAGGTTCCGAGCTGGGATGGTGCAGTGAGCTAAAAAACGGTGATGGATCAAGCCCTGATCTCTTGACTGGGTAAGAGTATTCGGCATCATTCAGAAACTCTGTCCATCACCACCCCCTTTTCCAAAATCGATTTTGTCCACACTAAGTGTGGGAGGGTATACTCAGACGTGAGTCCCTCGCTCATTGCACCATCAGGATTCAAGCAAGCCGGGCCAACGACGGCTGGAATGCCTGAAACCGGTCCCCGGAAGCTTGTTTCCTTCCCAGTATAAGAATTGGCTTGGTAGTTTGGTTTGCCTTGTTCCCATCATACACTGGGACAGGAACAGACTAATTTGCATGTAGCCAGGTTCTAGCTGGGATGGTGCAGTGAGCTAAAAAACGGTGATGGATCAAGCCCTGATCTCTTGACTGGGTAAGAGTATTCTGCATCATTCAGAAACTCTGTACATCACCACCACCCCCTTTTCCAAAATCAATTTTGTCCACACTAAGTGTTGGAGGGTATACTCAGACGTGAGTCCGTTGCTCATTGCACCATCAGGATTCAAGCAAGCCGGGCCCACGACAGCTGGAATGCCAGAAACCGGTCCCCGGAAGCTTGTTTCCTTCCCAGTATAAGAATTGGCTTGGTAGTTTGGTTTGCCCTGTTCCCATCATACACTGTGACAGGAACAGACTAATTTGCATGTAGCCAGGTTCTGAGCTGGGATGGTGCAGTGAGCTAAAAAACGGTGATGGATCAAGCCCTGATCTCTTGACTGGGTAAGAGTATTCTGCATCATTCAGAAACTCTGTCCATCACTAACCCCTTTTCCAAAATCGATTTTGTCCACACTAAGTGTGGGAGGGTATACTCAGACGTGAGTCCCTTGCTCATTGCACCATCAGGATTCAAGCAAGCCGGGCCGACGACGGCTGGAATGCTAGAAACCAGTCCCCGGAAGCTTGTTTCCTTCCCAGTATAAGAATTGGCTTGGTAGTTTGGTTTGCCCTGTTCCCATCATACACTGGGACAGGAACAGACTAATTTGCATGTAGCCAGGTTCTGAGCTGGGATGGTGCAGTGAGCTAAAAAACGGTGATGGATCAAGCCCTGATATCTTGACTGGGTAAGATTATTCTGCATCATTCAGAAACTCTTTCCATCACCACCCCCTTTTCCAAAATCGATTTTGTCCACACTAAGTGTGGGGGTGTGTACTCAGACGTGAGTCCCTTGCTCATTGCACCATCAGGATTCAAGCAAGCCGGGCTGACGACGGCTGGAATGCCAGAAACCGGTCCCCGGAAGCTTGTTTCCTTCCCAGTATAAGAATTGGCTTGGTAGTTTGGTTTGTCCTGTTCCCATCATACACTGGGACAGGAACAGACTAATTTGCATGTAGCCAGGTTCTGAGCTGGGATGGTGCAGTGAGCTAAAAAATGGTGATGGATCAAGCCCTGATCACTTGACTGGGTAAGAGTATTATGCATCATTCAGAAACTCTGTCCATCACCACCCCCTTTTCCAAAATCGATTTTGTCCACACTAAGTGTGGGAGGGTATACTCAGACCTGAGTCCCTTGCTCATTGCACCATCAGGATTCAAGAAAGCCGGGCCGACGACGGCTGGAATGCCAGAAACCAGTCCCCGGAAGCTTGTTTCATTCCCAGTATAAGAATTGGCTTGATAGTTTGGTTTGCCCTGTTCCCATCATACACTGGGACAGGAACAGACTAATTTGCATGTAGCCAGGTTCTGAGCTGGGATGGTGCAGTGAGCTAAAAAACGGTGATGGATCAAGCCCTGATCTCTTGACTGGGTAAGAGTATTCTGCATCATTCAGAAACTCTTTCCATCAACACCCCCTTTTCCAAAATCGATTTTGTCCACACTAAGTGTGGGAGTGTGTACTCAGACGAGAGTCCCTTGCTCATTGCACCATCAGGATTCAAGCAAGCCGGGCCAACGACGGCTGGAATGCCAGAAACCGGTCCCCGGAAGCTTGTTTCCTTCCCAGTATAAGAATTGGCTTGGTAGTTTGGTTTGCCCTGTTCCCATCATACACTGGGACAGGAACAGACTAATTTGCATGTAGCCAGGTTCTGAGCTGGGATGGTGCAGTGAGCTAAAAAACGGTGATGGATCAAGCCCTGATCTCTTGACTGGGTAAGAGTATTCTGCATCATTCAGAAACTCTGTCCATCACCACCCCCTTTTCCAAAATCGATTTTGTCCACACTAAGTGTGGGAGGGTATACTCAGACGTGAGTCCCTTGCTCATTGCACCATCAGGATTCAAGCAAGCCGGGCCGACGATGGCTGGAATGCCAGAAACCAGTCCCCGGAAGCTTGTTTCCTTCCCAGTATAAGAATTGGCTTGGTAGTTTGGTTTGCCCTGTTCCCATCATACACTGGGACAGGAACAGACTAATTTGCATGTAGCCAGGTTCTGAGCTGGGATGGTGCAGTGAGCTAAAAAACGGTGATGGATCAAGCCCTGATCTCTTGACTGGGTAAGAGTATTCTGCATTATTCAGAAACTCTGTACATCACCACCACCCCCTTTTCCAAAATCAATTTTGTCCACACTAAGTGTTGGAGGGTATACTCAGACGTGAGTCCCTTGCTCATGGCACCATCAGGATTCAAGCAAGCCGGGCCGACGACGGCTGGAATGCCAGAAACCGGTCCCCGGAAGCTTGTTTCCTTCCCAGTATAAGAATTGGCTTGGTAGTTTGGTTTGCCCTGTTCCCATCATACACTGGGACAGGAACAGACTAATTTGCATGTAGCCAGGTTCTGAGCTGGGATGGTGCAGTGAGCTAAAAAACGGTGATGGATCAAGCCCTGATCTCTTGACTGGGTAAGAGTATTCTGCATCATTCAGAAACTCTGTCCATCACCACCCCCTTTTCCAAAATCGATTTTGTCCACACTAAGTGTGGGAGGGTATACTCAGACCTGAGTCCCTTGCTCATTGCACCATCAGGATTCAAGAAAGCCGGGCCGACGACGGCTGGAATGCCAGAGACCAGTCCCCGGAAGCTTGTGTCCTTCCCAGTATAAGAATTGGCTTGGTAGTTTGGTTTGCCCTGTTCCCATCATACACTGGGACAGGAACAGACTAATTTGCATGTAGCCAGGTTCTGAGCTGGGATGGTGCAGTGAGCTAAAAAACGGTGATGGATCAAGCCCTGATCTCTTGACTGGGTAACAGTATTCTGCATCATTCAGAAACTCTGTACATCACCACCACCCCCTTTTCCAAAATCAATTTTGTCCACACTAAGTGTTGGAGGGTATACTCAGACGTGAGTCCCTTGCTCATTGCACCATCAGGATTCAAGCAAGCCGGGCCGACGACGGCTGGAATGCCAGAAACCGGTCCCCGGAAGCTTGTTTCCTTCCCAGTATAAGAATTGGCTTGGTAGTTTGGTTTGCCCTGTTCCCATCATACACTGGGACAGGAACAGACTAATTTGAATGTAGCCAGGTTCTGAGCTGGGATGGTGCAGTGAGCTAAAAAACGGTGATGGATCAAGCCCTGATCTCTTGACTGGGTAAGAGTATTCTGCATCATTCAGAAACTCTGTCCATAACTAACCCCTTTTCCAAAATCGATTTTGTCCACACTAAGTGTGGGAGGGTATACTCAGACGTGAGTCCCTTGCTCATTGCACCATCAGGATTCAAGCAAGCCGGGCCGACGACGGCTGGAATGCCAGAAACCGGTCCCCGGAGGCTTGTTTCCTTCCCAGTATAAGAATTGGCTTGGTAGTTTGGTTTGCCCTGTTCCCATCATACACTGGGACAGGAACAGACTAATTTGCATGTAGCCAGGTTCTGAGCTGGGATGGTGCAGTGAGCTAAAAAACGGTGATGGATCAAGCCCTGATCTCTTGACTGGGTAAGGGTATTCTGCATCATTCAGAAACTCTGTCCATCACTAACCCCTTTTCCAAAATCGATTTTGTCCACACTAAGTGTGGGAGGGTATACTCAGACGTAAGTCCCTTGCTCATTGCACCATCAGGATTCAAGCAAGCCGGGCCGACGACGGCTGGAATGCCAGAAACCGGTCCCCGGAAGCTTGTTTCCTTCCCAGTATAAGAATTGGCTTGGTAGTTTGGTTTGCCCTGTTCCCATCATACACTGGGACAGGAACAGACTAATTTGCATGTAGCCAGGTTCTAGCTGGGATGGTGCAGTGAGCTAAAAAACGGTGATGGATCAAGCCCTGATCTCTTGACTGGGTAAGAGTATTCTGCATCATTCAGAAACTCTGTACATCACCACCACCCCCTTTTCCAAAATCAATTTTGTCCACACTAAGTGTTGGAGGGTATACTCAGACGTGAGTCCGTTGCTCATTGCACCATCAGGATTCAAGCAAGCCGGGCCGACGACAGCTGGAATGCCAGAAACCGGTCCCCGGAAGCTTGTTTCCTTCCCAGTATAAGAATTGGCTTGGTAGTTTGGTTTGCCCTGTTCCCATCATACACTGTGACAGGAACAGACTAATTTGCATGTAGCCAGGTTCTGAGCTGGGATGGTGCAGTGAGCTAAAAAACGGTGATGGATCAAGCCCTGATCTCTTGACTGGGTAAGAGTATTCTGCATCATTCAGAAACTCTGTCCATCACTAACCCCTTTTCCAAAATCGATTTTGTCCACACTAAGTGTAGGAGGGTATACTCAGACGTGAGTCCCTTGCTCATTGCACCATCAGGATTCAAGCAAGCCGGGCCGACGACGGCTGGAATGCTAGAAACCAGTCCCCGGAAGCTTGTTTCCTTCCCAGTATAAGAATTGGCTTGGTAGTTTGGTTTGCCCTGTTCCCATCATACACTGGGACAGGAACAGACTAATTTGCATGTAGCCAGGTTCTGAGCTGGGATGGTGCAGTGAGCTAAAAAACGGTGATGGATCAAGCCCTGATCTCTTGACTGGGTAAGATTATTCTGCATCATTCAGAAACTCTTTCCATCACCACCCCCTTTTCCAAAATCGATTTTGTCCACACTAAGTGTGGGGGTGTGTACTCAGACGTGAGTCCCTTGCTCATTGCACCATCAGGATTCAAGCAAGCCGGGCTGACGACGGCTGGAATGCCAGAAACCGGTCCCCGGAAGCTTGTTTCCTTCCCAGTATAAGAATTGGCTTGGTAGTTTGGTTTGCCCTGTTCCCATCATACACTGGGACAGGAACAGACTAATTTGCATGTAGCCAGGTTCTGAGCTGGGATGGTGCAGTGAGCTAAAAAACGGTGATGGATCAAGCCCTGATCACTTGACTGGGTAAGAGTATTATGCATCATTCAGAAACTCTGTCCATCACCACCCCCTTTTCCAAAATCGATTTTGTCCACACTAAGTGTGGGAGGGTATACTCAGACCTGAGTCCCTTGCTCATTGCACCATCAGGATTCAAGAAAGCCGGGCCGACGACGGCTGGAATGCCAGAAACCAGTCCCCGGAAGCTTGTTTCCTTCCCAGTATAAGAATTGGCTTGATAGTTTGGTTTGCCCTGTTCCCATCATACACTGGGACAGGAACAGACTAATTTGCATGTAGCCAGGTTCTGAGCTGGGATGGTGCAGTGAGCTAAAAAACGGTGATGGATCAAGCCCTGATCTCTTGACTGGGTAAGAGTATTCTGCATCATTCAGAAACTCTTTCCATCAACACCCCCTTTTCCAAAATCGATTTTGTCCACACTAAGTGTGGGAGTGTGTACTCAGACGAGAGTCCCTTGCTCATTGCACCATCAGGATTCAAGCAAGCCGGGCCAACGACGGCTGGAATGCCAGAAACCGGTCCCCGGAAGCTTGTTTCCTTCCCAGTATAAGAATTGGCTTGGTAGTTTGGTTTGCCCTGTTCCCATCATACACTGGGACAGGAACAGACTAATTTGCATGTAGCCAGGTTCTGAGCTGGGATGGTGCAGTGAGCTAAAAAACGGTGATGGATCAAGCCCTGATCTCTTGACTGGGTAAGAGTATTCTGCATCATTCAGAAACTCTTTCCATCAACACCCCCTTTTCCAAAATCGATTTTGTCCACACTAAGTGTGGGAGTGTGTACTCAGACGAGAGTCCCTTGCTCATTGCACCATCAGGATTCAAGCAAGCCGGGCCAACGACGGCTGGAATGCCAGAAACCGGTCCCCGGAAGCTTGTTTCCTTCCCAGTATAAGAATTGGCTTGGTAGTTTGGTTTGCCCTGTTCCCATCATACACTGGGACAGGAACAGACTAATTTGCATGTAGCCAGGTTCTGAGCTGGGATGGTGCAGTGAGCTAAAAAACGGTGATGGATCAAGCCCTGATCTCTTGACTGGGTAAGAGTATTATGCATCATTCAGAAACTCTGTCCATCACCACCCCCTTTTCCAAAATCGATTTTGTCCACACTAAGTGTGGGAGGGTATACTCAGACGTGAGTCCCTTGCTCATTGCACCATCAGGATTAAAGCAAGCCGGGCCGACGATGGCTGGAATGCCAGAAACCAGTCCCCGGAAGCTTGTTTCCTTCCCAGTATAAGAATTGGCTTGGTAGTTTGGTTTGCCCTGTTCCCATCATACACTGGGACAGGAACAGACTAATTTGCATGTAGCCAGGTTCTGAGCTGGGATGGTGCAGTGAGCTAAAAAACGGTGATGGATCAAGCCCTGATCTCTTGACTGGGTAAGAGTATTCTGCATTATTCAGAAACTCTGTACATCACCACCACCCCCTTTTCCAAAATCAATTTTGTCCACACTAAGTGTTGGAGGGTATACTCAGACGTGAGTCCCTTGCTCATGGCACCATCAGGATTCAAGCAAGCCGGGCCGACGACGGCTGGAATGCCAGAAACCGGTCCCCGGAAGCTTGTTTCCTTCCCAGTATAAGAATTGGCTTGGTAGTTTGGTTTGCCCTGTTCCCATCATACACTGGGACAGGAACAGACTAATTTGCATGTAGCCAGGTTCTGAGCTGGGATGGTGCAGTGAGCTAAAAAACGGTGATGGATCAAGCCCTGATCTCTTGACTGGGTAAGAGTATTCTGCATCATTCAGAAACTCTGTCCATCACCACCCCCTTTTCCAAAATCGATTTTGTCCACACTAAGTGTGGGAGGGTATACTCAGACCTGAGTCCCTTGCTCATTGCACCATCAGGATTCAAGAAAGCCGGGCCGACGACGGCTGGAATGCCAGAGACCAGTCCCCGGAAGCTTGTGTCCTTCCCAGTATAAGAATTGGCTTGGTAGTTTGGTTTGCCCTGTTCCCATCATACACTGGGACAGGAACAGACTAATTTGCATGTAGCCAGGTTCTGAGCTGGGATGGTGCAGTGAGCTAAAAAACGGTGATGGATCAAGCCCTGATCTCTTGACTGGGTAAGAGTATTCTGCATCATTCAGAAACTCTGTACATCACCACCACCCCCTTTTCCAAAATCAATTTTGTCCACACTAAGTGTTGGAGGGTATACTCAGACGTGAGTCCCTTGCTCATTGCACCATCAGGATTCAAGCAAGCCGGGCCGACGACGGCTGGAATGCCAGAAACCGGTCCCCGGAAGCTTGTTTCCTTCCCAGTATAAGAATTGGCTTGGTAGTTTGGTTTGCCCTGTTCCCATCATACACTGGGACAGGAACAGACTAATTTGAATGTAGCCAGGTTCTGAGCTGGGATGGTGCAGTGAGCTAAAAAACGGTGATGGATCAAGCCCTGATCTCTTGACTGGGTAAGAGTATTCTGCATCATTCAGAAACTCTGTCCATAACTAACCCCTTTTCCAAAATCGATTTTGTCCACACTAAGTGTGGGAGGGTATACTCAGACGTGAGTCCCTTGCTCATTGCACCATCAGGATTCAAGCAAGCCGGGCCGACGACGGCTGGAATGCCAGAAACCGGTCCCCGGAGGCTTGTTTCCTTCCCAGTATAAGAATTGGCTTGGTAGTTTGGTTTGCCCTGTTCCCATCATACACTGGGACAGGAACAGACTAATTTGCATGTAGCCAGGTTCTGAGCTGGGATGGTGCAGTGAGCTCAAAAACGGTGATGGATCAAGCCCTGATCTCTTGACTGGGTAAGGGTATTCTGCATCATTCAGAAACTCTGTCCATCACTAACCCCTTTTCCAAAATCGATTTTGTCCACACTAAGTGTGGGAGGGTATACTCAGACGTGAGTCCCTTGCTCATTGCACCATCAGGATTCAAGCAAGCCGGGCCGACGACGGCTGGAATGCCAGAAACCGGTCCCCGGAAGCTTGTTTCCTTCCCAGTATAAGAATTGGCTTGGTAGTTTGGTTTGCCCTGTTCCCATCATACACTGGGACAGGAACAGACTAATTTGCATGTAGCCAGGTTCTAGCTGGGATGGTGCAGTGAGCTAAAAAACGGTGATGGATCAAGCCCTGATCTCTTGACTGGGTAAGAGTATTCTTCATCATTCAGAAACTCTGTACATCACCACCACCCCCTTTTCCAAAATCAATTTTGTCCACACTAAGTGTTGGAGGGTATACTCAGACGTGAGTCCGTTGCTCATTGCACCATCAGGATTCAAGCAAGCCGGGCCGACGACAGCTGGAATGCCAGAAACCGGTCCCCGGAAGCTTGTTTCCTTCCCAGTATAAGAATTGGCTTGGTAGTTTGGTTTGCCCTGTTCCCATCATACACTGTGACAGGAACAGACTAATTTGCATGTAGCCAGGTTCTGAGCTGGGATGGTGCAGTGAGCTAAAAAACGGTGATGGATCAAGCCCTGATCTCTTGACTGGGTAAGAGTATTCTGCATCATTCAGAAACTCTGTCCATCACTAACCCCTTTTCCAAAATCGATTTTGTCCACACTAAGTGTGGGAGGGTATACTCAGACGTGAGTCCCTTGCTCATTGCACCATCAGGATTCAAGCAAGCCGGGCCGACGACGGCTGGAATGCTAGAAACCAGTCCCCGGAAGCTTGTTTCCTTCCCAGTATAAGAATTGGCTTGGTAGTTTGGTTTGCCCTGTTCCCATCATACACTGGGACAGGAACAGACTAATTTGCATGTAGCCAGGTTCTGAGCTGGGATGGTGCAGTGAGCTAAAAAACGGTGATGGATCAAGCCCTGATCTCTTGACTGGGTAAGATTATTCTGCATCATTCAGAAACTCTTTCCATCACCACCCCCTTTTCCAAAATCGATTTTGTCCACACTAAGTGTGGGGGTGTGTACTCAGACGTGAGTCCCTTGCTCATTGCACCATCAGGATTCAAGCAAGCCGGGCTGACGACGGCTGGAATGCCAGAAACCGGTCCCCGGAAGCTTGTTTCCTTCCCAGTATAAGAATTGGCTTGGTAGTTTGGTTTGCCCTGTTCCCATCATACACTGGGACAGGAACAGACTAATTTGCATGTAGCCAGGTTCTGAGCTGGGATGGTGCAGTGAGCTAAAAAACGGTGATGGATCAAGCCCTGATCACTTGACTGGGTAAGAGTATTATGCATCATTCAGAAACTCTGTCCATCACCACCCCCTTTTCCAAAATCGATTTTGTCCACACTAAGTGTGGGAGGGTATACTCAGACCTGAGTCCCTTGCTCATTGCACCATCAGGATTCAAGAAAGCCGGGCCGACGACGGCTGGAATGCCAGAAACCAGTCCCCGGAAGCTTGTTTCCTTCCCAGTATAAGAATTGGCTTGATAGTTTGGTTTGCCCTGTTCCCATCATACACTGGGACAGGAACAGACTAATTTGCATGTAGCCAGGTTCTGAGCTGGGATGGTGCAGTGAGCTAAAAAACGGTGATGGATCAAGCCCTGATCTCTTGACTGGGTAAGAGTATTCTGCATCATTCAGAAACTCTTTCCATCAACACCCCCTTTTCCAAAATCGATTTTGTCCACACTAAGTGTGGGAGTGTGTACTCAGACGAGAGTCCCTTGCTCATTGCACCATCAGGATTCAAGCAAGCCGGGCCAACGACGGCTGGAATGCCAGAAACCGGTCCCCGGAAGCTTGTTTCCTTCCCAGTATAAGAATTGGCTTGGTAGTTTGGTTTGCCCTGTTCCCATCATACACTGGGACAGGAACAGACTAATTTGCATGTAGCCAGGTTCTGAGCTGGGATGGTGCAGTGAGCTAAAAAACGGTGATGGATCAAGCCCTGATCTCTTGACTGGGTAAGAGTATTATGCATCATTCAGAAACTCTGTCCATCACCACCCCCTTTTCCAAAATCGATTTTGTCCACACTAAGTGTGGGAGGGTATACTCAGACGTGAGTCCCTTGCTCATTGCACCATCAGGATTCAAGCAAGCCGGGCCGACGATGGCTGGAATGCCAGAAACCAGTCCCCGGAAGCTTGTTTCCTTCCCAGTATAAGAATTGGCTTGGTAGTTTGGTTTGCCCTGTTCCCATCATACACTGGGACAGGAACAGACTAATTTGCATGTAGCCAGGTTCTGAGCCGGGATGGTGCAGTGAGCTAAAAAACGGTGATGGATCAAGCCCTGATCTTTTGACTGGTTAAGAGTATTCTGCATTATTCAGAAACTCTGTACATCACCACCACCCCCTTTTCCAAAATCAATTTTGTCCACACTAAGTGTTGGAGGGTATACTCAGACGTGAGTCCCTTGCTCATGGCACCATCAGGATTCAAGCAAGCCGGGCCGACGACGGCTGGAATGCCAGAAACCGGTCCCCGGAAGCTTGTTTCCTTCCCAGTATAAGAATTGGCTTGGTAGTTTGGTTTGCCCTGTTCCCATCATACACTGGGACAGGAACAGACTAATTTGCATGTAGCCAGGTTCTGAGCTGGGATGGTGCAGTGAGCTAAAAAACGGTGATGGATCAAGCCCTGATCTCTTGACTGGGTAAGAGTATTCTGCATTATTCAGAAACTCTGTCCATCACCACCCCCTTTTCCAAAATCGATTTTGTCCACACTAAGTGTGGGAGGGTATACTCAGACCTGAGTCCCTTGCTCATTGCACCATCAGGATTCAAGAAAGCCGGGCCGATGACGGCTGGAATGCCAGAGACCAGTCCCCGGAAGCTTGTGTCCTTCCCAGTATAAGAATTGGCTTGGTAGTTTGGTTTGCCCTGTTCCCATCATACACTGGGACAGGAACAGACTAATTTGCATGTAGCCAGGTTCTGAGCTGGGATGGTGCAGTGAGCTAAAAAACGGTGATGGATCAAGCCCTGATCTCTTGACTGGGTAAGAGTATTCTGCATCATTCAGAAACTCTGTACATCACCACCACCCCCTTTTCCAAAATCAATTTTGTCCACACTAAGTGTTGGAGGGTATACTCAGACGTGAGTCCCTTGCTCATTGCACCATCAGGATTCAAGCAAGCCGGGCCGACGACGGCTGGAATGCCAGAAACCGGTCCCCGGAAGCTTGTTTCCTTCCCAGTATAAGAATTGGCTTGGTAGTTTGGTTTGCCCTGTTCCCATCATACACTGGGACAGGAACAGACTAATTTGCATGTAGCCAGGTTCTGAGCTGGGATGGTGCAGTGAGCTAAAAAACGGTGATGGATCAAGCCCTGATCTCTTGACTGGGTAAGAGTATTCTGCATCATTCAGAAACTCTGTCCATAACTAACCCCTTTTCCAAAATCGATTTTGTCCACACTAAGTTTGGGAGGGTATACTCAGACGTGAGTCCCTTGCTCATTGCACCATCAGGATTCAAGCAAGCCGGGCCGACGATGGCTGGAATGCTAGAAACCGGTCCCCGGAAGCTTGTTTCCTTCCCAGTATAAGAATTGGCTTGGTAGTTTGGTTTGCCCTGTTCCCATCATACACTGGGACAGGAACAGACTAATTTGCATGTAGCCAGGTTCTGAGCTGGGATGGTGCAGTGAGCTAAAAAACGGTGATGGATCAAGCCCTGATCTCTTGACTGGGTAAGAGTATTGTGCATCATTCAGAAACTCTTTCCATCACCACCCCCTTTTCCAAAATCGATTTTGTCCACACTAAGTGTGGGAGTGTGTACTCAGACGAGAGTCCCTTGCTCATTGCACCATCAGGATTCAAGCAAGCCGGGCCGACGACGGCTGGAATGCCAGAAACCGGTCCCCGGAAGCTTGTTTCCTTCCCAGTATAAGAATTGGCTTGGTAGTTTGGTTTGCCCTGTTCCCATCATACACTGGGACAGGAACAGACTAATTTGCATGTAGCCAGGTTCTGAGCTGGGATGGTGCAGTGAGCTAAAAAACGGTGATGGATCAAGCCCTGATCTCTTGACTGGGTAAGAGTATTATGCATCATTCAGAAACTCTGTCCATCACCACCCCCTTTTCCAAAATCGATTTTGTCCACACTAAGTGTGGGAGGGTATACTCAGACGTGAGTCCCTTGCTCATTGCACCATCAGGATTCAAGCAAGCCGGGCCGACGATGGCTGGAATGCCAGAAACCAGTCCCCGGAAGCTTGTTTCCTTCCCAGTATAAGAATTGGCTTGGTAGTTTGGTTTGCCCTGTTCCCATCATACACTGGGACAGGAACAGACTAATTTGCATGTAGCCAGGTTCTGAGCTGGGATGGTGCAGTGAGCTAAAAAACGGTGATGGATCAAGCCCTGATCTCTTGACTGGGTAAGAGTATTCTGCATCATTCAGAAACTCTGTCCATCACCACCCCCTTTTCCAAAATCGATTTTGTCCACACTAAGTGTGGGAGGGTATACTCAGACCTGAGTCCCTTGCTCATTGCACCATCAGGATTCAAGAAAGCCGGGCCGACGACGGCTGGAATGCCAGAAACCAGTCCCCGGAAGCTTGTGTCCTTCCCAGTATAAGAATTGGCTTGGTAGTTTGGTTTGCCCTGTTCCCATCATACACTGGGACAGGAACGGACTAATTTTGCATGTAGCCAGGTTCTGAGCTGGGATGGTGCAGTGAGCTAAAAAACGGTGATGGATCAAGCCCTGATCTCTTGACTGGGTAAGAGTATTCTGCATCATTCAGAAACTCTGTACATCACCACCACCCCCTTTTCCAAAATCAATTTTGTCCACACTAAGTGTTGGAGGGTATACTCAGACGTGAGTCCCTTGCTCATTGCACCATCAGGATTCAAGCAAGCCGGGCCGACGACGGCTGGAATGCCAGAAACCGGTCCCCGGAAGCTTGTTTCCTTCCCAGTATAAGAATTGGCTTGGTAGTTTGGTTTGCCCTGTTCCCATCATACACTGGGACAGGAACAGACTAATTTGCATGTAGCCAGGTTCTGAGCTGGGATGGTGCAGTGAGCTAAAAAACGGTGATGGATCAAGCCCTGATCTCTTGACTGGGTAAGAGTATTCTGCATCATTCAGAAACTCTGTCCATAACTAACCCCTTTTCCAAAATCGATTTTGTCCACACTAAGTGTGGGAGGGTATACTCAGACGTGAGTCCCTTGCTCATTGCACCATCAGGATTCAAGCAAGCCGGGCCGACGACGGCTGGAATGCTAGAAACCGGTCCCCGGAAGCTTGTTTCCTTCCCAGTATAAGAATTGGCTTGGTAGTTTGGTTTGCCCTGTTCCCATCATACACTGGGACAGGAACAGACTAATTTGCATGTAGCCAGGATCTGAGCTGGGATGGTGCAGTGAGCTAAAAAACGGTGATGGATCAAGACCTGATCTCTTGACTGGGTAAGAGTATTCTGCATCATTCAGAAACTCTGTCCATCACCAACCCCTTATCCAAAATCGATTTTGTCCACACTAAGTGTGGGAGTGTGTACTCAGACGTGAGTATCTTGCTCATTGCACCATCAGGATTCAAGCAAGCCGGGCCGACGACGGCTGGAATGCCAGAAACCGGTCCCCGGAAGCTTGTTTCCTTCCCAGTATAAGAATTGGCTTGGTAGTTTGGTTTGCCCTGTTCCCATCATACACTGGGACAGGAACAGACTAATTTGCATGTAGCCAGGTTCTGAGCTGGGATGGTGCAGTGAGCTAAAAAACAGTGATGGATCAAGCCCTGATCTCTTGACTGGGTAAGAGTATTCTGCATCATTCAGAAACTCTGTCCATCACCACCCCCTTTTCCAAAATCGATTTTGTCCACACTAAGTGTGGGAGGGTATACTCAGACGTGAGTCCCTTGCTCATTGCACCATCAGGATTCAAGCAAGCCGGGCCGACGATGGCTGGAATGCCAGAAACCGGTCCCCGGAAGCTTGTTTCCTTCCCAATATAAGAATTGGCTTGGTAGTTTGGTTTGCCCTGTTCCCATCATACACTGGGACAAGAACAGACTAATTTGCATGTAGCCAGGTTCTGAGCTGGGATGGTGCAGTGAGCTAACAAACGGTGATGGATCAAGCCCTGATCTCTTGACTGGGTAAGAGTATTCTGCATCATTCAGAAACTCTGTCCATCACCACCCCCTTTTCCAAAATCGATTTTGTCCACACTAAGTGTGGGAGGGTATACTCAGACGTGAGTCCCTTGCTCATTGCAACATCAGGATTCAAGCAAGCCGGGCCGACGACGGCTGGAATGCCAGAAATCGGTCCCCGGAAGCTTGTTTCCTTCCCAGTATAAGAATTGGCTTGGTAGTTTGGTTTGCCCTGTTCCCATCATACACTGGGACAGGAACAGACTAATTTGCATGTAGCCAGGTTCTGAGCTGGGATGGTGCAGTGAGCTAAAAAACGGTGATGGATCAAGCCCTGATCTCTTGACTGGGTAAGAGTATTCTACATCATTCAGAAACTCTGTCCATCACCACCCCCTTTTCCAAAATCGATTTTGTCCACACAATGGGGTCGATTAGGATCGCGGACGGACTTGCGTCCGTCCGCGACCCCAGAGCAGAAGGGAACCTCCGCATGGCATGCGGAGTTCCCTCCTGTGCAATTAGGATGTGACAGCCACCCTGGCGGTCACATCCTCTATTTTTAACATTGCCTCGGGTGCAGCTTCAAGCTGCACCCGCGGCAATGTTAAAAATGCACGCATTGCATTTGCATGCAGAAAGAGGCAGGCACCGCGCGGTGCCTGCCGCTTTCTGCATGCAAATGCAGGGGGGTACCATAGGTACCCCCCATGTGCACCCCCCACCCCCCTTCACCTAGGGGGCCCGCAACGGGCCCCCGCAGTGAAGTTCCGTATGCTTTTCCGCTGCGGAAAACCCGCAGTGGAAAAGCATACTTCACTGGCCATCCTAATATGGTGGACGGTGTCTGGAAGACACCATCACCATATTAGAGCTTTTCCGCCGCGGTTGTTATCCGACCGCGGCGGAAAAGCTGCGGACGGAAACCAGGACCCACCAGCCATCCTAATCTGGCTGTCGGTCTTTGGTCAGTCCGCTGCGGATTCTCCGCATCCTCGGGGCCGGCGGTGGCTTCCACCGGCCCCGAGGATGCGGACGTGGGACACCCCCGCGCCGCACGGCCACCAGCTGCTGCGTGTGTTCCCCTCTGCCTGCCTTCTGCCTCGCCGCCGGCCTCGCTGACGCCGTGGTCGCTCCCCTCTGGTTTCCCAGTTGTTTTGCCCTAAATTTGTGCTTGTCTGTTTCTGCCGTCTGCTCGCGTATTTTGCTGTTTTTCCTTGTTTTGCCCTAAATTTGTGCTTGTCTGTTTCTGCCGTCTGCTCGCGTATTTTGCTGTTTTTCCTTGTTTTGCCCGTAATTTGTGCTTGTCTGTTTCTGCCGTCTGCTCGCGTATTTTGCTGTTTTTCCTCGTTTTGCCCGTAATTTGTGCTTGTCTGTTTCTGCCGTCTGCTCGCGTATTTTGCTGTTTTTATTTGTTTTGCCCTAAATTTGTGCCTGTTAATTTCTTTGTATCCCCTGTGCCGTGTCCAGTTTCCTTCCTGATTGGCCGCCTACCTCGCCGCCCTCCGCTCTCGCTTCCCGCCACCGACATTGGCCCCGCCCCTTTTTCTCTTCTGTTTCCTCCCCGCTCCCGCCTCCCAGCTGCTCCGCCCACCCGCGCACTTGGCCTTAAATGGCGACCGTGCGGACGCGCAGCGGTCACGCGCAGCGGGCGCGCCGATTGTGCGCCGAAGGCGCGCCAAAGGTAAGCCCGTCTACGCCCGTCCGCGACCGGATCGCGACCAGCGCCAGGACCCCTGGCCCACGAAGACCCCGACCGACCCGCCTGACGTACTCCGCCGCCACCCTCACCGCTCTCAACACCGGCCGACTCCCAGAATGCCATCAAGCCTCTCCACGACGTACCCACGGACCCTTCAGCTGCCACGCCTGCAAGTTCACCTGCATCCGGACCTGCCTCGCACCAGCACCCACCAAGCCGAACACCAGCAGTACCCACCTCAAGTGCATCCTGCTCAACACCCGCTCCATCCACAGACATGCCATCGAACTCTGGAACCTCCTCGACACCACAGCTCCAGACGTTGCCTTCCTCACGGAGACCTGGATGAACGCCTCTTCAGCTCCCGACATCGCCATCGCCATCCCAGAGGGCTACAAGATCGTCCGGAGGGACCGAAACGCCAACCAGATGGGAGGAGGCATCGCCATCATCCACAGGAGCACCATCCGTCTCACGACCAGCACCGACAACTCCCTGACCACCGCCGAACACCTGCATTTCCAGATCCACACCAACCCGAACACCACCCTCAGAGGCACCCTGATCTACCGACCCCCTGGACCACGCACACAATTCAACGAGGACATCGCCGACTTCGTCAGCCCACATGCCCTCCCCTCCGCTGACTACATCCTCCTGGGAGACCTCAACTTCCATCTGGAGAACAACAACGACCGCAACACCAGCACCCTGCTCGACAACCTCACCAACCTGGGACTCAAGCAACTGGTGTCCACCCCCACCCACCTCGCCGGACACACACTCGACGCTGTCTTCTCATCCAGCAAGGACATCAACTTCTGCCACACCACAGAGCTTCAATGGACGGACCACAGCTGCGTCCACTTCACCTTCAAGAAAACAACGACCCACCACCACCAGCAACAGACCGCCCGCAGAAGCTGGAACAAGATCACAGCAGACCAGCTCGCCACCTCCCTGAGCCAGCACCCTCCTGCCAGCTCAGCGAACCCCAGCCAGGCCGCCGACAACCTCACGAAGTGGATCAGCAACTGCGCGGACGAACTCGCCCCACTGAGGACCCCGCCCAGCAGACCCGGCAGCAAGAAAGCCCCATGGTTCACCGACGAACTCAAGAGCTCCAAGAAGAACTGCCGAGCCCTCGAGAAAGTCTGGAGAAGGGAACCGACACCGGACAACAGGACCTCCTTCAAACTTGCCACCCGGAAACACCACCAGCTGATCCGCGCCGCCAAGAAAACAGCATTCAAGGACCGGTTGGACAACAACGCACACAACTGCAAGGAACTCTTCAACATCGTCAAAGAGCTTTCCAACCCCAGCGCAGGAAACAACGACATCACCCCATCGCAAGACCTCTGCAACTCCCTGGTTTCATACTTCCACAACAAGATCGCGGACATACACAACAGCTTCAACAACCAACCAACGCACACCATGACCGAACAACCACCCCCCACCACCACCCTCCACGCCTGGACCCCGATCAGCACCGAAGACACCATCCGCACGATGAACTCCATCCACTCCGGATCACCGACCGACCCCTGCCCTCACCACGTCTTCAACAAAGCCGACGCTGTCATCGCACCCCACCTGCGAGACATCATCAACACATCCCTCGACACCACCATCTTCCCCGAGAGCTGGAAACACGCCGAACTCAGCGCCCTACTCAAGAAACCAACAGCGGACCCCACCGACCTCAAGAATTACCGCCCCATCTCGCTCCTCCCGTTTCCAGCCAAAGTCATCGAGAAGACCGTCAACAAGCAGATGGCCGCTTTCCTCGAGACGAACGGATCCCTCGACCCCTCACAGTCCGGCTTCCGAGCCAACCACAGCACCGAGACCGCCCTCATCGCCGCCACCGACGACATCCGAGCCCTGATGGACAATGGAGAAACAGCGGCCCTCATCCTCCTAGACCTCTCCGCGGCAATCGACACGGTCTGCCACCGCACCCTAGTACGGCGCCTCAGCAACGTCGGAATCCAGGACAAGGCGCTGGAGTGGATCACCTCCTTCCTCGACGGGAGAACACAGAGAGTCCGCCTACCACCGTACAAGTCAGAGGCCACCGAAGTCATCTGCGGCGTCCCCCAAGGATCATCTCTGAGCCCCACCCTCTTCAACGTCTACATGAGCCCCCTCGCGGCCATCGTACGCAAACACAACCTCAGCATAATCTCCTACGCCGACGACACCCAGCTGATCCTCTCCCTGACCAACGACCCCGCCGCCGCCAGAGCCAACCTGCACGAAGGGATGAAAGAGGTAGCCGAGTGGATGACGACCAGCCGCCTGAAACTGAACTCTGACAAGACGGAGGTCCTCATCCTGGGCTCCTCTCCCTCCGCCTGGGACGACTCCTGGTGGCCTCCCGCCCTGGGCACCGCACCCAAACCGACAGACCATGCACGCAACCTGGGCTTCATCCTGGACTCCTCCCTCTCCATGACCAGGCAAGTCAACAACGTCTCCTCGGCATGCTTCAACATCCTACGCATGCTACGGAAGATCTTCTGGTGGATCCCCACCGAGACCAGGAAGACCGTCACCCAGGCCCTCGTCACCAGCCGACTGGACTACGGCAACGCCCTCTACGCCGGGACCACCGCCAAGCTCCAGAAGAGACTCCAGCGGATCCAGAACGCCTCAGCCAGACTCATCCTCGACATCCCACGAACCAGCCACATCTCCGGACATCTGCGAGACCTTCACTGGCTCCCCGTCAACAAAAGAATCACCTTCCGCCTCCTCACCCACGCACACAAAGCCCTACACGACCAAGGCCCGAGCAACCTCAACAGCCGAGTCAACTTCTACGCTCCCAAACGCCACCTCCGATCAGCCAACCACGCCCTCGCCGCCGTCCCCCGCATCCGAAGAGCGACTACAGGAGGAAGGTCCTTCTCCCACCTGGCCGCCAAGACCTGGAACTCCCTCCCGACCGACCTGCGCCTGACCCAAGACCACCTCTCCTTCAGGAAGAAGCTGAAGACCTGGCTGTTCGAGCAGTAGCGGCTCCCCCCCCCCCAGCGCCTTGAGACCCCACGGGTATGTAGCGCGCTTTATAAGTGTCACTGATTGATTGATTGAAAATCTGCTATCATAATGACCCCGTGTGGGAGGGTATACTCAGACCTGAGTCCCTTGCTCATTGCACCATCAGGATTCAAGCAAGCCGGGCCGACGACGGCTGGAATGCCAGAAACCGGTCCCCGGAAGCTTGTTTCCTTCCCAGTATAAGAATTGGCTTGGTAGTTTGGTTTGCCCTGTTCCCATCATACACTGGGACAGGAACAGACTAATTTGCATGTAGCCAGGTTCTGAGCTGGGATGGTGCAGTGAGCTAAAAAACGGTGATGGATCAAGCCCTGATCTCTTGACTGGGTAAGAGTATTCTGCATCATTCAGAAACTCTGTCCATAACTAACCCCTTTTCCAAAATCGATTTTGTCCACACTAAGTGTGGGAGGGTATACTCAGACGTGAGTCCCTTGCTCATTGCACCATCAGGATTCAAGCAAGCCGGGCCGACGACGGCTGGAATGCTAGAAACCGGTCCCCGGAAGCTTGTTTCCTTCCCAGTATAAGAATTGGCTTGGTAGTTTGGTTTGCCCTGTTCCCATCATACACTGGGACAGGAACAGACTAATTTGCATGTAGCCAGGATCTGAGCTGGGATGGTGCAGTGAGCTAAAAAACGGTGATGGATCAAGACCTGATCTCTTGACTGGGTAAGAGTATTCTGCATCATTCAGAAACTCTGTCCATCACCAACCCCTTATCCAAAATCGATTTTGTCCACACTAAGTGTGGGAGTGTGTACTCAGACGTGAGTCCCTTGCTCATTGCACCATCAGGATTCAAGCAAGCCGGGCCGACGACGGCTGGAATGCCAGAAACCGGTCCCCGGAAGCTTGTTTCCTTCCCAGTATAAGAATTGGCTTGGTAGTTTGGTTTGCCCTGTTCCCATCATACACTGGGACAGGAACAGACTAATTTGCATGTAGCCAGGTTCTGAGCTGGGATGGTGCAGTGAGCTAAAAAACGGTGATGGATCAAGCCCTGATCTCTTGACTGGGTAAGAGTATTCTGCATCTTTCAGAAACTCTTTCCATCAACACCCCCTTTTCCAAAATCGATTTTGTCCACACTAAGTGTGGGAGTGTGTACTCAGACGAGAGTCCCTTGCTCATTGCACCATCAGGATTCAAGCAAGCCGGGCCAACGACGGCTGGAATGCCAGAAACCGGTCCCCGGAAGCTTGTTTCCTTCCCAGTATAAGAATTGGCTTGGTAGTTTGGTTTGCCCTGTTCCCATCATACACTGGGACAGGAACAGACTAATTTGCATGTAGCCAGGTTCTGAGCTGGGATGGTGCAGTGAGCTAAAAAACGGTGATGGATCAAGCCCTGATCTCTTGACTGGGTAAGAGTATTATGCATCATTCAGAAACTCTGTCCATCACCACCCCCTTTTCCAAAATCGATTTTGTCCACACTAAGTGTGGGAGGGTATACTCAGACGTGAGTCCCTTGCTCATTGCACCATCAGGATTCAAGCAAGCCGGGCCGACGATGGCTGGAATGCCAGAAACCAGTCCCTGGAAGCTTGTTTCCTTCCCAGTATAAGAATTGGCTTGGTAGTTTGGTTTGCCCTGTTCCCATCATACACTGGGACAGGAACAGACTAATTTGCATGTAGCCAGGTTCTGAGCTGGGATGGTGCAGTGAGCTAAAAAACGGTGATGGATCAAGCCCTGATCTCTTGACTGGGTAAGAGTATTCTGCATTATTCAGAAACTCTGTACATCACCACCACCCCCTTTTCCAAAATCAATTTTGTCCACACTAAGTGTTGGAGGGTATACTCAGACGTGAGTCCCTTGCTCATGGCACCATCAGGATTCAAGCAAGCCGGGCCGACGACGGCTGGAATGCCAGAAACCGGTCCCCGGAAGCTTGTTTCCTTCCCAGTATAAGAATTGGCTTGGTAGTTTGGTTTGCCCTGTTCCCATCATACACTGGGACAGGAACAGACTAATTTGCATGTAGCCAGGTTCTGAGCTGGGATGGTGCAGTGAGCTAAAAAACGGTGATGGATCAAGCCCTGATCTCTTGACTGGGTAAGAGTATTCTGCATCATTCAGAAACTCTGTCCATAACTAACCCCTTTTCCAAAATCGATTTTGTCCACACTAAGTGTGGGAGGGTATACTCAGACGTGAGTCCCTTGCTCATTGCACCATCAGGATTCAAGCAAGCCGGGCCGACGACGGCTGGAATGCTAGAAACCGGTCCCCGGAAGCTTGTTTCCTTCCCAGTATAAGAATTGGCTTGGTAGTTTGGTTTGCCCTGTTCCCATCATACACTGGGACAGGAACAGACTAATTTGCATGTAGCCAGGATCTGAGCTGGGATGGTGCAGTGAGCTAAAAAACGGTGATGGATCAAGACCTGATCTCTTGACTGGGTAAGAGTATTCTGCATCATTCAGAAACTCTGTCCATCACCAACCCCTTATCCAAAATCGATTTTGTCCACACTAAGTGTGGGAGTGTGTACTCAGACGTGAGTCCCTTGCTCATTGCACCATCAGGATTCAAGCAAGCCGGGCCGACGACGGCTGGAATGCCAGAAACCGGTCCCCGGAAGCTTGTTTCCTTCCCAGTATAAGAATTGGCTTGGTAGTTTGGTTTGCCCTGTTCCCATCATACACTGGGACAGGAACAGACTAATTTGCATGTAGCCAGGTTCTGAGCTGGGATGGTGCAGTGAGCTAAAAAACGGTGATGGATCAAGCCCTGATCTCTTGACTGGGTAAGAGTATTCTGCATCTTTCAGAAACTCTTTCCATCAACACCCCCTTTTCCAAAATCGATTTTGTCCACACTAAGTGTGGGAGTGTGTACTCAGACGAGAGTCCCTTGCTCATTGCACCATCAGGATTCAAGCAAGCCGGGCCAACGACGGCTGGAATGCCAGAAACCGGTCCCCGGAAGCTTGTTTCCTTCCCAGTATAAGAATTGGCTTGGTAGTTTGGTTTGCCCTGTTCCCATCATACACTGGGACAGGAACAGACTAATTTGCATGTAGCCAGGTTCTGAGCTGGGATGGTGCAGTGAGCTAAAAAACGGTGATGGATCAAGCCCTGATCTCTTGACTGGGTAAGAGTATTATGCATCATTCAGAAACTCTGTCCATCACCACCCCCTTTTCCAAAATCGATTTTGTCCACACTAAGTGTGGGAGGGTATACTCAGACGTGAGTCCCTTGCTCATTGCACCATCAGGATTCAAGCAAGCCGGGCCGACGATGGCTGGAATGCCAGAAACCAGTCCCCGGAAGCTTGTTTCCTTCCCAGTATAAGAATTGGCTTGGTAGTTTGGTTTGCCCTGTTCCCATCATACACTGGGACAGGAACAGACTAATTTGCATGTAGCCAGGTTCTGAGCTGGGATGGTGCAGTGAGCTAAAAAACGGTGATGGATCAAGCCCTGATCTCTTGACTGGGTAAGAGTATTCTGCATTATTCAGAAACTCTGTACATCACCACCACCCCCTTTTCCAAAATCAATTTTGTCCACACTAAGTGTTGGAGGGTATACTCAGACGTGAGTCCCTTGCTCATGGCACCATCAGGATTCAAGCAAGCCGGGCCGACGACGGCTGGAATGCCAGAAACCGGTCCCCGGAAGCTTGTTTCCTTCCCAGTATAAGAATTGGCTTGGTAGTTTGGTTTGCCCTGTTCCCATCATACACTGGGACAGGAACAGACTAATTTGCATGTAGCCAGGTTCTGAGCTGGGATGGTGCAGTGAGCTAAAAAACGGTGATGGATCAAGCCCTGATCTCTTGACTGGGTAAGAGTATTTTGCATCATTCAGAAACTCTGTCCATCACCACTCCCTTTTCCAAAATCGATTTTGTCCACACTAAGTGTGGGAGGGTATACTCAGACCTGAGTCCCTTGCTCATTGCACCATCAGGATTCAAGAAAGCCGGGCCGACGACGGCTGGAATGCCAGAGACCAGTCCCCGGAAGCTTGTGTCCTTCCCAGTATAAGAATTGGCTTGGTAGTTTGGTTTGCCCTGTTCCCATCATACACTGGGACAGGAACAGACTAATTTGCATGTAGCCAGGTTCTGAGCTGGGATGGTGCAGTGAGCTAAAAAACGGTGATGGATCAAGCCCTGATCTCTTGACTGGGTAAGAGTATTCTGCATCATTCAGAAACTCTGTACATCACCACCACCCCCTTTTCCAAAATCGATTTTGTCCACACTAAGTGTGGGAGGGTATACTCAGACGTGAGTCCCTTGCTCATTGCACCATCAGGATTCAAGCAAGCCGGGCCGACGACGGCTGGAATGCCAGAAACCGGTCCCCGGAGGCTTGTTTCCTTCCCAGTATAAGAATTGGCTTGGTAGTTTGGTTTGCCCTGTTCCCATCATACACTGGGACAGGAACAGACTAATTTGCATGTAGCCAGGTTCTGAGCTGGGATGGTGCAGTGAGCTAAAAAACGGTGATGGATCAAGCCCTGATCTCTTGACTGGGTAAGGGTATTCTGCATCATTCAGAAACTCTGTCCATCACTAACCCCTTTTCCAAAATCGATTTTGTCCACACTAAGTGTGGGAGGGTATACTCAGACGTGAGTCCCTTGCTCATTGCACCATCAGGATTCAAGCAAGCCGGGCCGACGACGGCTGGAATGCCAGAAACCGGTCCCCGGAAGCTTGTTTCCTTCCCAGTATAAGAATTGGCTTGGTAGTTTGGTTTGCCCTGTTCCCATCATACACTGGGACAGGAACAGACTAATTTGCATGTAGCCAGGTTCTAGCTGGGATGGTGCAGTGAGCTAAAAAACGGTGATGGATCAAGCCCTGATCTCTTGACTGGGTAAGAGTATTCTTCATCATTCAGAAACTCTGTACATCACCACCACCCCCTTTTTTCAAAATCAATTTTGTCCACACTAAGTGTTGGAGGGTATACTCAGACGTGAGTCCCTTGCTCATTGCACCATCAGGATTCAAGCAAGCCGGGCCGACGACAGCTGGAATGCCAGAAACCGGTCCCCGGAAGCTTGTTTCCTTCCCAGTATAAGAATTGGCTTGGTAGTTTGGTTTGCCCTGTTCCCATCATACACTGTGACAGGAACAGACTAATTTGCATGTAGCCAGGTTCTGAGCTGGGATGGTGCAGTGAGCTAAAAAACGGTGATGGATCAAGCCCTGATCTCTTGACTGGGTAAGAGTATTCTGCATCATTCAGAAACTCTGTCCATCACTAACCCCTTTTCCAAAATCGATTTTGTCCACACTAAGTGTGGGAGGGTATACTCAGACGTGAGTCCCTTGCTCATTGCACCATCAGGATTCAAGCAAGCCGGGCCGACGACGGCTGGAATGCCAGAAACCGGTCCCCGGAAGCTTGTTTCCTTCCCAGTATAAGAATTGGCTTGGTAGTTTGGTTTGCCCTGTTCCCATCATACACTGGGACAGGAACAGACTAATTTGCATGTAGCCAGGTTCTGAGCTGGGATGGTGCAGTGAGCTAAAAAACGGTGATGGATCAAGCCCTGATCTCTTGACTGGGTAAGAGTATTCTGCATCATTCAGAAACTCTGTCCATCACCACCCCCTTTTCCAAAATCGATTTTGTCCACACTAAGTGTGGGAGGGTATACTCAGACCTGAGTCCCTTGCTCATTGCACCATCAGGATTCAAGAAAGCCGGGCCGACGACGGCTGGAATGCCAGAGACCAGTCCCCGGAAGCTTGTGTCCTTCCCAGTATAAGAATTGGCTTGGTAGTTTGGTTTGCCCTGTTCCCATCATACACTGGGACAGGAACAGACTAATTTGCATGTAGCCAGGTTCTGAGCTGGGATGGTGCAGTGAGCTAAAAAACGGTGATGGATCAAGCCCTGATCTCTTGACTGGGTAAGAGTATTCTGCATCATTCAGAAACTCTGTACATCACCACCACCCCCTTTTCCAAAATCAATTTTGTCCAAACTAAGTGTTGGAGGGTATACTCAGACGTGAGTCCCTTGCTCATTGCACCATCAGGATTCAAGCAAGCCGGGCCGACGACGGCTGGAATGCCAGAAACCGGTCCCCGGAAGCTTGTTTCCTTCCCAGTATAAGAATTGGCTTGGTAGTTTGGTTTGCCCTGTTCCCATCATACACTGGGACAGGAACAGACTAATTTGAATGTAGCCAGGTTCTGAGCTGGGATGGTGCAGTGAGCTAAAAAACGGTGATGGATCAAGCCCTGATCTCTTGACTGGGTAAGAGTATTCTGCATCATTCAGAAACTCTGTCCATAACTAACCCCTTTTCCAAAATCGATTTTGTCCACACTAAGTGTGGGAGGGTATACTCAGACGTGAGTCCCTTGCTCATTGCACCATCAGGATTCAAGCAAGCCGGGCCGACGACGGCTGGAATGCCAGAAACCGGTCCCCGGAGGCTTGTTTCCTTCCCAGTATAAGAATTGGCTTGGTAGTTTGGTTTGCCCTGTTCCCATCATACACTGGGACAGGAACAGACTAATTTGCATGTAGCCAGGTTCTGAGCTGGGATGGTGCAGTGAGCTAAAAAACGGTGATGGATCAAGCCCTGATCTCTTGACTGGGTAAGGGTATTCTGCATCATTCAGAAACTCTGTCCATCACTAACCCCTTTTCCAAAATCGATTTTGTCCACACTAAGTGTGGGAGGGTATACTCAGACGTGAGTCCCTTGCTCATTGCACCATCAGGATTCAAGCAAGCCGGGCCGACGACGGCTGGAATGCCAGAAACCGGTCCCCGGAAGCTTGTTTCCTTCCCAGTATAAGAATTGGCTTGGTAGTTTGGTTTGCCCTGTTCCCATCATACACTGGGACAGGAACAGACTAATTTGCATGTAGCCAGGTTCTAGCTGGGATGGTGCAGTGAGCTAAAAAACGGTGATGGATCAAGCCCTGATCTCTTGACTGGGTAAGAGTATTCTTCATCATTCAGAAACTCTGTACATCACCACCACCCCCTTTTCCAAAATCGATTTTGTCCACACTAAGTGTGGGAGGGTATACTCAGACGTGAGTCCCTTGCTCATTGCACCATCAGGATTCAAGCAAGCCGGGCCGACGACGGCTGGAATGCTAGAAACCAGTCCCCGGAAGCTTGTTTCCTTCCCAGTATAAGAATTGGCTTGGTAGTTTGGTTTGCCCTGTTCCCATCATACACTGGGACAGGAACAGACTAATTTGCATGTAGCCAGGTTCTGAGCTGGGATGGTGCAGTGAGCTAAAAAACGGTGATGGATCAAGCCCTGATCTCTTGACTGGGTAAGATTATTCTGCATCATTCAGAAACTCTTTCCATCACCACCCCCTTTTCCAAAATCGATTTTGTCCACACTAAGTGTGGGGGTGTGTACTCAGACGTGAGTCCCTTGCTCATTGCACCATCAGGATTCAAGCAAGCCGGGCTGACGACGGCTGGAATGCCAGAAACCGGTCCCCGGAAGCTTGTTTCCTTCCCAGTATAAGAATTGGCTTGGTAGTTTGGTTTGCCCTGTTCCCATCATACACTGGGACAGGAACAGACTAATTTGCATGTAGCCAGGTTCTGAGCTGGGATGGTGCAGTGAGCTAAAAAACGGTGATGGATCAAGCCCTGATCACTTGACTGGGTAAGAGTATTATGCATCATTCAGAAACTCTGTCCATCACCACCCCCTTTTCCAAAATCGATTTTGTCCACACTAAGTGTGGGAGGGTATACTCAGACCTGAGTCCCTTGCTCATTGCACCATCAGGATTCAAGAAAGCCGGGCCGACGACGGCTGGAATGCCAGAAACCAGTCCCCGGAAGCTTGTTTCCTTCCCAGTATAAGAATTGGCTTGATAGTTTGGTTTGCCCTGTTCCCATCATACACTGGGACAGGAACAGACTAATTTGCATGTAGCCAGGTTCTGAGCTGGGATGGTGCAGTGAGCTAAAAAACGGTGATGGATCAAGCCCTGATCTCTTGACTGGGTAAGAGTATTCTGCATCATTCAGAAACTCTTTCCATCAACACCCCCTTTTCCAAAATCGATTTTGTCCACACTAAGTGTGGGAGTGTGTACTCAGACGAGAGTCCCTTGCTCATTGCACCATCAGGATTCAAGCAAGCCGGGCCAACGACGGCTGGAATGCCAGAAACCGGTCCCCGGAAGCTTGTTTCCTTCCCAGTATAAGAATTGGCTTGGTAGTTTGGTTTGCCCTGTTCCCATCATACACTGGGACAGGAACAGACTAATTTGCATGTAGCCAGGTTCTGAGCTGGGATGGTGCAGTGAGCTAAAAAACGGTGATGGATCAAGCCCTGATCTCTTGACTGGGTAAGAGTATTCTGCATTATTCAGAAACTCTGTACATCACCACCACCCCCTTTTCCAAAATCAATTTTGTCCACACTAAGTGTTGGAGGGTATACTCAGACGTGAGTCCCTTGCTCATTGCACCATCAGGATTCAAGCAAGCCGGGCCGACGACGGCTGGAATGCCAGAAACCAGTCCCCGGAAGCTTGTTTCCTTCCCAGTATAAGAATTGGCTTGGTAGTTTGGTTTGCCCTGTTCCCATCATACACTGGGACAGGAACAGACTAATTTGCATGTAGCCAGGTTCTGAGCTGGGATGGTGCAGTGAGCTAAAAAACGGTGATGGATCAAGCCCTGATCTCTTGACTGGGTAAGAGTATTCTGCATCATTCAGAAACTCTGTCCATAACTAACCCCTTTTCCAAAATCGATTTTGTCCACACTAAGTTTGGGAGGGTATACTCAGACGTGAGTCCCTTGCTCATTGCACCATCAGGATTCAAGCAAGCCGGGCCGACGATGGCTGGAATGCTAGAAACCGGTCCCCGGAAGCTTGTTTCCTTCCCAGTATAAGAATTGGCTTGGTAGTTTGGTTTGCCCTGTTCCCATCATACACTGGGACAGGAACAGACTAATTTGCATGTAGCCAGGTTCTGAGCTGGGATGGTGCAGTGAGCTAAAAAACGGTGATGGATCAAGCCCTGATCTCTTGACTGGGTAAGAGTATTCTGCATCATTCAGAAACTCTTTCCATCACCACCCCCTTTTCCAAAATCGATTTTGTCCACACTAAGTGTGGGAGTGTGTACTCAGACGAGAGTCCCTTGCTCATTGCACCATCAGGATTCAAGCAAGCCGGGCCGACGACGGCTGGAATGCCAGAAACCAGTCCCCGGAAGCTTGTTTCCTTCCCAGTATAAGAATTGGCTTGGTAGTTTGGTTTGCCCTGTTCCCATCATACACTGGGACAGGAACAGACTAATTTGCATGTAGCCAGGTTCTGAGCTGGGATGGTGCAGTGAGCTAAAAAACGGTGATGGATCAAGCCCTGATCTCGTGACTGGGTAAGAGTATTATGCATCATTCAGAAACTCTGTCCATCACCACCCCCTTTTCCAAAATCGATTTTGTCCACACTAAGTGTTGGAGGGTATACTCAGACGTGAGTCCCTTGCTCATGGCACCATCAGGATTCAAGCAAGCCGGGCCGACGACGGCTGGAATGCCAGAAACCGGTCCCCGGAAGCTTGTTTCCTTCCCAGTATAAGAATTGGCTTGGTAGTTTGGTTTGCCCTGTTCCCATCATACACTGGGACAGGAACAGACTAATTTGCATGTAGCCAGGTTCTGAGCTGGGATGGTGCAGTGAGCTAAAAAACGGTGATGGATCAAGCCCTGATCTCTTGACTGGGTAAGAGTATTCTGCATTATTCAGAAACTCTGTCCATCACCACCCCCTTTTCCAAAATCGATTTTGTCCACACTAAGTGTGGGAGGGTATACTCAGACCTGAGTCCCTTGCTCATTGCACCATCAGGATTCAAGAAAGCCGGGCCGACGACGGCTGGAATGCCAGAGACCAGTCCCCGGAAGCTTGTGTCCTTCCCAGTATAAGAATTGGCTTGGTAGTTTGGTTTGCCCTGTTCCCATCATACACTGGGACAGGAACAGACTAATTTGCATGTAGCCAGGTTCTGAGCTGGGATGGTGCAGTGAGCTAAAAAACGGTGATGGATCAAGCCCTGATCTCTTGACTGGGTTAGAGTATTCTGCATCATTCAGAAACTCTGTACATCACCACCACCCCCTTTTCCAAAATCAATTTTGTCCACACTAAGTGTTGGAGGGTATACTCAGACGTGAGTCCCTTGCTCATTGCACCATCAGGATTCAAGCAAGCCGGGCCGACGACGGCTGGAATGCCAGAAACCAGTCCCCGGAAGCTTGTTTCCTTCCCAGTATAAGAATTGGCTTGGTAGTTTGGTTTGCCCTGTTCCCATCATACACTGGGACAGGAACAGACTAATTTGCATGTAGCCAGGTTCTGAGCTGGGATGGTGCAGTGAGCTAAAAAACGGTGATGGATCAAGCCCTGATCTCTTGACTGGGTAAGAGTATTCTGCATCATTCAGAAACTCTGTCCATAACTAACCCCTTTTCCAAAATCGATTTTGTCCACACTAAGTTTGGGAGGGTATACTCAGACGTGAGTCCCTTGCTCATTGCACCATCAGGATTCAAGCAAGCCGGGCCGACGATGGCTGGAATGCTAGAAACCGGTCCCCGGAAGCTTGTTTCCTTCCCAGTATTAGAATTGGCTTGGTAGTTTGGTTTGCCCTGTTCCCATCATACACTGGGACAGGAACAGACTAATTTGCATGTAGCCAGGTTCTGAGCTGGGATGGTGCAGTGAGCTAAAAAACGGTGATGGATCAAGCCCTGATCTCTTGACTGGGTAAGAGTATTCTGCATCATTCAGAAACTCTTTCCATCACCACCCCCTTTTCCAAAATCGATTTTGTCCACACTAAGTGTGGGAGTGTGTACTCAGACGAGAGTCCCTTGCTCATTGCACCATCAGGATTCAAGCAAGCCGGGCCGACGACAGCTGGAATGCCAGAAACCGGTCCCCGGAAGCTTGTTTCCTTCCCAGTATAAGAATTGGCTTGGTAGTTTGGTTTGCCCTGTTCCCATCATACACTGGGACAGGAACAGACTAATTTGCATGTAGCCAGGTTCTGAGCTGGGATGGTGCAGTGAGCTAAAAAACGGTGATGGATCAAGCCCTGATCTCTTGACTGGGTAAGAGTATTATGCATCATTCAGAAACTCTGTCCATCACCACCCCCTTTTCCAAAATCGATTTTGTCCACACTAAGTGTGGGAGGGTATACTCAGACGTGAGTCCCTTGCTCATTGCACCATCAGGATTCAAGCAAGCCGGGCCGACGATGGCTGGAATGCCAGAAACCAGTCCCCGGAAGCTTGTTTCCTTCCCAGTATAAGAATTGGCTTGGTAGTTTGGTTTGCCCTGTTCCCATCATACACTGGGACAGGAACAGACTAATTTGCATGTAGCCAGGTTCTGAGCTGGGATGGTGCAGTGAGCTAAAAAACGGTGATGGATCAAGCCCTGATCTCTTGACTGGGTAAGAGTATTCTGCATCATTCAGAAACTCTGTCCATCACCACCCCCTTTTCCAAAATCGATTTTGTCCACACTAAGTGTGGGAGGGTATACTCAGACCTGAGTCCCTTGCTCATTGCACCATCAGGATTCAAGAAAGCCGGGCCGACGACGGCTGGAATGCCAGAAACCAGTCCCCGGAAGCTTGTGTCCTTCCCAGTATAAGAATTGGCTTGGTAGTTTGGTTTGCCCTGTTCCCATCATACACTGGGACAGGAACGGACTAATTTGCATGTAGCCAGGTTCTGAGCTGGGATGGTGCAGTGAGCTAAAAAACGGTGATGGATCAAGCCCTGATCTCTTGACTGGGTAAGAGTATTCTGCATCATTCAGAAACTCTGTACATCACCACCACCCCCTTTTCCAAAATCAATTTTGTCCACACTAAGTGTTGGAGGGTATACTCAGACGTGAGTCCCTTGCTCATTGCACCATCAGGATTCAAGCAAGCCGGGCCGACGACGGCTGGAATGCCAGAAACCGGTCCCCGGAAGCTTGTTTCCTTCCCAGTATAAGAATTGGCTTGGTAGTTTGGTTTGCCCTGTTCCCATCATACACTGGGACAGGAACAGACTAATTTGCATGTAGCCAGGTTCTGAGCTGGGATGGTGCAGTGAGCTAAAAAACGGTGATGGATCAAGCCCTGATCTCTTGACTGGGTAAGAGTATTCTGCATCATTCAGAAACTCTGTCCATAACTAACCCCTTTTCCAAAATCGATTTTGTCCACACTAAGTGTGGGAGGGTATACTCAGACGTGAGTCCCTTGCTCATTGCACCATCAGGATTCAAGCAAGCCGGGCCGACGACGGCTGGAATGCTAGAAACCGGTCCCCGGAAGCTTGTTTCCTTCCCAGTATAAGAATTGGCTTGGTAGTTTGGTTTGCCCTGTTCCCATCATACACTGGGACAGGAACAGACTAATTTGCATGTAGCCAGGATCTGAGCTGGGATGGTGCAGTGAGCTAAAAAACGGTGATGGATCAAGACCTGATCTCTTGACTGGGTAAGAGTATTCTGCATCATTCAGAAACTCTGTCCATCACCAACCCCTTATCCAAAATCGATTTTGTCCACACTAAGTGTGGGAGTGTGTACTCAGACGTGAGTATCTTGCTCATTGCACCATCAGGATTCAAGCAAGCCGGGCCGACGACGGCTGGAATGCCAGAAACCGGTCCCCGGAAGCTTGTTTCCTTCCCAGTATAAGAATTGGCTTGGTAGTTTGGTTTGCCCTGTTCCCATCATACACTGGGACAGAAACAGACTAATTTGCATGTAGCCAGGTTCTGAGCTGGGATGGTGCAGTGAGCTAAAAAACAGTGATGGATCAAGCCCTGATCTCTTGACTGGGTAAGAGTATTCTGCATCATTCAGAAACTCTGTCCATCACCACCCCCTTTTCCAAAATCGATTTTGTCCACACTAAGTGTGGGAGGGTATACTCAGACGTGAGTCCCTTGCTCATTGCACCATCAGGATTCAAGCAAGCCGGGCCGACGATGGCTGGAATGCCAGAAACCGGTCCCCGGAAGCTTGTTTCCTTCCCAGTATAAGAATTGGCTTGGTAGTTTGGTTTGCCCTGTTCCCATCATACACTGGGACAAGAACAGACTAATTTGCATGTAGCCAGGTTCTGAGCTGGGATGGTGCAGTGAGCTAACAAACGGTGATGGATCAAGCCCTGATCTCTTGACTGGGTAAGAGTATTCTGCATCATTCAGAAACTCTGTCCATCACCACCCCCTTTTCCAAAATCGATTTTGTCCACACTAAGTGTGGGAGGGTATACTCAGACGTGAGTCCCTTGCTCATTGCAACATCAGGATTCAAGCAAGCCGGGCCGACGACGGCTGGAATGCCAGAAATCGGTCCCCGGAAGCTTGTTTCCTTCCCAGTATAAGAATTGGCTTGGTAGTTTGGTTTGCCCTGTTCCCATCATACACTGGGACAGGAACAGACTAATTTGCATGTAGCCAGGTTCTGAGCTGGGATGGTGCAGTGAGCTAAAAAACGGTGATGGATCAAGCCCTGATCTCTTGACTGGGTAAGAGTATTCTACATCATTCAGAAACTCTGTCCATCACCACCCCCTTTTCCAAAATCGATTTTGTCCACACAATGGGGTCGATTAGGATCGCGGACGGACTTGCGTCCGTCCGCGACCCCAGAGCAGAAGGGAACCTCCGCATGGCATGCGGAGTTCCCTCCTGTGCAATTAGGATGTGACAGCCACCCTGGCGGTCACATCCTCTATTTTTAACATTGCCTCGGGTGCAGCTTCAAGCTGCACCCGCGGCAATGTTAAAAATGCACGCATTGCATTTGCATGCAGAAAGAGGCAGGCACCGCGCGGTGCCTGCCGCTTTCTGCATGCAAATGCAGGGGGGTACCATAGGTACCCCCCATGTGCACCCCCCACCCCCCTTCACCTAGGGGGCCCGCAACGGGCCCCCGCAGTGAAGTTCCGTATGCTTTTCCGCTGCAGAAAACCCGCAGTGGAAAAGCATACTTCACTGGCCATCCTAATATGGTGGACGGTGTCTGGAAGACACCATCACCATATTAGAGCTTTTCCGCCGCGGTTGTTATCCGACCGCGGCGGAAAAGCTGCGGACGGAAACCAGGACCCACCAGCCATCCTAATCTGGCTGTCGGTCTTTGGTCAGTCCGCTGCGGATTCTCCGCATCTTCGGGGCCGGCGGTGGCTTCCACCGGCCCCGAGGATGCGGAAAATCTGCTATCATAATGACCCCGTGTGGGAGGGTATACTCAGACCTGAGTCCCTTGCTCATTGCACCATCAGGATTCAAGCAAGCCGGGCCGACGACAGCTGGAATGCCAGAAACCGGTCCCCGGAAGCTTGTTTCCTTCCCAGTATAAGAATTGGCTTGGTAGTTTGGTTTGCCCTGTTCCCATCATACACTGGGACAGGAACAGACTAATTTGCATGTAGCCAGGTTCTGAGCTGGGATGGTGCAGTGAGCTAAAAAACGGTGATGGATCAAGCCCTGATCTCTTGACTGGGTAAGAGTATTCTGCATCATTCAGAAACTCTGTCCATAACTAACCCCTTTTCCAAAATCGATTTTGTCCACACTAAGTGTGGGAGGGTATACTCAGACGTGAGTCCCTTGCTCATTGCACCATCAGGATTCAAGCAAGCCGGGCCGACGACGGCTGGAATGCTAGAAACCGGTCCCCGGAAGCTTGTTTCCTTCCCAGTATAAGAATTGGCTTGGTAGTTTGGTTTGCCCTGTTCCCATCATACACTGGGACAGGAACAGACTAATTTGCATGTAGCCAGGATCTGAGCTGGGATGGTGCAGTGAGCTAAAAAACGGTGATGGATCAAGACCTGATCTCTTGACTGGGTAAGAGTATTCTGCATCATTCAGAAACTCTGTCCATCACCAACCCCTTATCCAAAATCGATTTTGTCCACACTAAGTGTGGGAGTGTGTACTCAGACGTGAGTCCCTTGCTCATTGCACCATCAGGATTCAAGCAAGCCGGGCCGACGACGGCTGGAATGCCAGAAACCGGTCCCCGGAAGCTTGTTTCCTTCCCATTATAAGAATTGGCTTGGTAGTTTGGTTTGCCCTGTTCCCATCATACACTGGGACAGGAACAGACTAATTTGCATGTAGCCAGGTTCTGAGCTGGGATGGTGCAGTGAGCTAAAAAACAGTGATGGATCAAACCCTGATCTCTTGACTGGGTAAGAGTATTCTGCATCATTCAGAAACTCTGTCCATCACCACCCCCTTTTCCAAAATCGATTTTGTCCACACTAAGTGTGGGAGGGTATACTCAGACGTGAGTCCCTTGCTCATTGCACCATCAGGATTCAAGCAAGCCGGGCCGACGATGGCTGGAATGCCAGAAACCGGTCCCCGGAAGCTTGTTTCCTTCCCAGTATAAGAATTGGCTTGGTAGTTTGGTTTGCCCTGTTCCCATCATACACTGGGACAAGAACAGACTAATTTGCATGTAGCCAGGTTCTGAGCTGGGATGGCGCAGTGAGCTAACAAACGGTGATGGATCAAGCCCTGATCTCTTGACTGGGTAAGAGTATTCTGCATCATTCAGAAACTCTGTCCATCACCACCCCCTTTTCCAAAATCGATTTTGTCCACACTAAGTGTGGGAGGGTATACTCAGACGTGAGTCCCTTGCTCATTGCAACATCAGGATTCAAGCAAGCCGGGCCGACGACGGCTGGAATGCTAGAAACCGGTCCCCGGAAGCTTGTTTCCTTCCCAGTATAAGAATTGGCTTGGTAGTTTGGTTTGCCCTGTTCCCATCATACACTGGGACAGGAACAGACTAATTTGCATGTAGCCAGGATGTGAGCTGGGATGGTGCAGTGAGCTAAAAAACGGTGATGGATCAAGACCTGATCTCTTGACTGGGTAAGAGTATTCTGCATCATTCAGAAACTCTGTCCATCACCAACCCCTTATCCAAAATCGATTTTGTCCACACTAAGTGTGGGAGTGTGTACTCAGACGTGAGTCCCTTGCTCATTGCACCATCAGGATTCAAGCAAGCCGGGCCGACGACGGCTGGAATGCCAGAAACCGGTCCCCGGAAGCTTGTTTCCTTCCCATTATAAGAATTGGCTTGGTAGTTTGGTTTGCCCTGTTCCCATCATACACTGGGACAGGAACAGACTAATTTGCATGTAGCCAGGTTCTGAGCTGGGATGGTGCAGTGAGCTAAAAAACAGTGATGGATCAAACCCTGATCTCTTGACTGGGTAAGAGTATTCTGCATCATTCAGAAACTCTGTCCATCACCACCCCCTTTTCCAAAATCGATTTTGTCCACACTAAGTGTGGGAGGGTATACTCAGACGTGAGTCCCTTGCTCATTGCACCATCAGGATTCAAGCAAGCCGGGCCGACGATGGCTGGAATGCCAGAAACCGGTCCCCGGAAGCTTGTTTCCTTCCCAGTATAAGAATTGGCTTGGTAGTTTGGTTTGCCCTGTTCCCATCATACACTGGGACAAGAACAGACTAATTTGCATGTAGCCAGGTTCTGAGCTGGGATGGTGCAGTGAGCTAACAAACGGTGATGGATCAAGCCCTGATCTCTTGACTGGGTAAGAGTATTCTGCATCATTCAGAAACTCTGTCCATCACCACCCCCTTTTCCAAAATCGATTTTGTCCACACTAAGTGTGGGAGGGTATACTCAGACGTGAGTCCCTTGCTCATTGCAACATCAGGATTCAAGCAAGCCGGGCCGACGACGGCTGGAATGCCAGAAATCGGTCCCCGGAAGCTTGTTTCCTTCCCAGTATAAGAATTGGCTTGGTAGTTTGGTTTGCCCTGTTCCCATCATACACTGGGACAGGAACAGACTAATTTGCATGTAGCCAGGTTCTGAGCTGGGATGGTGCAGTGAGCTAAAAAACGGTGATGGATCAAGCCCTGATCTCTTGACTGGGTAAGAGTATTCTACATCATTCAGAAACTCTGTCCATCACCACCCCCTTTTCCAAAATCGATTTTGTCCACACAATGGGGTCGATTAGGATCGCGGACGGACTTGCGTCCGTCCGCGACCCCAGAGCAGAAGGGAACCTCCGCATGGCATGCGGAGTTCCCTCCTGTGCAATTAGGATGTGACAGCCACCCTGGCGGTCACATCCTCTATTTTTAACATTGCCTCGGGTGCAGCTTCAAGCTGCACCCGCGGCAATGTTAAAAATGCACGCATTGCATTTGCATGCAGAAAGAGGCAGGCACCGCGCGGTGCCTGCCGCTTTCTGCATGCAAATGCAGGGGGGTACCATAGGTACCCCCCATGTGCACCCCCCACCCCCCTTCACCTAGGGGGCCCGCAACGGGCCGCCGCAGTGAAGTTCCGTATGCTTTTCCGCTGCAGAAAACCCGCAGTGGAAAAGCATACTTCACTGGCCATCCTAATATGGTGGACGGTGTCTGGAAGACACCATCACCATATTAGAGCTTTTCCGCCGCGGTTGTTATCCGACCGCGGCGGAAAAGCTGCGGACGGAAACCAGGACCCACCAGCCATCCTAATCTGGCTGTCGGTCTTTGGTCAGTCCGCTGCGGATTCTCCGCATCTTCGGGGCCGGCGGTGGCTTCCACCGGCCCCGAGGATGCGGAAAATCTGCTATCATAATGACCCCGTGTGGGAGGGTATACTCAGACCTGAGTCCCTTGCTCATTGCACCATCAGGATTCAAGCAAGCCGGGCCGACGACAGCTGGAATGCCAGAAACCGGTCCCCGGAAGCTTGTTTCCTTCCCAGTATAAGAATTGGCTTGGTAGTTTGGTTTGCCCTGTTCCCATCATACACTGGGACAGGAACAGACTAATTTGCATGTAGCCAGGTTCTGAGCTGGGATGGTGCAGTGAGCTAAAAAACGGTGATGGATCAAGCCCTGATCTCTTGACTGGGTAAGAGTATTCTGCATCATTCAGAAACTCTGTCCATAACTAACCCCTTTTCCAAAATCGATTTTGTCCACACTAAGTGTGGGAGGGTATACTCAGACGTGAGTCCCTTGCTCATTGCACCATCAGGATTCAAGCAAGCCGGGCCGACGACGGCTGGAATGCTAGAAACCGGTCCCCGGAAGCTTGTTTCCTTCCCAGTATAAGAATTGGCTTGGTAGTTTGGTTTGCCCTGTTCCCATCATACACTGGGACAGGAACAGACTAATTTGCATGTAGCCAGGATCTGAGCTGGGATGGTGCAGTGAGCTAAAAAACGGTGATGGATCAAGACCTGATCTCTTGACTGGGTAAGAGTATTCTGCATCATTCAGAAACTCTGTCCATCACCAACCCCTTATCCAAAATCGATTTTGTCCACACTAAGTGTGGGAGTGTGTACTCAGACGTGAGTCCCTTGCTCATTGCACCATCAGGATTCAAGCAAGCCGGGCCGACGACGGCTGGAATGCCAGAAACCGGTCCCCGGAAGCTTGTTTCCTTCCCATTATAAGAATTGGCTTGGTAGTTTGGTTTGCCCTGTTCCCATCATACACTGGGACAGGAACAGACTAATTTGCATGTAGCCAGGTTCTGAGCTGGGATGGTGCAGTGAGCTAAAAAACAGTGATGGATCAAACCCTGATCTCTTGACTGGGTAAGAGTATTCTGCATCATTCAGAAACTCTGTCCATCACCACCCCCTTTTCCAAAATCGATTTTGTCCACACTAAGTGTGGGAGGGTATACTCAGACGTGAGTCCCTTGCTCATTGCACCATCAGGATTCAAGCAAGCCGGGCCGACGATGGCTGGAATGCCAGAAACCGGTCCCCGGAAGCTTGTTTCCTTCCCAGTATAAGAATTGGCTTGGTAGTTTGGTTTGCCCTGTTCCCATCATACACTGGGACAAGAACAGACTAATTTGCATGTAGCCAGGTTCTGAGCTGGGATGGTGCAGTGAGCTAACAAACGGTGATGGATCAAGCCCTGATCTCTTGACTGGGTAAGAGTATTCTGCATCATTCAGAAACTCTGTCCATCACCACCCCCTTTTCCAAAATCGATTTTGTCCACACTAAGTGTGGGAGGGTATACTCAGACGTGAGTCCCTTGCTCATTGCAACATCAGGATTCAAGCAAGCCGGGCCGACGACGGCTGGAATGCTAGAAACCGGTCCCCGGAAGCTTGTTTCCTTCCCAGTATAAGAATTGGCTTGGTAGTTTGGTTTGCCCTGTTCCCATCATACACTGGGACAGGAACAGACTAATTTGCATGTAGCCAGGATCTGAGCTGGGATGGTGCAGTGAGCTAAAAAACGGTGATGGATCAAGACCTGATCTCTTGACTGGGTAAGAGTATTCTGCATCATTCAGAAACTCTGTCCATCACCAACCCCTTATCCAAAATCGATTTTGTCCACACTAAGTGTGGGAGTGTGTACTCAGACGTGAGTCCCTTGCTCATTGCACCATCAGGATTCAAGCAAGCCGGGCCGACGACGGCTGGAATGCCAGAAACCGGTCCCCGGAAGCTTGTTTCCTTCCCATTATAAGAATTGGCTTGGTAGTTTGGTTTGCCCTGTTCCCATCATACACTGGGACAGGAACAGACTAATTTGCATGTAGCCAGGTTCTGAGCTGGGATGGTGCAGTGAGCTAAAAAACAGTGATGGATCAAACCCTGATCTCTTGACTGGGTAAGAGTATTCTGCATCATTCAGAAACTCTGTCCATCACCACCCCCTTTTCCAAAATCGATTTTGTCCACACTAAGTGTGGGAGGGTATACTCAGACGTGAGTCCCTTGCTCATTGCACCATCAGGATTCAAGCAAGCCGGGCCGACGATGGCTGGAATGCCAGAAACCGGTCCCCGGAAGCTTGTTTCCTTCCCAGTATAAGAATTGGCTTGGTAGTTTGGTTTGCCCTGTTCCCATCATACACTGGGACAAGAACAGACTAATTTGCATGTAGCCAGGTTCTGAGCTGGGATGGTGCAGTGAGCTAACAAACGGTGATGGATCAAGCCCTGATCTCTTGACTGGGTAAGAGTATTCTGCATCATTCAGAAACTCTGTCCATCACCACCCCCTTTTCCAAAATCGATTTTGTCCACACTAAGTGTGGGAGGGTATACTCAGACGTGAGTCCCTTGCTCATTGCAACATCAGGATTCAAGCAAGCCGGGCCGACGACGGCTGGAATGCCAGAAATCGGTCCCCGGAAGCTTGTTTCCTTCCCAGTATAAGAATTGGCTTGGTAGTTTGGTTTGCCCTGTTCCCATCATACACTGGGACAGGAACAGACTAATTTGCATGTAGCCAGGTTCTGAGCTGGGATGGTGCAGTGAGCTAAAAAACGGTGATGGATCAAGCCCTGATCTCTTGACTGGGTAAGAGTATTCTACATCATTCAGAAACTCTGTCCATCACCACCCCCTTTTCCAAAATCGATTTTGTCCACACAATGGGGTCGATTAGGATCGCGGACGGACTTGCGTCCGTCCGCGACCCCAGAGCAGAAGGGAACCTCCGCATGGCATGCGGAGTTCCCTCCTGTGCAATTAGGATGTGACAGCCACCCTGGCGGTCACATCCTCTATTTTTAACATTGCCTCGGGTGCAGCTTCAAGCTGCACCCGCGGCAATGTTAAAAATGCACGCATTGCATTTGCATGCAGAAAGAGGCAGGCACCGCGCGGTGCCTGCCGCTTTCTGCATGCAAATGCAGGGGGGTACCATAGGTACCCCCCATGTGCACCCCCCACCCCCCTTCACCTAGGGGGCCCGCAACGGGCCCCCGCAGTGAAGTTCCGTATGCTTTTCCGCTGCGGAAAACCCGCAGTGGAAAAGCATACTTCACTGGCCATTCTAATATGGTGGACGGTGTCTGGAAGACACCATCACCATATTAGAGCTTTTCCGCCGCGGTTGTTATCCGACCGCGGCGGAAAAGCTGCGGACGGAAACCAGGACCCACCAGCCATCCTAATCTGGCTGTCGGTCTTTGGTCAGTCCGCTGCGGATTCTCCGCATCCTCGGGGCCGGCGGTGGCTTCCACCGGCCCCGAGGATGCGGAAAATCTGCTATCATAATGACCCCGTGTGGGAGGGTATACTCAGACCTGAGTCCCTTGCTCATTGCACCATCAGGATTCAAGCAAGCCGGGCCGACGACGGCTGGAATGCCAGAAACCGGTCCCCGGAAGCTTGTTTCCTTCCCAGTATAAGAATTGGCTTGGTAGTTTGGTTTGCCCTGTTCCCATCATACACTGGGACAGGAACAGACTAATTTGCGTGTAGCCAGGTTCTGAGCTGGGATGGTGCAGTGAGCTAAAAAACGGTGATGGATCAAGCCCTGATCTCTTGACTGGGTAAGAGTATTCTGCATCATTCAGAAACTCTGTCCATCACTAACGCCTTTTCCAAAATCGATTTTGTCCACACTAAGTGTGGGAGGGTATACTCAGACGTGAGTCCCTTGCTCATTGCACCATCAGGATTCAAGCAAGCCGGGCCGACGACGACTGGAATGCTAGAAACCGGTCCCCGGAAGCTTGTTTCCTTCCCAGTATAAGAATTGGCTTGGTAGTTTGGTTTGCCCTGTTCCCATCATACACTGGGACAGGAACAGACTAATTTGCATGTAGCCAGGTTCTGAGCTGGGTTGGTGCAGTGAGCTAAAAAACGGTGATGGATCAAGCCCTGATCTCTTGACTGGGTAAGAGTATTCTGCATCATTCAGAAACTCTGTCCATCACCACCCCCTTTTCCAAAATCGATTTTGTCCACACTAAGTGTGGGAGTGTATACTCAGACGTGAGTCCCTTGCTCATTGCACCATCAGGATTCAAGCAAGCCGGGCCGACGACGGCTGGAATGCCAGAAACTGGTCCCCGGAAGCTTGTTTCCCTCCCAGTATAAGAATTGGCTTGGTAGTTTGGTTTGCCCTGTTCCCATCATACACTGGGACAGGAACAGACTAATTTGCATGTAGCCAGGTTCTGAGCTGGGATGGTGCAGTGAGCTAAAAAACGGTGATGGATCAAGCCCTGATCTCTTGACTGGGTAAGAGTATTCTGCATCATTCAGAAACTCCGTCCATCACCATCCCCTTTTCCAAAATCGATTTTGTCCACACTAAGTGTGGGAGGGTATACTCAGACGTGAGTCCCTTGCTCATTGCACCATCAGGATTCAAGCAAGCCGGGCCGACGACGGCTGGAATGCCAGAAACCGGTCCCCGGAAGCTTGTTTCCTTCCCAGTATAAGAATTGGCTTGGTAGTTTGGTTTGCCCTGTTCCCATCATACACTGGGACAGGAACAGACTAATTTGTATGTAGCCAGGTTCTGAGCTGGGATGGTGCAGTGAGCTAAAAAACAGTGATGGATCAAGCCCTGATCTCTTGACTGGGTAAGAGTATTCTGCATCATTCAGAAACTCTGTCCATCACCACCCCTTTTCCAAAATCGATTTTGTCCACACTAAGTGTGGGAGGGTATACTCAGACGTGAGTCCCTTGCTCATTGCACCATCAGGATTCAAGCAAGCCGGGCCGACGACGACTGGAATGCTAGAAACCGGTCCCCGGAAGCTTGTTTCCTTCCCAGTATAAGAATTGGCTTGGTAGTTTGGTTTGCCCTGTTCCCATCATACACTGGGACAGGAACAGACTAATTTGCATGTAGCCAGGTTCTGAGCTGGGTTGGTGCAGTGAGCTAAAAAACGGTGATGGATCAAGCCCTGATCTCTTGACTGGGTAAGAGTATTCTGCATCATTCAGAAACTCTGTCCATCACCACCCCCTTTTCCAAAATCGATTTTGTCCACACTAAGTGTGGGAGTGTATACTCAGACGTGAGTCCCTTGCTCATTGCACCATCAGGATTCAAGCAAGCCGGGCCGACGACGGCTGGAATGCCAGAAACTGGTCCCCGGAAGCTTGTTTCCCTCCCAGTATAAGAATTGGCTTGGTAGTTTGGTTTGCCCTGTTCCCATCATACACTGGGACAGGAACAGACTAATTTGCATGTAGCCAGGTTCTGAGCTGGGATGGTGCAGTGAGCTAAAAAACGGTGATGGATCAAGCCCTGATCTCTTGACTGGGTAAGAGTATTCTGCATCATTCAGAAACTCCGTCCATCACCATCCCCTTTTCCAAAATCGATTTTGTCCACACTAAGTGTGGGAGGGTATACTCAGACGTGAGTCCCTTGCTCATTGCACCATCAGGATTCAAGCAAGCCGGGCCGACGACGGCTGGAATGCCAGAAACCGGTCCCCGGAAGCTTGTTTCCTTCCCAGTATAAGAATTGGCTTGGTAGTTTGGTTTGCCCTGTTCCCATCATACACTGGGACAGGAACAGACTAATTTGTATGTAGCCAGGTTCTGAGCTGGGATGGTGCAGTGAGCTAAAAAACAGTGATGGATCAAGCCCTGATCTCTTGACTGGGTAAGAGTATTCTGCATCATTCAGAAACTCTGTCCATCACCACCCCTTTTCCAAAATCGATTTTGTCCACACTAAGGGGTCGATTAGGATCGCGGACGGAAACGTGCTCCGTCCGCCGTGGAAGGTGGCAAGATACTCCGGACCTGGCCGCGGAAAAACCGCATTAGCGATTAGGATCAAATGTGACCGAAACGCCGACCGCGGCGGACGGAGCACAACAATCCCCGTCCGCGGCGGTCGAAGTACACCTGAGTCCGCGGCATGCGGACGGAACCTACAAAACACCGACCGCCGCGTACGCACATGACCAGGAGAACAACAACCTCCCCCGCGATACCTGCAAACTTTCCGGGTCCGCAATTAGGATAACTCCGTAAGTACCCCAGTAGCCACCGCGATCCACGTCCGCGGCGGTAGCAATGCAATGAGAAACGGGGCACCACAGCGGAAGTCCAACATCCCTACAGTCAATCCAATGGCATACATACCGACAGAATCCATCACCAAACACAGCAAAATGGACGACCACCCACCTGACACATCTAAACCAAACACAAGACACAATTACCCACCCCCAAGAACTGCATAGACCACACCTGACAACACACCCACCTATCACCTGACTGCCAATCAACATTCACACAGGGCCAACACACAGACTATAAATTGACTCCCACCCACTCCCGAAATCCTCTGCATCACAGCATAGCTGCCAGCAGGAGACAACACTTGACTTGACTTGACTTGACCAACAGCAAACTATTTAATTCATACACATAACCCACACCCAAACACACCCTTCACACAAACACCCACCACACCATACCCAAACACCACACACCAGCACCTCCGAACTCCACACAAACACACACCCCGAGCACCATGGCACCCAAGAAGAATCCAAAATTCTCCGACACCGAGCTCAGGGTAATGGTGGATGAGATCATTCGTGTGGAACCCCACATCTTCGGATCCCTCGTGCAGCAGACGAGCATAGCTCGGAAGAACAGCCTGTGGGACCATATCGTCACCAGGGTCAATGCCTCCGGGAGCGTCCCGAGAACCAAGGCTGACATCCAGAGGCGGTGGCACGACCTTAAGACCCGGGTGAAGTCCATTAGAGCCAGGAACTTCCTCCGGGCCAACCACACAGGCGGTGGAACCCCCCCGGAGCCCCTACCATATACCGAGTGGGAGGAGAAGGTGCTCGCCATCCTGCACCCTGAGACCCTCGATGGACTTCCTGATGGAGAAGAGGCTGGTAAGTACCAACCAACCACCACAAACACAACAACACGGTGTGCCTCACACAACTCTGAAGACACATCCCACATACCCCAGCCTTGCATGCAGTCCACATACTCACCAACCTCTAAAGCACTCCTACAGGCCCCCATGTCCATAGAGAGGGTGGTGGTGTGTGGGTGGGGTGTGTGAGGGGTCACTAGTCCTACTTCCAACAGGCCCCCATGTCCATAGAGAGGGTGGTGGTGGTGGGTGGGGTGTGTGAGGGGTCACTAGTCCTACTTCCAACAGGCCCCCATGTCCATAGAGAGGGTGGTGGTGTGTGGGTGGGGTGTGTGAGGGGTCACTAGTCCTACTTCCAACAGGCCCCCATGTCCATAGATAGGGTGGTGGTGGTGGGTGGGGTGTGAGGGGTCACTAGTCCTACTTCCAACAGGCCCCCATGTCCATAGAGAGGGTGGTGGTGGTGGGTGGGGTGTGTGAGGGGCCACTAGTCCTACTTCCAACAGGCCCCCATGTCCATAGAGAGGGTGGTGGTGGTGGGTGGGGTGTGTGAGGGGTCACTAGTCCTACTTCCAACAGGCCCCCATGTCCATAGAGAGGGTGGTGGTGGTGGGTGGGGTGTGTGAGGGGTCACTACTCCTACTTCCAACAGGCCCCCATGTCCATAGAGAGGGTGGTGGTGTGTGGGTGGGGTGTGTGAGGGGTTGGAACTACAACTCCCAACAGGCCCCCATGTCCATAGAGAGGGTGGTGGTGTGTGGGTGGGGTGTGTGAGGGGTCACTAGTCCTACTTCCAACAGGCCCCCATGTCCATAGAGAGGGTGGTGGTGTGTGGGTGGGGTGTGTGAGGGGTCGGAACTACAACTCCCAACAGGCCCCCATGTCCATAGAGAGGGTGGTGGTGTGTGGGTGGGGTGTGTGAGGGGTCACTAGTCCTACTTCCAACAGGCCCCCATGTCCATAGAGAGGGTGGTGGTGGTGGGTGGGGTGTGTGAGGGGTCACTAGTCCTACTTCCAACAGGCCCCCATGTCCATAGAGAGGGTGGTGGTGGTGGGTGGGGTGTGTGAGGGGTCACTAGTCCTACTTCCAACAGGCCCCCATGTCCATAGAGAGGGTGGTGGTGTGTGGGTGGGGTGTGTGAGGGGTCGGAACTACAACTCCCAACAGGCCCCCATGTCCATAGAGAGGGTGGTGGTGTGTGGGTGGGGTGTGTGAGGGGTCACTAGTCCTACTTCCAACAGGCCCCCATGTCCATAGAGAGGGTGGTGGTGTGTGGGTGGGGTGTGTGAGGGGTCACTAGTCCTACTTCCAACAGGCCCCCATGTCCATAGAGAGGGTGGTGGTGGTGGGTGGGGTGTGTGAGGGGTCACTAGTCCTACTTCCAACAGGCCCCCATGTCCATAGAGAGGGTGGTGGTGTGTGGGTGGGGTGTGTGAGGGGTCACTAGTCCTACTTCCAACAGGCCCCCATGTCCATAGAGAGGGTGGTGGTGGTGGGTGGGGTGTGTGAGGGGTCACTAGTCCTACTTCCAACAGGCCCCCATGTCCATAGAGAGGGTGGTGTGTGGGGTGTGTGAGGGGTCACTAGTCCTACTTCCAACAGGCCCCCATGTCCATAGAGAGGGTGGTGGTGGTGGGTGGGGTGTGTGAGGGGTCACTAGTCCTACTTCCAACAGGCCCCCATGTCCATAGAGAGGGTGGTGGTGGTGGGTGGGGTGTGTGCCAATGCCGACTGAATGTCAAACATAAATACATGTACACGTATAGGCAACATGACTCATCCTCACATTATTGTTTTGCAGGGGATCCTAATCTGACTGCTGCTATTGACACCAGGCCTCCAGCATTCCCAAACTCTGAGCATTCAGGGGACGATTGTCCAGCCACCTCCGGGGCAGAGGATGGTGCCGGATCAAGCAGCCAGCCAGGGACCTCTGGCACGCAGGTCACACCTGCACCTACAACGACAACGGGCTCTGGCATCACGACAACTCCGGTTACTCGGACCTGCACAGCTGCCTCCAGCACCACCTCCACCACCACTACTACCACCACTTCTGCCCCTGCCACCCTGCCCAACCCACCCGCCAACGCTGGGGCAGCGCCATCCCAGCCACGCAGGGAGACAGTGAGGCAAACCACCAATGCAAGGGCAGATCCTGCAGGCAGGAGCACTGCGGAAATAAGGCCTGATGACACAACACTGAATGCTGTGCAACAGTGTCATGAAGCACTAGTCCGGGTGGAGGCGGGCTATGCACGTAGCCAGGCACATGCAGACCGGGCCCACCAGGACTTTGTGGACAACACCGCCATGTTGGGGGCCATCGAGAGGCGGCTTGGCCAACTCGTGGACATTTTCAGCACCAGGGCATCCGCCAACACCACCCCCCCCCCCCTCAAACAACGGCACCGGCCACAACACCGCCACCGCCGACTGCGCCCCTGGCGGCGGATGTGGTACCGGATCAGCCTGCGCCCCCAGCTGACTCCGTCCCGACACAAAGACGGAGGGGCCGTCCGAGGCAGGAAGTGGGCGAGAGCAGTGTCGGAGCTCATGCCACACGCTCCAAGAGGAGCCGACAGTGACTCATTGGAGTACCTGAGCCTCCGATCCAACCTGGAAACTATCCGGTCCCACCTGCCACAGGCCTGCTGCAGTAGGCACACACCACCCTATGTGGTGTCTGCACGGACATCTCATCTTCCATTACCTTGGACTGTCACTCCCCCACCCCTTCACTCCTTTGTAAATATGCACCTACACCTATGCACAATCTGTAAATAAATACCACTTACTCACTCAATGATGTGTTGCCTCCATGTTTATTCACATGATTGCATCAGAAACAGACGTAACCAGGTTCAGGGATCCAATAGGTACAGAATCATGCCGCAAGGGAGTGACCTAGGGAAACATAGAAATCGCAAACAGACGTTAGGAAACAGCATCACACTCATCCCAACTCACTGCAGTGCAACTTACAACAAACCACACACATCACTACACGAATGGATGACACTACACACATCATGGAGAAGTGCATGTACTCATAAATGAAGACACACACACACATGCATACATCACATAACAAAACACATAGATGATGCACAACACAATGACACAAGGGCAGCAAACCTACACAGGGCATATACAAGCAGCACAAGAGGGGCACACTCACAATCAAGGGAAGTAGCGTTCAATGAGCTGGCGCCTTTGGTCCACACCTTCCTCCTCACCACTATCCTCATCAGTCGACATGGGTGGGTTGGGAGGGCGAGGAACTTGCTGTTCATCTGGGTCCAAGATCAGTTCAATGTTATTTCGCACAGCCAGGTTGTGGAGCATGCAGCAGGCTATCACAATCTTGCATACTTTGCCTGGTGCGTAAGGCAGGGCCCCTCCAGTCTTATCCAGGCACCGAAACCTAGACTTAAGCAGGCCAAATGTTCGTTCCACCACTCGACGTGTCCTACCATGGGCATCGTTGTATCGCATTTCTCCTGCTGTGGTGGGATTGCGAATTGGACTCAGAAGCCAAGGCCTGTTTGGGTAAGCCGAGTCGCCTGTGTATGTGGGAATTAGAGAGAGAGAGAGAGACATCACTACCTGAACATGTGGCCACACCAAGCCACCCAGATATCACTCCAGTCACCACAGCATACTCACCAACAAGCCAGGCTTGTGCCGGACGCAGATTTGCCATCAGTCGTGGGACTATGCTGCTCCGCATGATGTGGGCGTCATGTGCAGAGCCAGGAAATCTTGCACACACATGTGAGATAATGTTGTCGGCCTGGCACACCACCTGCACGTTAAGGGAGTGGAAGTGCTTCCGATTCCGAAACACCTGCTCACGTGCCCGTGGCGGAATGATCGCAATATGCGTGCCATCAATTGAACCCACAACGTGGGGTATGCGACTCAGTGCATAAAAGTCTGCCTTGACCGCTGCCAACTCTGCCGCCTGTGGAAAATGTATGTACTCATGCTTGTACAGCATCATGGCTGTCAGTACATCCCTAAGTACCGTGCTGAACATGGCCTGTGACATTCCCCCGGCATGTCCTATAGTGTACTGGAATGTGCCTGTTGCAAAAAAATGGAGTGCCGCCATCACCTTTTGGGTGGGTGAAATTGAGCCTGGATAAGTTCTCCGCGGCTGCAGGTGAGGAGACAACTTGTTCACAAGCTCCAGCAATCGACGTCGATCAAGCCTGAATTTCCGGATCACCTCCTCGTCCACCATATCCTCCAGCACAGTGTATGGGCGATGGACATTTTGAGCCCTCCTGTGTGGGAGTAAATGGAATGGAAGTCAATTCACATACAACGCATGTCTGTGCAACTCACTCACATGTCACCGCACTCTATCCAACATGTAATAGGCAGTGTACGATTTGCATATGTGTGACACCTCGGATTGTCACAACAACATGGATTGACGTAGCAATGTGCACCCACCAGCTACATGATGTGTTGCAACATGTCCAATGCACTCTGTCTCACCTCAACATCACTGCCAACAAGGCATGTGACATGACCCAAAAGTGACGGTCATTAGTGGCACACCGATGGGCGTGGTATGGAAAAACATGGGATAGAGCATGAAGTGTGGAGTCACGCAATCACGCACACAACCCTCATCATGCAGCTGCAGACAATTAAACAAGGTGCATGGTCAGCTGACATGCACTCATTGACGCCGCCATGGCGGTGCACTGCTTCCGCTGTTGACGTCTGGCCATACGCGGCCCGCGTTCAACATTCCAATTGTCTGCACGTGCACAGACCGTCACGCTCACACACCGGCAAGTGCACGTGCTAGACACTGGGACGGATGCATCATTTGCAACAAAGTTGTAACAGTGGCGCCACCATGGCGGGGCACGTATTCGGCGGGGGAGGTGGAGGCCAAAACATCCATTAGCTGATGTCCATGCACATGGCAGTTCATGACCCCCCTTACAGTGACATTGCATTAGCCAGCCTACACCGGCCAGCCCAGCTCTACCCACTACCGCCGTGCCAGGCCCAGCCCATGACCGCCGTTGCGGCCGTGCCAACTACCGCCGCTTCAGGCCCCCTCCACTACCGCCGTGCCAGGCCCAGCCCATGACCGCCGTTGCGGCCGTGCCAACTACCGCCGCTTCAGGCCCCCAACACTACCGCCGTGCCCTGGCGGCCCTGGCACGGCGGTCATGGGCTGGGCATGGCACGGCGGTAGTGGAGGGGGCCTGAAGCGGCGGTAGTTGGCACGGCCGCAACGGCGGTCATGGGCTGGGCCTGGCACGGCGGTAGTGGAGGGGGCCTGAAGCGGCGGTAGTTGGCACGGCCGCAACGGCGGTCATGGGCTGGGCCTGGCACGGCGGTAGTGGAGGGGGCCTGAAGCGGCGGTAGTTGGCACAGCCGCAACGGCGGTCATGGGCTGGGCCTGGCACAGCGGTAGTGGGTAGAGCTGGGCCGGCCGGTGTAGGCTGGCTGATGCAATGCCACTGTAAGGGGGGTCATGAACTGCCATGTGCATGGACATCAGCTAATGGATGTTTTGGCCTCCACCTCCCCCGCCGAATACGTGCCCCGCCATGGTGGCGCCACTGTTACAACTTTGTTGCAAATGATGCATCCGTCCCGGTGTCTAGCACGTGCACTTGCCGGTGTGTGAGCGTGACGGTCTGTGCACGTGCAGCCAATGGGAGGTGTGGACATGGGCCACGGTTGGCCAATTGCAAGTACCGTATGGTGTTCACCGCAACACCAGGGCCAATCATTGGCCCAATTCCAAACACGCTCTCACGGCGGACCAATGGCTGGCGCCGTATGCCACTGACATGGCCACAGGGCCCTATATATGTGTGATGTGTAAAAGCATACTTTCTACGATGACCACCGACTGCTGCCTGTGACCATCACCTCCACCTGCTGCTGCGGAGCTGACCACCGACTGCTGCCTGTGACCATCACCTCCACCTGCTGCTGCGGAGCTGACCACCGACTGCTGCCTGTGACCATCACCTCCACCTGCTGCTGCGGAGCTGACCACCGACTGCCGCTCTAGTGCCATACTCCGTGACCTTGCCATGTCGGGAGTCAAAGAGGTCCGGTCTCGTCCCTTCACCGCCGCGGAGCTGGATGTCCTCGTGGACGCGGTGCTACGCAACTACGGACGCCTGTACGGTGCACCCGGACAGGCGGTAAGTGTTGTGGGGGATGAGTTGTGGTGCATGAGGTGTCATATGGCACCTGGGCTCTGGGAAACTTGGCGGTGTGATGTGTGAACAACTAAAGGATCGATATGTGCATGGCTGCTGAGAGTAATGTGTTGCTCCTATCTGTGTGACTGGCCAACTGTCCCCTGACTTCCACCCTTTTGTCTCCCATCATGGTAGGTAAAGCTGCACCTTCGCAAGGACGTGTGGAGGAGCATTGCACGTGAAGTACGAGCAGCGGGGGTGTCCAATAGACGACATACACACTGCCACAAACGCTGGGACGACATTTCCAGACTGAGCAAGAATGTAGCGGAAGTGACACTAGGGATGATTCCAAGGACGGCACGTCTGGCCCGACGTTCAATGACCCCTCTCATGCACCGTATCGTAGCTGTGACGCATCCTGACCTGTCCGAGCGGTTGCGTGTGGATGAACAGCAACGTGGCGGTAAGCATACTGTCAGTGTATGTTGCTTGTGAGTGCAATGCATGTATGGTTGCCCACACACATTAGGGTCTTCCGTCGATCGTGAGTCTATTTCCAATGGCATGTTGGTGACATTGCCACAGTTAACTTTTCACTTGCAGATGCGGCATGTTGAGACGCCACCTGCTAAGCTGGTCAGTTGTCATGCACATGCTGTAGTGCTCCGTCACCCCTTGGCAACACTTGTGTGCTGATGTAGTTCCTCATGCCCAGTGTGCATGCTGTACATGTATTACGGCCAACGCCACAGAATTCCTGTGAGGATGACTGCTTGGGGTGGGCTGTGTGCAGGTTGGGGGATCGATGGACAGTGTCATCAGTGGCTTTAGGGATTCCGCAGCAGTACTGTACGTGTGTGTGCCCATTACTTACACCCATTTCCTGTGCATTTCAGCTTTGGCAGAGGGCACTCAGCCACAGACGGCGGAGATTACAGAAGGCAATGCATCCGGATCAGACGTCGCGCACACGCAGACTGACACCGAAGGGGCCAGCGCCGGAGAGGGGGACAGGACCGTCCCGGAGGACTCGCATGTGGAGACAACATCGTCATCATCTTCCGACAGTGTTGGTGAGTCAGCACTGTTGTCACAGACTGGGAGTGGGCAACCAACACCTTTGGTCGGGACACAGCACACAGGGCCCACCCTGCCACCAACTGCACCATGTACTGTTCGTGCACGCAGGAGTAGGGGGAGCAGAGTGGCGTTCGGTGTCGGCACCGCTGCCCCAGCCTCGGTGACCCAAAATGCACTTTGTGCAGAGGCTGTTGATATGCTGCGACAGCTGTGTGTGGGCCAGACCAATATGATTAATGCTTTCCAAGACCACGATAGGAAGTTGGGGAAGGTGGTGGCATTCATGCAAGGTATGCATGGTGATCTGGCTGGTGTACACAGGACACTGCAGTCATTGTCTAACAGTGTGTCGTCTGCCATTGCACAGTCGCATGGACTGGGTGGTACTTCTGTTCCACCATCTACAACTCTGGATGTGTCAGGGGGGAGTGAATTTTCTGACCTGGACTCTAATACAGGTTATTGCACTAGAAGCAGCGTCAGCCAGCACGTCAAGGCACGGAGGCCTCAGACCCCATCCCCTAGGTCAGGTAAATCTGTTCACAAGGACAACGTCAGATATAGTGGAGTACACACACGTGAGGCAAAAGAGGGATTGGGTGTAATGGCTACACATGCTGCACAGCCATCCCACACACAAGGTACTACCAGGCCAGGACTCACTCCCGCTTCCATTGACACTACCCTGTACGAGGACAGTGAGAAGACGAATACATCTCTTGTGGGCTCGCATACTCCCAGTGCCAGGGAGACTACGAAGGAAGGAGCCACTCTCAAGGCCAGGGAAAGCAGGAAGGAAGTAGGCACTCCCAAGGGCAGGGAGACTAGGCAGGTAGGAGCCACTCCCAAGGGCAGGGACAGCAGGAAGGATGTAGGCACTCCCAAGGGCAGGGAGGCTACGAAGGAAGGTGCCACTCCCAAGGGCAGGGAAAGCAGGAAGGATGTAGGCACTCCCAAGGGCAGGGAGACTACGAAGGAAGGTGCCACTCCCAAGGGCAGGGAAAGCAGGAAGGATGTAGGCACTCCCAAGGGCAGGGAGACTACGAAGGAAGGTGCCACTCCCAAGGGCAGGGAAAGCAGGAAGGATGTAGGCACTCCCAAGGGCAGGGAGACTACGAAGGAAGGTGCCAATCCCAAGGGCAGGGAAAGCAGGAAGGATGTAGGCACTCCCAAGGGCAGGGAGACTACGAAGGAAGGAGCCACTCCCAAGGACAGGGACAAGAATAGTCACAAGACAAACGCACCTAAGAGGAGCACGGACAGTCCCAGGGGCAGGGACACACACGGGCAGAAGGGGTGTCCTGGTGATATGTACACCACAGACGACAAGTCTGCTATCTGGAAGAGGGCACCATCCAGGGAACAGGGCAAGTCCGCAGACTACAGTACTCCTACGGAAATGGAACATCCAAGGCCCAAGGACTCGCCCATGAACAGTGGCGCTGTCAGGGACAGGCATACATCACCCATAGTTGCTCTGAGACAGCTGTTTTCTGGGAAACGGAATACAGAAGACTCCGCAGTGGAGTCACCCCTTACCTCAACTCCCATCATGGCCCGTCAGGGACGGATGCAGGTGGACCCTGTCGTGGCATCCCCCATGACACATGTTGCAGAGGCCACAAGGCAGCCACACAGCAAACGACAAGCAGGCTCCAGCACGCCCCCAGAGACCATTCACCCCCCAGCACATGCACCTCCCATGGTGGGTGAAATTGCTTCTCAGTCCGGTCGACTTGTGAGTCCTGTCCTGTCCAGGGTGCCGGCACATGTCCAAAAGAAGCGTCGACACACAGCATTGACACATGCCCAATCCGATGTCGGCCAATTGCAACTATCCCCCGCTCCCAGAGCCACCCTGCCTCCTGGACCATACAGCCCTGTGGCTCATCATTTCAGTGGTCACAGTGGTGCTGGTGCAGTTGACTCGCATGTGTCTGTTAGTGGCAGGGTATCAGTCGAGACATATCCTGTATCAGGTGCTGGCAGTGTATCTGGGTCTATGGGCCATGTGTCAGTCACTCGGGCTGTGTCTGTGTCTCACACTCCTGTATCAGGTGCTGGCAGTGTATCTGGGTCTATGGGCCATGTGTCAGTCACTCGGGCTGTGGCTGTGTGTCACACTCCTGTATCAGGTGCTGGCAGTGTATCTGGGTCTATGGGCCATGTGTCAGTCACTCGGGCTGTGGCTGTGTGTCACACTCCTGTATCAGGTGCTGGGTGTATCTGGGTCTATGGGCCATGTGTCAGTCACTCGGTCTGTGGCTGTGTCTCACACTCATGTATCAGGTGCTGGCAGTGTATCTGGGTCTGTGGCTCACGTGTCAGTCACTACATCTGTGGCTGTGTGTCACACTCCGGTTTCTGGTGCTGTCAGTGTGTCCGATCCGGGTACTTCACGCAATCCACCTGATAGTGTGCTGTAAGTTGCTGTACTGTGCCCTCTGATGTTCCTGCTCTGGTGTCCACACTGCGCTGTTGCTGCCCTGTTGCTGTTCTGATACTGATGTACTGCATCTGATGTACCTGCTCTGGTGTCCACACTGCCCTGTTGCTGCCCTGTTGCTGTTCTGATACTGATGTACTGCATCTGATGTACCTGCTCTGGTGTCCACACTGCCCTGTTGCTGCCCTGTTGCTGTTCTGATACTGATGTACTGCATCTGATGTACCTGCTCTGGTGTCCACACTGCCCTGATGCTGCCCTGTTGCTGTTCTGATACTGATGTACTGCATCTGATGTACCTGCTCTGGTGTCCACACTGCCCGGTTGCTGCCCTGTTGCTGTTCTGATACTGATGTACTGCATCTGATGTACCTGCTCTGGTGTCCACACTGCCCTGTTGCTATCCTCATACTGATGTACTGCATCTGATGTACCTGCTCTGGTGTCCACACTGCCCTGTTGCTGCCCTGTTGCTGTTCTGATACTGATGTACTGCATCTGATGTACCTGCTCTGGTGTCCACACTGCCCTGTTGCTGCCCTGTTGCTGTTCTGATACTGATGTACTGCATCTGATGTACCTGCTCTGCTGTCCACACTGCCCTGATGCTGCCCTGTTGCTGTTCTGATACTGATGTACTGCATCTGATGTACCTGCTCTGGTGTCCACACTGCCCTGTTGCTGCCCTGTTGCTGTTCTGATACTGATGTACTGCATCTGATGTACCTGCTCTGGTGTCCACACTGCCCTGTTGCTGCCCTGTTGCTGTTCTGATACTGATGTACTGCATCTGATGTACCTGCTCTGGTGTCCACACTGCCCTGTTGCTATCCTCATACTGATGTACTGCATCTGATGTACCTGCTCTGGTGTCCACACTGTCCTGTTGCTATCCTCATACTGATGTACTGCCTCTGATGTACCTGCCATGGTGTCCACACTGCCCTGTTGCTGTTCTGAAACTGCATTGTGCCCTCTCATGTGCTGCCTGTGATGGACGTTTTCAGTGCAATGGACTGTTGGTGCCCTTAGCCCCTCTCATGTGCTGCCTCTCATGGACGTTTTTAGTGCAATGGACTGTTGGTGCCCTTAGCCCCTCTCATGTGCTGCCTCTCATGGACGTTTTCAGTGCAATGGACTGTTGGACCACTTGGCCCCTCTCATGTACTGGCTCTGGTGTACCTGCTCTGGTGTCCACACTGCCCTGTTGCTGCCCTGTTGCTGTTCTGATACTGATGTACTGCATCTGATGTACCTGCTCTGGTGTCCACACTGCCCTGTTGCTATCCTCATACTGATGTACTGCATCTGATGTACCTGCTCTGGTGTCCACACTGCCCTGTTGCTGCCCTGTTGCTGTTCTGATACTGATGTACTGCATCTGATGTACCTGCTCTGGTGTCCACACTGCCCTGTTGCTATCCTCATACTGATGTACTGCATCTGATGTACCTGCTCTGGTGTCCACACTGCCCTGTTGCTGTTCTGATACTGATGTACTGCATCTGATGTACCTGCTCTGGTGTCCACACTGCCCTGTTGCTGTCCTCATACTGATGTACTGCATCTGATGTACCTGCTCTGGTGTCCACACTGCCCTGTTGCTGCCCTGTTGCTGTTCTGATACTGATGTACTGCATCTGATGTACCTGCTCTGGTGTCCACACTGCCCTGTTGCTATCCTCATACTGATGTACTGCCTCTGATGTACCTGCCATGGTGTCCACACTGCCCTGTTGCTGTTCTGAAACTGCATTGTGCCCTCTCATGTGCTGCCTGTGATGGACGTTTTCAGTGCAATGGACTGTTGGTGCCCTTAGCCCCTCTCATGTGCTGCCTGTGATGGACGTTTTCAGTGCAATGGACTGTTGGTGCCCTTAGCCCCTCTCATGTGCTGCCTGTGATGGACGTTTTCAGTGCAATGGACTGTTGGTGCCCTTAGCCCCTCTCATGTGCTGCCTGTGATGGACGTTTTCAGTGCAATGGACTGTTGGTGCCCTTAGCCCCTCTCATGTGCTGCCTGTGATGGACATTTTCAGTGCCATGGACTGTTGGTGCCCTTAGCCCCTCTCATGTGCTGCCTCTGATGGACGTTTTCAGTGCAATGGACTGTTGGACCACTTGGCCCCTCTCATGTACTGGCTCTGGTGTACCTGCTCTGGTGTCCACACTGCCCTGTTGCTGCCCTGTTGCTGTTCTGATACTGATGTACTGCATCTGATGTACCTGCTCTGGTGTCCACACTGCCCTGTTGCTGTCCTCATACTGATGTACTGCATCTGATGTACCTGCTCTGGTGTCCACACTGCCCTGTTGCTGTTCTGATACTGATGTACTGCATCTGATGTACCTGCTCTGGTGTCCACACTGCCCTGTTGCTGCCCTGTTGCTGTTCTGATAGTGATGTACTGCATCTGATGTACCTGCTCTGGTGTCCACACTGCCCTGTTGCTATCCTCATACTGATGTACTGCATCTGATGTACCTGCTCTGGTGTCCACACTGCCCTGTTGCTGTTCTGATACTGATGTACTGCATCTGATGTACCTGCTCTGGTGTCCACACTGCCCTGTTGCTGCCCTGTTGCTGTTCTGATAGTGATGTACTGCATCTGATGTACCTGCTCTGGTGTCCACACTGCCCTGTTGCTATCCTCATACTGATGTACTGCATCTGATGTTCCTGCTCTGGTGTCCACTATGGCCATGCTCCATCCTAGACTGTGACTTTGCTCCGAATCTGCGTCAATTAAATTGGGATTAATGTGTCGTGCTTTGTCAGAGTCATTCTTGCGTGTGTGATGCTGGTGTGGATTGGTATTTTCTTGGGGGCGGTGGGTTCTGCTCAGGACCCAAGTCCTGAAAAAAATAAGTGGGGGGACGCTGAGTTCACGACAGGAAGTGACGCCACAAAAGGTGGCTTGCACTCAGTTGCAGTTTATAGTTATCAGGCTCCCTGTAAAATAAGTGGGGGGACGCCGTCCACCCGCGTGGTACCCCGACTTGAGCCCTGGTTCTGCTACGTGTCACTCTCCCCTACCTGGGTCACGGCCCTTGGAGGCGTTGCCGTACACAGGCATATGTGCATTTTGGGACATGTGACTCCCCCCTCCCTACGTCACCGCCCTTGCCGGTACTCCTCTCCAGACAGCGAATGCTTAGTTGCCTACCTGCGTCGTCGTCGATGGTGGGCCAAGACGAGGACGTACTGCATCGCGTAGAGTATCGGGTAAGCCTGTAGTGCAGGGTCCATGTCGGCGTGCGGCTCGTGGTGGGTATGGTCGCTGTGGAGCATCCGCCGTGTTCAGGCAGGTTGTTATTCCGCCGCGCTTTTATGTGTGTTTTCCGCCATCTTGATTTGGAGGACGGTCCTAGTCGTCAGTCCGTACGGCGGAGTCTCTGGAAAGGTTACGTCCGCCGCGTGGTTGGGTGTGGTGGTGCGGCGGACCGTGTTCTACCGCCGCGGACGGATTTTGGCACGTATTTCGTATCCTGATTTGGCGGACGGAGTGTCCGCGACGGGCGCACGGTAAATAGGCTTGTTCCGCATACTCTGGGTCTGCGGAGGCACTTACATCCGCCATCCTAATGACCCCCTAAGTGTGGGAGGGTATACTCACACGTGAGTCCCTTGCTCATTGCACCATCAGGATTCAAGCAAGCCGGGCCGACGACGGCTGGAATGCCAGAAACCGGTCCCCGGAAGCTTGTTTCCTTCCCAGTATAAGAATTGGCTTGGTAGTTTGGTTTGCCCTGTTCCCATCATACACTGGGACAGGAACAGACTAATTTGCATGTAGCCAGGTTCTGAGCTGGGATGGTGCAGTGAGCTAAAAAACGGTGATGGATCAAGCCCTGATCTCTTGACTGGGTAAGAGTATTCTGCATCATTCAGAAACTCTGTCCATCAACACCCCCTTTTCCAAAATCGATTTTGTCCACACTAAGTGTGGGAGGGTATACTCAGACGTGAGTCCCTTGCTCATTGCACCATCAGGATTCAAGCAAGCCGGGCCGACGACGGCTGGAATGCCAGAAACCGGTCCCCGGAAGCGCGTTTCCTTCCCAGTATAGGAATTGGCTTGGTAGTTTGGTTTGCCCTGTTCCCATCATACACTGGGACAGGAACAGACTAATTTGCATGTAGCCAGGTTCTGAGCTGGGATAGTGCAGTGAGCTAAAAAACGGAGATGGATCAAGCCCTGATCTCTTGACTGGGTAAGAGTATTCTGCATCATTCAGAAACTCTGTCCATCACCAACCCCTTTTCCAAAATCGATTTTGTCCACACTAAGTGTGGGAGGGTATACTCAGACGTGAGTCCCTTGCTCACTGCACCATCAGGATTCAAGCAAGCCGGGCCGACGACGGCTGGAATGCCAGAAACCGGTCCCCGGAAGCTTGTTTCCTTCCAAGTATAAGAATTGGCTTGGTAGTTTGGTTTGCCCTGTTCCCATCATACACTCGGACAGGAACAGACTAATTTGAATGTAGCCAGGTTCTGAGCTGGGATGGTGCAGTGAGCTAAAAAACGGTGATGGATCAAGCCCTGATCTCTTGACTGGTTAAGAGTATTCTGCATCATTCAGAAACTCTGTCCATCACCACCCCCTTTTCCAAAATCGATTTTGTCCACACTAAGTGTGGGAGGGTATACTCAGACGTGAGTCCCTTGCTCATTGCACCATCAGGATTCAAGCAAGCCGGGCCGACGACGGCTGGAATGCCAGAAACCGGTCCCCGGAAGCTTGTTTCCTTCCCAGTATAAGAATTGGCTTGGTAGTTTGGTTTGCCCTGTTCCCATCATACACTGGGACAGGAACAGACTAATTTGCATGTAGCCAGGTTCTGAGCTGGGATGGTGCAGTGAGCTAAAAAACGGTGATGGATCAAGCCCTGATCTCTTGACTGGGTAAGAGTATTCTGCATCATTCAGAAACTCTGTCCATCACCACCCCCTTTTCCAAAATCGGTTTCAGTGCTGTGTCCAGGTCGGAAACCAGATTGGCAGTCATCGAGTAGATGGAAGTTGTTGATGTGGTGACTTAGCTGCAGTTGCACACACTTCTCCAGCACTTTGGCCAAGAGAACAATGTTGGAAATTGGTCTGAAATTGTCTGGGTAGGCTGGGTCCAGTGACAGCTTTTTCAGAATTGGGAGGACTTGGCCCGCTTTCAGAGAGTCCGGGATTGTACCCTGCCGGAGAGAGGCGTTGATTATCGTAGTCCAGCTAGGAATAATGGATTGGGCAGCGGTAGCAAGGCAGTTAGAAGGGAGCGGGTCGTTGAAATGGTTGTTCAAGTTTAAAGTGGAAAGTTTTTTGGTGAATTTTTTTTCCAATGTGCTAGATTCTTAGGTGAGGACTGTGGAGGCAGGGGGGAGTGAGGGGGGGTAAGGTCAGGAGTCGGTAGAGATATTGGGGCCGCACTAAGTTCATTACCTAGGGTTTTGATTTTGTTTGTAAAAAATGAGGAGAATTCCTCAGATGAGATGAGAGACTTGGGGTTTTCTTTCACTTTTTTGGTCAGTTTGTTCGATTGATGTTTAACCAGCTCAAAGAGTTTGCATAGTCTGTTCTGGGCATTTCCTAGGTCAGCTCTGAAGAACTCTTTTTTTGAGTTGAGGATGTTCTTGTTGTATGTATTTCTAGCATGGCGGAGAAGTTTTAGGTGAGCGGCCGAGGGGTGCTGTCTCCAGATTCTTTCAGCTTGTCGGAGGGATCTCCTCTCGTTATTGAGGGAGCCCGTGTACCAGGGGTTTCTATCTTTGACCTGAACTCTTTTTAGTTTAAGAGGGGCTAGGTCATCTAGAATGTTCGACATCATTGTGGAGTAGTGGTCATTGAGGTCACTGACCGATGTGATATGTATGGGGGGTCGGATTTGCAGCGGATCTCAAGTTCCGTGTGGTCCAGGTTCTTGGTGTCTCTGACCCAGCGTTTAGGATGCACCAGTTGTGGTGTTCTTATCTTGTGGGTGCCAGGTAGAAGGAAGGTGATGGCGTGGTAGTCTGACCAGACACAGGGGTCTATAGAGATAAGCTTGACTGTTGCCTCCTTAGAGATGATCCAGTCAAGAGTGGCCTCTTTTGAATGCGTTGGGAATGAGCAAGGCTTGATCGGCCAGGAGGTCTTTATTGGCGTTGACATGAGGATCCTTGAGATTGTTCCTGTGCAGGTTGAAATCTCCAAGGAAAATGTCTTTGGTGTTGAGGGAGCTCTTAGCTGTGATAATTTCCATGAGGTGGTCAGTGAAGGGGTCATTCACGACTGGGGGGTGGTAAAAAATGTGCAGGTTGCATAGATGGGTGGTGTTACTGCAGATTGAGAGGGCTAGATATTCGCAGGCATCGGTAGTATCCGCCAGAAGCTCGGTGACAAGGAGGTTAGAGTGATAGATGCAGGCAATGCCGCCACCTCTCTTGTTATGTGGTCGGTCTAGTCTAGTAATGTTAAAGTTCGGGGCGACTAAGAGGTCAAGGCAAGGAGATGAGGAATCATTGAGCCATGATTCTGTTAAAATAGCTAAGTCGGATTTGTTGTTCAGAATGAGGGCAGCGACATCGCTGGCATGCTTTACTACAGATCGGCAGTTAATTAAGAGACCAGTCAGGGAGGGGAGGGAGGTGGTGTCTGGAGTCGAGGTAGACAGGTGTACACTTCCTAGATAGCTTCTGTTCACCCTTCTGTTGCAGAGCGGAGCTGATCTGCAGGGGTTGATATCGACCGTGCAGATGGGGTGTGCAGCACTCACGTCTGATAGACAAGGAGTGAGAGAGGCAGCATTATGGACCTGGAGAATGTCATGGATTTCCTTTTCAGTGAGGTCTAGCGGCTTTGTTGTGGTGAGGGAAAAGCTGTAGGAGAGGACGAGGTCAAGGGTTTCCTCCTTTGATAGGCAGCTAGGGTGCTTACAGGGCGAAAGTGCCTCAAGGATGTCGGTAGTGGGTGTTTTGCATTGGTTAAAATTTCCAGGGAAAGTTCTCTGCCTTAATTATTAGGCTCTACATTGGAATGCATTAATTTCTTAGGAACATGTTACTTGATTCACGTTTCCTCTGGCATCCAATTTTCTCATAACATTGGATAATGTGAGTGTATTCTACAAGCGACTACATTGCACTCCTAAGGGGTACCTGATGTAGGATACAAATCTTCCACTGAAGTAGTGTGGCTCACTGGTTAGAGGCGGCAGACCCGAGAGCAGAGGATGGCCCAGGACCAGGGTTCGATTCCCAGCGCGGCAGGTTTCTGGACCAGGGTCAGCGGACTCGATAATTCTCTCGCCTCGGTGCCCACTCTGATCAGCAATCACACTCGGCAACTCTGGGCATTAGCTTGCCTCATCTTCACTAACGGCCCCACCAGACCGCCGGGGATGCCTGGTCTCACCCTGGAGATACCCATTAAGGGACCATCTCTCAGGGAAGCCAGGAAGGGTTTCGCAGCGGTCGAAGCGCCTTGGGACCCTCCGGGTAAGTAGTGCGCTATATAAATGCCCATACATTTACATTTACTCTATCGCCCCGCCTCTGATGATGTTAAGTCATCAGAAAATCATGCTCTCTCATTAGATAAGCTTGTCAATGATCATTTAAGAGAGTAATCAGAAGGACTAATCTAAGCAGATGTAGTGGGTATTCTTCCTTGCCTAAACTTCTCAAAACACCTCAATTTATTGTAGTAGCTGTCCATCAGACTCTATTCTTTTGTCTTTTTTCCTTCTAATACCTCTCCCTTTGTCGCACTCTGTACCATTTGTATCCTCTCACCATACCAATCAAGATAAAGACACAGATGGTGATAATCAGTATAGGCCACACAATACAGCCAAATAATTCACTTCCCAGAATTGCAAACCATCTTCTGCCTTGTCCCAGACAGACATATTTAATAGTTAGGTTCCTCAATTCCTGATGCAAGTCTGTTATGTCACTAATGTACCTCTGCAAGTACAACACTGTTGGACCTTCAGCTTTTGTCAGACTCCACCTTCTTTTGTGAGCAAAACAATTAAAGCAAGCTGGTTCTGCATCACCATAGCCCTGATTGAAACCATCTCACAATCTATGAGCAACAGAGATCTAGAAGTGTCTATAGATAGCTTATCAACTATGGTAGACAATTTCCTAATTTTTATATCATTTAACACCCCCCCCCAGACTTGGTAGTATGGTTTCAAAGATGCCTCCTAGGACCTCTCCAGCACTCAGTCCATGTTTTGGTTAAGGTTTACCTCTCCACTTAAGGCCTCCCAATCCTCCACATGGTATAGCTTATGAAAAACCACGGCTAGATAACAAGTGCCATACTTCAGGGCAATCTTAAATACGCCTTCTTTCCACACACGAAATAGACTCCTAGTATAACGTGGGCAGTGTAATCCAAAAACATTTTCCACGGGCCATGGACCAGAAACATATGATCACACTCACTCTTTCCCACAAACATAGAACTATACCCATTCTTAGCCTGTCGAACATACAGTCTCCCCCTGTGTTGCCAGGCCAAAGCTAACGGTCCTGAACTCTCAGCAGCACGATGATCTAACTCCACCTTCATCTAGTGCGATTTGTAAGCTTTATTCCCTTCACTCACTAAAACCCTATATCTATCTTCTCCTTGATCTGTAAACTTCTTCTCTACATCAATTAATGTACAAGTTAAACTGGGTCTATAAGCGTAAGCAATGTCTAGTGTAGCAGTGGGCATAAAATAATTTCCTATCATCTCAATTGCCTTCCTTCTCTCATAATTGTTCCAATGCTTGTATACTGGTACATCAGACAATACTACATCATAAATAGAAAAGTAATATTCGTATTGACTCTTCTTATAAAACATGCTAAGGACCAACCATTGCCATAAATCACAGGTAAATTAACCAACCAATCAATCAGTGGACTTGTAAAGTGTGCTACTTACCCTTAAGGGTCCCATTGCGCAGAGCAGAAGAGAGGGGGATGCTGCTACTGCTCGGAGAGCCAGGTCTTGAGGAGCCTTCTGAAGGTGAGAAGGTCTTGGGTCTGCCGTATGTGGGTAGGGAGGATGTTCCAGGTCTTGGCGGCGAGGTAGGAGAAGGATCTGCCGCCGGAGGTCGTTTGTTGGATGCGGGGGACAGTTGCGAGGGCGAGGCTGGTGGAGCAGAACGGAGCTGGCGTGTGGGGGTGTGGAAGCTGAGTCTACTGTTCAGGTAGGCTGGTCCGGCGTTGTGGAGTGCTTTGTGTGCATGAGTGAGGAGCTTAAAGGTGATCCTCTTGTCGACGGGGAGCCAGTGTAGGTCTCTCAGGTGCGGCAGGGGACGTTGACAATCAGTCGGGCGGAGGCGTTTTGGATGCGTTGTAGTCGTCGCAGCTGTTTGGCTGGAATTCCTGGGTAGAGTGCGTTGCCGTAGTCCAGTCTGCTGCTGACGAGGGCCTGCGTCACCGTTCTTCTTGTTTCGGTGGGGATCCACTTGTAGATCCTGCGGAGCATGCGGAGGGTATTGTAGCAGGAGGAGGAGACAGCGTTGGCTTGCTTCGACATGGAGAGGGAGGAGTCGAGGATGAATCCTAGGTTGCGTGCATGGTCGGTGGGTGTTGGTGCTGTTCCCAGTGTGGTCGGCCACCAGGAGTTGTCCCAGGCTGAGGGGGTGGGTCCGAGGATGAGGACCTCCGTCTTGTCTGAGTTCAGCTTCAGACGGCTGCTCCTCATCCAGTCGGCGACGGCCTTCATTCCCTCTTGGAGGTTGGTTTTGGTGGTGTGTGGGTCCTTGGTGAGGGATAGGATGAGCTGGGTGTCGTCGGCGTAGGAGATGATGTTGAGGTCGTGATGGCGGGCCACTTGTGCTAGGGGGCCATGTAGACGTTGAACAGCGTCGGGCTGAGGGATGAGCCCTGGGGGACACCGCAGATGTCTGTGGCTTTGGATCGGAAGGGTGGGAGGCGGACGCTCTGGGTTCTTCCGGAGAGGAAGGACTTGGTCCAGTCAAGAGCTTTCTCTTGGATTCCGACTTCTGGGAGGCGTGTCTTTAGAGTGCGCTGGCAGACCGTGTCAAAGGCGGCTGACAGGTCCTGGAGGTTGAGGGCTGATGTTTCGCCATTGTCTAGTTGGCGCCTGATATCGTCTGTGTCGGTGATAAGGGCAGACTCGGTGCTGTGGTTTTGTCAGAATCCAGACTGGGACGGCTCCAAGATGTGGTTGTCTTCCGGGTGGCGGGCCAGTTGCATGTTGATGATTTTTTGGATGACCTTTGCTGGGAACGGGAGCAGGGAGATGGGCTGGAAGTTCTTGAGGTCCTTAGGGACCGCTTTGGGCTTCTTGAGGAGGGTGTTGATGTTGGCTTGCTTCCAGCTTTCTGGGAATGTCACTGTTTCGAAGGAGATGTTGATGACCTTCCGTAGTTGGGGTGCGATGGCAGCTTCTGCTTTGTTGAATACGTGGTGTGGGCATGGGTTAGACGGAGATCCTGAGTGGATGGAGTTCATGACCTTGCGTGTCTCGTCGTCGAAGTTGGACCAGGAGGTCAGGTGGTTGGCGCTGGTGGTGTTCAAAGGGGGGTGGTGTCTGGCACAGTCGGGCGGTTGTGGTGTTAAAGCTGTAGTGGATGTCAGCAATCTTGTGGTGGAAGAAGATGGCTAGTGAGTCACACAGTTCTTGTGAGGGCGGGATGTTGTTGGCGTTGGCGCTGGGGTTGGAGAGTTCCTTCATAATGCTAAAGAGCTCTTTGCTGACGTGTGCGTTGTTATCCAAGCGGTCTCTGAAGGAGGATCTTTTGGCTAATCTGATGAGGTGGTGGTGTCTGCGGGTGGTGTCCTTGTGGGCTGTGTGGTTGTCTGGTGTGCGCTCATGGAGCCATGTCTTCTCCAGTTTCTGGCATGCGCGTTTGGAGGCCTGGAGCTTGTTGGTGAACCAGGTGGCTCTCTTGTTTGCATGGCTGTTGGAGGGCTTCTTGAGCGGGGCGAAGGTGTTGGCGCAGTCGTCGATCCACTGTCTGAGATTGTGGGGATCGGCGTCTGGGTTGGTGGGGTCGGCAGGTGGGTTCTTGGTGAGGGAGGTGGTCAGCTGGTCTTCGGTGACTTTGCTCCAGCAGCAGCAAGGCAGCTGTTTAGTGTGGTGGTGCGTGGTTGGTTTCTTGAAGGTGAAATGGATGCAGCGGTCGTTGGTCCAGTGGAGTTCGGTGGTGTAGTTGAAGGCGACGTGGGAGCCTGTGGAGAAGATGGGGTCAAGCGTGTGGTGGGAGGCATGCTTGGGTGCTTTGACCAGTTGTCTGAGGCCGAGGTTGGCAAGGTTGGCGATCAGGGTGGCAGAGTTGGCATTGTTGTTGTTCTCGAGGTGAAAGTTCAGGTCCCCGAGGAGAATGTAGTCCATGGAAGCGAGTGCGTGGGTGCTGGCGAGGTTGGCGATGGAGTCACTGAACTGAGCTCGGGGTCCGGGGGGTCTGTAGATAAGTGTTCTACTGAGGGTGCTGTTGGGGTCGGTGTGGATCTGGAAGTGTAGGTGTTCGGTGGTGTTGAGGGTGTCGTCCACGTGGGTGGCGACCTTAAGGGTGGAATCGTCATAAGTATGCCCATGATACATTTGCGCCTACAGTTCTGATTTCCAGACACCATTCTAAAGCAGACTCAGACCCAAATTTGAGTGGAAACACAGCAGTTCCAGAGTCTCTTGTCTTTGGTAGGCTCCACTTGAACAAGTAAAAAAGCACAACATACTCTAAAAACGGGCCTCGAACACTTCTCCCTCTCGCCTTTTATTTTATTTTCTCTATGTCCACACGTTTGTAAGGCTTCCTTAACCCTACTGCATCTTCTTCTAGGGTTAGCCACTTATTTTAATCTTCGTCCCCTCAGGTCTAAGTAACCTTCTTCCAGAGCTTTCAGTAAAGTTCATAAACTTAATTCAACATCTCTAATAAGTACCAAACCTAGCTGTTCATCAATTGTAACAGATCAGCACTCAACTCTGCTTCCTCTGCTGATTCTTTGCCCAAAGAAGGGAAAACGGAGTGGTTCAAAATCAGCAATTTTATATCGCTCAACCTGAGTGGATATGGAACAGCCAATGAAAGAAGAGTATGGGCTTCAGTCACAGGAATCTTCAACAGGACTTCGATTATCAGTACTGATGTCTCGGAATTTACCCTTGTTGGCATTGGCAGCCAGAGTACCTCTGACAAGGTAATCTAACTCTCTGGGACCTCCTTGAACTCAGTCTTTCACCCTCAGTTTCACACTATTCAGATTCAGATGTTTCAGCAATTGGTGCTATCCCTCTCTCAAATGTAAGCCTCAGATTATTTCTGTTGTCTTTCAGGCAAGGTCTCATTCAGGTCTGTTCTCAATTTTGACTGAACTTGCATCTTCCCTTGACTGCTCCTTCGTCATGATCAGATTCTCGGTCAGACACTGCTGTCCTGTCTCCTTCAGAGGTGGCGTCAGGGTCCTGGTCAACTGGACCCACCTCAGACTGCTCTAAGTCCTGCTCAGCCTCTGCTGATCCCTCTTGGCTTATCCCCTGTGGTGACAGTCTGGCCGCGTTAGTCAATCCTTCTGACAGAGAAGCTGTTCTTCAGAAGGGTTCGGTACTCATCACATCTGGGAATCATGAGCCTAATTTGGAACGCCGCCATACTTTTCAGCAGTAGTAGCCAAAAGTATCACTTGATATGATCCACGCCAGCCGGTTTCGAGGTAATTCTTTCTCAAATGCTTCTTTATGAGCACCCAGTCACCGGGGTCAAGTTGTGACAGATCTCACACCGTCGGTGAAGTCGCTGCTTTAACCTGATGAGACAGAACGAACTACATCAGCCAATCTTTTACAGTAGTCGTTAACCAAGTCATCCAAAATGTTAAGCGTATTGGCAGGCAATCACATCGCTCTCCCAATAATCTCATGAGAGAACAAGCCAGTTCTTCTTTCAGGGGTATTGTGCAGGCTCATCCATACAAGGAGGAATGCATCGGGTCATTTCAGAGAAGTTGAAGCACATACCTTTGGCAATCTCTGTTTTAGAGTACCGTTGACCAGCTCAACTCTTCCTGATGCTTTGAGTCTGTAACAGCAATGTAGTCTCTGTTCAACATGCAAAGTGGCACACAGCAATTTTGGGACCTCATTATTGAAATGAGTCCCTCAGTCGGACTCCAATGTAGTTGGAAATCAGAAGCTCTGAATGAGTTCCCTTAATACCAGCCTTAGCTACTGTAAGACTGTCACACCTCCTTGTTGGATAGGCTTTAACCCAACAGTAAAATAGAGCCACTACAACCAAAATGCATTTAAATCCATTGCACATAGGCATCCTGTTAAAAGGTCCTCCTGACCTCCCATATGGCTCAAAGTAATGACAGTCCCTTTGCCTGCATTAATTTGTTGACAGATCACACTGATGACACAAGGCCTCTGAAACCACTTGAAACCATTGATTAAACCATGTCTGCCTAAAGACTCTCGCCATTGCTTCTCTGCCTTCATGCGCTGCTCCATGAATCTGCTTGGATATTGGGTACAATAAAGAGTTGAGCACAACTGTTCTCTCATCGGTCATCATCCAAATATCTTCTCCCTTGACACACCCTGCTCTAACCCACCCTGCTCTGACCCACCCTGATTGTTCCTCCTGTAATATAGTCCATTCGGCTGCAGTGTGCAGAGCACTATACAACTGCAACACTCTTCTGCAACTGCAATGCCTCCAGCAATTTTCTCACAACTTCCCCATTTCTGATAGGGGACCCTGATGAGGTCATGAAACCCCTTTGAGATCACAACTGTCTGGAGTCATGAACCATTCAGAACCCATACTGGCTGTCAGTGTAGATTGTCACACTACGGTTTTCAGAATTACAACATGTACAGGTTAGAGCAACAAGTTGAGCCACTTGTGGAGTGTACTCCTTGTAACCAAGTGGCTTCCACCACTTCAGAAACCATACAGACAACCAAAAGCTGCATAAGCAGGAGCCATCGGCAAACTGATCATAATCAGAATTGGTCACTGGCTCATCAACAATGTAAGGACATGGTTTGGTATATAGCTCAGTGACATCAAGACAGTCTTCACTGACTTCCCCCTCTGGATATGGAATAGGCAACAAGCTAGCAGGGTTGAACACAGAACAGTGTTTCAATGTGACATTATCGGCCACCAGAATTATCTGCTCAAATTTAGTCAACCGATTATCAAATTCTGTGTTTTTGTTCTTGTTAACATTTCCACGGAGTGGGGAACATACAGTTAGGGTGTGACCCATCAGAATGTTTTAACACCGTTCAATACAGACACCGGTTGTAGCAAAGGATTTGAGAAATCTGGGCAACACTGAAGCTATAGGATCCAGGGTAGCAGAGAACTAGGCAACTGATCTACGGACAGTTTCATGCAACTGAATAGGACAGAGCATGTGCAACCCTCCCTTAAATGACAGAATAGCGAAAAAGACTTTGTTGCAATCAGGCATCCCTAAGGCTGGAGCATGACACAGGCTCTCTCTCTCAGCTCCAGGAAAGCAAGCATGCAATAATTTTCCAATGGCACCGGCTCCAACACATCCTCTTGTGTCAATGTCTGCAAGGGTTTGGCCATCAGAGAAAAACCTGGGACCCGTTGTTGACAGTAACCCACCATTCCCATGACCATCCTGGCCTCCTTTTAAGTTTGCTGTGGGTTTTATTCGCATGATTGCCAACACTCTTTCTGGTGGCACCTTCGTTTTGCCTTTCTCTATTCGATGTAAAAAGAACAGATGATGGACAGAATGCTGAATCAGTCGAACATTCACCCCCAGTCACAGAACTGGGTTAAATCCTTTATGCACGCCACGTCATTCGAGGTTTAGACCCAGCCATATGCAAATCAGTCTTGACCCGGTCCACCATCGGAACAGTCCAGCTCGAACTGCCAAGCCAGGTCCTCCCTGGACCAGAAAAAAGAATCCTTTGACCGGTTTCAAGGTTTCACCCCGTTAGCTTGAATCTGATGGTGTAGCAAGCACAGGACCCTTGTCTGAGCATACCCTTCCCACTTAGGGCCACATTGCAAAAAGAACATCTATTCAATGTCAAAAGTACTTTACCTCATGCAGACAGCACTGGAGTTTACTAAGGGATACTTTATGTCCATTGTTGACTAGGTGGTTCAGCAATGCAATGGTATCTCTGCAACCCTCTCTTGTGTGTGATGCAATCAAAAGATCATCAATGTATTGAACCAGGACAGAGTTGTGAGGCAAGACCAGGGACTCAAGATTCATCTTCAAGATATTATTAGAGATAGATGGACTTTCAGTATACCCATGTGGGATACACCATCATGTAAAGACATCGTTTACCAGCCGGAAAGCGAATAAACATAGGTTCACCTCATGTAGTGGGATCGAGAAGAAAGCCAGGCAGAGGTTGTTAACTGTAAACCACGCAGCTTTGCATGAGATTTGGAACCGTATCACTGATGGATTCAGTAGCATAGGGCAACAAGGAATAAAATGTTTTCATCATCAACATCGCATCTTTATTTCAACAAAATTTGTCATAAAAGAATTCACAAGTATAAAACATTATAAAAGAATTAATACATATTAGACAATTTTTCCAAATAGTAAGAACAAGAGAAGTGCCAATAGTCAAAGGTCTGAATGATCACGATCCTTCCATAAGTAGTTGGAACATCCATAGGTTCATCATTGCGCGCCTAAGGTATCAGTTCGTTCGCATGTACAACAGTTCATACACAACTTATGAGAAAAATGGATCTGCATTCAGGTGAAGTTAATATCAATCAACAACCTTCTCTTATTCCACATGGCTGCCAGGTAGTTAGCTACCGCAAATACAGTCGCAGAGGAAAAATCTTTTAAAAAAACTCTATGGGCTTGCATGCAGTGTGTAAAGCCCATGTTTTTACATAGAGGGATGATCCAGTATCTTCTAGACTTTTTGTAAGCTGGGCAGAAGAACATTACATGCAAGTCATTTTTCTGCTCGTAATCACAACCAGGACAGTTTTTTGGAGAGGATGAACACCACTTGCTGGTAAGAGCTCTGATTGGCAGGGTGCCGTATCTCCACTGTAAATACACTTTCGTGGTTAAGGCAGGATAAATATCGTTTAAAACACATTCAAAGTGGTAAAAATCTTTCGTAAGTAAAAGTGTTGCAGTTAAAGTGCATGTTCGTGCATTCTCGGTCTGGGCGGAAAGCTTACTTTGGTAGGACAACTTTGCCAAGTGCTTACGTGGGACACGGGAGCAAGCTATCTCTGGATCAGACCACAGTAGAGGCAGACCTAGCCTCCCAAACTCCTCTCTCAAGTATTTAAACCATGGAAATTTCCCCACAGTTGGGAGTCTTATGATTTCCAGGAGCTCCAGACTGAAGTTCACGAGCTCAGGGGTAGTCCAAAGCCTCCGCCAAAACATTAGTGGTTTCAGACCCAATTCCTCATCTATAGGTCTAAGGCCCAGATCTAGCCTAAGAGGTGCGAGGGGCGTGCTGGGGGGCAAAGCCAAAAGCCGCCTTAGAAATTTATTTTCCGTGGCCACAATCTCAGGTTTACAATGATGCCCCCAGAGTTCACCACCATATGTTACTGCCCCCCTTGCCTGCAATTTATATATTTCTAAGGGTGAGCCAATTGGTTTAGCGGAAGCTATATTAAATAGCTTGAAAATAGCCCGCGCTCGCTGTGCCAGTTTAAGTTGGGATTTAATTTGGTGGGGGGCCAAGGTCATGGTTTAGTTTAGGGTCACCCCCAAATACTCAAAAGTCTGGACCCTTTCCAGCCTAACTGCACCTATCCTCGGGGTTGGGCGTGTGGTTGCTGGGGGGTTGAAAATCATACATTTGGTTTTGAAGGCATTTATTTCTAAGTTCCTTTCAAGGCAAAATGCCTCAAAACCATCCAACACGCGTTGGATACCCATAGGGGATTTAGACAATAACAGAGTATCATCTGCAAACATGATTGCAGGCACCCGGCAACCAGCGAGTTTAGGGGCATCGCTGTTTGGAACCACGCTCAGGTGGGCGACTACCCCGTTGACATAGAGGCAGAACAGGGTCGGTGCAAGCACACAACCCTGTCTCACCCCCCTGTCAACGGGGAACCTGGGTGACAAAGCACCGTTTTTCCCACACCTGACCTTAGCAAAGTTCTCCTTGTGGAGCCGCATTATTATGTTTAGGAGTTGGAGAGGTATTCCCAGCTCTAATAGGACAGACCATAATTTCCCCTGTGGGACCAAATCAAAGGCCGAACGGAGGTCCACAAAGACTCTGTAGAGTGTACCGCCCTCAATACTGACAGTTTTCCAAAATAAAAGGGTCAGGCTGAAAATTTGATCCGTAGTCGATATATTCTTTCGGAACCCTGCCTGGTAAGGACTCAGAATTGAGTGTTCCTCCATCCAATTTAGGAGGCGGTCTAAAATCAGCCTCGCAAAGATCTTTTGTGGCACATCGATGAGGCTGATAGGCCTGTAGTTGGCTGGGAGAAGAGGAGAGCCCTTCTTGAAGATAGGGACAATCTCTGCTCCCAGCCAAGTACTGGGGACCGCCATACCCCCCTGAATGGCATTAAATATGGCCGTTAAGTAAGGGGCCCAGACCATGGGTTCATGCTTGAATAAATCACCTGGGAGTTTATCCAACCCCAGCGCTTTGCCAGCTGCGAGGTTGGATATTACTACGCAGACCTCTTCCACAGTGAAAGGGTCCACATCACTTTGAGCAGTAAAATTTGACAACAAACCCCCTTGATCCCCATTGTTTTCAGCGATATTTGCTTCAAATGCCGATGATGGCTCGCCTTACCCTGTGTTCACGACCAGCCACAATTTCCGTGCATCTGTTGTTTTGGGGGCGGACATTAGGGTGGCCCAGTTGTCATGTTCCCATTCGATAATAGCATGATGAAATGTTTGAATGTCTGACAAAATATCGAAAACTAGAATATCGAAGTACAAAAATATCGGAACAAAATTATCGATGTCAAAAATATCGGGATCCTATACTTAACTATATATCTACACAAATATCGATTTTTTAATATCGACATACAAAAATATCGTGTACTTTGATATCGACCACATTTATATCGGAAAACAAAAATATCGCAATCTGCAAAATGTAATGACACTTACAAAAATATCGAAATCAAAAATATCGTGAACATAAATATCGGATTTAAAAATATATCGACTTTTGTTAACCTTTTCTTTACATAATTAAGGAACGCTTTATATGTTTTCACATCAAAAATAACATACAACACTTTTATTTCTACTATACAAACACCATAAAATCAAATATTTTTTTAAATCATTTAAAAATATGTCACCTACACATATAAAATTATTCTATGGTACTGTGTATACTTTTCAAATTATTCTTTGATTTTATATTCTAATACTAATTAATGTCAACAGAAATTCAAATCTACTAACTAACCAATCAGAAGCCTAATTTTTTAAATGAACCAATAGTAAAGTAATTACTACTGACACTCCCCTATATAAGCAATGAAAACGTAAGCACAAACTACTTGCCAAAAGTCACAGAAGGAGATTCATCTATATCAGAATTGCTGCCCAACAAGTAGAAGAACGAGAGTGAAAACCTACTATTACATCTACTAAGTAAGTAAATAAAATATATCCTACATTATTTTCTATTTGTATTTACTTACCTGCTAAATACCCAGTGGCCCTTTGCTATTCATACTACTTAACATTCTAAATAATGATATAAAAATATTTTTTTTAGATACTACCACTACTGATAATTGTACTCCAAATAATTGTGAACAAAAGATAGGAATACAGAATCAGAAAATTATGTAAGTAATTTGACATTGTTTCGTTTTATGCACATTAATCTAAAAACCCAGAAATAATGACTTTTGCACACCATCTTTTTATTTTTCTATAGATTCTGCTACAGAAAACTGCACTAATACAGAACTAAGGCTACAGTACTACATCTATAATCCTTTATATTAAGTAAGTACATAAAATAGAAAGTGCTTCATTTGCTAGTAATACTTAATTACCTGCTAAATAACCAGTACCCCTTTGCTATTCATTGCAGTGAACATGCTAATAAATTATCTGCTAGTATTTGTTTAAGAGACCACGAGGACAGATTATTTTACTCTAAATAACTGTGAACAAAGCATAGGAATACTGAAGCCAAAATATATTTAAAGAATGGCACATTGTTTCATTATGTCCACATAAATCTAAACACAATGAAATAATCATTTTTCGCCCACATATTTATTTTTCTATATAGATTATACTACTGAAATCTGCTTTACTACAGAACTGAAAACATCAGAACTATATCTAAAATACTTTGTCATAAGTAAGTACATGAAATAGAACATGCATATTTAGTACTCCTAATGATTTTCATGCTAAATACCCGGTGGCTCTTTGCTATTCATAGTACTTAACATCCAAAATAATAACATATTATTATTTTTTTAGATACTACAACAACTGAATTTTCTTCTCAAACTAGGGGGCCGATTATGATGGCGGACGGACCTGAGTCCGTCCGCCACCATAGAGTAGGAGGGACCGTCCGCAGGGGCTGCGGAGGTCCCTCCGTGCAGATTAGGATGTGACCGCCAGGGTGGCGGTCACATCCTCAATCTTTAACATTGCGGCGGGTGCAGCTTCAAGCTGCACCCGCCGCAATGTTAAAAAAGCATGCACAGCATTTGCGTGCACAAAGCGGCAGGCATCGCGCGGTGCCTGCTGCTTTGTGCACGCAAATGCAGGGGGGTACCATAGGTACCCCCCATGTGCACTCCCCCACCCCCCCTTCACCTAGGGGGCCCGCAACGGGCCCCCGCAGTGAAGTTCCGTATGCTTTTCCACGGCGGAAAACCCGCCGCGGAAAAGCATATTGTACTGCCCATCCTAATATGGTGGACGGTGTCTGGAAGACACCGTCACCATATTAAAGCTTTTCCGCCGCGGTTGTAAGCCGACCGCGGCGGAAAAGCTGCGGACGGAAACCAGGACCCACCAGCCATCCTAATGTGGCGGTGGGTCCTTGGTCAGTCCGCTGCGGTTTTTCCGCATCCTCGGGGCCGGCGGTGGCTTCCGCCGGCCCCGAGGATGCGGAAAAACCGCAATCCTAATGACCCCCTAGGTGTGAAGAAAGCATAGGAACACAGAATCGAATAACTATGTAAGTTAAGTTACATTGTGTAATTTTGTGGTCAAAAATCTAAAATCTTACAAAATAACAGTTTTCCTCAACATATATTTTTTTCTCTGTAGATTCGACTTCTGAAAACTGCACTCCTCATTAACTAAGGACCCCAGTAGTATTTCTAAAATACATTTTAGTAAGTAAGTATTATGCAAATGCAATAAATGTGTGAAAACAATTCTAACATTTCTAACTGTTTTAATAATTTTCTATGACATATTCTTTATTTACAGAGCAAACACAGTGAATAGATATACAGACAACATACAGAACTTCACATTCTAAACAGCAGTAAAACTAATAACTAAGTAAGTATATTAAATGACATATTTACCACATGTTTCAAAAAACCTACCAACATGGTGAGTAAAGTAACTCATATGTTCCTTATTTTTTATAGATAACACTACAAAGTATTCTACAGAAGTTGAAGAAATAATTAGACCTGCCAAATACCAACAACAAAAATTATGTATCTTCACAATGTGAATAATGAAGACACATCTTTGTAGTAAAAATGAGCTTTATAATTGCTAATTTACCTAAACATTAATAAATAATATACTACTTTCATATTTCTCTGACCAGCTACAACAACATCAAAAATATTTATCCTCAACTAAAGAAACAAGAAAGTCCAAAGTTTAGCTGTACATTGTAAAACACGTAAGTATAAACATTCCTACTTATCACTAACATAGATTATTGATCACATTTAAATTGATATTAACTATTATATATATTTTATAGATATACACAATACAAAATGACCGAAGGAGCCGAGTTTGTGACCAGCCAAAAAGGAAAATTATTGTTATGCTACATGGGTTACACGTACACACAGGAAAAACAATATGGCATGAAAGTGAATTGGAAATGTTGCAAATATTATTCCAACAAGTGCTACGGCAGAACAACAACAAAAGAAGCTACAGTACTATATACTAGGGAACATAATCATCCACCTAATATTACAGAAATAGAAGTCAGAACAGCCATGGAAAGTATAAAAGAAGCTAGTACTGGATCCCAAAAGCAAACTAATGTAATTTTGAAAGAAGCCATTCCAAAAATTCCCAAAACAGCCTCCACCCAAATGCCAAACATCCTATCATTAAAAAGAACAATAGCACGGACCAAAAAAGCGACAACTTCTTCAACACCATGTCCTAGAACATATCAGGATATTAGTTTTAGTGCTAACGAAATAATAACTTTAAATAAACAACCCTTTATAATTTATGACAACGAAAGCAATGATAATAGACTAATCATTTTTGGTACCAGTATGAATTTAGTGAAACTGCAGCAAAGCCAATATTGGATGATGGATGGGACATTTAACATCTGTCCCAAACCATTCTTCCAATTATACACCATACATGGCCTCTATCACAACTGCAATATCCCTTTATTATATGCACTATTGCCTAACAAAAACAATTCTACTTATATGGAATTATTAAATGTCATAAAACAAAAAACCAATGATTTCTCTCCGGACAAAATCATTCTTGATTTTGAGCATGCAATGCTCTCCACTATTCTAAAGATCCACCCACATACCTCCATTCAAGGGTGCTATTATCATTTCAACCAGTGTTTATGGCGCCACCTGCAAAAAACTACCCTAAGTGTCGAATATGCTACAAATTCTTCTTTTGCTTTTCAAATAAAAAAACTTATAGCACTTGCCTATGTCCCTACAACAGATGTAGCTGAACATTATAATATTATCATAGACAGTCCATTTTATAAACAAAACGAGGCTAGATTAACTCCTTTTCTTGATTACTTCGAGGACACCTGGGTAGGCAGACTCCACAGATCTGGGCACAGGAGAAATCCAAAATTCCTTATTCCCTGGTGGAATGTGTACCATAGTACCCTTAACGGGGAGTCAAAAACTAACAATGCCGTTGAAGGTTGGCACAATGCATTTGTCCAATCAACTGGCAGAAGCAAACCTAGTCTCGAAAAATTCATAAAATGCCTACAAAAAGAACAGAGCTATCAAGAATTCCGAATGGACCAATCTGTTACCGAAATTGTCCCTAAAACATCCAAGCAAAATAAACAAATGCACAAGTACCTGGAAGAGCAGGTTAAACTGTACCCTAATACGAAAGGCATAGAATACCTAAACATCATAGCCAAAACACTACTGTAAATAAAGCCGAAACTGTTATTAAACACCAAAAGTAGCACCTAAATATGTGAAAAAATGTAACGTGAGCTTTTAAAGTATTTAATGTATGCAATATATAATGATATTATTTTAATATATGCACACATTAAAACAAAATAATAGGTTAAAATCAATTCCGTAATAAATATGACATTACCCACCCACAAAAAAAAATAGAATGCAAACACTTACCAATTTAGTTCTCTATCCAAGAACGTCCATTACCACCAAAGTAATCCAGGTAAAGCAAAAGTAACCCAAAAAAAAATGTAAAAATACAACTGTTCCACAATTAGGAATTCCACGCGGTCCTTAGCCATCGAACTACCATAAAAACCCGAAAAAGTGGAAAAAAAGAAAGAATCGCTCCGGAAAACCCGAAAAACTGTAAAGAAGTGTTTGTAAATCACTGTAGGATTAGAAAAACTAACACTTCCTTTAGAAAAAAAACGGAACTTCCGATGTTGCGAACACCTAGGAAAAAAACATAGAAAACAGACATTCCCACCCACAATATTTAACAAATAATGACAGAGTAACATATTAACATTGATGAGTTAATGTTCGATATACCCTAAAATACTTAAATGAAGTCTATAAATAATTAGTAAACTAACTAACACGACGTGTATATACCATACGTAAATATGTTATTTCTAAATCTGAAACATAGCTCCCTCACATTCAACAGCACTAAATATAAGCTCACTAGTGTCAAACCATAATATTAATACACATATAATATATAAAATGAAGCTTACCTGCAGCGACGTGAAGTGTCTCCCAACCGCGATCAGCCCTTCTTCAAAATAACCCAAAACGACCAAACGCGGTTACAAAAGAAAGCACCAAAAAGTAAATAAAATAGTCCCATTTGTAAAATATAATATCTATACAGAACTAAATGTGTTAAAAAATAAGTATTAATTTATGTTATGTAAAAAAAATAAAAAAAAATTTCCTACAAAGAAATCATGATAAAAATGTACATTAATATAATAATGTAATATGATGAAAAAAATGATGTTTATGTTAACAATGTAAAAAATTGTAAGTACATTGTCACAAAAAGAAAAAATTTATTTTGTAAAAATGTTAAATGTTTATTTATATTGTACAAATGTTATCTTCACAAATGAAGGTGAGAAAAGCTTTACAGAAAATTATTATTGTTATTACCAATTTTTTCCTGACAAAACAATATGTGAAAGAGATAATAAAGAATGTTAATGTCATATGAAAATGAAGATAAATAATAATGGTTCTGTATAGTTTTTTTTTTTATTTGAAAAAGACTTTTATTGCAAAAGTTGCCAACTGTCTGAAATCAAATGTCATTACAGTCCGACCATACAGTGCATCAACGTGTACACAAGTTACAAAGACAGATTCGCAACGCCTAATACACAGCCGGTGTGCTGGCATCCCGGAGGCCCAGCGGCGTCACTCAGTGTCACAACTCAATCAAAAGCAAAGCGGTCTTGCACTGTTGGTCCCCAGCGTGTTAGCAAGACAGTCGATAGGCAATAAATGGAGGCATAATAGTGCGGTCTTTCACGAACCAGGGAAGGACAAGTAACCAGAAGTAAGGAAAGGGAAAAAACTAACCTAATCTACCCTCAAACCCCCCCCAGGCCCACCCCATGTGCCATTGAGTACCGTAAAGGAGTCCTAGTGTCTCTTCCTGCCTGCGTAATGTCGTGTGTGTACCGTGTATATTCTGCCCCCGCCCCCCGCTAGCCCTGTCCCCTAAGCCCTGTCACATCCCTCCCCCCGTCTTCGTCCCATACCTACACCTTCCCTGTGCCCACCTCCCCCCAGAAGAACCTTATAGCCCCTCCTGCAGCAAGTGATTGTGCTCCAGAGCAGTATCTAACCCCTCATCCTGTGGGTCCATCCCCTCCATTATGTCACTGTAGTCCACCTCCCCCCTTTGTTGGTACTCCTTGTAGAGTTCCCAAAACGACTTCGGTCTACTCCTGGGCGGCAACAGCTCGCTGTACACTTCCGTCTGTGTGCAACAGTATTGGAGATCCCTGAGCCATCTCGCCTTTGTGGGGAGAGGACCGCGCATCCAGCACGCAGCCACCACCCTCCTGGCCAGTAGTAACGCCACGTCCACCAATCTGCGCAACGCAGGAGCCAATGGCTTGGAGAAGCCCAGTAGCGCGAGCGCCGGGGACCTCAACAGAGGTTCCCCTATAATTTGTCCCAATTCCGCGAAAACCTCCTCCCAGTACGCACTCACTCCCGGGCATAGCCATGCCAAGTGTAGAAAATCAGCGGACCCGGTCCCGCAACGCTCACACTCCGGGGAGCCACGTAGGCCATAGCGGTGTAACCGCTCTGGAGTATAGTACACTCTCTGCAGGTATTTGAAGTGCACCAAGCGGTGTCTGCCATTGAGCGAGACCCTGCGAGTGTTGGCGCAGCAGTATTGCCACATGGCGTTGTCTATAGGGGATTGCAGATCCGCCTCCCACGCCGCTCTAGGGGTCGAAGTAGGGAATGTCTGATGTGAAGGCCCAAGCCTGTGAACCGCTGAAATCAATTTGGCCGGTGTGTTCGTTCTGATGACGTAAGTCAGTTCTGGGACCTCTTCAGGCTCCTGTAGTGCGGGGCCCAGAATTACTCTGCAGGCCGACCGTATCCTGTGGTACTGAAACTTCTGCAGCAGCGATGGGGCCGGGGCGACGGGAGGGAGCTGTTCCCAGGTTTTCAGCGTTCCATCCAAGAATAGGTCCTCCATGGTGTGCACACCCAGGGCCTTCAAAGCATCTACCACCCCCCTCTCATTGAGCGGATCTAACCACAGGGCCCAGGATACCGACATCCGCGGGGAGTACAGCAAGGGGCACCCCCTTTCTCTCTGCAGAGCTCGCCACGCATGGTTCGTTGCTTTAAGCGAGTCCATGCGCCCGATTGCCCGGTCCGTAGTGAGACAGATCGTGGCGGGTAAGGGAAGAGGATCAGCAAAAAGCTTCTCCAGGATGAGATGCGGAGTGCGGGCATCCCCATGGACCCAGGAGTGGAAATGGGTTGCTTGCGCCACCCGGTAATAGCGCTCCAGGTCCGGCGCCCCCAGGCCCCCCTTTTCACACGGGAGCATCAGTGTCTCCCATTTAACACGAGGTTGCTTCCCGCCCCAGGCAAGCTTGATCAGTACCTGGTTCAGGCGCTTAAAGAACGCCTTCGACAAGACCACCGGAATATTAACAAAGAGGAAGAGAAACCGGGGGAGTACCACCATCTTCATAAGGGCAATCCTGCCCATCAATGAGAGAGGGAGCTTGATCCAGGCATCCACATCCTCCTCAAGTTTGGCGAATGCGACCCCATAGTTATCGCGGATCAGGATCTCTGGATCCGTGTGGAGACGGATGCCCAGGTATCTCACTGAGTCATCCGTCCACTGTAGAGGATATTCCATCTCGAACGGCTGCGTGACTGGGGTCAGGGGGAAAGCAATGGACTTATCCCAGTTCACTTTGAGTCCCGATAGCGCCCCAAAGCGTACCACTTCCCTGAGAATTGGAGCTAGGTTATTGACCGGGTCTCGGACGTAAAGTAAGGTGTCATCCGCATAAGTAGAGATGCCAATCTTATATGTGGGGAAGCTGACACCCTCCAGGCTATGATATTCACGCATGGCGCACGCTAATGGCTCAGCAACCAATGCATACAACAGGGGGGACAAGGGGCATCCCTGCCGGGTGCCTCTACCAATGAGTATCGGTGCCGAAACTCTGTCGCCGATACGCAGGCGGGCCGTAGGGTGGTGATAAAGAGCCCCAATTCTCTGAAGAAATGGTTCTCCCAGCCCCAGTTTGCGCAGGACCCTAATCATGAACGGCCATTCGACGGAGTCGAATGCCTTTTCCATGTCTAAGAATATTGCCAAGGCGGGGTTCTCCTGTTTCACATGCTGCATCGTCCCCAGCACCGTGCGGATGTTATAGGTTAGGTTCCTGCTGGGTACAAAGCCCGATTGTTCCGGCGCCACTAAGGTCGGGACCAGCAGCGCGAGTCTGTTGGAGAGGACCTTCGCGTAGAGCTTCGCATCCACGTTCAGCAAGCTGAGCGGACGGTACGACCCACATTGGTCCAGGGGCTTCCCTGGTTTCGGGATCGTGACCAGCAACGCTTCCCGCATCGAGGTCGGCATTTCGCCCTCTTCGCAGATCGCATCAAAGAGGGCAAGCAAGTGTGGGAGCAAGAGGTCCTTGAAGGCTTTGTAAAAGCCCGCCGTTAGGCCGTCCGAGCCCGGGGCGCTCCCCGAGCGCATGCCACTCAGTGCATCCAGAATCTCGTCCTCATGAAAGGGGGCCATCAGAAATTCCCTGTCGGAATTCTTAAGGAACGGCATCGAGATGTAATCCAAGTAATCGTCTATCTCGGCTTCCGCACCTCCCGCCCTAGCTCGGTACAGTTCCGCATAGTATCGGCGGAACGTCTCTAATATTTGGTCCTCCTCGACCACTCGGGTGCCCCCCGGAGTCCGCAGTTCATCTATCACCAATGGTTTACGGGACCCCTTGGCCATACGCGCCAGCAGAGCCCCCGGTCTCTCCCCCTCTCCAAAAGTCCGGGCCGTGGCATACTTCCCCATATAGAGAACTTCCCTATCCGCAAGCGCGTTATATTCCACTAGCGCAGGCGCTAGGCCTTGTCCCGCCTCTCCCCCCGGGTCCATCAGCCGTTCCCTCTCCAGGGCAGCTATCCTGCCCTCCAACGCCGAGAGATCTCTTCTAATGGAGCGCAGGACACTGGAGTGCTTGGACATGGCTATTCCCCTAATATAGACCTTAAAGGCCTCCCACACGGTAAAGAAACTGTCTACTGAGTTAGTATTGGTGGCGAAAAACCTTTCAATGTCCTCCGCCAGTTCCCCACGGAAGGCGTCATCAAGAAGCGCGTAGGGCGGGAAGCGCCATGTATATGGCGGTATCGCTTTCCTAACTGTTGAGAGACTGAGCAATATCGGGGAGTGGTCCGATAGCGTTCGTGGGAGAACCGCACAGGAGCTGATGCCACCCAGCATTGAGGAGGAGGCGAGCCAGTAGTCTATCCTAGTATGTATGTTGTGGTATGCAGAGTAGTGCGTGTAACCGCCCTGCGTGGGGTGCTTTTCCCGCCAAACATCCACCAGGTCCAGCTTCGTAATTTCCGCTTTCATGTAGATAGCTGACGCAACTGGCCGCCTTACGGGGCCCGCCGAGCGGTCCCTGTCTGGGTCAAACACAAAGTTGAAATCACCCCCCCATAGCATTTTAGTGTGTGTGTGTGACCTACATGCAGCTGACAGAGCTGTATAAAACTCCGGGCTATCATGGTTGGGGCCATAAACATTTACCAGGAGCAGGTCTTGCCCCCTCCCCGTGCACCTAGCCACTACGTATCTGCCCTCAGTGTCCACAGTTAGTGGGGTAAGTTTCAGTCTCGAAGCAGGGTTAACCCAGGTGATTACCCCGCGGGCGTGGGAAGTGAAACCCGCTACTGCTATATTTCCTACCAACCCCCTGACCTTTAGCATCCTACTGTGTACAGGCAGGTGTGTCTCTTGTAGCATGGCCACATCCACTCGATGCCTATTTAGGAAGCTCATCACCTTCCTCAGCTTCCGATGATCATTCAGCCCTCTCACGTTCCAAGTTAGAAGGGACAGCGCGCGCCTCGGTTGCGGGTCCCCAGACTCTACAGCAGCAGACATCCTAAATCACGGCACATCGTATTGACTCCATCGGGAGATGTCGGACAACCAAGCAGTACATCATCGCTCAAGTCAGGCAGACATCCACCCAGCACATTCTCACACATCCCTCGCCAGTTCTCAACAGCACACCACGGGCCCTCCGGTTCCCAAACAGCAAACCCCTCAACTTTCGCCCATCCACCCTCCCCCCTGACCCCGCCCCACCCACAGCTGACCACCCCCAACCCGGCCAGACAGCACCCCCCACATTTCCCCATCAACACAAGTGCCCCAAAGTGGGCAACACTAGTCCCAACTCCCTGGTGAGTTCCTCAGCCAAAAGCACAGGGGCAAAGCGTGCCGAGACTGCGTAGTCACCACCAGTGGTGCAAAAGTTCACTTATCTCCGGTTCCCTCTCCCCGCATTGCCCCCCGTGTTGTAATACCTCGGACCGGATTCACCTGGTTCCCCCTCCGCCCCCCCACCCGTTTCAATCATATCCCAGTGATCACCTCACCAGCTTACGTGAATGGGACCATGAACAACCATGCAGCAGGAGTCATTGCGGCGCGTCACTTGCCGTCTCTCGGCCACCGTCTCTAGTCCAGGCCGCAGCCCACAACCGGGAGATTCCGCGTGCATTCATAGTACATCACACAGCAATTACACTCTTACTGGGCATACAGTCGACCTGGCGCCTCAGTCCTGTTCCTCCATATTCGACACTTCCTCCGAGTCCTCCTCGTGTCGCTGTCGATGTTCCTTGCGTTCCTTGGCCCAAGTTTTCAGTGATTTCTGCAGTTCCTTCGGGTCCGTAAAGAAGTACGATTTCCCGCCGGTGTTAATTCTCAATTTGGCCGGGTACAGCATCGCATAGTCTAGGCCCAGCTCGCGCAACTGCTTCTTATGCGGTATGAACTGGCGGCGTTCCTCCTGTACCTTGGCCGTGAAGTCAGGGTATAACGATATCTTCATGCCGTCCGCCTGTAGTTGTCCTTTCTCCCTGGCCAGTCGCAGGGCCGTGTCCCTGTCCCTGTAGTTTAGGAGCTTGGCAATTATGGGCCGGGGTGGCAGTCCGGGTTGGGGTTGAGGGCCCAGAGTGCGGTGTGCCCTCTCCACTATGAACATTGGGGAGAAGGCCTCCTCCCCAAGCAGTGTTTTCAGCAGGCGTTACACGTAGAGCTCCATCTTGCCTGTCTGCGTCGATTCCGCCACACCCGTTATGCGAATGTTCGATCTACGGGAGCGCGCTTCCAGGTCCTCGGCTTTATCACGGATCACTTGGAGCAGCCTGCCGAATTGCCGACGGTCTTTATCCCACTCGGTCTGTGCCTCCTCCGCTTCCGTGAGCCTCCGTTCTGCCATGTCCAGGCGTTCGGCGTGTTTGTCCACACGTTCCGCCATGCGGTCCATGCGGTACGACAAATCATCGATCTTGGAGCCCACCGCCTCAATGCTGTTCTGAATGCCTTTCTCCATCGCCGCTAGCAACTCTCTTAGGTCCGCAGGGGTCGAGGATGCCGCGGCTCCTTTCGGGGAGGCATCCGCCGCCTGTGACTCCGGCCCCCTCGTTTTCCGGCGGTCGAACGAGAGTTTCGCTTGTGTCGCATCGTTTTTCCCCATGTTGGCGGTCCAGTGCCAGAGCAGATCTCACCCTGGAAATGTTCAGCGGTGGCCGCGGGCGTATAGTAGTGCACACTCCACAGTCCCCGCTAGCGAGCCTAAAAATGGCGGCCGCGTCGCGGGAGCGGCCTCAGGAGTGCCCCTCGTGTCAGGGTGCGTCAGCCACCCAGTGCAATGTCTGGCCCCGATGGCGTACAAATGGCAGGGTCTCTGCAGACGTATCCTCCCTACGCCTGTACTTCCAGATGGGCCTCGGTGGGTTTGCGGGACGCGCCCCGTCCCAGTGTCTGCAGGCTGCGTTCTCCGGCTCCTCCGGGTGTCAGGGCCGCACGTCAGGTGACGTCGTGCGGGCCGCACCACAGGGCAGGCCGCGGCTTCAGGCCTGGTCCGCACCTCTCTCCGTTGCTAATCTTGCGCGGGTCTTCACCCACTGCCACCGGCACTCCGGGCCACACAGCCGGGTCAGGAGGCCTCCGGGGGTCACCAGGCACCGAACCCAGTCAATTCGGCATTAAACAGGATAGTTTGAAGGATATTTAAGGGGCTTCAGCGAGGAGCCGAGAGCTCACACGTCCGCCATCGACGCCGGCTAGCTCCGCCCCCTCAATGGTTCTGTATAGTTGTTATTAATTGTGCTTATAAAAGTTTATTTCGAAAAAAATTTCAATAAAAAGATATTATTATGCATTTATGTTATATGTTAAAATGTAAATAAATAAAAGTTAATAAAATCATGCTGAATATTGTATTTTATTATCTTACAAAAAAGGTATCAATGTAATAAAAAATAAATATCTGCATATTACAAATGGGTATATGTTGGACTATAATAATGTAATGAAGAATATAAAAAATCCAGTGTACATTAAATTACAATACATGTAGCACAGTAATAACATAAATATTAATATTCCTACTATACTCTACAGCAAATGTTAATATGTACTATACACTAATTAATTTCAATAGATTATTCCAACAGTAGTGTACAGTAAATTAAACTTGATGTAATATTATATATGTTACAAATCCTGTAATTGATTAAATGACAAATACATATATATTTATCCTGTAGAACTAGGTACCAAAATAAATAAATTAACCCTGAACTCTACAAATAGTCCTTTACCCTAAAAACAGAACACTGACCCTGAACCCCAAAAATAGACCTTAACCTAAAAACTTAAAACTGACCCAGAACACAACAATAACCCCTTGACCCAAAAACTAAAAACTGACCCTGAACCCTAAAATTAGCCCTTTACCCAAAAACTTAAAACTTACCCTGAACCCTAAAATTAGCCCTTTACCCAAAAACTAAAAACTGACCCTGAACCCTAAAATTAGCCCTTTACCCAAAAACTAAAAACTGACCCTGAACCCTAAAATTAGCCCTTTACCCAAAAACTAAAAACTGACCCTGAACCCTAAAATTAGCCCTTTACCCAAAAACTAAAAACTGACCCTGAACCCAACAAATACCCCTTTCTCCACAAACTGAAAACTGACCCAGAACCCTAAAATTAGCCCTGTACCCAAAAACTGAAAACTGACCCTGAACCCAACAAATACCCCTTTCTCCACAAACTGAAAACTGACCCTGAACCCAACAAATACCCCTTTCTCCACAAACTGAAAACTGACCCTGAACCCAACAAATACCCCTTTCTCCACAAACTGAAAACTGACCCTGAACCCAACAAATACCCCTTTCTCCACAAACTGAAAACTGACCCCACAAACTGAAAACTGACCCTGAACCCAACAAATACCGCTTTCTCCACAAACTGAAAACTGACCCTGAACCCAACAAATACCCCTTTCTCCACAAACTGAAAACTGACCCTGAACCCAACAAATACCCCTTTCTCCACAAACTGAAAACTGACCCCACAAACTGAAAACTGACCCTGAACCCAACAAATACCGCTTTCTCCACAAACTGAAAACTGACCCTGAACCCAACAAATACCCCTTTCTCCACAAACTGAAAACTGACCCCACAAACTGAAAACTGACCCTGAACCCAACAAATACCCCTTTCTCCACAAACTGAAAACTGACCCTGAACCCAACAAATACCCCTTTCTCCACAAACTGAAAACTGACCCTGAACCCAACAAATACCCCTTTCTCCACAAACTGAAAACTGACCCTGAACCCAACAAATACCCCTTTCTCCACAAACTGAAAACTGACCCTGAACCCAACAAATACCCCTTTCTCCACAAACTGAAAACTGACCCTGAACACAACAAATACCCCTTAAATAAAAGATAATTAAGAACAATAAAAAAATAATTAACCAATACAAATTAATTTTTCTCAACGAATTGAGTAAATAATAAATTAGACTATATAATATAAATTACTGAAGTAATTATTATTAATTAATTAACAATTAGGTGTAATGTAGGGAAAAATATGTACATGTATTAATTATTGTTTTAATTATTAATAAATTACTTCCCACCCTTATCCCCTATAAACCCAATAACCCGCTCCTAAACCTAAAACATTTATTTATTAATAATGTATTTTTCTACTTGTAGTAAAACAAAATAAACAAATATCTACATATATAGTTTAAAATATATATTAGTTAATTAATAATTAATATTTATTAATTATCAATTAATAATCAATTAATAATATAGACTATATGATCTTAATTAATTAACTAATTATTTATAATTAATTAAATGATATGTATAATTTAGTATTTGTTATTAACATATATTATTTAATTATTTATGAATTACTTCCCACCCTTATCCCCTATAAACCCAATAACCCGCTCCTAAAACTAAAAAAAACTTTTTGCTAATTTTTATTTTACTAAATGTATATATACAAAATTATCAATTATCTACATATAATGTTTAAGATATATAATTCAAATTTCATAATTAATATTTATTAATTATCAATTAATTATTAATTAATAATATACACTATATGATCTTAATTAATTAACTAATTAATTATAATTAATTAATTTATATTTATAATTTAGTATTTGTTATTAACATATATTAATTAATTATTAATAAATTACTTCCCACCCTTATCCCCTATAAACCCAATAACCCGCTCCTAAAACAGAAATAAAATTATTTTAAAATTTTTATTTTACTAAATGTATAAATACAAAATTAACAATTATCTACATATAATGTTTAAAATATATAATTCTAATTTAATAATTAATATTTATTAATTATCAATTAATTATTAATTAATAATATAAACTATATGATCTTAATTAATTAACTAATTAATTATAATTAATTAAATAATACGTATAATTTAGTATTTGTTATTAACATATATTAATTAATTATTAATAAATTACTTCCCACCCTTATCCCCTATAAACCCAATAACCCGCTCCTAAACATAAATATGTATATTTAAATATTTTATTAATTATTGTCTTATTTATTATAAATCAGCTTTTTTATAACTTTCCCATACCATTATTTTGATTTTTCCTATACTATAGATTATTTCCATTACTACACGATATTTTTTTTTTACGATATTTTGACACTCGATATTTTTTTTGTCGATATTTTTGCATACTCTTCTATTTCGATATTTTTGTATCCGATATTTTTGCATACCTATATTTTTGTCCTACGATATTTTTACTTCGATATTTTGTCTTTCCGATATTTTTTTTTCGATATTTTGTCTGATTACCGAAATGTTTTAGATCAACTGAAATACAGTGTAACAGAAAACGCTCACACAAGTACCTAATCGACAGCCAACTGAAGGTTAGTCAAATTTATAACAGATTCAAAAAAAAGTTGGACAGACACAAATCTTAACATGAGTACAAAAATACAGAGGAAATGGAACCTTCTAAAAAAGTTTTACTCAAAGCATGAAGAAAACAATACGTTTTATAATGATTCTGCCCAGAGACCTGCTTTTTCCTCCTGCAGCCCGCTGGTGTGACTCACTGGTGTACTGCTGCTGCTGCTCATTGTGGGCAGGGTTCGAGTTCTCTCTCTGCCTGCCTGCTGCCTGCCTCTGGTGCTTTCTGTCTGCTTGCTTGGCTGCTTGCTTGTACTGATATTTTTTGCTTGCTTGTTCTGATATTTGTTTGTACTTTCTGCATTGTAACCTTTCTGCTGTGCCCGTGTCCCCTGTGCCCGTTTTCATGCCTTTTCCCAGTGCTGCTGCCCTGTGGCCGCTCCCCCTGCCACTACCCGCTCCTGCCTCCCAGCTGTGCTTCCCGCACCCCCTCCCTTATTTAAAGGCAGCGTTGTGCGGTAGCGCACTTGCTCACCAAAGGGGTGCCAAAGGCAAGCCAGTATGTGGCCGTCCGCGATCCAACCGAGACCAGCTCCAGGAATCCTGGCCCTCCATCCTGCCAGTGCTACAGCCCCTTTGCCCTCCACAAACTCACCGTCGGCAAGAACAACTCTCAACACACATGGACCCTTCACCTGCCGTCACTGCTGGCATTCCTTCTCTCTGGAGACGCTGGACCAGTAATAACTCCACTGCACCTCAAACCCTGCATTGTATCCTCCTTAACGTCTGATTCCTCCAAAGACATGCCACAGAAATCTGTAACCTCCTTGACAGCACCTCCCCAGACATTGCCTTCCTCACCGAAACCTGGACGAGCGCCGCCTCTGGACCAGACATCACGATCGCCATCCCTGAAGGATACAAGTTCACCTGTAAGGATCGTCCCAACCACCCCGGGGGATGCATAGCCATTGCCCCCAAGCCCCAGTATCACTACTTATACAGCCCTTTGCTAATCTTTTTAAAGCTTTTTTGCAGTCTGAGCACCAGGTTCAACCTTGTCTTTTATGTTATATTCTCCTGTTTTTTCCCCCAAGCCTAAAACTCCTTACCGCTATCCTGACGTGCTGAAGGGAGGGCAGATGGGGTGGCCATGTTGGTGGATATTGACTGTTGGATTCCTTGTTCCGGCATACTTCCTGGAAGAAATGGCGACTAAAGTGGAACGACCCCAGAAAGTTGAATAAGGCCCTGAACAGTCTGAGCGGCTGTGAGGAGTCAGACCCTTGCAGCAGAGCTTCCAAAGTCTGCTCCACCTCGCATAGTCCACTGGACACAGCTAGTTGGGTGATCAAAGAGGTAAGGCGGGGGAACAGCAGCAGCCTCACTCAAGCGCCATCTTGCTCACGGCGAGCTGGACTGTTCCTATGGGGAGCAGGGTCAAGACTGATTTGCACATGGCTGGGTCTATACTGGAATGGCTGACGTGGTAAAATAAACATTGGATTCAATCCAGATCTGTAACTGGGATGAATGTACAATTTGTTCAGCATTCCGGTCATCATTTGTTCTTTTTTCATTTGCTTCTCTAAGGGGGAAGGGTATGCCCAGACGTGGATCCTGTGCTCGCTGCACCACCAGAATACAACCAGCCTGGCTGATGAGGAATGATACCATGAAGCTGGTCCCAGGATGCTTGTTTGTGGTCCGGGGAGAACCTGGTCTGGCAATTCGGACTGGACTGTTCTCATTGTGAGCAGGGTCAAGACTGATTTAAATATGGTTGGGTACAAACTGGAGTGGCGTGGTGTGAAAAAAAATGGTTACAACACAGATTTGTGACTGGAGGTAAATGTTTTGTTCAGCATTCCACCCATCATCTGTTCTTGTTGCACAAGTTTCAAAAAGTGGCATTTTCAAATCTGTAATATAGAATCCGATTTTATGATTAAAGAGGATTTTTCATTACAATTTTATGGATACCAAACATGAACCGACCACCTGGTTCCAATCAAATGTAAGCACTAATTCAGTGTATTAAGGCAACCCAATGTTATCCTAATGGACAAGCATGCCTCACGGTAATGAAAACATTTTTTAGGAGTTTTTCACTTCCAGGACATGAAAAATTTAAAAGCACATTTACAACCTTTTAATTATAATGCACAATGGACTACATAGGGCCTAAGTTAGGGGCGACTTATCTGCAATAAAAAGGGAGTGTAAGACTTGGCATGGTGTTTATATTGCAAAACTTCCAAGTCGAAATTGCAGTTTAAAACTGCATTCAGGCTGAAAAGGCAGGTCTGAGACTTCTTGTAAAGTGCTAAAGTGGGTGGCACCATAGGTGCTGCAGGCCCACAAGTAGAATTTAATTTACAGATCCTGGGTATATAGTATACCACTCTACAAGGGACCTATGAGTAAGTTAAATATGCCAATCAGGTGTAAGCCAATTACACCATGTTTAGGGAAGAGAACACAAGCAATTTAGCACTGATTAGAAGTGGTAAAGTACACAGAGTCCTAAGGCCAACAAAAACGAATTAAAAAAAAGTGGAGGGTAAAAGCAAAAGGTTTGAGAGTGACTCTGCAGTGAGGGTCAGGTCCAACAATCAGAGTATTGTGAGTGACCCTGTATGATCAGTAATATATATATATATATATATATATATATATATATATATATATATATATATATATATATATATAACATTATATGTACCTTTTCTCAACTGTATTAATGCCTATGGCAATTCTGCAAAAGCATATGGGATATCATGTAAGGTTTACACATATGTATTTTTTTCCAGAAAGACAGAATGAGTCCTTTGCTAATTGTTAGGTAGGCCAATTCCCTGATTTCAGATTACATAAAAGGAAGCAAATATTAAAAATAAAAGGTTGTTTTTTTAGTTTATTCACATTTGTGGACAACAATATTATGCAAGACAGGCATAGACATCCATATTAGCATATTATAATGGATGTTGGCATAATATTATTGTGATTTGTGACATTATCTTGATTTCTTTACATTATTTTCCTCTGTGTTCTCCTTTAGGTGAATGTATATGGGGGGCGTGGCTTGCAGCCCAAGATGGTGGTTCCTTAATCAACGTGCTCCGGGCCAGGGCAGCTAATCCAGACAAAATCCGACACTCCCTGCCACATCCGAATACTGGCGAAGTCGCAAGGGAATAGCTGCCCGCAGATGGAATGCTAACACGACAACTCTGAGTGGCGGAATGACCAGAAGTTCTCCGCTGCGATAGACTCCGGTGCGTCATGAGGCCTATGTGGTGGGCAGAGCCTACCGTACAGCGGTCTGTCCTGAGACGTGGCTGCGCTGGAGTGACCCGGAGGCGGCTGACGTACTAACGCGAGACCCCCGACCTTGGCCCAACATCTAGGACCTGGACTCGTTACTTGGAGAAAACCCCCATTGTACTCTACTGTGACCTGCGCCACCCGGAGTGATCTGTGACACCCCCTGACATCATCGTACAACCAGGGAGATACTACCAGCAGTGCTGTTTTAATGAGGAACAGGGTGGCTACTTATCAGGTAAATTGTAAATTGATACTTGTATAGCGCACTACTCACCCGCAAGGGTCTCAAGGCGCTTGTACGAATACCGCTGTGGAACCCATCTGGCTTTCCCTGTGAGGCGCCACTCTTGGGCACCCCCAAGGTGGAGGCCAGGCATCCTTAGAGTTGTGGGGGCCGTTGTGGAGATTAAGCAAGCTATTGCCCAGAGTTGCAGAGTGGGACTCTATGATTGGAATAGGCACCGAGGCGAGAATTATCAGGTCCGTGGAATTTTGAGCCCAAGACCCGCCGAGGCGGGGAATTGAACCCTGGTCCCGGGCTAGACCTCTGCATCAGGGTCTGCCGCTCTAACCATTGAGCCACACTTCTCCACTGGTGAAGTCTGTCCGTGTTACTGGGTTCACCCTTCCCCCGTGACAACTGTTTCTTCAGGTCGAGAGCTAGGAGTGCCCTGCCTCAGCTGGGTAATTTGCACGTAGGTACATAGTGGTGCAGGCTCGGGCAGGTGAAGTCCATACATGACGGCCATTGGCTCTTTTCACTCCTACCGCCTGGAGTGCCCCTTCCCTACCTGTAATGAAGTTCTTTGTGTGGGACTGATCCACGGCTATAGCTGGGCACCGGCGCACATACCCTTACCTCTCTAGAGATTCTGTGTACCTACCCTCCATGTTGGATTCACTTTTTGGGGCAGAGCAGGCGCCTAGTCAACTTTTGGCTGAAGCCCAAGACAATACTATTTGTGGAGTCATATCCAAGTGTAAGCAAGATCTGTTTGTGGAGGGCTGAAAGTGATGATGTTGAGCAATGACAATGGTCATATGAGACACATATAACCAACGGGTATCCCAAAAGTGGGTAAGAACACTAGGCAGTGAAATCTTAAACGGGTTGTAGCACCCTCCTCTGTGGCTACCACTGGCGGGCCGACATAGCTGAGGCCCCAGCCATTGGGGAAGACCTTGCTGCTTTAAGCCGACATTGTACATTATGGAACCGCAGCGACGACCCACGCCAGCGTGAGCTAAATTTCAGCTTCTCACTTTGAAATGGGACACTGCTTTACTATCATGAGTGTTAAATATATGCCTAAACCCCCCTTGAACATTTGCTGAGCAAATAACGGGGTGCATTTTGGGTTACCCAATTGTATAATCGAATACCACTCAGTCACCCAACTCACAGGTAATCATGGGCAGAGGAAAGCCGAGAATGACCTCCAGATCCGGGAGGGCGGAGTCTCACTCAGCGACCTTTGAGCACTCATCCAGATGTTCACAGCAAGCAGAGGACGGAGCGGTCCTTAACCCCCAGTGGATACATTGGATATGATATTGAAGGAGATAAGAGACTCAAGGTCCGTGTTAGAACCTCAATTGAGGACAATCTCAGTGGACCTTAACTTACTGAAAGACAACCATAGAAAGTTTGCTTATAAAGTTAAAATTACAGAACAAACGTTGGAAACAATAGTACCACAAGTGAACAATCATGATGAAGAATTAAGTCAAATGCGCCAGCAAATTGAATCCCTACAGGCTCGTGCGGATGATGCAGAAGGTCGGGCCCGACTTAATAACCTCAGAATAGTTGGATTCCCGGAGGGATCAAGGGGCCCTAACCCGACGACCTTCATAGAGAACTGATTGCAAACTAGTGTGGCCCCTGCTGGTCTGTCCTTGTATTTTACTGTCGAACGTCCTCATCGAGTCCCCACACATTGGCCTATACGAGGTGCCAACCCCCGCCCAATATTGGCTAGGATTCTGAACTATAGAGATCAAGACCATTTATTGCAGGCAGTGGGAGACAATGGCCCGCTACATGTGTATAATCTAGATCTCAATCTTCCCCGACTACACACTAGCTGTACAGCGTAAACGTTTTTCAATCATGGAAGTTAAGGCTCGGGTCCGAGCAGCGGGCCTCACATTTGCATTACTGTTTCCAGCAAAATTGCAAATCATATATAACCAGCGTTCTGTATTTTTTGACACACTGGATAGTGTGTGGGATTGGTTGGACAGAAATGTCCCAGACACGCTGCCTGCAAGACGTTGGGACTCAACACAGCTGAAATCACAATGTGCCCCCTGGAGATGCAGAAGGGGCTCCTCACGCAGAGAACAGAATCCAGTCCTCCGCCTCAACACCAAATGATGGAGGAAGGCAGGATGCCATCCGATTTGCCATGGCCCTCCATCTCTCTCTTCCATACACCAGAACAAGTCCTTTTGTTTTTTTTCTTTTCAAGACCTTTATTAGTAGCATACAGTGTTATACACAGCTTTGGTGCCTACAACCGTTTCCCGGCCGGCAGCGTAATGATCATTCAGTTAAAGCTCGTCAATGGCAACATATACATACACAACCGTTTCGGGTCAAGTGAATTAGTTGGTCCTGAATGTACTTGTTTTCTTGTTAAACTATTAATACAAACAACCAGAGAGGCTCTATTATTGACCACATTTATATATCCGGTTCATTTATACATTTCAGCGAGTACACAACACTTATTACATTGTAGTGCGTTACGTATGACAATACTAATTTTTGTAGAACCATCAGAGGGTTCACCGTCTCCCACCAAGTCATCTCTCATTCTGGTGCACTTTAAACGGTATTGGCTAAACAGGCCTCTCAGTGACATGTACTCATGTGTATGTTTGTTAATATGGCTAGCACAGAACACCTTACATGTGGGTCTCTGTAGGTGGTTACACTCCCCCCACACTGTACACTTCAGGCTGAGTGTTTTGTGGTGCCAGACCTGCCGGCGTGTTCTCCGGAGACCCACGGGCTGCGTGAATAAGTAGAATGTTAGTGGTGACCAGATATCCCTAGGTCTGGATGCGTTAGGTAACAATTCGGCATAAGTGGTGCGTTGCTCCTGACAATAAATCATATCATTGAGCCAGTTCTTAAATTTGGGTGCTCTCCCCCTGCCCCACCTACAGGCTGTCCGTCTCTTGGCCATTAGCAGTGCAAGGGCTATGTAATGGTGATGCGTTCCAGGCACATTTTTAACGTAACTCAACAAGGCCAGTAGCGGCATGGGCTCAATATGCGTGTTGGTCATCAGAGTCAGGGTTTCAAATACATGTCCCCAATACTCTCTCTCTCCTGGGCAGTCCCAGGCCAAGTGCAAAAAATCAGCTTGTGGCGTATGGCATCTATCAAACCTATCTGTGTTACGTAACTGATATCTGTGGATCTTAACTGGTGTGTAATACAATCTATGTAAATATTTATTATGTATAATACGCAGCCTGCTGCTGGCAGAGACCCGCTCGGTCTGTGAGCAACAATATTCCCATTGGTCGTCCGTCATGGAGATACCAAGTTCCTCTCCCCATTGTGTGCGGTACTGTGAAGCTGTTACCTCTCGCTGTGTGTGGACTGTACGATAGATCAGTGAGACTAGGCGTTTGGGCCTTGCTTAATGAAGGATCAAATGCAGTGGGGCAAGTGACGGGGGTTCAGCCAGAAAGTCCGAGGTCAGATATCGGACCCCCTGTTTGAGCCATAAATACAGAAAGGCGTCCAACGAAGTTTGCTGAACACCCAGAAATGTACTCTCCGAGTTCCGAAACTGTCCATCCTCATATAAGTCACCCCACGTTCTGATAGCCATTCGACCCTGAAATTTATGAAATAGCATTTCTTGAAGAAGGGGCATGTTCGGGTGATATGCAAGTGGTAGGAGCGGGGAGTAAATCATGGGGGCTGGCAGTAGATGCTCAATGCACTTCCATGCTGTGATCGTAGCATAGACAGTGTCCTGCGTCCGCTCTTGGGTATGTAGAGCAGCGCACGGGACTCCTTTTATCAGGATCGGGTTCACAAGCCAGTGTTCTGCTGCTAGTTGTGGCATGTATTTGGGTTGCTTTATCCAGAAGTATAGATAATTGGCTTGCGCACTTACATAATAAAGTTCAAAATCTGTAATACCAAACCCCCCTGATGAATATGGTCTTATTAGGACAGCCCACTGCAGCCTAGGTTGCTTACCCCCCACACCAATCTAATCATTTCCGTTTTAAGAGATTTAAAAAAGTGCCTTACCGGGTAATACGGAATATTTAAAAATAGATAACGCAATTGGGGTAGTACCACCATTTTAAGTAGGGACGCCCGCCCTGCCATGGAGAGCGGTAGTGTTATCCTGCGGGTCACGCTATCTGTTATGCGGTTCAGCGCAACCCCATAGTTGAGCCTCATAAGTTCCTTCTTATTTCTGGTGATGCCAACACCCCGGTATCGCAGCTCATCAACACACCACTCCAATGGATAGTCTAATGGAAAGCGCACTACTGAGTCCGTCAGCGGAAAGAGGCAGGATTTCCCCCAGTTTATCTGGATCCCCGAACGTTTCCCAAATAGAAAGAATTCCCAAAGGAGCGGGTTCAGAATATGTTGGGGGTCTCTCACATATAAGGTGATATCATCGGCATACATGGAGATCAATATCTGCCTCATGTTACACCGCAAAGCCTTGTCGTTATGGTGCTGTCTCTACCTTGCCGCCAATGGTTCTGTTGCCAAGGCAAATAGCAAGAGGGACAGTGGGCATCCCTGTCTGGTACCCCTAGTGATCAAGAAGGTTTGAGACGCATGCCCATTTATGAGCACCCTGGTCGGTAATACAGCAGTCGAATTCAAGACAGAAAAAGTGGTGGGAACCCCATCTGGTGCATTATCCCAAAGATGTAATCCCACTCGATAGACTCGAAAGCCTAAGTGGCATCTAGGAAGATTGCTGCCAAGGGTAAGTCTTTGGAAACGTTGTTTAAAATTGTAAAAAGGGTACTCAGGTTATGGGAAGTGGCTCTTCCAGGGACAAAACCGCAGCTGTCCCTAACTTTCTTAGATTTCGTTGACTTGCTTACCTATCCATCTCCCAACTACAGGGCTGGCTGTCAATCTTGTGTAGCGTGCGAATGCACTACTTATCGAAGTTCTGCTTTGCCACTTTGAACCTGCCCCCATCGTCTTGTAACATAGCCGGGCACCTACCAGTGAACGCTGTGACCTGCGACCAATCAGTGACCATAACAGTCGTCACGGGATTGGCTTGTGCTCAACTTGGCAGTCCCGGCCTGTGGTGCTATACCCTTTATTTGTCGGGCTCTCTTACTCTGGCTCCTTTCCTTTTTTTGCCAGTCAGTCACCTGATCTGGATATTGTCGTGCCTCACCCTCCCACTCAACGACACTCCAATTCCTTTTCTGGCCTCGCCTGCTGCCTGACCTGCCCAAGAGTGAAGGAGTTAAAATTTGCTGCTGGCATCTAGAGACGTAAAATTACTTTTGGCTTGGCGACGGTCGGTTGAAGTAAATCACAAGGTAAGGGTATTCATTGTACTGCAGTTCATACTGGATGGATCATTTAGTGTTGATGTTGGTACAGAAAGGCTTAAAAACTAACAGTTTTGTCTTCTTCCTTGGTATTCGGGACATAGAAACCCCTCAGGCCTCATGTTCCTGCTGATTCTTTAGAAAGTAGAAACGCTCTGTGTTGAGGAGCATGTTGGGTCTGTAGGGTCTAGAAACACTGACCTGTGAATCCATTGAGCAATTGTGATCTCACTATGAACACTATTTGGTTACGCATGTATGGCTGGCTACACAAATGCCCTGATTGAGCACCTTAGTGAACCTTTGATGGTGAAGTGACAGGTTGTTCTGGTGCTAGAAAGAAGTGTTCCTAAAATAAAGGAACTGTATCGACTTTGGGGTTTGTAGCAGAATTGTTTTGTAGTAGAATTAATTGGAAAATTAGCGAGGCTATCTGTTACAGTGGAGCTTACTAACAACAGTTGTTTTGTTTGCTTTGGAGAGACTTACCCCAGAAGTACATAAATAGGTACGTTTTATTATATAGCACTCATGATTAAAATGGGATATTTAAAATGCTAGAAAAGTTTGTTGTCTTTTCTCCTCCCATCGACGAATGTCATATTTGGAATGCTTGACTGAAAGTTTTACTCCTGTACTTAGTGAAGGTTAGCAAAGGTTTAAGATCTGAAATTGATTTACAATGTCCAACTCATCTATCCACATGCAAACAGTGTTTCTTTTCAGATTCAGTCATTAGGGAAAGTTTCACTTGTGGTGCAAACTGCCATTTTACCTGGGGCCTGGCACTCATTGTCTCCATTCTTTAAAAAACTCTATATGTATGTGCAAGAGCATGGCAGAACATGATTAAGTACAGGAGAACAGCAGTTCTTGATATCACAAGTCAGTACACTAAAATAAGTTACTTACACAGGTGCCCTATTATTAGCAGGGCCTTCAGTTTCGAAGCTACGATTGTATGAACTATAATAAAGTACTAATGAGCACAGGATTGAATTTCTTACCAGTTCATGCTCTGAGTGGTAAACTGAACCCAAAAGTCTCCTTAGCAGAAGGGTAAACGTTTGGCCGGAGAGCTATCAATGCGACTGACTAGTGCTTTTCAAAGAGGGCTGGCATCCCTTCCTCAGTAATGTTTATAAACCTCATGGGCCCTCCTCTGCCTCTGTGGAATCCAAAGCCATATGTCAACAGGTGGTTAATGGATCATCGCCATGCGGATGATATTCAGTCTTAAAAGGTAGAGGCTACAGCCCAGCATAATAAAAGCTATGCAGACGCATGGGCGTTTTTTAATTGATGGTGTTCAATGATATAAGCGGTGTTACAAATTTTCCATGGTCAAACATCCTGTGTCAATATAACATGTCCCATATTGTCTGCAATAACAGATGTACAGAGCATCAGGTCGAAACTGTAGAGTGCACCTTGCATTTTTTTTTATCATGGCAACAGTGTATTAAACTTGTCAGTATATTTAAATGTGATGTTCTAGGTAGCATAATACATTTTATAGTTTTGATAATCACTATTGTAGTGTCTAGCATGTGGTCTTCTTTGTCTTTTTTACAACGCACTGACTCTGCTTTTGTTCATGGTGCCATGTTTTAGTATACCTTGCTTACAGCACTTACTGGTTTGATTAATGAAGTTGTACGCCAAACTTCATCCACATTTGGGCTCTTAATTCCTCCATACAGGGACCTTAAGTCACAGGCTTAAGTACTGAGCAGTTTCAATTCTTAAATCTTGCAATACGTGCAAATGATAGATGTGCTGCACATGTGATGTCACTTCCTGTTGTGATGTCACTTCCTATTGTGATTGCATGTCCTGCTGTGATGTCACTTCCTGTCACAGCCCCTAACTTGGAGAGTCCGTCCACTGCTTTTTTTTGGACTTGTGCCCTGCGCAGCACCTCAATAAATATTCGCAGCCTGCATGCTTTGATCCATGCAGCTTCCTCATCAGCACCGTTCGCTGGATGTTTATCATTAGATGTACACCAAGCTTTTGATACCCTGAGTTGGCCATATATGCTGGCTGTGATGGCTAAATTTGGTCTTCCCTCAGCAAACTGCAATTGGGTACAATTGCTCGACACTGACCCTACAGCCCATGCCAAGACTGGGTCCACTATCCCACCCATATATTATGTCTATTGAAGTACACGCCAAAGTCGCCCCTTGTCGCCATTATTGTTTGTACTAGCATTGGAGCCGCTAGCAGAATGCCTGCGTCATATCATGACCCCATATGGTATGCCGATAGCTGGAACAGTCCATTCTGTGTCACTCTAGGCACATGTCATGTTGTTATATTTTAAAGATTTGAACAAAAATATGCACAAATAGCAGAAGTGTTTTCACGATTCAGGAAAATATCCGGATTATATCTTAACGCCTGCAAATTGGATGCAGACTCCTTGTACGATACGTATAATAGACCCTATTTACAGTTTGGCCAGATGCAGCTCAAGGTGGAACTCACAACTTTCAAATATCTAGGAATACACGTCTACAGGACCAGTGCAGATACTTTAGACAGAACTAACTTAAGACCACAGAACTAACTTAAGGCAAAATCATAAACTTACTACTTTTGGTATTCCGAGAAGGCATTTAGTAGTAGTAAAGTTAAGATTTTGTCTTAAGTCTGTCTTAAGTCTGTTTTATGTCTGTCATAAGTCTGTCTTAAGTCTGTCCTAAGTTTGTCTTAAGTCTGTCTTAAGTCTGTCATGTGGTCTTCTTTGTCTTTTTTACAACGCACTGACTCTGCTTTTGTTCATGGTGCCATGTTTTAGTATACCTTGCTTACAGCACTTAATGGTTTGACTAATGAAGTTGTACGCCAAACTTCATCCACATTTGGGCTCTTAATTCCTCCATACAGGGACCTTAAGTCACAGGCTTAAGTACTGAGCAGTTTCAATTCTTAAATCTTGCAATACATGCAAATGATAGATGTGCTGCACATGTGATGTCACTTCCTGTTGTGATGTCACTTCCTATTGTGATTGCATGTCCTGCTGTGATGTCACTTCCTGTCACATCCCCTAACTTGGAGAGTCCGTCCACTGCTTTTTTTAGGACTTGTGCCCTGCGCAGCACCTCAATAAATATTCGCAGCCTGCATGCTTTGATCCATGCAGCTTCCTCATCAGCACCGTTCGCTGGATGTTTATCATTAGATGTACACCAAGCTTTTGATACCCTGAGTTGGCCATATATGCTGGCTGTGATGGCTAAATTTGGTCTTCCCTCAGCAAACTGCAATTGGGTAAAATTGCTCGACACTGACCTTACAGCCCATGCCAAGACTCGGTCCACTATCCCACCCATATATTATGTCTATTGAAGTACAAGCCAAAGTCGCCCCTTGTCGCCCTTATTGTTTGTACTAGCATTGGAGCCGCTAGCAGAATGCCTGCGTCATATCATGACCCCATATGGTATGCCGATAGCTGGAACTGTCCATTCTGTGTCACTCTAGGCACATGTCATGTTGTTATATTTTAAAGATTTGAACAAAAATATGCACAAATAGCAGAAGTGTTTTCACGATTCAGGAAAATATCCGGATTATTTCTTAACGCCTGCAAATTGGATGCAGACTCCTTGTACGATACGTATAATAGACCCTATTTACAGTTTGGCCAGATGCAGCTCAAGGTGGAACTCACAACTTTCAAATATCTAGGAATACACGTCTACAGGACCAGTGCAGATACTTTAGACAGAACTAACTTAAGACCACAGAACTAACTTAAGGCAAAATCATAAACTTACTACTTTTGGTATTCACAGAAGGCATTTAGTAGTAGTAAAGTTAAGATTTTGTCTTAAGTCTGTCTTAAGTCTGTTTTACGTCTGTCATAAGTCTGTCTTAAGCCTGTCCTAAGTTTGTCTTAAGTCTGTCTTAAGTCTGTTTTACGTCTGTCATAAGTCTGTCTTAAGTCTGTCCTAAGTTTGTCTTAAGTCTGTCTTAAGTCTGTCTTAAGTCTGGCCTACTACTTTTGGTATTCACAGAAGGCATTTAGTAGTAGTAAAGTTAGGATTTTGTCTTAAGTTTGACTTAAGTTTGACTTAAGACAGACCTAGGACAGTCTTAAGACAGTCTTAAGATAAACTTAAGACAAACTTAGGACAGACATAAGACAGACTTAAGACAAAATAGTAACTTCTCTACTACTAAATGCCTTCTGTGAATACCAAAAGTAGTAAGTTTAGGATTATGTCCTAAGTTAGTTCTGTGAATCAGGCCCGTGGTTAGGAATATTAACTTGCTCCGTTCCCAGATCTCATTTTGGAATACCTTACCATCAACTGTGGAGGCTCGATTGGCTGTGTCTGAAACGGTCATGTAACCCAGACTCCTATATCACTTTGTGAACCTCTCTGTTATTCTCCCGGCAGGGATTTTTAAAACACTGGATACCTTGTTAGCATCCTTACTGTGGGGAATGGGTAGACATAGGCTATCATTGGCCAAAATTTTGCTTCTGAGTACCGTTGGCGATATGGGGGCTCCCGATTTTAAGGCATACTGTATAGTAGGGCAGCTACAATGGCTGGCATATTGGCTGAAGGGCTATAATTGATTTGAAATAGGATATACTCTGGACCGTTTGTGACCTGGTGCCCTACAGGAACTGCTATGTTCTGAGGCTGAGAAACTGCGGGATCCCCCTTATCTCTTGAGTATAGCAATGCATTATAGGAAACAGGCACAAAAATAAGCAAAAATACCTTTCCCATGTTCCCCTAATATCCCGCTTTGTGGCCTACCCACTATACGAGGACCCACCTCCGCCTTACACAGAACCACCTCTACTTCAGAAAGAAACTAAAAACTTGGATATTCGATAAGTAAAGCACCCCACTCCCTCAAGCGCCTTGAGACCCTCTGGGTGAGTAGTGCGCTATACAAATTTCTGAACTTGAACTTGAACTTATCAAGGGCTCTGCTGCAGAGTTGGACCCAGAATGGTACAGAGACAGTCGGTTATTTATTCTTATATGGTAACCTGATGACCCATGATGAATTTGTATGCACAAATGCGGTACCAGAATCCCTCTTTCTAACGCATGCAGCAATCACGCAATTCATCCAGAAATATTGGTTGGTAGATCAGAAAGAACCTCCCACCTTTCAATTGTTGAAGTCCAGTCACATAATGGGGAAAGGCCGCCACCTTGCTAGAAGGCTATACCGAGGGCTAAGGGAACATCTGGGTAGTGAACTACTGCCTCTCCCGCAAAAATAGGAAATAGCCTTGGTATGGGAATTGGATGACAGTGAATGGGCCTTGATATTAGAGCATCCTAGGTGGGTCTCCCGTAATTTGTGACTGAAAACAATACAATTATTAATACTACACAGGGCTTATCTCACCTAAAGATCCAATTTTAAAACAAGGGACACCCATATTTTAGGTTAAAATATTATTTCATTTACGAACAGTAAAGGGTAACAGGTGAAATCAACGAAGTGAAAAGAAGAACAAAGCTCATGTTCGACAATAACTCCATTGTTTAGTGAACTTGCAAATGTTGTGTGACCCAGACTGTTAGGCTCCAGAAAAGCGCGCCCAGGCATATTTGGATAGAGTCTTGCTGTGTGCCAACCATGGAATTCAGAGTAGAATAGGTCGGTTGATATCTCTTTTCCACACCCAAGAAATCCCCTCCTTTTCATTTGTATGGTGTAGTTTTCCTCTTGCCAAATACAAATCAACTCTACCCACTAATGCTTCCTGTGGGCTCCAATGTATTCTGGAATGAAGGTAAACAGTAAGTTCAGTTTGGCATTTCTAGTAATTAAGGGGCATATTATCAAGGGGGTTTGTCTCCGCTTTTTTGGCTTTATCCAATGGGAGGTGGATAACATGGCTAAGAGCATTAGCTCGCTAATGCATGAATATCGCTGACTTTTCAGCGATATTCATGCATTGCGGCCAATTTTTATCGCATTTGCGATAAACCTTGGTAAAACCAAGGTTTATCTGGGATAAAAATCGCTGCAGCTCAGCGTTAAGTTTTTTCGCGCTAACCAAGCAATAGCGATAATTATCGCTATTGCTTGGTAATATGCCCCGTATTCCTCGTGGTAGTCTAACTGGGCATCAGTGAGAGATTATGAACTTCCTTGTTTGGATGGGGTTTGCAAAGAGGATAGGTGTCTCCCACAAAGTCCATATTGTTTTTATGAACCTCAATGTAATGAGCACTGATACCTTTGGATGACATCATGCCCGAGCATGCAGCTTTTGTTAGAACACATAGGAACACTTTTGAAAAGCATAATGTAAAATGTATTGCTGTTTGTATTGTTTGTGTTAATAATTGAACCCTTGCACGTAATATTGACATCTTCTGCAGTCTTTATTACCAGAATTCTACTTTATTTCCCAGCTTCTCGAAATGAATTATTCTTGCTTTCTTATTCTTTGTCTCTTGCAGTACCGCACTCATTGTGATTCACTCAGATGTAAAAGTACCTGCTTAAATGGGATTTCTACTCTCTCAAATCCATTTTTCCACCCAAGATTTAAAAAAGTCCAAATATAGGCTAATAAAAGAACATCCTTAAATGTTCATTGCTAACCAATATCATTGCATCTGTAGGAAGAGCCATCACTATGGCCCACATACATCATTCATTTTTGGAGTCGCAAACGGTGCGATTCCTTAAAATCGGCCGTTTGCGATTCCAAAAATGCTTTTTGGAATGCATCACGCATTTTTTGAAATCGCAGCATTTTTGCGATTTCCAAAAATGCGATTGCTTTTAAGAAATCGCAAATTTGCGATTTCTTAAAAGCAATGCATGAATACTTTTGAAATTGCGAATTCGCAATTAGAGGGACAAATTTACCGAGTAGTTGAACTACTCGGTAAATTTGCAAAAAGTGTTATTAACACAGAAAACCCATTTTAAAAGCATTCATGTTACGGACACACATGTCCTTAGGACATGTGTGTGTGCAACATGATGCGAAAAACACATTTCAGGGTGCAGGGGGGGTTCATTTGAACCCCCCTCACCACCCTTGAAATGCAATCAGGATTTGCGATTTTGAAATTGCGAATTCGCAATTCCTATTCATTCCTATGGGCCTTTTGGCCCATAGGAATGAATGGGAATTGCGAATTCGCAATTTCAAAATCGCATTTTCAATGCGATTCGGTAGAAATAGCGATTTCTACCGAATTGCAAAAATATTTAAAAAATAATCATGCATAGGCTTTTGCGATTTCTAAATTGCGAATCGCTTTTTATCGCAATTTTGAAATCGCAAAAGCCGAGATTGATGCATGTGGGCCAAAGAGTGTTCATTTTTATCTCACACACCACCACTAGCAGGACTGAAATATTCTCAAAAGAACCTAGGGTCACTAGAAAGTCAAACTCCTCGCTCACTAAGGGGCAGATGTATCAATGGGATTTTTAGTCGCAAACGCTGCGATTTGCAAAAAAGCAGCGTTTGCGACTAAAAATCAGGAAAACAGGATGTATGAAGGAAATGGCTTCGCATAATTAAGGAATCGCAAAATTTGCGATTCCTTAACTTTGCACAAGCATTTAAGGGATCGCAAAAAGTGATTACTTAAATGCTATGTAAGAAACATTTAAGTTCTTCAAATTAACCTTAAGAAATCACAAATTACCACCAACTTCAAGTTGGTGTTAATTTGCGATTTCTTTCACAAATGCACTTTTTGGCATTTGTGAAGGTGCCATGTGGTGCTCATACATGCCCTTAGGGCATGTATTTGCGCCATATACACACACATGTAAATTTCAGGGGTGCTTCAGGGTGTCCTTATGACACCCTTGCACCCTTGAAATTATTCTCAATCTGCGATTCTCAAATTGCAAATTGAGAATAACTTCACATTCATTCCTATGGGCCTCCTGGCCCATAAAAATGAATGGGAAATTATTCCTTAACTGGGATTAGCAATTTGCTAATCGCAATTAAGGAATGTTAAGAAATCGCTAAAAAATTGCGATTTTTTTATATACATACCATTTTGCAATTCTCAAATAGCGATTCTCAAAAAATCGCTATTTGATAATCGCAAATAGGTATTTTGATACATCAGCCCCTTTGTGAACTCTTTCATTGTATATCTTAGAATGAATAAAATAATGAAAAATTATTTGTAGAGCATACAGCTACCATGACAGGGTAAAATAGCACTTTTATCTTATTTTCTCCTAACCCTTCTCTGTTTTCCTTCGGTCTCCTCCCCATCCAAACAGATGTTTCATGGATTATTTCTAATCGGTTTGTTATCATTCTCTCTTTAGTAATATTACTCCGGCTCTAGCCTCCCTATCATATTTAACTCAACTAATTCCATCCTCTCTGCATCTTCAACAGCTCAGAATTCGGTGGATATCACCCAACCAGCGGCTATAGTCATTCTAATGTATTAGATCGAGGATGGAGAGTTGCCCCTTCATTTGCTCAGTTTGTTGGATATCAATCTATCAGCATACCTGATATTTCATACGCTTCACATAGAGGCAATGATGTGAAGAACTCTTCTCTGACTAGCTGAAGCCATTAGCACTAATGTCCCCAATTGTCTGCTACCACCCAATCATTCCCTTCCATCTGGGCAGATCTCTTCTGCGCAGAACGTCTTCAGCACTCAACCGCTACCTCTGCCTTTGGTCGCATTTGCCACAAATTTGATCTCATATGTAATATAACGAACTAATTGTCCTTTTTCCCCAATTTTTTCAAAATATTATAAGTTTTCTAACATCGCTTAGCGATTTCCTTAAAAAAAACCTAAGGGCATGTATATGCGCCACATGTGCACACATGCACATTTCAGGGGTGCAACAGGGTGTTCTTTTGAAACCCTGGCACGGTTGAAATAGCGCCCGCTAATTACGATTCACTAATAGCGAATTGCAAATGGAGAATATCTTTCCATTCTTTCCTATGGGGCTCCTAGCCTATAGGAATGAATGGGTAGGTTTTCCTTATTAGCGAATCTCAATTTGCAGTTCGCTATCAAGGAATATTAAGGATTTGCTAATAATTAAGCAATTCCTACCTACATTTAATTTCGCAAGTCCTTAATAGCAAGTCGGTAAAATTTGCTATTGAGGATTGGCAAATTTGATTTTACCTACATCTGGCCCATAGTGTTTAATCAGAGAATGTACTTTAGGTGATGCATAATGGATTAATTCACGTATAAGGTGATGTATTAGGATAAAAACATGCGCCATATTAAAGTTGCACGCGTAGGTAGCTTGTTTACGTAACAAATGTAATCTGTTAGATGACTATGAATGTAATACTTATAATACGATTTTCTTGAAATGCATGCTGAAATGTGTAAAGGCCTTGTCGCGTATAAGAACGAGTCAAGGGCTATTTTCGATTTCTTATGTTAGCTGAATGTTGTAGGCCTGAAATGTATTTTCCTTGGGAAGGCTCCTTTCTTAGTCGAATTGTAGACTGTAGAAGTGTGTGCTTGCAAGGTCGATTTGCTCACAGGCTTTCTATTTCAGGTGCAAGGACACATGTCTCATTAGGCCAAATAACTTTTTGTTTTTGGAGTTAGGATAGAAGGGGAAGGCGTCATGGGAGTGTACTGGAATGTAGATATGATACTTTAAGCAGAGAATGTGCCTGGCACCCAAGGACACTTCAACGGTTTTTGGATGGAGTCAGAGTTTTGATGGAAAATCACTGGAAGAAGACCTGCCCGAAGGAGGTGTGCAAAGGGCTTGTTTTACTGTTTTGGGATTTTGTATTAGGGACAGTACCCCCGTTGGTGGGGCAGATGAGGTCTAGTGGGGAAGCGAGAAGGAGCATCTTACAATGAGCTCTGTAGCTTTGGCTTCTTACCTATGCAAAGTGAGTGTACTTCTGAAGAAGTCTTCACTGCTGACACATTTTTCTCTTGCCTGTTAATGATGCTCAGTAGGGATGCCACTTTAGTGTTAGTGTAGGGATAGATTAATAATCTTTCTTTCTTTTAGATCAATGCAGTCAAAACTTCAAGTAGGGACTGTTATCATTTGCCTAATTCTTTTAGAAATAACACTGATCATTATTTTGAGTCGTATGAGACTCCGGGGTAGGATTATTTTTGTATTAGTGCCCGTTTATTTTCTTAATCTCTTGCTGAGGTGCTTGTATCTTCAGTTGTTTTTGGCTTTGTAACAAATCTTCAAAACTTTTCTCTTGTAGTCAGTAGTCCTTTTGAATCGGATTGATTAGTCATTGATAAAATTGCTTATGAAAAGAGTTTCTTCCCTTTACACTTCTTAGCAGATAAAAATGATCCAGTCGGCCAAGGATTCTTAAAGTTGGTAAGCAAGGTTTAGAAAAGTTAAGTAAGAATCCAGCATTAACACTGGCAAGCGCACTCATCCAGTCCTAATAAACGAAATCTTTTCTGGGAGGTGGTCATCCCTCCCTGTGATAGGATGGCTATTGCCCTGCCATCCCCTGTTTGAGCTTGGCTCAGCAGCAGGAGGGCAAAAATGTGCCGCTGATCGGCAGCAACAATTTTGTGCTTTCCGGAGCTAGAAGCGGTACAAAAGGGAGTGGTAATGAACGTAGCATCTGAACCTATCAAACACTCACACCCAGTCAACAGATCTGGGTTTAATCCACCACCGTTCTTTAGCCCACTCTGCCGCCCCAGTTCAGACATGGCCATATGCAAATCAGTCTGACCCTGTGCCTCATGGGAACAGTCCAGCCCGAACTGCCAAGCCATGCCTTCCCAGGACCGGAAACAAGCTTCCTAGGACGGGTTTCTGGCACTACAGCCGTCTTCAGCCAGGCTTGCTTGAATCCAGTGGCAAAGTGAGCAAGGGACTCACGTCTGAGCATACCCTGCCACCATATGGTGAACAAAGCGGTACAAAAGGGGGTGGTGATGAACAGAGCATCTGAACCAATCAAACACTCACACCCAGTCAACAGATCTGGGTTTAATCCATCACCGTTCTTCAGCCCACTCTTCCACCCCAGTTCAGACATGGCCATATGCAAATCAGTCTGACCTTGTGCCTCATGGGAACAGTCCAGCCTGAACTGCCAAGCCATGCCTTCCCTAGACCGGAAACAAGCTTCCTAGGACCGGTTTCGGGCATTAGCTAGAAGGCTGGTACAGGGAACACAGAGAGCCAATGGAGGGCCTTCCTGGTGGGTGGAATCATACCTCCCACACCGGTTACCTTGTGGGAGGCATGATTCCAACATGTTTTACACCAAACACGATAGGGTATGTTGCAGTTGTTTTCAAGATGGTCCTCACGCGGTCGCGTAATGACCCTCTATATTTAGTATGGCAGCTCCACTGACAACCTGGGAGAATGGACTCCATAGGCCGTAGGGTTGTCCTGCTCATGCAGGGGCACCCTCTCATTTAGAACCAAGTACCCTGCCCTCATGATTGTAAAGGCCTGTTATAGGGGTGACTTATATGTTTTAAGTGCAGTGACCCTTAGATATAGTAAACCTATATCTCAAGTAAGTGGTGCATGCACCAACTTACACAGGCTGCATTGGTAGGCCTGTAGTTCCATTTTGAATGGTATCTCATGGGTGGCATAATACATGCTGCAGCCCCTGAGAGACATCTACAGTACCAATGCCCTGGGTAATTGTGTGCCATTTACTAGGGACTGACAAGGATATCCCAATATCCAATCTAGGGTACCCTTGTCAGGGTGTTAGTGCATGCATAACAATTTAGAAAGCAGATAGACGGGGGTCCTGATTAGCAGGATCCCAGTCAGACTAGTCAAAAACAGCTTTACATCAAGCAAAAATTCGGGGTAAACATAAGAAGCAGATCGTACTTTCTTACACTCATCTATAAGGATCACTTTATTTCCTGACTAGATCAATTTAATGTTCTGAAGTGCAAACACACTCTGTTTCAGATTCAAGTGAAAGATACATTTACTTTTTCTGTCTTATTGTTCTATAGACCCTGGGCCCTGAGAAATATTTTTTCTGGTGGACCGTATCTCCTTACTAGTTCGGAAATTTTTACATGTTTGGTAATCTTAATCTGCACTTTGAGCAGGACAACTCTTGTCAATCATCACATTTAATCAGTGATCTGGAGGCTATCCAACTGTCTCAATTAGTGAAGTATGCTACACACGAGGCAGGACATTTGTAGGGTCCTACTTTTTCCAGCATGCTCAACCTCCAGGTGTCTATCCCTTTTCTGGTTGCGTGGTTAGACTACCATATGGACCCAATAAATTTGCCAGTCCCATGTGCTTCATGGATGGTGGAAGTTAAAACATGTAATGGAAGGCAGTGGCATGAATTGGACATGAAAGGTTGCTTTAATTTTATCCAGGTAAGTATTCCTAAGTTTGATTCAAATACTGAGATAATATTACAGATGATGAATGCCTGGCTAGCCTCTGTGTTTTGGATGCTTTGATTCCTGTGCAAACCAATAAGCAGAAAACTGCTCTTCTGCCATTGGTGAAGCTGATTAAGGGAACAAGAGTGCTATTAGGTGCATGAAACCATATGGAGGAAATCTCATGATGCTACAGCAAAAAACAATGACATGATGGCTTTTTAAATTTCTCATAAAATGGTCAAAATGACGTTGGCTGACTCCAAGCCAAAGCCTGCTTAGGCTTGAACCGCACTTGCATATTTGTAACAGATCAAATGACAAATATGATAGGCTTGGGGATCATTTTATTAAAAATGTAAATGGCACCTATGCACACTTTTCGGGTGATAATTTCAGGTCCAGCTCTGGATGCCCTACTCCAAATTTTGGTAGCATGCCACAGGGTGACAGGTTAGTGGAAGTTGAACTGCTGGATGATATTTCTTTCAAAGCAATTATGTGTAAACTCGGACTCCCCTACGATCCGTTGAAACCAGATTCGATACTCATCACAGAGAAGATCCTCATCTCCATCTTTGTAAGCCTAGCTAATCTTTATATGTCCAGTGGGGGGTTGCCTATTGTCTGGAATCATGCCAAGATCATCTTACTTCTAAAATAAATTACATTACACCCCACCCTGCCAGCTAATTAGCAACCCATCTCTCTCTCCTATATTTTTGATGCTTAAGTGGTGGAGAAACATATGACTAGTCTTTTGATAGACTTCTTAACACCATCGCTGCTTGAGAAATCCCCCTCCTGTGTTGAAGGTCAATTGAAACGGGTGTGGTCATGACGAGCTCAGCTCGTCATGAGTGCAGCTCAACTGTGCCTCATGACGAGCTGAGCTCGTCATGAGCATGGAAGGGGTTAAAGAGGCATCAGCTGCTAGAACCTTTGCAGAATGGTTTGAGACTGGCTCATAATACTGTATCTGCCCTGTTTAAAGTGACGGGGGCCCTGCGACAAATTGCTGAATATGGAGCTTCTGCAGTGCTTATTCTACTAGACTTAACCGTGGATTTTAATATGGTGTCTCATACGGTGCTCCTGCATCAACTATATGAGAATAAAGTCTGGGGCAAAGCATGGACCTCGTGTCCTCTTTTCCAAAAGATTGGTCTTTCCAGGTTATATGCCTACCCTTTGCATCTACCAAGTAGACTTTAAAGCATGATGTCCCACAAGGCTCAGCCCTAAGGCCTTCACTTTTTAATATTTATGTAAGGGCATTGGCCGACATGGTGAAATTGTTTGTGATATTATTTGTATCTTATGCAGATGACACCCAGCTTATTATATCAGAGTCTGTGGGGTCTGTAGATTGCACTGACAATTTTAAGAACTTTATGAAGGCTGTTGCTGAATGGATGCACGTTAACTGTTTGAAGTTAATTGCCAATAAGACCAATATTATTTTGCTTGGGATGCTGGTGGGGTGAACATTGGAGACCCAGCGTGCTCACGTCTCCCTCCAAACCCAAATCAGTTGTTGAAAATCTGAGACTTTGACTAGCGGACTCTCTATCTTTCGAGCCACAAGTCAAAGCTTTGACTTCTGCTTGCTTTAGCACCCTCAGAAAATGTAAAAGCAATATTGGCCTCTTCCATCACCAGGTTCAGAAGATGATCATCCAGTCCTTAACCACCTCACACCTTGATTACTGTCACATGCTGTAATTAGCTACCACCAGGAATGTGAAAAGCAGATTGCAGATTGTTCAGAATGCAGCCGAGAGATTATTACTTCATTTGCCCAAATTCTGTTCAGTCTCTCAGCTACTTTGCAATCTGCCCTGGCTTACCGTACAGAAGAGGATCCAGTTTAAAGCATTTTGCATGGCTCACTGGATCATGAAGAATCAAGGCGCACGCAGTTTGTCATCTTTGCTTCAGTACTGTAACTTGACCAGGGCATTAAGATCTACAGACTCCACTTTTGTGGTGGTACCCCCTTCAAATTTGCCAGAAAGGGAGGATGCTCTTTTCGAGCTATAGCTCTGGAGTTATGGACAAATTTGCCCATATATCTACGGAAAACATCTAATCACCTTTGATTCAGGAAGCAGTTGAAGGCTTGGTTGGTTGCAGCCTAAGTTTCGTCTTGTTATGGGATCTTACACTAGAAGCAGGTAGCACAGTGCAGCGCTTGTGAGGGCAGCCATGCGATGTACAAATTAGTGTATAATAACATACACAGTTTTATTTCATGATTTCTTCTAATTTCTTTCACACCTGGCACAAACCTTACAAAGACTAGGAGCTAATTTAAATCTTGGCAGTATGCCTACTTTGTCGGAAAAGTTGCAGGATATACGTACTGCCAAGCTAAAGGTCCACCCACGCAATTTAAAAGACTTAGCGCCAGATGTATGAAGACCCTGTTTTGCGATTTCCTAACTGCGAATCCTTGCGACTCGTAATTAGAAAATTGCAAAATGGCATGCATGAAAGTGTGTTGAACACTTTCTGCAATTCCGAGAGGATTGCAAATGACCTACCTCATGAATATTAATGAGGTAGGTCACAATTTACGACCCCTAGGAATCGCAAAAATCACAGGGATGGTGGCCTATTGGTGTGAGCAGACCACAATGGCCGTAATTGCTTTTAAATAAAGTAATCTTTTTTTGTAAAGCAGCTCGTTTTCCTTACAGGAAAATAGGATGCTTTACAACAATAAAAATGAAAAGTTTTCCTTTAATTTTTTAAGAGCAAGCAGTGGTCAGTGGGACCACTGCCTGCTCTTAAAAAATGCTTTTACAACCATTCATAAAGGGGACCCCTTCCCATTTTCAAATGGGTTACCACCTCGCTTTATTTTAATGGTACTGGGTAATGTTGTTTTTAAACTGCCGCATTAACCCTGACTTACTGGGTATCTTCTCTGCACTTCATACTTGCTCTATCTCCCCGCCATTTCCTTCGGTCGCAACCCCGGTCCACCACAAGGGCCGGTTGAGTGAAGGGCATATTTCGACCAATCACTCGACCCCCCTGCGGGTGACGTACTTCTGGCAGGTGGCGGAAGTCGGCCCTCTTCCTCAAATCTATATTTCTTCAGCATGCCGGCTCAGACTCGCAGCGGACGCACTATCTGGGTGAGGCGCTAGCTACGCTTGCACTTGCATTATTTTAATGGTACTGTGTTGTGTTGTTTTTAAATGGCCGCAATAACCTTGACTTACTGGGTATCTTCTCTGCATTTCATACTTGCTCTATCTCCCCGCCATTTCTTTCGGTCGCAGCCCCGGTCCACCACAAGTGCCGGTTGAGTGGGGGGCATATTTCGCCCAACCACTCGACCCACCTGCGGGTGACGTACTTCTGGCAGGTGGCGGAGGTGGGCCCTCTTCCGCAAATCTATATTTCTTCAGCATGTCTGCTCAGACGCGCAGCGGACGCGCTGTTTGGGTGAGGCGCTAGCTATGTTTGAACGTGCATTATTTTAATGGTAATGTGTTGTGTTGTTTTTAAACTGCCGCATCAACCCTGACTTACTGTGTATCTTTGCTGCACTTCATACTTGCACTATCTTCCCACCATGTCCTTCGGTCACAGCCCCGGTCCACCACGGCCAGTGCCGGTTGAGTGGAGGGCATAATTCGACCCATCACTTGACCCCCCTGAGGGTGACGTACTTCCGGCGGGTGGCGGAGGCGGGACCTCTTCCTCAAATCTGTATTACTTCAGCATGCCGGCTCAGACGCGCAGCGGGTGCGTCGAAGGCACGCCTAAGCCCGTCAGGGCCCATCTGTGCCTGTACGTCACAACGCGCCAGGACCCCTGGCCCTGGGCCCCTACAGATTCACACTCACTCTAGGGAGCGCTTGCTTGCCTTGTTAGACAAACTACCCTGTGGTAACCACATTCTGCACCCTGACACCCCATAAATGCAGTTTAAAAGAGTGGGTTCAGAGCTAAGGTGGCCCTTGTGTCCCCTTTTGGGGCCCCTAGCTCCACACATATTAATATCTTCAGTCTGAACTGCAGGTCTTTAGTAAAACACCATATAGAAATATTCGATCTTCTCCAGGACCTCACACCGGATATACTCTTCCTAACGGAAACGTGGCTAACCAATGACTCTGTGGCAATTCCTGCTCTGGCCCTCCCCTCAGGTTACTCTATGTTAGCAAAGAATAGATCCTGTAGCAGGGGAGGGGCAGTGATATTTAAATCTGCCTTTTCCTGCACTTTCTCACCACAAGACATCCCTGACTGTGAATGTGCATTGTTTAAAATCTGTCTATCACATAATTTTACTTTTACTGGGCTTCCTATTTACCATCCTTTAGGGCTGGCCAGGGCATTCCTAGAAGCCCTAGCTCTCTTTACATCTACCTTGGCCCTAGAGGCAGCCAATTTTAGTATCATGGGCGGCCTTAATTTACACCTGGAACGCCGGGACTCCCAGGAGATCACTAACTTCCTGGGGGACATGGAGGCCTGCCAATTAACTCAACTAGTAGTAGGCCCATCACATCTCGCAGGCCACCTACTGGATCCTGTATTTCCGAATATACGCTCCCTTAAAGTCCAAGCTCCTCTACCGCTAACTTGGACGGATCATTTTCTTATCCATGTGAGCTTTGGACTAGCCGGTGCTCCTTTGCAGATTCCCTAACTTATTTCCATGAAACAACCCTGGCACAAATTGGATGCCCTTAGCTTTGTGTCCAGTTTAAAAGCATCTTGCCCTGTATGGCCCACTGACCTGGAGGAAGCGGACAGAGCCTGTAGGAGCTAGATTAACAACTCACTTGACCACTGTATCCCTAAGAAACTGACCCGTGTCAAGCGCATGCAATCGCATGCTTGGTATAATGAGACCCTAAAGCTGGAAAAAGAAAACAGTGTAAATCTCTGGAACGTATCTGGAGACGTACCTATGACCCCATAGCTAAAAAAAAATTACAGACAGGCGATTAAAGCCTACCACAAACTTGTTCAAAATTCTAAAGCTGCATTTTATACCAATTTGATTACATCGAGTTCCAACCCCTCTAAAACCATTTTCTCTCTCATAAATGACATGACAAAACCCCTAGCAGGAACTAACAATATCATATCCACTGACCTATATTGTGAAGCTGTGGCTGCTACTTTATCAATAAAGCTTAGACTATTTATAAGACACTCAATGTAAGAAGGGTGGGAAACATGGCCATCTAACTGCGCATCTGATCTCCCCTACTCGCTACAAGATATACCACCTATGTCTTGTAAAGACATGGACACCTTGTCAAATAAGGTGAAATAAGGTTCCCCTGATGACCCTGCAAAACCCGATACCTTCAGGAAATTCCAAGATTCTATCTTGACGGAGGGCAGGGAACTGATCAATAGATCACTTCAGTCATCAGTGCTTCCTAAATCTTGGAAACACGCCAAGGTGGTTCCACTACTGAAATAGCCATCACTGGATGCATCTGCTCCAGAGAATTTCCGGCCTATCTCCCTGCTCCCTTACCTGGCCAAGGTCATGGAATCCCATATTAACATCATCCTGACCAAGTATCTGGAAGAAAATTAGATTCTGGACAGGTCACAAAGTGGGTTCCGGCTTAAAAACAGCACAGAATCTGCTTTGTTGGCAGTTACAGAGCAGTTGAGGGTAGTGCTGGATGAGGGCAACACCTCAGTACTGGTACTACTCGATATGAGTGCAGCCTTCGACACGGTCTCCCAGGAGATTCAGCTCTAACTGCTCAGGGAGATTATGGTCAGCCGCATGGCCTGGGCCTGGTTGGCATCTTTCCTATCTGATCGCCCTTTCCAAATCCACACCCCTCCATGCCAGTCCAGTGCTTACCCCTCAGCAGTGGCGTCCCTCAAGGCTCTGCCCTGAACCCCACGCTTTTAACATGTATGTCCGCCCTTTAGCCCTCCTGGGTAAAGCTCGGGAGATTAATATGATATCTCACGAGGGCGACACGCAGCTGCTATTCACTTTCTCCAATACCCCAGCCCAAGACCAACTGAAATTCCGGAAGTATGTTTTGGCTATTTCAGTTTGCCTGGGGAAAAACTACTTCCAACTTAATTCCTCTATAAAGGAGGTGCTTCTGGTTGGTAGAGACCCTCATAAATGGGACTACCAGTGGTGGCTTGCTTCCCTGGGTCCCCCTCCCCAGCCGAAGAGTGTAGTCAAGAACCTAGGGGTCCTGATGGACAATTCCCTCTCCTTCGAACTGCAAGCCAAAAAAGTGGCAGGTACATGCTTCGGCCACCTACGCGGGCTGAAACCCATCTTGGGCTTTTTTGATGCGCCCATCTGTCAAGTGCTCATTCAATTGGTGGTCTTGTCACATCTTGATTACTATAATGGACTTCTACTGGGTGTGAACAAAACGGTTATGAAGAGACTGCAAAGGGCACAGAATGCGGCTGCCCACACACTCTGCGCCCTCCCTAAGCATTGTCACACCTCCCATCTTCTGTGCCACCGACTTTGGCTGCCGATCGAACTGAGAATTCATTTCAAAACTCTATGCACCATCCACAGGATCCTATATGGTCAGAGTCCCCAGATTCTGCAGGGGCTCTGCACACCATATGTTCCAACGCGAGCACTGCACTCCTAGGGTGTGCAGGAGCTGAGCGGGGTGCACTCATTTAGGTCCTTGGCCCCAGTCCTTTGGAACTCTATTCCAATCTTGGCACGCAGCACATAAAATCATTGGGCATTCAAAACACAGATTAAAACCTGGCTATTTTCCTCCAACTAGCTGGGCGATGCCCGCGAGCTGCACTTCTGCTCCCTGGGCTTTAGAATGTAGGCATTTACTTGCTGTCTTTCCATCTGGCCAGCTGCCATCATCTATTGCTACTCGTCCGCAAGCGCTGAGATGCCCCGTTACTGGGGCAGCCATGCGCTATATAAACATTTTTAACATAACATAACATAACGTACTTAAAGTAGGTTGAAAAATGCAAATGTTTTGCGACCACATTTTGGTCGCAAAGGATTCATGCATACTGATGCGATTCAGTATTAGGAAGGGACGACCTAAACACAACCCTTCCTAATACCGAATCCCAAACCTAAATTGCGCTTTGGTAACATGTTACCGAATTCCAATTTGAGTTTGGTACATGTGAAAACCCTTTTTTAGATTCACAAACGGGCCGATTCTGTGAATCAGCCCGTTTGCGAACCCAAAAATGGTTGATACATGTAGCCCTTAGGGTTTATTAATCGTGGAGACTACCATGTGGAATAAGAGCCTTTGGCGACAGACCTCTAATTCCGCCCTCCTAATTTCAATTGGCAGAATTGACAGAGTTTTTCCTGCGAGGAAAACTCTGGTGGTAAGAGGCAGTGAAAACTGTTAAAGGCACCCTCGCCATGTGAAAGGAATCCCATGGCGCTAAGAGCATCTTCTTTTTTATTTTCAAAAAGAAAACTCAGCTTCCGGACTTGAACACCACAAGTGATAACATGATAAGATTGATAAGGGTTATTGATGAGGCAATATGTTATCAAAACATCTTTGTGCACGTATTTTTAACTATCTATATTACTATGGCCTAGTTTTCACTCCTATAGATCTAATTCATGGTTAATTTATTATTTATACTATGCAGCAATAACATAATTGTTGGTTCGCTTGTATTGTGGTTGTTCTTCCCCATATATAAAAATCAGTAAAAACTTTAAGAAAATAATTCACTTTTCTAAGATTCATCTTCATTATTGCCTGCTCCCCTCCTACCCTGATGTAGATGGTATGTTAACCCACACCATTTTTCCTGATCTTCAATGATATCTTGAGATGCCAATGAGAAATGAGTGTACATTAATATTCTGAAAAATAGGGTTTTAGTAAAAATGTGGGACCTCATTTGTGAGTTTTTGTCGTAGGGCAACGCAAGAGGAATTCCTGCTGTGCTGCCATAGGGCAAAAGAAAAGGGCAGGAATGTGCTGTATCTATCAGATTTAATTATAGACGATTTGAAGTATGGCTATTTATATTGTTCAAAAACTTTTTTTTAAATAAGTTTTTGTATTTAGTATTCTGATCTGGTTGCACATGCAATCTTCATTCTTGACAGAGCATGTTGCAGTGTCATCTCTTTGTTTTCTGTCTAAAAGTCCCATTAGGATACACAACTTGCAGTCACACTGAGCCACAATATTGACAGTGTATTCTATGTAACTTCTGTCTCCACAGCCTAGGCTGACCTGCTTCTTGCTCATTTCCACATCTTTGCAGCAGGAACATTTGCGTGCCATTCTTTGTGTTGCCATAGCATTCCTGTTCTTTTTCCCTGCTCTGGTGCTCACTGGGCTGTTGTGCAACAGCACCTTTGCACCATGGTGAAGGGTGCTTGCCTTGCGGGGTGATTGTTTTTCTGTAGGAAAGAAAGCCTTCCTGCAGGAAAACAATCACAAGGGGCGTTTTCCTCTTTCTATGTGTGCTGCAAAGTACAGCACAAATAGAAAAGAAAAAAACAAAAAGAAATAAAGATATTTTACCTCATTGTACCTCCCTTACATCTCCCCGGGGAGGCGTAAGTTTTTGGCGCTGCCTCAGCGTTACAGTTTCTTGTAAATATGGGGCACTGCCAAAAAGCAATGATGTTGCTGGGAACGCCACCAGCAACACCCATTGCACACCCCCTTAATGCAGAAAACTGTGTTAAAGGAAACAATATTAACAAGGCAGCATTAAGCCCTAAAAAGTGGCTTAGTGCTGCTTGGTAAATTTGGAGCAGACCCCTGCACCCCAGAGCATTGCAAAAAGTGACACACCGGTGGCACACATGGCTTATACATAAGCCCCTTTCTTTAAGGGTAACACTAGAAGTGTATGTCTAAGCAAAAGAACGAACAGGATGCCTGTACTATTTTCAAACTGATGCTCTTTGCTAATCTAGTTCCAAGAATATCCTATCATGATTCAATCTACTAAGTTTTTTGCAGTTCAAACTTTGAATTTAAAGGCTTTAGTCGGTATCTCAGGTAAAGTTTATGATCTTGAACAGTTTGAGTAAATTATAGATCCATACTATTCTGAACATGTACAGCCCTTGTCTTGACTGATTTTATGTGTACAATTTCACTTCCTTGTCATGCACGTTTGGTACAAACAGGTGCACTATGCCTTCACAGTAGTACCAGGAGCGGTGGGTGCAGGTAAGCGCGGCAGGGTGGGGGGAGTCCACAGCGGACGATAAGGAATAATTCAATTTAAAAAAAAGAAAAAGACTTACCTTGTGCTCACCGCATCGCTGACTCGGCAATGCGGCTAGCGCAAGGAAAGTGGTTTTCTTTTTTTAAATTGAATTTTGATCGTCAAGGTTTTTCGACTCTCCCAACCCTGCACTACCGCACTTACTTGCAACGGCCGCTCCTGACTCGTACATAATTTGAGCAGTCAGCGTTTGTGTCATGAAGAATGTCATTCAATAAACTAATTTTGTATTAAAACAGATGGTATCAAGAATCAATCATTACTCCTAGGTTTGGAGGCATACATATGATTAAAACATTCAATAAGATATTGCTTAATTTCCTTTTTGTTCCTTGATTTAGACAGAGTGCTTTTTTAGCTCAGATTTTAATTTACAATCTCAAAGAAAACCACATTTTTTGCAATAACAGAGTTTGTTTAGCCTGATATTCATGTTACGTAAAATATTGACAGAGTGATTTCTGGATAGAATATCAGACTCCAGGACGTCTCCTGCCAGAGCGGCATGTCAACTAGAAATGTATAGGGGGGGGGTGAGGGGGGGGAATTTTTCTTCAAAATGAAACAAAATAAGAACACGAAAATTACTGGGTATGCGTTCAGGTAAACAACTGTAAACAACAATGCTTTACCATGATATGACATGCACTAATGAGACGTGAGTATGTGGAATGCTTCACCCTAAGATGTACTGTGTCATAATCTTCTAATAAAAATGTGTTTTAAAAAAAAACTGTTTGTTTAACATGGATCTTTATGCAGCCTTCGGAAACTTGTCTAAGATGTACCTTTTCAACTTAGCAACATGCTACATCGGCAGCCCACCTATTTTTTGTGTCTCGTTTTACAATTACATGAACAGTTGTAGTGGTCCATCTAGGTACACGTTTGCCAAGACTTGTTTTCTTTAAAGATAGTGGTATTGCTGATCTTGTCGAATTTGCTGCTAAAAGAAAGTCCATTCCTCCAGTGGAATTACTTTTGCTATTCTGTACAATACTCGTGGGAATTAAGCCAGAAGATTATCCCTACCACATAATCCTCCAATAGAGAATGCCCCACGTCCTCCATACATCACAGGATATCTTCTGAACTAGAAGTAAATCAATCTGATGACTGCAAATATTTAGAGAGCGAATGATCAGGCACTGCTCATGGATGAATCTCAAACTGAATCCTATGCTGGTGATGCTGCAAACAAGTTGGTGTTGGATGTTTTCACTGTGTACGTAAGTGGCTCTATTTTACAATAACAGTTTGTAAGGCAGGAAGTATTGCTATGGTCTTCTCATTTTCCTGGTTCTATCTATCTATCTATCTATCTATCTATCTGTCTATCTATCTGTCTATCTATCTATCTATCTATCTGTCTGTCTGTCTGTCTGTCTGTCTGTCTGTCTGTCTGTCTGTCTGTCTGTCTGTCTGTCTGTCTGTCTGTCTGTCTGTCTATCTATCTATCTATCTGTCTGTCTGTCTGTCTGTCTGTCTGTCTGTCTGTCTGTCTAGCTACCAATCTATCTTTGTTCGAATCGTCACTTCATGAGCATTAATTATCACTTGTGTAGAGGCATATATTGTTGGCACTGTCTATGCTACCATTCCTCGTAGGGGTCATGAAGTCAGAATGAGGAGAAAGTAAAAAGGGTTTGAAGTTGTAACTTTTGCCCTTTTCCCAAGTCCCATGCCTTAGAAAAAGTCTGATGAGGCTAAGGGACGAACAAGAGGTTACCATTATGACACGGTCGTGGATGTGCATTGAGTCCAATCTGCTACTGCTATATTAAGGTTAATAGATTCCTATGCGTGGAAGTCACACCATTCACTGTATTTGTCTTACAATAATAAAACGATGAAATCACAGAGTAATTTGGCTCATGAAACTGACACTTTAAAGATGCAACTGGTTTATTCATCACAGAAATTTTTGACAAGCAGAATTAAAAACAAAAATAAAAAGCACGCTCCTTTTAAGTAACAGGTAAGAAACAGCACTAATTGAAAACCATGAGATAATTTCTAAACCTTAGATAAGCACTGGTAGTGAAATTTTCGATTAAGAGTAATTTCAATATGAGTACTTCCTGCTGGAGGAACTGCCACTATCATCCCAGGTTTTCACATAATCTTTTTAGAAGGAATTTTGTCAGGCCTGTTAGGCAAAGGGAATAAGCATGCGATCATGCCAACTATTAATTACCCGCCTCACAGGTGAAAATCCGGGTCTGCTTAACTATTCATATAACACTGGTTCATTGTAAATAATGGCAAAGAAACCACATATTCCTACGTTTGTTTTGAATGTACCATGCTCCAATGTTCACACTTGCCATGGGCAACTACTGACTTGTAACACCTAAGAACGGGACCTTGGCTAATACCAGAGCTAGCACAAATAATTGTCATACCTAAATCGGTACATTGTATGTTTGCATTTGTTTTAGCACTACAGCCCGGTTCTAAAGTACCTCTTATATGGTGTTTGTCATTGGCTAGGAGAGAGAGTACCTTCCAAGGTGTGAGTTAGTCCTCATGAAGGCAACTGAATCTGAACTAAAAATCTGTAATTTGAAGAAAATTCTTCCAGCCTGCACATATTGTCACAGCTCAGAAACACTATTTTAATACGAATACATCGTGCAAGTAATTTTATTACAGCAAAGCTTAAATCAGATATCATCACCTTACGACCTCAGTTGTTGGTAAGCAAGAAACACTAAGGAGGAACATTTTTAATTTTAGAGACGATTTTAAGGAGGGCTATTTATATTGTTTGAAACATTCATTTTAAAGCAGTTTTTGTATTCAGCATTCTGATCTGGTTGCAGTCGTGACCGAGTATGTTGCAGTGTCGTCTCTCTTCGTTTTCTATTCCGAAGTCCCATTAGACCACACATTCGGCAGTCACGCAGTCGCACTTAGCCACAGAATTGACAGAGTAGTCTATGTAACTTCCGTCTGCACAAAGTAGGCTGACCTCCTTCCTGGTCATTTCGACCTCTGTGCAGCAGGAGCATTTTCGTTCCATGCTTTGTGTTGTCAGAACATACCTACAAAGCAACATCAAAGTGAGAATGAAAAGTTATGTGAAGAAAAATTCCAGAAATTATCAGATTAATTACGTTGGTTTAAGGCGGACACATTCAGTTGCAGCAACATTTCACACAATAAAATGATGCCCAGCTTTGTTCGGTGGTTTTCGAAGAACTTTAAATTAATTTAATTTTGCTAGAGAATTAAGAAGATCATGTTTATATGTGTTGTATTTTAGGGATGTGTTTTCACAATGATTTTTCAAAATGCGGTGGTTTTAAAGTTCCTACAGAAGGCATTGTCTTACATGAAGGGTTCTTGCTAAAGAAATGTTTTTACATCATGATATTTAACTGTAAACTCCTAAAATGGATTATATGTAGTCTTGGCCAACCCAAATCTGCTCAAACTCAAATCAGCTATTGTTTAAGGTGATTTAAGGTTCCACAAACTAAAAAATGTCATAGAGATTCCAGGCTTGGTATTCCACCTCAGATACAGTAACTTATATATTCAGTTGAAGCTGCCTCAGTACATCACTAGTAAAAGAAGAGCAACCGAGGTTGGGGGCGTGCTGTCGGTGCTGATTAAGGTGCTTGCTTTTTATGTTGACAGAAAGTGAACACTGTCCGAATTGGGGCCGAGTTCCCTCCCCACCAACTATATGGTCTACTGAGCTGATTTAGAGTGGGGAGGCCCATAAGTGTGATGATGGCGGAGACCACTCTATCTTTGTTGTATTGAAATCCCTCTGACGGCCCGAGTAGAGTAAGGGATGTCTGAGGCTTGGCTATCCACCTGCCTACCTACCTAATTTAGATGGGCAGTTTTTCAGCCAAATTTCAATGCCCGTCCCTTCCAGGAAAAACCTGGCGGTAATGGGCATTGAAAAGTGCTCAATGCCCCCTTCGCCATAAGAGAAAACTCCCATGGAGAGGGAGGCATTTTTTTTATAATTTTCATAACGAATATTCCGCTTTTGGATTTTCTTAATGAAAATAAAAAAAAGTTGTACATTTGACATACAGCGTCAGTCACATATACAGTGAATTTCCAGGAAGAGTCATGAAGGGGGTTCCTGAAAATTCAAGAGATGTCTGCACAGGCAGTGGACATCTTGAAATACGCCAGTTGGAGTGCCCTCCACCATGGTGATGATAATGATTCCATATCCGCTGGTATATAAATCAACCCGTTACTTATTGAGGTAGGTGGGAGGCAGAAAGAGGAGCAATGCTTTCACGTCATGCCAATTTGTTTTCCATTGTAATAATTGTCGTTTTTCCAAAGAGTAAATTAGTATTAGCACTGGGAAAAATGACACTGTATTTAATAAAAAAAAAAATACAATACTTACCTGCGGGTGTTTTGGCGGGTAAAATGAGGGCAGGATTTAGATTGTGGTGTTAACAGAAAAAACTCTGATTTGTGGAGTAGGAACTAACTCTTGAGGAGAATATTTCAGCTCAAATTTTCTCACCATTAGATATTATGAAGTAGGAACTTCTGCCAGTGGATTCCCATCCGTAGTTAGCAGGCCCTCTACAAACTGGAAGTCTTTTCCTTACAGAAAAAGTCTAAACCAGGCCTTTAGGCTGGGAATGGGACTGCCTCTAAGAGTGTGATAGTAAAGCAGTACATGTTAACAGGACTGGCACTGGGTTCCTCATCTCATTCACCTTCTTCTGCCTCTCTAAGATCTCTACAGACTGGAACAATGCATGGGAATGCACGCCACTACATTTCCCTATCAGTGCTGCTCTGTGCAGATCCATGCGGACAGGGAACTCCGGGGCATGCTGACAGACTCTTTCTTTCATAGTGGTGCCAGTTCTTTATTCTGAATGAGAGCAGGTAAGCTTAACTATATATGTGAGAAAGTGCATTTTTTGCATACTCAACCACCATTTTTTTTTACTTATATTGCTGCTTTTTTAAACTTTGCACTCTGGGACACCACCGTCCAGGCCCCAGGATATGCTCTCTGACCTCTAAAACATAGTAAAATTAGCTAATAAACAATTGATGTATTTACTTTTACAGTAAATCCATAGTATATGGTGCACTAGTGGCATGGAAAGCTAAATGTCACCTATGAACTACTACACTTGTTGCACCATCTTGTAGCGTGGCCAAAAAACATGGCTTCGGGCCAACCTGTGTAGCTTTTAAACGTACAGGCTAACCTTTTTGACAGTAAGGAACCCTGCTTCGGAATATTAAATATGTCATCCCTTAGCAGTCCACATGGTAAGATGTCTAGTTTTTAAAAGTGGCACTTGGGAGACTTCAATCTTGACATGTAACTGCTGTGATTAGCAACAAAAAAGCTATTTTCCTTGTGAAGACCTGTAGCTGTCCTATAAGAAATACTAAAGTGCTGAATAAAATAATAAGTCTACTAACTTTGGATTAGGATAAACTACAGAGGCAATTAAACTACTAGTTTTAATATTTCTTTAAAAAAAGAAATCATTGGTGAACTCTGATCTTTTGTAAATACTTAAGAGTTGACTTTTAAAAAGTTATACTTTATCTGCTTGAGTCTCCATTGGCTGATGAGCATTAGCTTGCTGGCAACTGGCCCTGCCAGTGCTTCCCCATATGGGGTGTGAAAACAACATCTGAGAAAAAAAATGTTTTAGGCCTTTCCACTGGAAAACCTGGGTGAAAAATAAGAGTGACAGCAATTTTGCTCAATAAGCTCATCCCTGCCAACACGATTAGTAAGACTTGGACCTGGAATTATGAGCACATTTGCATAGTCTTTAGCAAATATAATTAGGAGTTAACTGCTGCATGATGCCACTTCACTGAGATTCCTTCTCATGTCTCTTGGGAACAGTCCAGCCCGAACTGCCAAGCCAGATTCTCCTTGGGCCGGAAACAAGCATCTTAGTACTGGTTTCTGGTTCACCCCTCATCAGCCAGGATAGCTTGAATCCAGTGGCATATGCGTGTGCTTGCGGACTGACAGGGCTCACAGTAGCAGGAAGGCCCATGCGGTGACTTGTCAGTGTGTTGAGCAAATGGTAGGAGCCCACGTTTCTTTAGAGTCAGAGTAGAGGGAAATGGCTGCTCTTGCACCCCTTTCAGAGTCACCCATACAAATGGGCAGCCCTGTGCGCACGAGAGAACAAGTAGGGCCTGTTTGCTTGAGTTGACTCGTGCTTCAGGTCAAGCAGAGGGTAGAATGTAAATTGCACCATTCAAACTCCAGAAATTCACCTCTCTAGTGAAATGCAAAGCATTAACTAATACATTAAAAATAAGCAAAATAGAAATAAGTGATTTCACCGTCGCTGAACAGAGTTTTTGCCGAGCTCCGTGCTCCAATCAGAGCACTAAGTGTGGCAAACTCTGCTAACGATAGCGGAGTTTACCACCCACGACTAGTTTTAAAATGTATACATTTTTTAAAAGGTTTCTTACCTATTTTTTAATGGGAGAAATATCACAACAATCTTATGAGTGAATGATTGATAAGGGATATCTCATGGATTGGGTTCATTTATATATGGTGATGTGGATTTTGCTTGGTTCCTTATGTTAATGATTGTAGACCTCAGGTGTAAAACAATTTGAAAAATAAACTTGAAACTTAAATCATTTTTTATAGCGGAGGATGTGGGGATTGCTCATTTCCCTAAATACACCCCTGGCTGCTTCACAAGCTCCCTTAAGGGACAGCAAGAATCATTTTTGTTGGATTTGCCTCAGAATCCCGCACTGTGGTGTAGTTTGCAATAAGGCAAACAGGATGTGCTCCAAAAGTGGGAACATTTGTCCTTGAAAAAGTGTTCCTTGTGGTTAGGAAGTGTTCAGCCTGACGGCTACCCACTGGCTTGTGAATTCTACAAAAGTGGCACCTCATTTACCACTAAGAACACTCTCTGGACCTGCAGAAGAAGAAAAGTGGGCTCACACTTCTGTTAAAAATGTGTGTGGAAACCTAAAGGGCCGAACCTGCCCCCACTAGTACCCAAGACTAAAAAGTTGTCTATAAGGGTCAACTGGCCGATGTCCTGTGTATCTTTAGGGACATAACAAGTTGAAACTGGTCTCTTTTCCGAAGTGCCCCCCAGACTGGTAGCAAATGGACCCTGCTGTTGGTCTCTCCTGGTGTGAGTCCTGGCCCCTACATACTCTTATTGAGGTTTTGGGAGCCTTTAGAAGTGACCAAGAGTAGCTGCTCAAGAAACCCTGAAAAGTAAGCACTCATAAAATATTCAAGCTTCCAAGACATCTGGAGCTTGAGGAGGACCTTGCAGCAGCAGGGGTCAATTTCAAGAGGAATTTGTTCGAGAGAGCTCCAGGCTTGCCCTTTCGGTGTTTTTTGAGACCGCCATGCACAGTTTATAATCACTGATGCCATTTCAAATGTTGGAGTGATGTCATAGAACATGTAATAAGTGATGTATATTTATTCATAATCTTTGCATGGCGACCGCGCAAGTTATAGTTACTTGGGTAAGTATTACTGGTGAATTTCAGTGGTTTTGTTTAATTAAAACTGTTTTATTTTATTACATTTTTCAACTAACTATAATGTCCCTTTAACCTTTATTTTTTGTGTGAAATGTAAAGATATGTTTACAGTTCCTAACTGTAACTACGCTTTAACCTTTGCTATTTTCAGTGAATTTCTGTTTTTTTTTTTATGTGAAGTCATATTTTATTACCATACATAAAGGCAACCCCCCCTTGGACACAGGGCCTATGCCCAACCCCCGACAGGCAGCCAACACTCTGCTGTGCATAGCGAAAAGTGGGGGTTGGCTTTACGTATGGTGATAAATACCCTTCCCACCTAATGTGCCGTTAAGACAAATAATTGAAAAAGTCGTACGAAAGTTATCGCTCTGCAGAGTGGTTTGGGAGCTGTCATTATAAGGAAAAATCCTTATTTAACAAACAATGGGGCATATTATCCAGAATGGCGTTACAATTATCGCCGCTTTAGCGGCAGAAAACTGCAGCTCAAACGGCGATCATGGGCTTGATAATATGCTCTGGAGAATTCCAATAGAAGCCCAGGTTGACAACAGAACCTGGGCTTCTATGGGAATTCTCAAGGGCATATTATCAAGCCCATTATCGCTGTTTTAGCAGCAGCTTTCTGCCGCTAAACCGCCGATAATTTTTAACGCTGTTCTTGATAATATGCCCAAATATTCGGGAGTAATCCTGCTACACCAAACTCTAAATAGGGCCCTATGTTCTCTGAGGGGTAATAACTTACAGCCTGATTCATGTACGGGCCGTTTTGCGTGTCCCTAATAGCGAATCATAGCGATTCGCTATTGAGGACACGCAAAACGGCATTCATGTAGGAATTGCTACTTAAATAGCGATTCCTACATGTTCTTTATTTGCGAGTAGCAATTTGCTACTCGCAAATACTCCCCATTCATTCCTATGGGCCAAGAGGCCCATTGGAATGATTGGGGATTTGCGAGTAGCAATTTGCTACTCGCAACTGAGATAGCGATTTTAAGGGTGACAGGGGTGTCCAAAGGACGCCCTGTAGCACCCCTAAAATGCACTTTTGGACAGGTGTTGCGCACACACATGTCCAAAGGACATGTGTGTGTGCTACATGCAACTTTGAAAAATGCTTTTAAAAGCATTTTTCTGAGTTTATGCTATTTACCGACAGGTCTGACCTGTCGGTAAATAGCGGCCCCAAAAGTCCAAAATCGCTATTTTGTTGTGTGTCATGAATAGCATTTAAGGAATCTCTATTAGAGATTCCTTAAATGCCATTCCACGCAAATATGCGAATTCTTAAATAGCGATTTTTGCATTTGGTATCATGAATACCAAATGCAAAAATTGCGCTCGCAAAGGGCCAGATTCTGAGAATCTGGCCCTTTGCGAGTGCAATTTAGCTACATGAATCAGGCTGTTAGAATCATCTCACAATATGGTGTTCTTTTGAGAAACTGTGGCGCAGTGGTACATGTCTGGCAAGATTGCACAATGGCGAATCTTCTTCCATGAAATTTATGTTGATGATACAACAATACGATTTAAAGACTGCAATAAACAGAATTAATAAACTTACAGTAGAATGTATTTTGCTGTTTACAATTGACTCGAGGTATTCTTTTGTAAAAATGTTGGGTGCTTATCAGAAGAAGGTGATGGTGTTGTGGGAATGGTTGTTATATCAAACCTCTTAATGCACCCATCTTTACTGTTTCGAATGGCATAAAGCACACTACCCCAGTAGTATACTGGTGCTGAGATGGAGATGCATTAAAAAAAGCTAGAAAATTAAATTGGGCTTAAGAGCCTTCATGCTGGCTAAAAGGTGGGGTTTCTGTCTCACGGCTAAAAGCTGTTGCTTCCGTGATTTGGCTCCATGAATTTGAAGGACCAACGTCTCTTCTTACTTTTTTGCAGGTATTTGCAATAACAGTTGTCTCTTGTAGCATAAAGGTCGAGCAGACTTGTACAATGAGTTTAAATTAGCCTGGGATGAATTGCCAGATCCGTGCAAAGGCTTTGTGTATAAGGCTAAGGCGCCAGGCTGAAGTCTCTGCTTCACAGGCAGCCAATGAAGATTCCTTTTTAATGAAGCCTAACAGAGCAGACCAGACAAACTGCTGCATTGCGTACACCTTGCAGCTTCACCACGAGTTCCACCCTCATGCCAAGAGATAAGCTGTGACTGGAGCAGGCTTGGAGGTTGCACGGGAAGAAACAATCATGGAATGCATATTGCATACATTTAAGTCGTCTTCTTAGCAGATGGACGATTTGGTAACTCGAGCTGCAGTCTGCACTGATTTGAGTATGCAGAGTTACATCATTGTCAAGGAGGATTGCAAGGATCATGCTTTTAGGAGGGAATGAGCGTCATACCTCGTGCTCAATATGTTTTGTGCCAATGAATTAATTTAAGTCTGTTGGGATTAAACTTCAAAAATTGGAAGCCGGCTAATGTTGGACCACTCTCACGAGCTGTGGGCTAGGAAGGAATTAGGTTTCTGATCTCGACAGTCAATGTTCTGAGCACCACCTGCTTAGGAATAAGACACAGGAGTGAATCACTGTAATCAATACTAGAAAATAGACTTTGATAAACATGGCAGTTGGGGAGGGTTGTTGAGGCAATCCAAAGGGTACTTGAGTGTGTGGTCTGTGATAACATCGTCAAATTCGAACTATTCGAGTCTTTCATCTAAGGATGAACCAAACCCTCTGAGTCCAGAGACGCTTATCCCTACTTCTTTTACTAAAATAACGACTATATGGCCACCAACTGCATTTATTGCTCTGGAGAGATCTAAAAAAATAGAATGGCCTATGTCTAAGTCGTGTTTCAAGTCTTCTGTGGTGAGAAGTCTGGCCAAATCACTGCCTCAAATCAACCATTTTCCTAAAACCGTTTGATAGTTGCCAAGTAACTAATTTCTCTAGTGCTAATCTCTCTGGTGCTTTGCTCAGTGCAGGGAGGAGCATGATTGGGTGATATCTGGAAGGATATTTTCAGTGAGGAAGACTTTTGAATTGTAAGTGAAAACAAACCCATTCTTCTAAGTAGAAGACACTAAAACAGCAAAAAGCATTTATAGATGAGAAGAAGCAATTGATGCACAAAGCACAAAAAGATCCAAAAGCAGCGGAAATAACAAAAAGAAGGAAAACAGGGGTTACGGCAAGGGACCAGAAAAGTACAAAAAAACAGCACAGAGGGTTAGAGATAAGAGGAGAAGCTGAGCATGGAGAGCCTGGGAATCTGCGTTTGAAAATAAGAATGAAAGTAAATAAGAGTTATATGAGAGAGTAATATATAGAAAGTAGAAACGTTGTGCAGAGGAGTGAATAGAAAGGGCTTCATAGTGCTAGATCCATGGTCCTTCATGAAATAACCAGTGACAGATGTTTTCCAAACAATTGAATGTGTGTATCATCGCGTTCCCAAACCCCATCTTTGTCTGGTACCCTCGGCCTGCTGCCACTTACATTGAAGAACTCATGCAGGGCCCTTGGCAGTAGCCTACTTCAACGACGCTGGTGCAGGAGTTGTACGTGACCTCGACTGGCATTGTCAGCAGCGAGCACGGTTTAGTTACATTCACTGAAAGAAAAAAAGAGAAAATCAGTGTAGGTCCATCATTGTGCTGAAATGGGACTGTCATTCAAAGGGAATTCCAAGCACATAATGAGCACATGCACTGTTTGCAGCACGAAAAGCTGTTGTGAGACAATCACATTCATGGGTAAGGTGTGAACCATATGACACTGGGTGTTGTTGACCTTCCCATATAGAAAGGAGCAGACTAGACTGCCTCACAGATAACAGTCAAATGGAAGCTCAAAGTACTCTGTCCGCTGGTTATCGGTGCCTTATCTTGAATAAGCACTATGCTTCAATTTGTATGGTTGGTTTATCTCTAGTTCACCATCTCTTAGAACTAGAATCACTGGGAGGTAATTCTTGTCTGTGAAATCTGGTAGAGCCTCGGATTTGTGAGCATTAATAAAGAAAAAGATGGACTTACTGCTCACATAAAGGAAGTATAGAAGATTATTTGTTAAGTACCCCAGTTTAAACTGTTTAGAGGTTTAAGGTGTTTTAGTTAGTAGACCTTTTAACATCCATCTAGGATTTATTTTTTAATTCCTAAAAAAGTCAAAACTACTTTAATGCCATGACTGAGGCAGCAGGTCTTTCACAGGAGCTCAACCTGGGCCCCTAACAAAAACGTAGGTTGGTCAAACCTAAGGCCCTCTGCCAAGCATGGAAACTTGCCATGGGGTCTAAATCCACTAAAGCTCATCTGCAAACATTGCTTGCAGAAAGGAATAGAACCATGGCAGGTAAAGAAGCCTCTAATGAGATGGAGGAAGGGGATGCTGAAGAGGACGATGATTCTATCAGCAACCCCACTAACATCAATACCACTGATTGTGCCCCAGAAGAAGTCGGTAGTAAATATGCTGATCTTCAAAAACAAGCAAAGAGGATAGCACTGGAGGCTTTACTTGTGGAAATAGAAAAGGGTAAAAGATGATACTTTTGACTCTAAGAACCCCAAAGGTATTCTCACCAAACATGTAGAGGGTAATGGTATCACCAAATGGTGTACAGCCTTTGAGAGGGCTTGTAAAATGAGGAAACACAGCTGGAATTATTGTGGCTCTCTACTCTGGGACCTTTTTCTTTAGGAAAGTGCATGGAAAGGCTCCTGACACTGGAGTCCTATCACTTCATGAAGGATACCCTGATTGAGGGCTTTAATCACCATTGAGGATTACAGGATCAGCTTCAGGGAGACTAGCAAAGCCTCAAGTTAGACCTGGTAGATTTTATTGACTTCTCAGTGAAAACGCTAGGTAGATGGTTAAAAGATTACAAGGTGCAATACTATGATGAGTTTTATAGCCTTCTTGTGACACAATATCTGTTAAGTAACTGTGTTTCTGGAAGATTGCATCAGTACCTGGTAGAATTAGGCCCAATTTCTCCTTAAGCACTGGAAAAGAAGTCTGACCACTGGTTCAAGACTAGGGTAACCAAGATAACTCATTGTGGGGAAGACTAAAAGAAAAGGGTTACTAAGCCCCCCAAGGGAAATATGGGGACCAGTCCAAATATATAAACGAAGAATCTTCTAAAGGCCCCCAAAACTGGTTCAGGAGTGTGGGCTATTAGACAATACAGACACCATGGGTGGGTACCAGGGTAAGAACTAGTATCAGAAGAAGGTTTGATGTTTTAATTACATAGCCAATGGGCACCGAACTGGAGACCTTATCTGTCCCCCAAAAAATCCCCCTAGGGTACCTGAAGTTCCTAATGCAGTGGTAAGCCTCCAGATGGGATCCCAGGTGTGCCCTGACCAAGTCAGAGAGCACACTAAAGCAATTTTAGTCTCTGGGGGTAGGGTGTATGTAGCTGCCCTAGCTGTCTGGGCCAGTCACCTGGAGAAGTACAGACAATAGCCACATTTTAATGGTATTAGAGTTGAAGCACTGAGAGATACAGGTACAAGTGTCACTATGATGACAGAGAAACTGATACTGAACACTAACTGATGGGTGAAACATTTGCAGTCTTCAATGCTAACAACCAGGCTAAAGTCCATCCCATTGCAGTGGTGTCCTTAACATGGGGATGGGTTACTGACCAAAAGAAGGGGGTGGTATCCTCTGCAATTCCTGGAGCCTGTCTGCTAAGAAATGATCTGGAGTCCTCAGCTTGGCCTGAGGTCGAAAGAAAGACCCATGAAGCATTGCATGAAAGGGTGTGTGTAGAAACAAGAGCACAGTGCAAAGCTATGGCGAAAAAGATGAGTTGGAGCCTGAAATAATGTCCCAACCCTACAAGAGAAAAGGCAAGAAGGCTGGGAACCCTACTCCAAATCAGTCACAAGTTCAGGTCCCCTCTCCTCTAGGAGAAGACAAGTCAGCCCCAAAGGGAACTGAACCCCAGGAGCGTGAGAGTTTACCTGGAAGAGCTCCCAATTTTAGTAGGACACTCTGAGGAAGAGATGTGCCAAGCGGAGAGGACCTGTCCTACTCTTGAGAGCCTGAGACACTAAGCTTCTGACCAGGAAAAGAGAGATGTTGGTGGTTCCCACTGAAATTATTGGAAGGAGGGACTCTTGTACACTAAGACAGGAGATTCCAGACCAGGTGCCACTAGAAGAGTGGTAGTGCCTCTGCATAATTGAGAGTTCTTACTCTGTCTAGCAAAACATCCCCTTAGCTGGGCACCTTGGTTATACCAAAACTTGGAGTAGGTTACTCACCCAATTCTACTGGCCAGTTTTTCCTTGAGGGTGAAGGAGTTCTGTAACTCCTGTAAAACCTGCCAAGCGAATGGCAAAGCAAGCAACCAGCCAAAGGTCCCCTTTATTCTACTTCCAGTGGTTGGGCTGTTGTCCCCCTGGACTATCCAACAGTGTCAGGGAACAGATTTTTACTGGTGGTAGTGGATCATGCCACAAGCTACCCTGATGCTTTTCCCCTTAGGACTGTAACTGCTGCTATAGTTGCCAGGACCCTCATTAGTATCTTTACTAGGATGGGCTTTCCTAAGGAGGTGGTGTCAGACAGAATTAGTAAATTCATGTCTGGCTACCTGAAAACCTTTTCTGCGAATGTGGAGTGACATGCAAGTTCACCACCCCATATCAACCACAAAGCAATTGTTTAGTTGAGAAATTCAACAAAACCATGACAGGCATTGTCATAGGTCTCTCTGACAAACTCAGAAGGAGATGGGATATCCTTTAGTCATGCCTACTTGTTGCCTTCAGAGAAGTACCAAAGAAAGGAGTAGGTTTTCCCCCTTTGATCTTATGTTTTATCATCCTGTAAGGGGACCATATTGTCTAGTGAAGGAAGGCTGGGAGAGACCTCTCAAAGATCCTAAACAGTACATAGTGGACTGTGTACTTGGCCTACGTTCAAGGATGGCTGAGTACATGGAGAATTCTCTCAAAAAACAAAGGTCCTTAGCTTATCAGAATCAACATGAACACAATAATATAGGCCATAATAGGAGACTATATTTGCCTCTGCCCAGCCGGGCAGGGTATTTATTTCAAATGATAAGAAGGTGATACTTGGTTAGAAGGCACAATCCTGTACCATACTTTGAGACAAACAAACAACATATAAGGAAAAGGGTTACACAGGCAAATTTGAGCAATGTTTGGCCACTTTTAACTCGGTGATACAAATCTCAAGTATTGCCTAAAAACACTAGACACAGCAAGGTAGAACGCAATGGTTAGGCTGTGAAAGTGTTTACAACAGTCGACGTTTCGATCCCTTTTTGCTCTAGTTAGTTGGGATCATCCTCAGGACTAAAGTTTTAAAAGCATTTGCCTGCCTGAATTACTTTAGAATCCTCCCCGAATTCAATTAGTAAAAATGAGACCAGGGGGTCTAGTCTTGCTAACAGCGCCTGTGGCTGGAGTGGGTGAGAGACCTCGGTGCTATTTGCAGGTTGTCGAGGTCTGAGCAGTATTAATCTGCTGTGAAGTCCGGATTGCTTCTCGGAGAGTCCTTCGACTCAGAATGGTAGGGATAACCGAGGTCCAGAATGGTTCTTTGGATGTTTTTCTCGAAGGACTGGAGGCTCCGTGGAATCAGGAGTCTGTAGACTTGGATACAATGTCCAATCTGTCTGCTGCTTCGAGGAGCAGTCAAATACATGGAGAAAGCATCCCAAAAACTTGAGGCCTGTCAAGAGTGCCAGCAGCTCTGGTATGACCAATGGCTGCACTTATAGAGTTGCATCCATGGCAGAAGGTTTGAGTTTTAGAGCCGGTGGCTCCCATGACTCTCCAGGATAAATTGAGTGGACCCTACACTATCCTTGAAAGAAAAGGGGAGCCACCTATCTGGTGGACCTTGACACTTCTAGGAACCCCAAGAGGTTGGCCCATGTGACCTGCCTTAAACCCTACCATGACAGGGCTGATGTGGCCATGCAGGTGGTCACTGATGCGTATCAAGAAGAGAGTGAACCTTTCCCTGACCTTCCCTCTTCCAACCCTAAGTGCTAATCTCTTCTCATTGAACCTTGGTCACAGAAGCTGGTGTACACATCATGTGGACAGTGGGGACAGCCTACCTGTCAAAAATAAAATATGCAGGCAGTCTGATCAAGTCAAAGAGAGCATCAAAGCAGAAGTATGCTGCAAATGGAAGTCATTGAAACATCGGCCAGTCTATTTGTGTCAGACCCAAAACGTCATTCCAGGGGTGGAAAATCAGAGCTGAGGTGGACTATAGGGGCCTGAATGCAGTGACCAAGACAAATGCACACACAATTCCTAGGGCAGACAAACTGATTGGCAGGCTAGGGCAGTCAAATTTCTCAGTGCATTTGATTTCACATAAAGGTACCGGCAGATGGGTTTGACCCCTGGGGCAAATGAAAAATCAGTATTCTCAATCCCTGATGGACATTATCAATTTATAGTAATGACAGTTGGACTAAAGAATTCCCCAACCAACTTCCAAAGGCTGCTGAACAAAGTACTTGCTGGGGTGGACTATTTTAGTGCATATCCTGATGATATTGCTGTCTATAGCTCCACTTGGCAGGATCACCTGTTCCCCCTTGGGAAGGTTTGCGAGGCTCTGCAGAGTGTAGGCCTCAGTATGAAGGCAAGCAAGTGCAAGATAGGGCAGGGATCTGCAGTATACTTTGGCCACCTTGGTGGTGGAGGCCAAGTTTCCATTCTTACAACCCAAGATCCAGACAAATGTGGACTGGATAGCTCTAACCACCCAGACTCAAGTAACTGTGTTCCTTGGCCTGACTGGGTCCTACAGCAGGTTGTGAAGGGGTATGGTTTCATTGTGACACACCTCACAGAACTGACTCCCAGAAAGATACAAAAGAAGGTAAACTAGACAGTGAGCTGTCAAAAGGCATTTGGCACTCTGAAGTAAGCAATGTGGTCAGTACCAGCTCTGCAAGCTTCAGATTATTCTAAGCAGTCAAGAGAACAGACAGATGCCTTCAAACATGAGATAGGAGTGATCCTTTCCCAAATCAAGGATAATGACCATAACCACCTTTTTGCTATCATAAGTAACTGGTTACTCCCCAAAGAGTAGCCTTGGAGTGCCATTAAGAAGGAGCTGTTGCTGTGGTTTGGTCCCTGACGAAGTTGAGACTGTACTTTTTTGGTTCTCACTTCCTAGGTCAAACTGACAACAGGTCTCCCAGATAGCTGCTGCAAATGAAACTGTTGAGGTGGTCCATTTCCCTACATGATATTGACTTTACAGTGGAGCACAGACTAGGGAATGACCATGGTAATGCAGACGGCCTTTCCAGTTTTTTCCACAAAGATGATAAAGTCTCTCTTGGGAATGGTTAGTCTCATTCTCTTTTATTTGGGGGTGTGGTTTTGTAGTCAAGCGCCCCTTTTAGAAATGGGAACTCACTTTGTGCCTATTATTCAATGCAATTGTGGGAGAATGTGCACTGGGTTCCTGCTAACCTGGTCCCCAGTGCCAGATCTATTTACATAAAATGTATAATTTTGTCCCAAATCGGCAATACCTTTAGCACCCCCTATAGGTCCCTAGTAATTGGCACCCCTTGTTCCTACGGCAAGATGACTGCAGTGGGACCCTGGGACCTTCAGCATGTGTTATGCCACCCCAAAGGACCCCTAACCAACTCATACAGACTGCCATTGCAGGCTGCATGTCTTTATGAAGACAAAAGTGAAACCACAACATGGCACGCATCCTTGTGTGTCATGCCTTTAGACACTGCATACAGTATAGGTAAGTCACCCCTACAGCAGGCCTTATAGCTCAATGACAGCGTGCCCTATTCTACATATGTTCACATATCTGCAGGAGCAGACATGCCCCTGTGCTGGCCAGTTTAATTACTTCCAGTACAAGTGACCAGGGAAGCCATTTTAAGTAAATGTGCTGGACACTAGTCAAAAACAAGTTCCTCAGCTACATGCAAGCTTCAGTGAAACCAAAGATGTTTAGCTTCAAACATATTGTATTATTAAACCCACATTGATTACAGTGATGGATTTATTAATGCCTGCACCCAGAGGGCACCTTAGAGATGCCCATTGAAAACCTATCAACTATTAGTGTGCTGGCTGACTGGTTTTGACCAGCATGCCACCACAGATGAGTTTCTGACCCCCAGGGTTTAGAGTGCACACTCTCAGGAGGTCAGAAACAAAGACTGCTGAGGAGGGTGGTGTTTTACACCCCCTACAGACGGATCACCAATAGATTATTGTTCCAAGACAGGGAGCTTTAAAAACCCATTGCCTTTGGTATGCAAATCTGTTTACCCTCATAGGTTATGTGATGACAACCCCTAAGGCCAGGGCCCATTAGGCACTTGGAGTAGTGGGTAAATTAGGAGTGAAAGAGGAGTTTCCATCCCCAGGCTAGTTCTACCCCTAAGGTGGCCTACATGAAGTGCATACAAAAATTCATAGTCTGCCATCTGATGCTGGTTAGGAGGAGGTGTGGATCACAATAGGATGCTAAATGTCAGAGTGCATTTTAATAGTGGATTATCAGATGACCACTGTCGCTGGGCAAGTTCCTACTCAATTAGTCAGTAACCATACTAACTTATAATTTCATAAAGAAGCATACATGAGCACTGGGAGCAATAATTTCACACAAAAGAATGTTTACTTCATAAGAAATTATAAGGATTACAACATTAGAAGAATATCTGGATATCAGTCTTATGCCAGTCTGGCAACAAATAAAAGTGTAATAATCATAGAAAAAGTACAATTATCATCTCAATTCATTGAACTTCAGTAATACACATGGTTTATAACAAGAATACTGAATGTTACAAGCGAGAGTAATCATGAGCATTAGTGTACTATTGGGATCAACTAAGCACTACAGCCAATATGCTTTGTGGTTACAAGCCACTTCTTCAGGGATACAATATAAACTTTCCTGTTCTTCCTTTTTTATGCACTTCTAATAATTCACTCTATTATGTATATTCTATTGGGGTTTAAACACAACCTTATATCGCATTATGTTGTCTGAGGATCACCAACATGTGATATTTCAAAAAACAATTATGAGCCCAAAATGAAAACGAGTTTCCCAACACGTATCATCTCTCACTGATTGTTGTAGCTCAATTTCAACCAGACTGCAGCTCATCTATTTCCATTCTGTATCGGTGCTTTGAGGTCAAACAGACAAAACTGTAATCTATACAATTTCCCATGAAATAAGTATAATTATTCTGTATGAAATTATTGCTCCCCATGTACATATATACACGTAAACGTCAGAATGTGCTAGTGAATGGTACAAGGAAGGACACGTGCACGCCAGCAAATGTCTATGTAGTGGATCATGCTATTAATTTCTGGCACAATCATTCTAAATGTAAACAAGATGTAAAGGAAGCAACAGAACTTAACTGAAGCTGAAGTTTACAATGATAGCTGAGTGATGTTGAAGAATGCATTAATCCCTGCCGCAGGTAAGATGCCACAATCAAAAGATCATAAGAATTCCGACTACATCAATGTACATTAGCGTAAGTTACCTTGACACGTCTGACAGCAGCCATCTGACGTCATCTCTATAGTACCCTGAAAGAATCAGAGGAAGTTGAGTATTATTTTGAGTGGCACATGTCATACTAGGATCTGCCAAACATGGAATAATGCATACAAGCGCAGGCAAAAGGCAGTGAAATGTGAAAGGCGGTCAAATGAAGTTAATGTTAAACAAGAAGAGAAGTACAGAAGAGAAATATATGAAGATATTATATAAACAAGTTTAAGGTCATTGTGCTTTAAAAGAGACCATAACACAATAACGCCATTGATTTAAGAGTGATTTATGCTTGGCATTGAGCTAAAGCTATGTCTTAATCGTAAAGTTCTGCCAAATGATCAAGATCTAAGATCAGTAGCCTCAAAACAATACATTCAGCAATAGTACATTAAATTAGAAGGCTGCCCCTCCCTCCCACTGAAACAGCCATTCTACACCTTTTGGGCAGGGTGGTATGACTGAACCACACACGCCTTTACAATGTGGGCAATACAATAAACGCATTGTTACACACAAGTCATTACAACGACTTGCCTTAGGGAAACTGCTGGACTTTGGAATAGCATCATTTACTATTCAAACTTCAGTCCGTGTAATGTTAGGGAGGATGTTGGACTTAAAATCCCAAACCAGTCCAGCAGCGTATTCCCTAAAGCAAGTCATTGTAATAACTTGAGTGCTAAAGTATGTGTGGTAACAACGCATTTGTTGTAGTGCCTGCATTGTAAAGGCACTGCATGGGAAAGGGTGTTTCCCTTCGGGAGGCAAGCTCCAGAAGACAAACGATGGTCGGCTGCTGTCTAATAACTACTAGCCCTCTCAGCTGCCTTTCTTACAATGGGTTAACTGACTATAGTTGGTAGCCTCCAAATTAGGCACTGCCATAAATATGTTTGCCTTATTCCGAGCCTAACATGGAGAATGTGTAGAAACTTAGCTAACATCTCCCAGACATTGCCTGGTGACACATATGGATCCACAGTATTCTGTTGCTAGGTTCCACATCCTGAAAGTTTTACAGCAAAATCGCAAACTATTTGTAGCTTGTATATCAAAATGAGATCAAGTTGTGCAATAAGCTAAAAGCTCTGAACCCTTCTCATCATTTCAAGATCATTTCCAGGATGCATTGTTTTCCTATAGAAGTTTCCAATATAACAGACTCTGGGCCTGATTACGAGTTTGTCGGTCCATGGGTAGTCGGACCGACAGTGCACCTCCGCAACGGCAGTGGCACGGCAGCCTTGAGGCCGCAATATGCTTGGTGGGACCGCTGCGGTCCCGTTAAGCATATTATGAGTTTTCTCCCCGCCATGGGTTTCATGGTAGTTTCTCCGCCATGAAAACCGTGGCAGAGAGGAAACAAAGGGGGCCCCCGTTGCCTCTGGGCCATGAGGTGCATGCAGGGGGCCACATGTTATGCCCCCTGTGAGCATACACCTCATTACCTGAACGGCATGGACTGCACCAGTTTGTGCGGTGCAGGTACTGCATTTAATGTTCCCAATGCAGTACCCATTTCATAGGCACTGCCATTGGAGTGCCAATGAACAGCCCACCAGTGACTGAAAAAGTCATAATCTGGCGGTGGTGCACACACTGGTTTGGCGGTGCGATGACAGGGTGGTCCCGCTCCTGCACCGCCAAACTCGTGATTCGGCCCATAGTGTTTCTTCTGTGTTGAACAGCTAAGACAAAACAATTCGATGTGGAGAGATTAGTTTGGAAATTCTAAAAAACTCAAACTTCAAGTCAAGTGTATGATGGCTAGGGTCACAATTTAGGGCTCAACAACAGAATATAAACATAATTAGGGAATTAATACTCAAGGACAAATTGCAGCCTTTGTCTAAACAGGAGACACAAGGACCAAAAAATGGTTTGATTAGAAAAAGTGTGGGCTTCATTCTTCATAACCAGTTAGGCCCTCCTATGATTCAGATATATTGAATACCTTGGGGCAGGTTTACAAGAAACTGACGCATCTATTTAGGTCCATCAGTTTCCCTGCGCCTGCGTGAAGAATTCTTGCACCACCATAGATGCGCCGTATTTACAATACGGAGCAAGGAGTGACAGATGCGTCAGAAATTCTGACACATCTGTTGGCAGAAAAGTCATGCATTGCTGGAGTCGTATCGCTGACACGACGCATCTCCAGCAATGCTTGTTTCGACCTATTCCCATTACAGTGCGACACTCCTCACATCTGCATCCTAAAATTCACGCAGTGAAATTTTGTACATTTCACTGCGTCACTTTTTCGAGTCTTTCCTGTGTGGGAATTCCTACCATACATACATAATACCTGACGCAGGTATAATGTCACGCATGGCTATACAATGTGACGCATCTCCCTAGATGTGCAACGTTTAAAATTTGCCGAATTTTTTTCGCAGCCGTTGCATCACAAAAGTGACACAACAGCAGCGTAAAAGTGATGAAAGGGGCTTGTAAATCTGCCCTGTAGGTTTTTTAGCCAAGCACAACTTCTTTGGAACTGTCTTCCAGATGATCTAAGACTCAACCCTTACTTGTTATCCTTCTGGATATACTAAAACATGTATCTATTCAGAACATATCTTAATGTCTAAACCTGTTTCTTCCTCCTCCTTTCCTTGCCTCCACCAAGCTTATACTCTTGCATCGATTACTATGTTTCATGTGAGGCACTCTGCTGGCCCAAAGGCTAGGACTCCTACAAATATTTGAAGCAAATGTATGACTTTGGGTCTTTCACATTTTTAGAATCAGAGTAGAATCTGTTGTGTGAAATCTCGACCATCATAAATCACTCATCAACGTCCAATCTGTTGGAGGTAATTTTATGCATATTTGGCCCTAAGGACTCTTCTGTGGAGAAAATTGTAGATAAATGATTCAGCAACCCTCTGAGTGACTGATCAAAGTGTAATACACTTACCGGCTGGCAGATTTCAGGTGCAAAGGGAGAGCAAATTGTATTTTCTACCACCACTGTAAATGTTGTTCCAGTTTGCTCACATTTGTATGTAGTGCAATTCAAATCGGGGTTCCTCCAAACTTCTCCAGGCTAAAGTGAAAATACAGGAAAGAGTTTTATGCAGGCACAGGTATTTTCTACAGCAGGCTCTTGCATAGAAATCGTAATAGGTACTTAAAGACCCATCTCTAACCTCCCCCATTCTATAAAGCCCTCACCCACCCCTGAAGAAACGCTCCAGCAAGACACGGGCCCCAAACTTAATAAAGAGATACCTGGTGAACCTCCTGAGTTCCATCCTCCATCTCCACCACACAAGCCACCTGGACGCAGGAGCCGCAGCATTCACCATCCTTCTGGATCACCATGTAACCCTGCAGGGGAGCAATTGGTACACATATAGTTACTGAGCCTGCACATTTTGTGAACAAGGTGTGAATGCACAAGACAGGAATGAGAAGTCTTTAGCATATGCAGGCATCTCATGGCTTTTTGTGGTGCACTCCAGCTCAATCACACTGCAGGCAAAACATTCTGCTAGATGCTCAAGTGAGGCAACCATACGCAGCAACAGAAAGCTCTTACCCTTTTCAGCTGCAGGCCCAGTGGATGGGGTCTAGACTACATTATATCCTATTCAAACTCGCCTAGCAGGCATTATTACTTCATCTGTACCTTCTGAATACTTCCATCCATTCACCCCATCAACTTTGTTTGAAAGAGTATACACCACTATAGACATTATCTTCTTAGAGCCCACCAAGCTTAAAAGATGAAAAATAATCACTTTGGAACAAATACCAACTATTTTATACAATACAGAGAATGGTGGATTTGCTACAATGACCTGACATTAATATCAGTTCTCTTAATCACATTGACTTTAGTCTCAATTTTACAAACAAAGTTCAAAAACAGCGCAGCTTTGGTGTTTGATGCACATCCACCTAGGGCATCCACAAGTACCTCCTGCCCAAATATAAATTCAGGCAGTAAGTCCCAATATCAAAAACATTACACCAGTGCACATCCAAGATAGTCACTTTTATCCCTTGTGCAATTCAGCAATTTCTTGTCCATCAATGTTCTTTATCAGAATCGAATTCCAGTAGCCATATGATGTTGGTAATTCAATTTTATTATTCAATCGACAATGATCCACAGCCAACTATTTTATGAATTGGGTAACATTAATTTACAAATGCTTTCAGGCTGGTGCAACAACTGATGATTCGACAGCACAGGGATCAGCAAATGAAGTGACACATTTTACGCTGAAAGGCACACACATCACACTGCCTTCCTGGATCTCCCCACAATCCAGTTACAGCAAGCATCCACAGTTTGATATGGCGGCATCAATAAAATGGCAGTCATATACTAGGGTCAGATGGTTAACATGTTCATTTTTCATTTTAACACAATGTATATAACCCTCTAAAAACTTTTTCCAAATATAGTGGATCTGCGGATCTTATTCAAACAGTTGATGGAGCCACGATCTGCCTTTCTTCAGGTGAATGCATGAAGACATGGTTCTAGTCTTATTACCTTCGGTGTTCAGTGTGTGTGTCCCAGCAGTGCCTTCTGTTTTATCAAGTACCAACCCTCGGGCTGATAGATAAATGGCTCAGTGATTAAAAGTAGCGCATATTTTAGCCCATCTGACACCAGAGCAGTAGAAAAGATGATCCTGACTTTATGAGGTCTGCATAGAAGGGACAATAAAGAAGCACAGACAGATCTATCAAAGATGTATTGCTAAGTAACTCTTCCAAACCTTTCTAAAAGGGTATTTTTCTTACATGAGTGCAATCTAATTTAGCATTCTAGGAATAATTGATTAATTGATCCAAATATATCTGTCACCAAGGGGTCGAGAGCCATGCTGAGGCATAAAGAAGAGAGACCAGCGGACGTTTTTCATGGAGATCAGCGCTGACTTGTAAATCAATTTATCTTTCAGACAAATATTGAACTTGTGACTGCCTGGAGCCTATCTTTCTTACTATAAACTTTAGAGTATCTGGTTCTTGCCTAAACATCTTTTATTTATTATGCCCCATGTTTGTGTTGCCATACACCTTCATAAGCTTCACACTGTTTTGCAATAGTGTGTGGTGACTCAGTTCTAACATGACAATACACTCACAGAATTGCAAGTGTGTTTAAAAGCTAAGACAAGCGGGGCTGGGATAAAGTGTCAAATAAGCAAACTGGGGAAATTAAATTTGTCATAAATCCCAACTTCTCCCACTTGTCCAAAGGGCAAATTAGTTTAGATGTTTGTTCCGATTTTTCTTTAACTGATAAAAGTGATAATAATTCATCCAGTTCATGGACAATAGACAGTTTTCTACAAAGAAAAGTTGCACGCATAAACGTGACCTATAAATTAATAATGTTGATAATATTTATAGTAAACACCGCACACCGAATTTTCACTTGGAGTACAGGTACACAGAGGGTTGTATTGCCTGTCATTGGATTTCCCTCTTCTGCGTACAGTGAACACATGTAATTAGTCACACCTGCTTCTTTATCTACGTGTCATAGAGTGCATTATAAAAGAAGTTGCTGCATGCTTTTTGTCCCACCAAAAAGTTTAGAGTTTAGAAAAAGTGCCCAGCCTCTGCCACTAGAGTACTTCACTCATCCCTGAAGGCATCATGGTTAAAACACCACATTTAATATTAAATCGGACCATGTCATTGATCATCACCATGGTCTCAGATTCTTTTCTGATAATAAGGGGGCCCATTTCCATTACCGCCCCCTACAGTCACGAGAATGGACCACAGTGGATTACCTGCAGTCCCTTAGCACCCAGATAACATGCAGGCACCCCTGCCTGTTAAACTCTGTTCTGTTATCCTCACATGTGAAGATCAATGTATTATTCTTCAGCTGTAAACTCAAAGCGTTATTATCTAGGAGAACTGTGTTGTTACCATGCTGACAAACGGATCTCCTGTAAATGATTTGCCTCTGGTTTGAAAACATACTGTAGGAAGTGCTACAGTTATGCCAGAGTGAAACAGGAGCAGCTAAATCCCAGTCCATACATCCAGGCTCATGAGTATAAATTGAAAATGTGCAAATGTGGGCGCTTAATTCACAAATGAGAGTCGTGAGATCAGAGTGGAGATGGAATTAATGCCGGCTAAAAGTCATGGGATGAGTAACGGGACGGGTACTCAAAGGCAGACTCTTCCACCCACCAATTCGCAAAAGCCCACACATACTCACACTCATCCACATGCACATTCACTCACAAGAACATACCCATGCACACGCTCAGTCCCAGCAGACAATGGCAGATAGACACGTATTCATTCAGGTTCACATGAAGCAACATTCAGCAAACACTTAGCAGGCCACAGTAGTTACATTGGGTGGAGGGAAGCAAAAAGGTGTCAGTGGTTTCTGAAGTCTTAAGGGAAAGAAGGGACTGATGGAAGATCATACCATCTCCTCTCATTGGATGACATTGTCATTGGTTAGTCAATAAGAGGAGAATCTTCCCTACCTCTACAATGCACCTGCTGACCCCACCATACTCTGTGACAAGGCGTGAGGGCCCAGGTCTGATTCTAACAGTGACTCTCCCCCTTGTCATGGGGTAGAGGACCTCAATGGGCTTTGCAGTGCTGATAAAGTCATGTCTTTAGGGCTGTGAAATCTTAAGCCAGGAAAAGCTTGGTTGAGGCTGTCAGGCGGCTGTGCATTAGCACATGCAAAATGCCTGGCTGCTTGACCCTGCTATGGTGAGGGTCTGCTACCCTAACACTCCTTATGCATTAAAAAAGCAAGGGGGTGGAACCTCAGAGCCCTGGAGCCCTTAATGACGAGACACCCTTGGCTGGTAGCAAAGCTGCTGGAACAAAATATACTTGATATCTGGTTGATACACCTACAGTGCATATGGCCGGGATGCCTGTCACCCCCTCCTAACACAATCCCCAAGGATGGGAAGACGGACGCAGTTCTGAACTTTTGGAAGGCAGGAGGGAGTTACCCTCCCGGTCGTATTTATTAAAATATGAAACAAAATTAAAACATTAAATTAAAAGTTTCATATCATGTACAATTTTCATTTATTACATTTCGATGAAGACATATTCATTGGCTAACCTTAACAAATCTCTAGTACAAAGGTTTTTCCTAGCCGAGTCTAACATCCTGCAAATGCATACTTTCTAAATTAAAATTGTACATCCTAGCATTACGGGCCAACGGCAAGGTCGCAACCGGTGTCAGATCCCTACTACCAAAACTCTCGCCCTCACGGTGTGAGTAGCGGCCGCGCAGAGGACTGTACCCTCTGTGCCAACTCCAATTTCCCTTGTCTTGTGGGGGCCCCATTTTAACTCGACGCCATCTTAAAGGTCGTCCGAGGACCCGTGTGAGGTGTCTGTAAGAAGGCAGCGTGGACTCCCCCTCCCACCCCACACTGTCTATCACATCCGCCGTCACGGATATCCGGGCCCCGGGAAATTCGTAGGAGGTGCATATAGCCGCCTCCTCCCCTGGAAGGGGCCTATGGCCGTCTTCCCCTAGTCGACCCATACTTAGTGGGTGCCGCCTCCCCGTGGGAGGGGCCAATGGCCGCCTCCCCCCGGGCGCTCCCATCTTTAGTGGGTGGCGCCCCCCTCTAGGGACCTTGAAATTACTCCTCACCGATCATGACCTTACCGCCCGACCAAAAAATAAATACGACATTTGATTACCTACTAAGGGAGAAAATTATCCTGTTGTTTCGCAATATTTGTCTATACTACCAGAAACAGTACCTTAAGACGTTCATCATATCACTAAATTAGACCATTATATACCGCTTAAACAAAGGGAAGAAGATGTTATCAAAGAAAATTACTTTATTGCAGTACTAACATTGCCATAAGGGGCTGGTGGGTGGGTCAAAAATTGCTCCTTGTTCCGTCGAGGGGTCACGTGCAACAAGTGGGTGCAGCTTCCAAGCACAGGAACAAGAGGATGCTTCTTCGTATTCCCGCTCACTTTATTCCTCTTCGGGAGGGCGTGAACCCTCCGCTGGTACGCCTACTGGGCGTGGCCATCGGTGTAGGTGTCTAGGACAACCCCTCTTGGGCAGGAAAAAGGCGCGCCCCGGCTACGCCGCTTCGGGCATACCAGCCGTGACACGCCCCCTGCCCAAAATGGTTTCCCCGGAGGATCCGGGCCCCCGACCATACGTTCGGGGGGACCGAGTGGTTGCCCCTTTCCATATGGCAGGGATGCCTGTCACCCCCTCCCATCACAATCCCCAAGGATGGGAAGACGGACGCAGTTCTGAACTTTTGGAAGGCGGGAGGGAGTTACCCTCCCGGCCGTATTTATTAAAATATTAAACAAAATTAAAACATTAAATTAAAAGTTTCATTTCATGTACAATTTTCATTTATTACATTTCGATGAAGACATATTCATTGGCTAACCTTAACAAATCTCTAGTACAAAGGTTTTTCCTAGCCGAGTCTAACATCCTGCAAATGCATACTTTCTAAATTAAAATTGTACATCCTAGTATTACGGGCCAATGGCAAGGTCGCAACCGGTGTCAGATCCCTACTACCAAAACTCTCGCCCTCACGGTGTGAGTGGCGGCCGCGCAGAGGACAATACCCTCTGTGCCAACTCCAATTTCCCTTGTCTTGTGGAGGCCCCCATTTTAACTCGACGCCATCTTCAAAGGTCGTCCGAGGACCCGTGTGAGGTGTCTGTAAGAAGGCAGCGTGGACTCCCCCTCCCACCCCACACTGTCTATCACATCCGCCGTCGCGGATATCCGGGCCCCGGGAAATTCATAGGAGGTGCATATAGCCGCCTCCTCCCCTGGAAGGGGCCTATGGCCGTCTTCCCCTAGGCGGCCCATACTTAGTGGGTGCCGCCTCCCCATGGGAGGGGCCAATGGCCGCCTCCCCCCGGGCGCTCCCATCCATAGTGGGTGGCGCCCCCCTCTAGGGACCTTGAAATTACTGCTCACCGATCATGACCTTACCGCCACAGGCCGGATAGTTGACCGGCTCTCCGGCCCCCCCACAAACTCCTCCTAAAGGTCATGCTTTCTTAAACCCCCTAGCCATGCTATGAAGTCTCCTATGAGTAAGACATTCCCCTCCCGGGACAAGTGAACCCCATCATCGAGATACATGTGATCCCCCCGAATACACCCATGCGGAATACTGTGCAACTGCGCCGAGCGAAACAACCTACCAATTTTGTTGTTGACCTTTTTAACTGAATGGTTCAGTGCCGACACCGAGAGGCCTCCCCGCCACACCTTCCTGGGAATCATGTGGGACCATGCTATCATGCACCCCGGGATCCTTCTCGCTAGCCAGCTAACGGTAGACAAAACTCGCTCGAGTAGTACTCGCCTACCGAGTGTCACCATGTCATTGCTCCCCAGGTGTACTATGATTACAGATGGCGGTGACCTCTGCCGCCCTAAGAGTACCTCGACAAAAGATTCAAACTGGTCAATACAGAGCCCGCCCCTTCCGTGGAAGGTTACTCTGTACCCGTATTCCCCAGCTGCGTGAGTCACGTCACCTGCTTTGAATACGTCCCCGGCCCGCCTCACGTATGAGTGGCCCACGACCCACACCACTCTCTCCTCAGCCGGTGATCTCTGACCGCTGGTCCCCTGGTGCCGGGTCGACTGCAAATTCTGCCCCGCATAACATGCTCGCGAAACTGTAAATCAAACAGAAGACAAGAAGCGTGAGTGCATGTAACTTGACTTCACAACATGTGCAATCGCACATACCTTTTAAAACAATTCGAGGACCATCGTCCCAGTTGTTTCACCTCTTCAACACTCTGACCCCTGGCTGTAGCCTCAGTAGCAGCCCCTATCCTAAAGGAGTGGGTCCCAAAATCGCACGGGTCCAAGCCCGCAGCTGCGATTGCCATTATTAGCACCCTCTGAAACTGAAACCTCGTCAGTGGGGTGGCATCAATGTGTCTCAGCAGGCTCCCCCCCATGTATCCGCCCTTCGCGCCAAATATTCCTCAACGCACTTTACCAGGCACATGGGGGACCCTCGCATGCGCTGGACAACAATACTGTCTCCCATAGCTCTCTGGTCAGTCTTGGACTTGGCTATTGTGACTACCATTGAATCACCCCTAATCAGGATGTGATCCCGACACAGACCTCCCTCCACATCTTTCTTATTCTTTGCGACCAGTTCGCTCACCCGCATAGCCCCATGGAACGCTAATGCGAAAGCTGCCCGGAACAGAACTGCTTCGAAATGGGAGGAACATGTCGTGGGAAGTATCGATATAAGCAGGGACAACCTTTCTAACCCAATCGGGCGCCTCTCGTCTACTGTACGACCTTCCAGGCGTTGCCAACCACGAAGGGCTTTCTTTACCAAAAAGGACAATGTCGGGTCCTTGATACCATGCGCCTGCGCCATGAATGAAATGGCGGCCTGGTGCCTATTGGCCGTTGCTACTGATCGGCCTTCCCTGTGTAATGCTACCAGAAACTCTAGGAAGCAATCCTCCTGACCCCATTTGTCCACCCCTGCCGGACCCAAAAATGCACAATAGGAACGAAACGCTCCTTCGTATGCCTTCCTCGTCCTGAGGGCTAAGCTTGCTGCCACGAGGTCTTGTAATCCGGGGCACCGAGTAGCCAGAGTGCTTCGGGAAATGGTGCCGCCGCTAGGTCCGCAGAAGGTAGATAACCCCTGAAAGCCTGCATGTGTGAACGAGAGAGTGCATCAGCAGCCTGATTCAGTACACCCGGCACATGTTTCGCCCTGAATTGCACGTTCAGTCTCATGCAAAGTAGTACGATTTCCTTCAATAATCTCAATATCCACTTGCAGCGTGCTGCCTGATTATTTATACATTCAACAACAGTCATATTGTCGGACCAAAACACCACAGAGCGATCTCTGAACTCATCCGGCCATGCCATCAGAGCCACAAAAATGGGGAATAACTCGAGGAACCCAATGTTACCTGTGAGACCGCTGGTGTGCCACCACGTCGGCCATGTTTGCGCCGACCATCGATTACCAAAGATGGCGCCAAATCCCACGCTCCCCGCCGAGTCGGTCCACAAACCCAGCTCGTCCGAAGACGCTGGCGGCTTGTTCCACACCACTCGACCGTTGAAATCCGCCAGAAATGCCAACCATATGCGCATGTCCTGGCGAACCTCTGCAGACAGTCTCGTGCGGTGGTGTCCTTCCTTGAGACCAACCATAGCTTGTGCGATAGAGCGGGAAAAGGGGCGGGCCATTGGTATCACTCTTAGGGCAAAGTTAAGCTGACCCACTGCTTGTTGTAACTGATGGAGGGTAACTTTCTCCTTGCTAAGGCACAGTTCTAGGGAAGCCCTGAATTTCGCTACTTTCCCTACTGGCAAACGGAAACATCCCTCCACAGAATCGAGCTCAATTCCCAGAAACTCGAGTGAAGTAGATGGTCCAACCTTCTTACCTGGTGCCAATGGCACTCCGAATCCCTTCATGAGGGTGCAAAATTCCTGTAGCGCCTGCGCACATTTTGTGTCGCCGGCTGCCCCCAAGAACAAAAAATCATCCAAGTAATGTATAACATGGCTATGGCCAGTGGCTTTGGTGAATGCCCATTCCAAAAAACAGCTGAATTTCTCAAAATAAGCACAAGAGATGGAGCAACCCATTGGCTTACATCTATCCATGTAGTAACGTCCCTGGAACACAAAGCCTAACAGACGCTGATCCCGTGGGTGTACCGGGGGCAACCGGAACGCCGACTCGATATCTGACTTCGCCATCAGCGCTCCGGGCCCCAGGCGATTCAACATGGTGACGGCATCATCGAAGGATGCGTACCGCACCGAACAAACTCCCGGGTCAATCGCATCGTTCACCGAGAGACCCCTCGGAGCTGACAAGTTATGGATCAGCCTAAATTCCCCCGGGTCCTTCTTGGGAACCACTCCTAACGGGGAACAGATGAAATTAGTTACTGGCGGGTGCATATATGGGCCAGCAACCCGGCCAAGGGCAACCTCTTTTGCAATCTTCCTCTCCACCACCGCTGGATTATGCTGAGCCGACAGTTGGTTTCTACAAAGTGGTTCCCCACGAAAATCCCCCGCCGGGATGTGGAAACCATATAAGAAGCCATTCCTCAACACCCCAGCGGAGACATGATCAGGGTATTCGTTTAGCCAGGGGATCATTGCCATGATATCGACGGGGGTAGGTAGCGGTACACAGTGGTCCCCCTCAGTCTTGTTTGGACCCTCCTCTACCCCTCGTCCCACTATTCCTGGATCTGCATGAACTCTCGGGGTGCGAGGAATTCCCGCAACCTGCACACGCATGTCTGAACTTACATGTCCCTTGTGGCCTGGTGCAATTGCCCCTGTTAAAATTCCAACAGACCCCTCTCTTACCCCCATTCCCACCAGTCCTTGCTTGGTGGTCGCCACCGGGGCCCGCTCGAAAGGGCATCGCGGGCTGTTGGCGGGAAGGCCCCGACCCATTTCCGCCTAGCGAGGACGACTTCGTCGCGCCCGGCAGGAGCTGTTTCTGCCAAGAAATTGAGTCGAGACAATCCCACGTCAGAGATGAATCGTACTCCTTGGCCTTACAGAACTTCATATCGTAACCCATCCACTCATTGCCCTCATACGTTTAATAAAAATCCATTATTCGTGTCTGATAGCAGGACAATTCGGGCAAAACCTCGGGCTTACGTTCCCCAATAATTGCAGTAAACATCGCAAAGGCCTTGGCCCAATTTGTGATTGTCTCATCAACCCTGAATCCCGCCATTTTTGCTCGCCATACACTCGGGTGCCACAAATCTTTCTGCGTCTTAGCATACTCCATCTCGCGATGGTCAGTCAGCAAAGAAAACATATGTACATACTTATCAGCCCATATCAATTCTTTCGTGGCCAACGGTATATGTTGTACCACCCTCTCCCGTCTTGAGGGCAAAGACCCCTCCCTCGCCATTGGCAATGCCTGCTTACCCGGCTCCATTGTTGTTCCCGCTGTTTTTCTGACGCCAGCTGCCGGTCCTTCCAAGGTCACCTGTGGGGGGAGATTCGCCTTTGCGGCATCTCGCGACTGCCGCAACTGCTGCATTAGTAACTTGGCCTCTTCGGCCGTGTCTTCAGGTGCCGTAACACCCCCTGTTTTTCTGCCAAGCCATGCGGCCAACTGGGCGGCTAATTCTGGAGGCATGTCCTCCTCGTTGGCGGGCGTAACAACAACCGTAATCGGTTGACCCGCGTCCGGGATTGGTACCGGGGCCTCGACTGGAATGGCCGGGCTTGCCGGGGGTACCTCGGGAACCGGGACCTCCTCCCTGTCGCCCTATTCCTGACCCGTTTACCCCTACCCGTGGGGACAACTCCCGGCAATGCCGGGCCTATTACCTTCTTTGGTTTACCCGTATTGTTCATCGCAGCCATCTGCTTCTTCATGCTCGCCATATCTCTTATCAGCATGCGAAGCATCTGGTCAGTACCGGACTTCTTTCCTGCCTTCTTGCCAGGCATTGTTATCGAATATTCAATCCGAGTTGATCAACAGAGTCCTGGATCCTTAGCCTCGAAGTCGCTGAAAGAGAAACACAAGAATTACAAGTTCTCAAAAATTGCTCCTTGTTCCGTCGAGGGCTCACGTGCAACGAGTGGGTGCAGCTTCCAAGCACAGGAACAAGAGGATGCTTCTTCGGATTCCCGCTCTCTTTATTCCTCTTCGGGAGGGCGTGAACCCTCCGCTGGTACGCCTACTGGGCGTGGCCATCGGTGTAGGTGTCTAGGACAACCCCTCTTGGGCGGGAAAAAGGCGCGCCTCGGCTACGCCGCTTCGGGCATACCAGCCGTGACACGCCCCCCGCCCAAAATGGTTTCCCGGGAGGATCCGGGCCCCCGACCATACGTTCGGGGGGACCGAGTGGTCGCACCATTCCATTTGTATCCCTCTACTTTATATTAAGTGGACTCAGTAGCCAGAAAGAGTTAAAAGGACCGAGTATACAGAAATAGACTTGCTGAATGTTTCCAAATCAAGTGCAGGGCTTCCATTGCAAAGTTATAGAAATAATTATGATACATTCAATTCTATTTAAATTATTAAAAATGCTGTATTACAATATTACTTAAAATATCAAATGCCACACGTGTTTCACCAAATGGCTCCTGAAGGGCAATTTCATTAAAGCTGCGATTTCACATCAAAGCTATTACAATTTGACTAGAATTCTTATTGCTCAATTTCATTGTAAAAAGATCTTCCAACGATGTTAACTAACAGACTTAAATCGGTGAACGCTGTCCTCATTTATCACTCCCAGTTGGGCTTTGTCCTGGACAGATTGTCCAGGAAACATCTTCAGATTTACAGCTACACCTACGGCAGACCTAAAGTGACTTCATTCGCAAATGGCCCTCTCATTAGACGCCGAGATGTCACTTCACATAGTTGAAGGTACATGTTTAGGACCTTGGCCTAGATGGACGTGGGACAGAACTTCTCTACTTATAATCAATATAAATATCAGAACCAATGGCCAGGATAGGCAACGATGGGCTTTATCGGACCCTTCGTACATACATAGAGGATAAATTCAAGGCTGCCGGTCACCCCCTCTTCTATTTCTTCTGGCAATGGTAATTCTGGATGCTACCATTTGCAAAATCAACACATTCCAGTATACAAACTTAGACCACGGAGATTAACCCCTTCAGCGCGGCGCAAATTTTCGCGCTGTGCTGAAGGTTCTAATGAGCCTATCGGCTCATGACGGAACGGTTCCGTCATGAGCACAGCTCAACCGACGCTCATGACGGAACCGTTCCGTCATGAGCATGGAAGGGGTTAAGACATTCTTGTATGGAGATACCATTTTGTTAATGCTTGAAAATCCCAGAGACTCCATAGCTTGCTGAGAGAAAAGTAAAGTAAAGGAGACCTCCACTTTCTTGGATTATAAGGTTAGAGCCATAAAATGTGAGTCTCTGGCCATACCTCGGCATGTAGCACACTATTCATCCAAGTGGATCATTAAGAACTTAAAATGTTGCAGGGCATTGTTAAATACGGGACTCTAAAGTCAAGTGTGCTGCAAGACAAAATGGCTCCTCTAATAGCAAAAATAATAGCTGGCTTTGAAAGGTGGAAATTATTGAGGCTTTCTCTGCAGAGAAGAGCACACCCTGTTAAAGCGATGGAGGCACCAATTCCAACTATGTTTTTGAGGCACTGCCTTGAAAGTTCCAAAAAATCATACTTCATCGGTTTGGTGGCCTTATAAAAGCTTATGTGTGTGGCAATGATCAGCTGAGGTACCACATGTCTAAACGGTATGCAACAAGATTTAAGCCTGCTAGATAGGGCATCCTACTACGAGACCTACCAGCATTCACAAATTGTGTATCCCTCCTACCCCTCAATGAGACTCCAGAATAGGTATACAGCAATTTGAACCTCCACATGAAGCAGGCAACCCCTTGTTGCATGCAGTGTTTCCAATTGGAATTCGGTACAAGTTTTTTAAAACCCAATGCACTTTGGAACTTCAATGCTCATCTTTATTGTAATTCTGATCGCATTGTGGGCCGTGCATTCTACTGGCAAGATTGGAATCTTATCTTAGGTAATTCCCTTGAAGGTGGTATTGTTAAATTCTTTTACTCTGTCAAACAAGAATCTAACTTAATGGATGACCATTGAAGGCAGTATCGCCAGCTGTTTCATTACTTAAGCAGATGACTACAACCTGGAATGTCTGCACCTCGAGACTCACTACATTTTTCTCACCTTAAAATGTGGGGGTGTTGTAGTGAAGTGGTCTCACACCTTTGCTGGATTCTAATTTAAGGTGTTGTACTGCATGCTTGGGACCTGAGAGAAGCTCATGAAAGGCTTACCCTTGTCAGAGTGGTGCATTGCTGGCACTGGTCACCTCTGTGTCCTCGTAAGGTAGGCCTGTGCCAACATTCCTTCCGTTGGAAGTATCATCGAAATACATTGTTTTTCTCATACTATGGTCCTGCAATGCACTGCATATTTACTGGAACAGAATATGACAATCTTGAAAAGATTGTGTGGCTCGAACATTATGCCTTCCACCCCACTATCCTTATCTGATGACATGTCAGATTGAATAATCAGCACAGAACGTGGTCTCTGTGGATATCACAAAAACATGCAACCTTCATAGAAGGAATCTCCATATCCTTTGACATATGAGAATGGTGATATCGTCAGTAGGAACCTAGGCGAGGCTGAGTTACGAATTAAAAGGCAAGTTGCAAAAATCTGAGACCCTCTAAAGAACGCCTCTAGCAGCCAAGAAGCTGATGGATTAATAAGTGTACAGGTTCACTTATTGCAGTACTGTTGCATTCTATTGTCATAAAGCTGAAAATAGGTGATGTCCCTTTACTTACTATCCCTTTCTTTTTGGGTTTATACTTTTTATTTTGTGGGAGGATCTTCCATTTTCAATTTTATTTTAAACATTCCATTTAGCTTCTGTGATGCTTACAAGCTGGTTGAGGATGTCGGGAATGCATTTGTATTGAAAACATAAGTTAATGCTGGAAACCCAAGATTTGGAAACTTAGATTTCTAGAAATCCTGATGAGTGTGTCTCTGCGAAACCCATGTTGGGGAGCATGGAGGGGATCAGTGATTTACCCCTCATCCATCTTTGGCTGACTTGAGAATGGGGGGAAGCGGGAGGTTACTGTGCAGGGGTTTATAAAGCAGAGAGTGGTACTATACACTGGGCCTGCACAGTGGCTCGTACTGTATAGAGGGTTCATATTGTAACATTATTCCATACTCTACTGGCCATTCTCACTGGAAAATGTCTCATTTTGTATGTCAGATCATAATATGCAAACGGTGCATAATGCACATGGTCTCATACTCTATAGGAGGCTCTTACTATGCAGGACATCATACCACACACATGCCTATACTGTATTAGGGTCTCATATTGTGCAAAGGACCCTAACACTCCCTTAAGACCCAATCTACTCTAACCTTTCCCAGAGAGACTTCTTTGCACCCAGCCATTCACAGGACTGGAAACATCAGACAAGGTGTAATAATTATCTTTGGTATTTTAGGTGAAATAACGCTGTCTGAAATAGATGGGATAGTGTTACAATGAGAAAGATATAAGCAGGTAGGTCTTGTAGATAAATGTTTTAGATTCATTCTTCAAGTTACTTCATAGGTTACAGGTTACAGGAAGATGGTAAGATCCATATTATGCCCCACCAGGAGCAGCCTCCTTGCTGCTCAGTCCATCCGCTCCACTGATTCTCTCTTCAACACAAACACCCTGAACATTCTAAATGACATCACCATTGGCTGAGTAGCAAGGCAGAGAACCACCATAGGGAGGATGCATTAACCAATAACTAGATTATAACACATCTCCCCCAATAAAGATTATAGAAAATCAAATGTATGATAAGACACACATTCAACATGTCCAATAACTTCATCAAAACATTACATACCCATCCAATGAAGGAAAAATGGGTAAACACGAGCAAAAGTGTTACATTCTTTAAAACAGTGGATGCTCACCCACATTAATTCATTCCCCATACTCAACTTAGCACAAGGAATAACTCACTCTTCAAACTATGGGCACCACACCACTACATAACACAGAGTACCCATCACACCTCACACTCAAGGCACACACAGTGGCAGGACCGGGGACTCCCAACCCTCTACTGCACTTACACACAGGGTAACATCACAACCCTAAAACAGTGGATACCAAACACCACCTCGCCTCACATTCAAGGCACAATACTAATGCCAGGACCAGGGACTCCCAACCCTCTACTGCACTACACACAGGGTAACATCACAACTCTAAAACAGTGGACATCAAACACCACCTAGTCTCACACTCACTGCACAACACTACAGTAGGACCAGGGACTCACAACCCTCTACAGCACTACAGACACACCAGGTAGATTATCCAAATGCCTACATATGACAAAGCGATATTGTTCTGGTTGTATATGTGACTGAACACCAGGGTTTCCTTCAATTACAGATGTTCCAAGGAATGTTTGTTTGAAGACACAGAAAATTGAACGCACAGTACTCACCGGCTGGCAGTCAGTAATGCAGCTGATAGGCTGACACAGCACCATGTTAAGCTGGGAGCCTTGGTCCATCTCCTCGCTACAGTTGCAGAGGCTACAAGAGCCAATGCCTGCTGGAACTGGGGATAAGGGCTGCCAGGGGACAAGGAAAAACATATTATCTTCACAATTGGATGTTGATAGGTGGTATTAACTTGTGAGTCTCTATTCCTTGTGTGGTGAGCTGGTTTCTGGAATGCTGAGAATGATTAATGTATTGGAATGTTGCCATGTGACATTGAGTGGAAGCTCGGAGATGGGGCAGTGGGAGGGATGATGGAACCTTGACTGGCCCTACCTGCCGTTGATGCAACCTAAGAGCCTAACAAGAAATTATGAACTGACGTACATGAGTCGCTCACTCCAGACTCTTGTATGAAGACCCTACCCTTTGACTTCAACATTTTGATAAGTTGTTAGGGATCTGCATGAACATGCAGCAAAACTCTGGTGACAGGATCTATTAATGCCAGAGGAGAACGTCTGGCCTTGTAACCGAAGAGGACTAGTTTGGGTTTGACCAACATCAAAAGGACCCGGAAATGGCTGTTAGCTAACCCTGCTAGTTAGAGGAGCACAGTGAGGATGGGCAATATTTGGCAAGGGGGTCTTTCCTTCACTCATTTATTTACTTTTGATTCCTTATGGATCATGGTTAGCAGTTTTGGGAAGGGAATGGAATGTCTATCTGCATGTGTTGCAAACTGGGGACAGAGCAGTACACTGTACAAGGAGAATTCAGAGGGGAATCCTTGTAATGTGCCAACGTGGGGAAGAGCATAACCCCATTGTGAGACGATTCTAAGAAGCACAAGAGGAGAAGTATCATGTTACAAGTGGTTGTAAGGGAAAGTAGCCCTTGAAGTGAAAATGTAGGGGAAGTGTAGTGCCTTGTGTTGTTGTGGGTGACAGCCAGAAGATTTGCTTGACTGAGTACGTCTTTGCCAGCCGATCTGGTCTGGTGTTAATGGTTAGTTTGTCAGATACCTCAAGTGTTTGATTGTTATGTTGTATCAACAATCTTTCAACATGCATCTACTGAGGCTGTAATTTCGTTTAGAAGAAATTGTCCTTCTGGTATTGTGAACGTTGCTTGTGAGAGATGGATAAATGTGCGAGTTTGTTGTCTGTGTCTGTGTCACGTGTAGTTTACTAGTATGATGTGGAAGTCTGGGGACATTGTGCGTCAGTGTAATTTCGATGACAGGTTTATAGCTGGAGTCTGGTTGAGGCATTTTTTTAGATAAACAGAAGTATGGTTAAACGTTCTGGTTTTGTTTTGTTTGCACCTTGAATGTATCCATGTAGGATGATGTAGAACCCTTGTTAAAGGAAACAGATATCTTATGTTCCCCGTCCAACACGTGACTGGGCATTCATGACTATATGCCCTTCGTGTATAAATGTTAGCCCTGCGTACGAGCGTTACTGCCGTTATGACGAGCACAGCTCGTCATGAGTTCACGGCCACTGTGGCTCATGACGAGCTGAGCTCGTCATGAGCATGGGAGGGGTTAAAACTTAAAGCAACATTTAAACACTTCCAAACAACATGTAGAAAAAAAGTGGCAGAGTATCAAAAATGTGTGCACAAATATACTAGCGATGCACATTTTAAGGGGGCCAACTGCACTGTCAGCCAGCTTTGAACAGCTGATGCCCTAATGAATATTCAGTTGCCAGGCTTTCGTCTTGCTCATGTACATTTCCTGCCTGCCTTTGCTGATGACAGTATGGTCTAGTTCATGCAGTGTTGGGGCTGAAATGGTGAAGACATGGCATAAGGGACCTATTTTTATGATTTTGACTATGCATGCATTCTTCATTGTTATGATTACAACTTTGGAAGCATTACAACTGAATGTGAAAGCGCAATGCTCACAGTCACCATGAGAAAATGAATTTCTGTGGTTGCATGCTTCACTGATTAGATTGCCTTATTGGATCCTCGATCTGAAAGTAGTGAAATGAAAATGTGGATTTCCACAACTGTTTTGCATTCATTCGTATGAAAAAAATGCTGCCATTGGGTCAACCATGCCCACAACAATCTCCATTTTGCTAAGAAAAAAGGACAGGTTTGTAAACAATTCTGCATTTTTGTCTGTCTTTTGTTTTACACAAAAATGAGGATTTATGGAGGAATTCAACTTGGAGATTTTTGCAAGTCCTATTTGCGCAGCTGGGTTTGATTGTACATATTGTTTGAGAATATGTCCAGTTGAATTACAGATATATGAACCTGGATTGCACAGACCTCTCATCATCGCATGTAAGGGTCTGTAAATGTGTAATTCTTCCACATCTATCTTTTTTCTACAGTTGGAAAATTTCATGTGAATTCTTTACTTTCTACACAAGACCTGTAAAAATGGGGATGGAAGGTGCATGATACCACACTTTCTGCACAGCTTGGAAGAGTACGCTAGTTTGGTTATAGCTACTGAAAATGTTTGTGAGTATCCACACAGCTATACCTTTATTAATGTTTCCCTTATTTGGTTTGCGTTAATGTTCTGAAAACGCTGATGCAGTCTTGAGAACTGCCACGGATTCCTATTGTTACCACTGTATCCCAAAGGAATGTGGAAAAGTCTGCCAATGCAACAGGAATACTGCATGTGTAATAACTATTACTGTTTTTTTAATTGTCTGTTATTATTGCAAAATATACAATTGTATTTACACATAGAAAATTATTTTGAATCAAATACTTTATGTCTAAGAATTAATAATGTGTAAATGCAAATGGTCCTCTTCAATTGTCTGTTGTAAGGAACACACGGCATGCTTTCGTTTTTCTACATTAATTTGCACGGTACCCTTTATAACATATTTTAAATTGTCTTAATTCACCTGGGTTGAAGATGTTTCAGTATCTGAGTCATCTACACAAAATACTGTACTAACAGATTGATTGTCCGATATTTGACATCATATTACTTCCTGAAAGACGTAGGTTAAACAGAAATGGTAGGACTATTCATCACTAAAACCTTTAGTACAAGCCAGTGTATAACATGTTCCCGCTTTTTTCATTAGTTAGTGTGAAAAATATATTCTGTTTGGGAGGGATTTTCTAAATTTTTCTCTCATAATGTGAAATGTCTGCGAGATTTATAGCTCGATTTTTAATTGTGACCTGTAAATAAATTGAGTGTCGAGTAGCTAACAGTACTTAGGGTAATCATCTCAATGTAAAAATCTGGAAAGTCAGAAAGGTTAGCGATGCCTATAAATCCATTTTGCATTGATTTTACTCACAATGTGCAAATCTGAAACTGAGTTTTTGGAAATTGAGTCTATTCCCATAGGTCATTATTTAGACAACCTGGCTGTTGAAATAGCAAATTAACTAGTGCCAGTTAACTAACTAATTAGTGACCATTCTTCTGGATTTGGCTCGACGGCACTTCTTGGCCACACTTCAGCCAGCTCACACTAACACATTTTAGAAGACTACTAGGTCATCCTCCTCAGATCCCTTTTAATGTATGTTAGCCAGCTGCACATATGAATATAGATCTAAATCTGCTCCCTTGAACCAACATGAATACCTCAAATTAAAATCCCCCCACCTCAAATGAGACCTCACACACCTCAAATGAGAATTCATACACACCACAGATAATCATACAAACGCCTTAAAATACAATTCAAATGCTTCACTCGAGTATTCACACATGCCTTAAATCATCATGCACAAAGACAAATACAAATTCCTCAAGGTCAAGTCACCATATGATCAACAAGAATCAGCATTCGGATAAGCCAAATCGAAATACACTCTCTGAATGCATAGAAATAACATTCACACACTTATAACCAGAGTCCACAGGTCTAGGAACACCATTCTCAAACTTAAAATACTCATGCCATCCATGTGGCTTAAACTGACATTGATATACCTTACAACATGACTTGAGCACTTCGGATCAACTTGTGTTCAAGAATTTCAAATTTTACTCCATCTGAATGAGCTTTTATATACATTTATATTAATAAGTGTTCTCTCACTACAGACCAGAAGCACACAACACATCGGCTGCTTTGCATCACAAATAAGTATTTGCACTTCTCAAATCAACATTATGCAACAGAATCTGGCATCACACCACAAAACAACATCAACCACGTCGAAACAGCATCCAACAGTATTTAAACTACTCAACCTACCGTAAAAAACTGGTCCCAAAGAATTCAGAGTTCAGACACTATAAACATACTTTTCACACCTTAAATTATCATCACTGGCTCCAAGTCAACATCTCAAGTGGCAGATCCGCATTCCACCCAAAAAAACTAAATTTGAACACAAATACTTTAAATCAAAAGCACACGTCAAAATTTAAACATTGTAATGCACCATTTTTATGAGTACCCACTTCAACTCATTCGATTCAGGACAACATACTGGAAATTACTGGGGAAGTGCCCCCAATAGAATAGGCTAACCCTTATTTGGCTGTTTCTCAGGGCTCAACAGATTGCAAATGCAGAAACCACCACTGGACTACTTTAAATGAGTCTCTAGCTTTATCTCTCCGTCCCTGATCTGCGTGTACGTGTCTAAAGTTAACTATAATTTTAGATTATTTCCACCAGCATGGAAAACATTGCAAATATGAAGTGAAGTTTCTTACCGGGTACTCAAGTCCATTTACAACACAGACGTTCTTCGGTACTGTTGGGGTGAAAAAACAGAATAGTCTTTATACTGCTGCAAACTAATGTGAAACATAGCACATGCGCATGCCACAGAGTTAAGTATTTTTGTTAGGCCTCTCTTAATTATTGTCTCTCTTCAAACGTTGTTTCAACTTGTCATCTTGTGCTTGAACCCTTTTTACCTTAAGCCTCTAAATGAATAAAAATATGGAGATGGCTTAGCAATGAGGAGAGTTTGTTCACAATCATTGGGCATGGGAGGACACGTCTTACAGAAAATGAGTAAATACAATCTGTAGAACTTTCAAAGGCTCTGAGCTGGGAGAAAGCAGGTTTTGCCATTTTCCCTAAAAGCAGTTTTATCCACATTAAAACATACTTTTCTTGAGAGGCACTGCTTTTAGAGCATTGAAGGAAATTAGGCTCTGCCATCTAAAACCTAATGAAATGGGCAGTCTTTCGCTCACCAGGGCATATAAAACATATTTTATAAGGTCCCCGCTTACAGTTATTATTATTATTATTATATTTCTTATATAGCGCCAGAATCAACCCCCGAAGGGGTATCTCCGCGCTTGCCTTGGGAACTCGTCCTGGTTTTTCCCTGTGAGATAGCCCCTACAGGGCATCCCCAAGGTGAAAGCCAGGCATCCCGCCGCGGGGGGCCGTTGTGGAGATTAAGCAAGCTTAATGCCCAGAGTTGCAGAGTGTGAACCCATGATTAGGTCAGGCACCGAAGCGAGAATTATCGAGTCCGTGGACATTTGAGCTCAACACCCTGCCGCGTCGGGAATCGAACCCTGGTCCCGGGTCTGACCTCTGCTTCAGGGTCTGCCTGCTCTAACCAGTGAGCCACACTTCTCCATAGCCCACAACCCCTGGGTCACCTAGGGGAGACCTTGGTGTACCTAATATGTAAAAAAAACAGTAGATTATCACTATTAAAGTGTTCATACCACCAAAGTCATACTTGCATACAATTTACTTTTAAAGACAGTCTGCCAAGCAAGGCTGCCTCTAAAATGACAGTAGGCACTCAGCAATGCACACATGTAATTGCAAGAAATCTACTGGGCCTCGAAACTTCCGTGCCCTATTATACGCAAGGGACTTTAAGATAGTTTGAACCCCCTGGCCCTATCATATACTAGAGATTTATAGGGTCTGCAATGGCTATGGTACAATTACATATACCTTTTTTAGTAAGAGCACTGGCCCTGGGCCTGGATTGCAGAGTAGAGGGCACAGCCAGCATCAGTTACTACCAGTATCAGTCGAAAAACAATTGGGGGTAGCAGGGCAAAAGGATGAATTTCTAACATGGTTAGAATCGGACACCATGTTTTGAGTTAGTCTTAGTTCATTCAATTGACTAACTCATGTGAGCACTTTTATTCTTTTGTCAATTCATTGTGCACCACTTTTTCCTTTCTCCAGCCCTAGTCACTAGTTGATCACAGCATTGACTTGAGTTAGTTTAGCTCAAAATAACATACCTCACTGCAACCTGCCCCTCAGCATACTGCACAAACCAGCCACATTCTCCAGACCTTGATGGATGCAATAGACCACTAAATTTTTCGTAAACCTCCTTACATTGTCTCCATCAAAAAGGGGATGGGTTTTAAGACTACTGAAAGATGGTGTTTGAACAAATCCAAATGAAAATGTAAAAGTATAGTATAAAATGTTGATGTGCACAACATACCACATCCGTAGGAGGCACAGCAATCTCCTTCTTCAAAGGTCACCGTGAATTGGAAACCAGGGCTGCAGTTATTCAGTGGCCGGCGACAGAGGTTCGGATTACATTCTGCACAATATAGTATAGTGGGTTAAGAGAGAACATTATCCAGACCTCCATGTCAGTATACATCATATTTGAAGCATGAAAACGTGGAAGACACAATTAGTTAGAGTTGTTGCATTACTTTTCTCATTTAATACATTCTCTCTAATGTAACTTTGCAATGATTGGCATTCTCTCTAAAGAAACCTATGCAATATAAGCAAATTCCAAGAGTCCCCAACTTCTACCAAATACACTCATCGTCATTGGTCAGTGAAACAGTTCTTCCTATGAGCCCTTGGAATCCTATTTTGTTTTTTTAATTGAGTATACTGCTTGAAATATAGGTTTGTAAAGAGCAGGGCTCTATTAAGTGAAGTATTTGACCTCCTATTCTTGTGGGAGACCAATGCATTTTTAATCAGTAAATTACTGGTGGACACATAATTCTACCACATTGGTTACTTACATCTGCACTCAAAACACCTCACAAGGATTTTTGTGCTGAAGGTACAGTTCCACCAAGCTGAGAGTCCAAATCAACACACTCCTCTAAAACTAAGGGGAATATTCACAAGAACGTGTGATGACTACTGCAAGAGTAGCGTTACGCAACTTTCAAAAGCGCAGCCTATTGCGGGAAAATAACCCTATGGCAACGTGAAATTCACAACGCAGAGGTAGTATGCGATAGTCTGCCGAAAGTGCGGACAATGTACACGATACAACCACCTCAATGGAGTCCAAAACACAAACCACAACACAAAAAAACCTGCGATGGGCCAAAGCGCGATGAGGAAATGAGCTAAAAGCAGTGGCAGAGTTGCAACACACACCTGGCAGGCTGGAAAAACCACCATAAAAGTAGAAAAAACACCCAAACACAAACTGACCAATACCCAAGCACCATGGGAGCAGTCGGAGAAGGCGCAGAGGACTAGCGCAACCCCTCATGTACCCAGGACGACCAGCCTGGGATCTCGGGGACAGGGAAGGGCAAGGCCAAGAAGAAAAGGAAGACAAAGGTTAGTCCACAGGTGAACAGGATCATAGTCAGGGAGGTGACGGACCACCATCAACAACTGTTCGTCACCTCCAAGGAGTCATTGGGCATCATAAATTGAATCTGGCAGGACATCGTGGACAAGGTGAATGCCGTCAGGAGTACAAGAAGACAATGGACGAGGTCAAGAGGCGATGGAATGACATCAAGCAGAGGACCAAGGAGACACTCTCCGCAAACCAGAAAGCAGCAATGAAGACTGGATTTGGGGGCCCAGTGCTACAGTTTGAGCTGTATGACATGGAGGTGCTGGTGTCGACAGTCATGTGTGGAGATCGGACACTGCTCGCCAGGACACAACACAACTGCAACAGGGTGAGTGACCATCAGATACTCATGGCATGGGTGGAGATGGGCACAATGGCACACATGCACAATCAAGCAGAGCACAGTGCACACCCAAAATGACTATGGATCCTCGCCCAGATGTACTGACTGTCACAATGTACAATGCCATGCTGTCAGATTGTCAACATGTAACATGCGGCCACATACATGTGGACAAATTGTAATACACTATCTCCCCTTCACATTGATGGGGCACTTTCAACACCTCCTGCAGAGCAGTCCCAGTCACTCTTCACTGATGACGAGAAGAACAACATCAGGATCAACACCCTAACCATCCAAGACATCATTGACCTCATCCGCCACTCACCTCCAGGATCAGGGCAGGCCAGATACATCGAGGAGACCCCACCCACTACCTAAAGCACCCAGCAGGAGGCACCCACATCCCCAGCACTCCCCCAAGACCCCCAGGAACAACACATGGCCTTCCAACGCCGTGTGCTGGAGTGCCAGAGGGAGACCACAGATCAGGTGCTGTCCTTGGGTGTGTAGCCCCGCTCCATGTTCTCCAACTAGCCCTGACTGACATCGCTTGAGTCATGATGCGGAGAGAAAGACACCTGTCCATTCAGTGTGGGTCCAACAATACCAGCCGTGAGCTGGCACACATTCGGAGGATCATGGAGGACAGGGTGCGGATGGAGGTGGAAAGGATTGCAGCCACCTCTGCACATCAGCGGAATGTCGCGGGAATCTACCATGCCCTGCAGATCCTCATCATGGCATTGCTGCCACAAGGCTTGGCATCGTTGAATGCTGCTGCCCCCACACCATCCACATCTCCACCCCCTGGTGTGTAAATACCACCCTGTGCGGCAGGCCTACTCACTCCGGCACCTGATGTTACAGTGCCACACAATGCGGCCGAAAATCCACCTCTTTCACCTGATGTGTCAGTGGCACACAGTTCCGCAGCCGGTACAGCAACACCCCCAGTTGGGGCAAAGCACACATCCGGGGACGAGGACGTAGATGTGATTGTGATCAGAAGGGCTGAGTAGCATTAATTTCTGCCACCTGGCCTCTTCCTGGTTGGTCCTGCATATGGCTTCATGACCATCCACTGATCCCAGGTTCACTCAGATGCACTCATCTTGGACAGCGACATGTACCGCCACATTGTGTTTGATGACCAATGACACGGCGACCAGACTGTGGACTGCACCCCTCCTCTTCCGCAGTACTTGTATTCCATGGATGGACTCTGCCTGGCCCTCCACGGACCTATTGGTGTGGTGTATTCGGCAGTGCCCTGTACCACTCCAGCTGCGAAACTGCACTGGATGTGCAATGAACATCCAGGATGCACTGCTGTGTCATGTCTTTCATCATTCATGTATGTATGTGTGGATGAATGTAGGGACGGTGATTTCCCTTGTGTCAATGATGCTCAACTTGTGGGATGCCAGTCTGAGGGTGCTACATAGCTATGTGTGCACGGGTCCCGTGGACACCACAACAGGGACACACGCACCAGCCACTTTCTTGTCCGGACATGGACTGACCCAAGCCCAGTGCTCAGGAGTAATTTTTGCAAGCCCTGCGCTGTTCCAGCGTACGGCAGGCCAGACCACTCCGCTCATGCTCCCAGGGAGGAGCCTCATTGCTACCCATCGCAGGTGTACTCGCTGGTGGTGTGCAGGTCACTGGTTTAGTTGTCAGCATGTCACAGCCACTCCCTGAGGCCAGGTTTGCATGCACACCACACCCATCCGGCAGAGGCATCACAGGCCATGTGACCCCGCAAATACAAGGGACCGACGACGTCACATACCCCTCTGCCGGTGGTGACTGTATGATGGACCTGAGGCCGGGACAGGACTACCACCACGTGGTGCTGACTGGGGTTGGACAGGGTTTGTGGCACACTGGGCATTGCGGATGGCACAGGCACCCCTCCACCCGGCGCTGACTGGGTACCTTGAGCTGCTGAGTGGGTGTGTAGCCTGCGATGATGGCCCGTCCCGGCGGTCCGAGCTGCTCAGGATTTTTGTGCCTTGTTGGACCGCAGTGTAGGCCGAGCCAGCGGGCTGTGCGGGTCAACCGCCACATGGCCCCGCTTCCCGGATCACAGAGTTAGTGGCACCCATTGGGCTAAGTGGCTGTGCAGGCTGCAATGTTGCCGGGTGCCCTGGTATGTACCATCCCATGGTGTAATCAAAACCCAGCACCAAATGTGAGACCTGGTGGCCTGCGCAGCGTGGATGCATGGTGTGGAGGGTGCCATGTCCATGGGCCCCAGGCTTGTGGCTTGCAGAGGCACATGGTGGGACCGGCAGTCTACTCGCTGGTGGTGGAAGGTGAGCAGTGAGGCACGTGTGTGCATGGGTGGGCATGCTCCGATGGGCAGCGGGAGGGCCTGGGATGCCTCTGCCTGGGTGTGCATGGGCAGGCGATGTTTTCTTATGCAGTTGTGTGTACTGTCCCAGTCATGTCTCTGGACTCTGTTTCAGATGACCCCTCTGTCTCACATGTGTGACCTGGTGCACTGCCATACGTACCGGCAAGTGGTGTGAGGCCCACCGGTGGCAGCAGTGTGGCCTGGGTGTGTAGGGTCGGCTCTCACTCACTCTACCTCTCTCTTCTTTCGTACATGTTTCGGTGCAGCTGATGTGGCATGTCTGACCGGCTAGTCTAGATATATATGTTTATGGGCTTGTCCAGGGCGGTAAACAGAGGGGGAGAAAGGGTGGAGATATTGGGGAAGCAGGGAAAGAGTGAGGTTAGGCACACCCAAGTGGGGATAGAGAGAGGACACGCAGATGAGACAGAGAGGAGAGACTGGCAGAGTCACTGGAAGTTTAGATTACTAGATCTGTTTATATTAAAAGGGAGAAAGCGGAGGGGGGCAAAGAGACGAGAATAAAGAGAGAAAGAGATTGGGTGGAGTATACTGCAATCAGCTGATAAACTTGTTTTTATTACTGTATATGTTAATGTTTGTGGGTGTGCGCTCGCGTACTTGCGAACCTCGTTGTACAACAATAAATTATTGTGTATTTTTTTTTTCAATTTCTGTACCCACCCCCTCTTGCCTAATCTTTCAAACCAGTTTATTATCACCTGGCATACATGATGTGCAACAGTGTATTGTCACAGGCGAGTGCCACATTGATAAAAAAAAATAAAAAGTAGTGGTTAGGGGGACGACCCCACTTTTATCACAATGGGATAATTTAATAAAGGACGCGCACTTGAATGGCTCCATTTTATACATTGCTGAAATCCCAGCCCACGACCTCCGAGCTCAGCGGCCAAGTGAATGAAGAAGGGCGAGTTGGGCGGCCTGTGTCACCCGAGCAGCCTGCAGCTGGACTCCCGGCTACCTACCCCTGGTCGGGCTCTGAGCCTGGGCCACAATGCGGGATGAAAGCGTGCTCTCCCTGTACCGAAACGGATAATGTGCCCCCACCCCTCCCCCTTCTTGACACAACACACTGAGACTAATCGCTCATAATTTAGGGGGAGGGGCGAGGGGTCATCTATTGTGCCGAAAGTGCAAATGGTCAGCACATGAGGCATCACTCCCTGTGCTCCTGATGGAGAAAAGGTACCACAGGAAAAAACATAATATTTCAGTTTACATCCCTATTAAATCATTGCCTTGTTTGGAATGATTACCTGTGAATAACAGCAACAGCGCCAAGTACCTTGCAAGATCATTCCATCCTTTGCCCCTCGTCTCTAATGTGCAGCTCTGTAATTCAAGGCCTTCCTGTATTTAATAATGATATGTGAGGCACTTAGATTTTCCATCCATCTACAACACTGTGTGCCCAGGCCTGAGCTTTTCCTTTACAAGTACTTGTTATTATTATATGCATTAAATAGTTGAAGCAAACGAGAACTACAATTCCCAGAGTGCATTCATTTTCAATGGAAAGCCCAGAACCAAAAAACATGGTGCCAAGGCTACTTGCGCATTTACACATTCCTGCTTTAAAACAAATTAAGCGCGCCCTGACATTTCACAAGATGATAAGCACATTCACTGGAATTTTTCTGTGCTCAGCATATTTGGTCTTTATGAAATGTTATTGTTTGTTACTACTTTCAATAGAATGAAAGATTTTTGCCAGTTGGCAGCACGAGTAGCAACTGCTCCCCGAGTTCTCATTAGTTTATTTACCACCCTTGGCTATCTGCATCTGTGTATTTAATTGCTGACGATTGATTCTTGGTGATAAATCACTTTATTCCGAGGAGGGAGTCGTTCTTTCAAAATGAGGGCGTGTTACCATCAGCTGGTAGGCATTGATGTGAATCGGATAACTGTGCAACAAATGCCTGCCCGGATGTGCTCGCTGCACAAACAGCCCATTGTTTCCAGCAGTGCCAGTTGTCTATTAATGAAAAGAGGAATACAATTGTATTAATTTGCGGGATAGGCATACTCAATTTCTGATGTATGACACTAGTACACTTTTTTCATCCGCTCTCTTAGCAATCCTTCACACCATCCCCGAGCCCCTCCTGTACATTCAGTGCTATGAATGTTAAACGTATTCTTAAGTTAAACAAAAATGTAACACTGCAACAGTTCGAAAGTACAGAGTGGCCGCGTAAGAGGTGCAAACTGATATTTAGATTTATTTTGGTCTATTTCAGGTTTTTGTACTATAAGAAATTTACACAACATAAACGTTCTTGTTTTGTGCAAAGGTCGGGAGAGCGTGACACTGGCGCCAGAACACAGGGATTTCAGGGGTGATTTTTGTATCTAATCAGGCTCTCCAGGGGAGGATTTGTCCGCCCTTGCAAAGGTGTCTTGGTGCTAGAAAATAAGGGAACGGTGTCTGTTGTGGGCTTAGGCGCAGTCAAGCTGGCATTACGGCTCAGTGAGATAAGCACGCGCCAGTGAGCTGCTTGGTGGTTGAGGCTTTAAGTCTGAATCTGCTAAGGCCAATATAGCTGCCAAGCCTTCCGTGGTCAATACATTGAGTGGCGTGTATTGCATAATAACAACACTTGCGATTTATAGCGCTTAGAAATAGCAGGTGTGGGGTGAAGCGCTACTTTAAAAACAAAGTATTTCTATTTTTTACAGGCTCCGAGTTGTGGTGACCAGGCTCGGATGGAATTGTTAGCAGAGGTGGCAGACGGTTGTGCAGCCTCAGCAGTCCCTGCAGATAATGATTTACACTTATCACAAAGTGTGCATGAGAGCTGCCTTGACGCCTTCTCGAGGGTGCCAGAGGCCAATCGAATCCGCGCTTTTAACCCTTGCAACAAAAACAAGTCAGGTCCCGGGCCGCGCTGTGATGGGCTGTGATGGGCTGACGTCACGGGGGTGTCCCGGACCGGCAGCCAATCATAGCGCGGCCCGGGAATGACGTCACGGGGGTGTCCCGGGCCGGCAGCCAATCGCAGCGCGGCCCGAGACAAAAGGGCGGGGCTTAAAAAAAGCACCAGAAACGCCCCCGAATCGCGTTTTCAAGAGAAAGCGCGATTGACAGCCTCTGTCTCCCAATGGCTAGCCTCCATTTATGGAGCTAGCCAATGAGAGGCAGAGGCTGTGCCGACATCCATACTGAAGACAAAAGTTTTCAAACTGGGAGGGGCACTTGTGCCCCTCGCCAGGTTCGAAACCTAAAAAGACCTCAGTTGTTGCAATCGGACCCCAGTAAACACTGACTGCCCTGAGACAATCCAAACAAGATTTCTCACATTACGTCATGGTTGTTCAGAAAAACATGGCTACCACTTACATCACAGCCCTTCCAGCAGTTCTCATTGATAACAGCTCTTCAAAGGCTTAAACACCTTGGCAAACTTATATAGGAAATCCACAGTAAAGGAGACAATGCGTTTAAACAAGCAGCATTGGGTCCCACTGAAACTTGTTTCGTGCATACTTGCAGTTTATATTTTAGTCATGATATTTTCTCTATACTTTGCCGAGTGGCCGTCCTAGTACTGTTGGTAGAAGGGGAAGAATGGAGAGCCAGAGAGAAAACTACAGCAGCCGAGGCCAAGCAGAACTTAAAGGCAGGGACGGTTCTATGACAGGAGGACATAGGGAACCTCTTTGGAAACTACCAGCAGGGGGTGCCAGAATGCTAACAGAACCATCGAATATAGCAGCCAGTCACTGTGTGGCATAGCACAAATCCTTCACCAGCACTGCATAAATTAGAAAGCTTTGAAGCTCACTTCAGGGACTATGCAAAGGGCAAGGGTTTACTATGGCACACAGTGATCTACACCAGACACTGAGGAAGGGTGAACTTATTTTCAATATGTTGTCATTTTAACATACATTAATACTATTAGGGGACATGTTTTACCTCAGTTTAATACTTCAATACACCTAAAAGCAACTAAAGTTGATCAGGTTTTTTTCTTTGCAATGTTTCCGCCACTGTGCAGCACTATGCGTACCAATTTTTTATAACGTTTTAATAGATTGACATAGCAACAAATATTTGATTGAATTCTACAAATTATGAAGCAGATAATGGATTATGTGGCATGTGTGAAAACCCCATAATTTGTGTTCAATGAAGGGGCTGCAGAAACATATAAATAAAGTGGCTCTGTCGATAACTGTTTCACAAACTAGGACCAAAATAAAGATATACAATTCACCGAATTGAATTGGCAATAATATTTGTTTATACGTAGAGCCCATTGATGAAAGTTGTTTATTTTTTTCCCATTTGATACTGAAATATTACTAAGTTGAAAGACCAATGTGGCTCTAAAGATTTTCGATCTATTCTCGAAAAGCTGCTTCCACACACACATTTTGCTCCTTTGATTCATAACATATGTAAAGGTCAAGTCTAAAGGAAACTTGTGGCATGAGTTCTTTCTCTGTAAATTCATCTTCCTCTGCTACACGTCAGTGTCATCTTCAGAGTTTTTGAGGTCCCGGGCAAGAAATATGTTGGGGCTCAATTTGAGCTTTGCTTGTGGTTGCCATTGGGGGGCCACCGGCACTCATTTTTGGGGACCACCCATCATTCATCCTCACTAGACATTGATCAAGAGCAAGAGAGGGAAAACACACAGAGGGGAAAGAAGTAAAACGAGAAAGATGGAAAAACTCTCACAAAAAGGCAAAGGCAGGAGTTAGATAAAGGAGTGGGAGTGTCTAACAGAGGATTAATGAGGCATTAGGTGGATTGTAGCCTAAACAGCCTTGTATTCGTTGTTTCAACATTTAATAAGTCTAGCGGTGGGCTGGTGAATAGAGGCCTGGGTACCAACACTTATTCTTTCACAAATTAGGCACTGCCCCCAGTTTAAAACAACTTTGAACTTTAATATACATTGTCTTTCAATTCAAACTCACGTGATGCCGAACAACACTGATGTATGCTTTTAAACATTTGGTCACATCAAAATAGGTAGAATATGCCTTGTCCATGGTCCCAAAAATCCTGAGAATAATACTGCACAGAGAGAGGAAGAGTTCAAGGTAGAGGTAGAGGAGGAGGTGGACAGAGAGAGGGAAACTGGGTGAGATCAAGGGTTAGAGGGACATGAGATAGAAAGATCACTTTCCCTTGAAGGTGAGGCGCTGGGCAATTAACCACTTTGTCCATTCTTTGAAACGTCTCTGAGAAGTCTACAGATACTCACGGCATTGTCTGATGGGACAACAGGTGTTGTTCGGCGCGGGAACCATGATCATCTCATATCCTTCTTTTTCGCAAGCTGCCATTGTGGGTGTGTCACAGACTAGAGGACTGCACTGCACAGTAAAGTTTTTGGAACAAAAACACTCATTGCAACCACTTTGCCAGGTTTCTCCACTCTGTAAGAGCAAATTATATAATTATTTATGAGCCAGACTATCCATGCTGCACCAAATACTAGCAAAGGGAGAGGAGATCGCAGTAGAAATGAAGCTTTTAAATTACCCAAGAGACATGAAGTATGTTTTATTTGTTACTGTAATTCAGCTTTTTCCTTGCTTCGATTTAAGAAAATCATCACCCATAGTAGTGTGCACATGGCTCAACATGGCAGCTGCAAAGAGAGAGCTGTCTTAGCAGTAGGAGCCACTATCTGAGGCACATCCTGGTGTTGCAGGAAGGTATGGGTGCTGCCCCTTGTTTCTGCTTTGATGGTTGTTGGTCCCAGGTTTACCACAGAGAGTGAGGAAAGGGCTCATTCAGTCATCCATTCAATGGAAAACTATGCACACAATAGAAATATTGGGGCATATTATCAAGGACCGGTGTTAAAATGATCGCTGTTTTATCGGCAGGAAACTGCCGATAAAACGGCGATAATTTTAACACCGGTCCTTGATAATATGCCCCATTATCTCTTAAGATAGATTAATGCTACCAGGCCTCCTCTGACTGACAAGATCTTGTCTCATGATGATGAAGAGGGATGAAGTTGACATCGTCCTTCATACAGAGGAAAACTGAGGGACTACAAATCAGGGTCACTGTTCATATAAAGGCCGCAGATTTACAAGCATCTGTTAATCCGAAGCAGCACCAAAACACTATGCAATAGGAGCCGTTAGAATGGCACAACACGGAAAAATACTTTTATAACTCTTCGTTTTTGTTTTTTCTATACACAGAGAAAGAGCAAAGTACCATTAATTATTGTTTATGTGGAGGAAGGTGCCTCTTCCTGCACATAAACAAATATTAAATAATGGTGATTTGCTACTTTTATGTGTGCTGCAGAACGCAGCATAAATAGAAGTAATAAATTGCCATCACCTTCCTGCACATCGACAATCATTCCCTGCAATGCAGGCAGCCTTGCACTTTTGCGCAAGGCTGTCTGTGTTGGTGCTGGACAGCTAGTTTTAGAGCGAGCACTAGGGAGAACACAGAGGTTCTCCATATTGGTGTAAATACGGTGCATCCCTGCATTTTCGAAATGGTAGCATTGCACAATTTTCCACAGCACAGCGCTCCATGATATCCTAGTAATTATGCCCCATATTGTGTCTCAAAACTAGAGCCACAGAATGTGCAACAGGATGAGCCATAGGATGGGGCAGAGACAGATGCTATAATAGCCCATCAGACTAGGTCTTGACATCACTCAAGCTGTCCCAGGCTTCCAAAAATTCAGGATGACAGGTCATTGTTAACACCTTGGGTGCCAAGGGCAATTCCCGCTGGGTGCTGTTACTTCAGCATTCCCATTATACATGACAAGGTCAACTCGTCAAACGCACAGCGCAGGTAAAACCCATGACGAGTTGACCTTGTCATGAGCACTGAAGGGGTTAAGAGTATTTGTAAAATGCACTATCACCTGTGAGGGTATTTTCACACTGCTAAGGTGTGAGACTTGCCATGTCAGGAGGAGGACGGATTGAAAAGCCAGGTCGCCATCCTGTTAAGGAACTCAAATAGTGAGGAGCGGGCTCTAATGGGTCAGGTCCTTCCACATTCTAGGGTAATGTAGAAGAAAGTCCAATTGCAAGAACTGGTTCTGTGAATGTGAGAGGTGTTTGCAAGAAGGAGCCTTTATGAATTCTGAATGGTGTGCCTTCCACTTGACGACTTAAGTCATGCAGGTGCTGCAATTTTTCCAGGGTGTTGAGAGTATTGTCTGTGAGGCAGAGTATGAGCCAGGTGTCAAGCACATAGGAGAGGGGGATGCTTGCAAGTAGAATCATATATACATTGAGAGGATCGGGCTAATGGATGATCCTTGCGTTACTTTGCAAACATTTTTTAGGGTGACCAAGGTGTAAAGGGCATGTGTCCTGCCAGTCAGGAAGGAGCAGATCCAATGGAGAGCACGTCCTTAAATTCCAGTCTTGTGTAGGGGTCAGATGAGGATGGGGTGGGATACAGTGTTGAATGCCCTAGGGACATCCAGAAAGATGAGGGGCTCCTTGTCTCCCCTGCCTAGATTCATGCGGAACTCATCTATGGCAACAATGAGGGCTGTTTCCTTGCTGTGGTTGGGCCAGAAGCTAGACAGTGTGATGTCAAGATCTTGGTGGTGGCTGAGATGATTGCTATGGCATTTGTTGTGTATAGGACTTTGACTGGGTACAGGAGAAGGTAGATTGTTTTGTAGTTGCTGAGCATCAATGCATTTCCGTTGGTTTCTGGTGCAGCATGAGGACTGTGGCATGTTTACACTTACACAGATGGGGCAAGTGGTGAAGGTCGAATTGTTAGATGAGAAGGGGAGCTGAGTAGCAAAGTTTGTGTGGCCTAGGGGAGGTTCCAAGTTGCTGTATATGGGGGTTATTTTGCTGAAAAGAACAATGAGAAGTTACTGCTGAGGTTCTTGGAGGGGCTGATGCTGTTGCAGAGGGCCACTGATAAGGTCAAATCTTTCATGGTGGTAAAGATCTTTTTGTTGCTCTTGGTGTTTGTGTAAATGTGGTATGGGAATGCATGCATTTGGTGATTCAGATACATTGGTGGCACTGTCTCAGGGTGGATTTGGAAGGAGTTTCTCTCTGCAAGGTCTTGACGGAATCTCCATCTGCGCTCAAGTTCTTTGAGGTGGTGTTTTGTCATGCTGAAATGATGAGGATGTGGTCAGTCTAAGTCATCGTGGGTGGGCTTATAGACAAAGATGTTGTGCAAAGAGGTGAAAATCGGGGCCAAGAGGTGTTCAGAGTTGAATATGGGTCTTTTCAAGTGATGGGTGAGGCCTAGGTTCTGCAGGTCTTCGAGTATTGCTCTTAAGTATGGGCTGGCACTGACTTCTATGTGGAAGTTCAGGTCTCCAAGGAGGATGAAGGCACTGGATTTTAGGATAAAGCATGCCACGAAATCCACAATGGGATTGTCAAAATCAGTGTATGGTCCTGATGGTCTCTTGATGATGTGCCGACCAGGGTGACGTTGTCCGTTATGTGACGGTTGAGCGACAGGTGTTCCAATTTGCTGCGGTATATGTCTTTGAAAGTGGTGCAGCTAATGGCATGCTTGAAATTGATATTGATTCAGCCTCCTGGCTTGTGTGGTCTTTCCTGTCTGCTGATCTTATAGGAAGGAGGATTGGCTGTGGCGATGTCAGAGGCCAATGTGGGGTTCAACCAGGTCTCCACAAGGAATAGTAGGTCCAGTATGTGGTCATACAGCAAGTCCCAGATTTCTGTGGTGTGTTTGATGAGTGAGTGTTTCGAAGGATACATGAGAGTGTGGAGAGGTAAGTGGCTGGTGACAGTGTGAATTTAGGAGTGTAGAGTATTGCGTGCTGTTGGAGAAAGTCCCTCTGACCACAGAAAGGGGTCTCTTTGATCAGGAGATGTGAGCAGTGAGCACGGGAGAGTGCACAGGAACTTGAATGACGAGCAGGACAACATCCCCTTGGTGTTGTGTGGTGCCTGCAGCAGCCATGTACTAAGAGGCTGCTGGGGAAGAGAATGCGAAAGGCCTAGACAAGGCACCTGTTAGTAGGAGGAGGATGAACAGTTCTTGGCGCTGGGCAGAGATGGCTGCACACAGGCTTGCCTTTGGCATGCCTGTGGTCGCCAAGGAGCACAGGGGTGTTGAGAAGGGCACGAAGGGGTAGAGGAGGCAGTAAGTGGGAGAGTAGGAGATTATGGGCACAGGTAAGAAGTGTGAGGAGAAGCTGCAGGAAAAAAGGGCAGGAAAAAGCCAAGAGGGCTGAGAGCAAAGAAGGAGCAACAAGAGAAAAAGTGACAGAAGGAGGTAAGTCAGAAAAAAGTAAAGAGGCAAAAAGTAAAAAAGTGTTAGAAGAGGAAAAGTGGTAAGAAGAGTAGAAAGCATAAAAGAACCGAGTGGCATAGATAAAAAAAAATTGTGCGAGAGTGGGAGATGAGATAGAGATTGAATGAGAAAATGGTGCAAAGAGGAGCAGGAAGGCAGAGGCAGAAATAAATGAGTGTCAACAGATCCAAAAGTCAAAATTAAGTTGAGATAAGTAGAGTTTGAACAGTAGCAAAGCAGCTAAAAGAACTTCAGAACAACAGTGGCACAAGCATAAACAAACCTTAAGATAGAGAGAGCTTGGGAACAGGTAAAGACTATGGAAGTAAGCCGCAGGAGGAAAGGGTGGAAAAGGCCAAGAGAAAGGGAGCACAAAGAAAGAGCAGCACAAGTAAATTGTGCTGAAAGCAGAGAAATCAGAAAAAAGCAAAGAGGCAAAAGGTAAAGACATTTGAGATGAACAAAAGTTGTAAAGCGAGAAGCAAGCAGAAAAGAGCCAAGTGGCATACAGAAAGCCAAACCTCAGCAAGAGTAAGTGTGGGTGAAGAGCAAGGGACCGAAATAGAGAATACAGCACAGACGAGCAAAAGTAGAACAGGGAACCAGAAGCAGAAGGAAGTCAGCATCAATAGTGGCAAAAGGCAAAATAAATTGGAGTTGAGTAGAGATCGAACAGTAAGGTAGTGGTAAAAACAAATTCAAAATAGTGAGGCAAAAGGCAAAGCAAACCTTAAGGGAGAGAGAGAACTAGATAGAGAGTGACAGACCAGAAGGAGAGAGATAAGTCCCTCTGAACACACTGGAGCGGGATCTGGAAGGGCCCTTTTCAGGATGGGTGTACAGATGCAGGTAAGTTAGGAGGCCTTGGAGAAACCTGCTTAATGGGTGGTCTTTATTGCAGCCAACATTAAGTAGAACCTGGGAGGGGAGGAGCACAGCTGGAGGTGGATGGCGATGGGAGGTGTGTGGGAGGTGGGATGTAGGAGAGCAGAAGAGTACGGTAAGGAGCATGTGGGTAGGCCATTGGAGAAAAGGCTGGGAAAAGGTAGGGGGGTAAAGAAGGGGAAAAATTAGCAAAAAAAGTGGCAAAGGAGGGGGAGGACATCAGACATGGAATACGACAAAAAGTAAAGACATCAGAGACGAGCAAAAAAGGTAAGGCCAGAAGCACGCAGAAAAGGGCTGAGTGGCATACAGAAAGCTGAAAAAGAGGGAATACAGATGTGACAAGCAAAAGTAGAACAGGGAAGCAGCGAAAGAAAAAGTCAGCAACCATATTGGCAAAAGGTTAAATAAAGCAGAAGGGAGCAGAAATCAAGCAGTAGAACAGTGGCAAGAACAAAATCAGAACAACAGTGGCAAAAGCGAAAACAAACCTTAAGAGAGAGAGGAAGAGAGAGAGACGGGGAAAGAGAGAGAGAGAGAGAGAGAGAGAGAGAGAGAGAGAGAGAGAGAGAGAGAGAGGAAAAAAACCAGAAGAAGCTAGGAACTGGAGTTGGCTCTGAAAATGTCTTGGGTAGTACCATGAAGCTGCATCTCACATCATCATCATGATGAGGGACTACGAAGTCCCTCTGCCTTCACATGGGTGGGGGTGGGGACGGGAGAAGGGTGGGGTCAAGAGGGGGGGAGTGGGAGGGAAAGGGTGCGAGTTTGATCAGGTGAAGAACGTATCTTTTAAAAAGGAAGAAGAGAATACAATGTTTGATGTGATAGCTGTTTTGAAGCTCAGTTCTAACTATAAATTTCTTTGGAATTGTCAAGATGATAATTGTTGGATTATAGCTTTTTCTGTTTTCTCCTGTTTTATGTTTAATCTTTTTGAAAGGATATGCTGGGTAAATTGAGGATCTGTTCATGGAATTTGTGTGGGCTAAATAACAAAAGGAAGAGGGGGATTTGTGCACAGATGATACAGGCTATGCGAATAGACCTGCTATGTATACAAGAATCACACTTGACCTGGAATGACCGGCATTGCTTTAGTGATCTAGGCATGCATTTACTGGATTGTACTCGTCAAGGAACCACTACAAAGGGTGTAGCTATACTTATGAGAAGAGGTTTGGGCTCTCTTAAGCGCAGCAAGGCTGATCCATGTGGCAGATGGATTATTCTAGAAATTAATATCCATAATAAAACCTACACCATTTGCTCAATATATGCGCCTAATATAGATGATCCCGAAAGTCTGAATTTTTTAAGTTTAGAGCTAGCCCAATGGCCATCTCCTCTGATATTCTGTGGTGATCTCAATATTCATTTACACAAGGGCCTGGATCTCTATGGCAATGCTGGTTATACAGGTTTTAAGAAAAAGACTTATAAAGCTTTAAAAGGCTTAATAGTAGAATATGGTCTGTTGGATGTAGCATTTGTCAAGAATCCTCACTTACCAGATTATACTTTTTTCTCTGCTCCTCATCAGAAGATGGTGAGGCTTGATTATTTTTTTATCGAAGCCTCCCTCATTGATAATGTTACATTTGAGTTATTCCCCCGAGTAATATCGGATCACAACCCAATTATGATAGAGCTAACATCATATACTACCATCAATGTAAGGCAGTGGTCATTTGATCGAAAGCTACTGGCGGATACAAAATATATAGAACACATGGGTAATTGGATTACGGAATTTTTTGAATTTAATAGGGGTACCGCCCCCCCGAAAATTGTATGGGATACATTTAAAGCGGGTGTGAGAGGGGAGACTCTTTCATATTCAATAAATAAACAAAAAAGTATTCGGGATAAAATGGATCGGTTATACAAGCTAGTTAGCGATTGGGAACAGAAATTAATAAACGCTATAAAAAACACCCAAAATATTGAACCCATAAAATCCTCACTAGCCATTCATAAAGCAAAGCTTTATGAAGTGTTTGCAGTTAAATTAGCAGAAGAATCTGCAGTCATGAGAGCACAGATTTTTGAGCTCGGAGAGCAATCTGGCAAAATACTGGCAAAAAGAACAAGACAAAAGATGGCATCAACCCTTATTGGCGCAATTAAAGATGAGCTTGGCCTAACACATACTAAAACTGATGAAATCCTAGAGGTCTTTCGACAATTTTACCTCAAGCTATACACTCAAGATTTCTTAGATCATACTAACGAAACAATGCTAAATTTTATTCAAAATGATAACGTGTCTAAACTTTCTATGGAGCAGTTTCAGTTTTTAGAACAGGATATTACTTGGGAAGAGATAAATTCGGCGCTCCTATCCCTTGCTAGTGGAAAAGCCATGGGGCCAGATGGAATTCCATTAGAATTTTATCGGATGTTTAGAAATCTGATAAAACAAGATCTATTAACAACATTCATGGCAGCACAGAAAGGAGAAACACCACCATCCTGGGCGGAATCGACCATTATGGCATTTATAAAGAAGGATAAACCTCCCTTAGATCCGGCTTCATATAGGCCAATTTCACTTATAAATGCCGATAGCAAGGTTTTTTCAAAAATCCTAGCAAGTCGGATATCTGTGATAATCTCAACTATAGTATCACGGTGGCAACATGGGTTTATACCCAAAAGGGATACCACTGATCATGTTCGGAGAGTAATCTCCTTGCTTGATCGGGCTGAAGGTACAAACACACCAATAGGAGTAATTCTTTTAGATGCCGAGAAGGCGTTTGATCGAGTGGCCTGGCCCTATCTATGGGAATTACTTGCATTTAAGGGGTTTGGCCCAAGTATGATTAGAGCATTGAAAGCTCTGTACAATACTCCTATCTCATCCATCAAGATTGGAATAAATAAGTCGACCACCTTTCCAATTTGCCGGGGTACAAGGCAGGGGTGTCCTGCTTCTCCTTTGCTCTTTGCAATTTACATCGATGTTTTTTTAAACAAATTAAATCAAGAATATGATATTACACCGGTAGTAGCAGCAGATATACATTATAGAGCACTTGCATATGCTGACGATGTGGTGGTCCTTACTACAGATATAAGTAAAGCTATCCCAAGGATAGAAGACCTGGCTAGTCGTTTTGGCGCCTTTTCAGGGTATAAATTAAATATGGCTAAGACACAAATCTTATATACAGGTGTAAACCCCCCAGCACATAACAACATAGTCTCCGTTGCAACATATCTGGGTATTAAAATCACAGTGCCAGTCTCAGAGATCCCAGAAATAAACATCTTACCCATGATAAAGGAATCTAACACTTTACTAGAGCGCATCAATCATCTACATCTTTCTTTATATGGTAGAAATAATGTCTTGAAGATGATGATTCTCCCTAAGTTTTTATATCTATTTCGTTGTATTCCTTTAGGATTCTCTACACTTATTTTTAAACAGCTGGAGAAAATGACAGGAAGATTCCTATGGGGGTATAAACGACCTCGTAGAGCCTATCAAAAAATGATAATCTCAAAAGATAGGGGGGGCTGGGGTACACCATATTTCTTTTTTTATTATTTATCATCAGTATTGCAATTCATCGCTCCCTTAATTGTCAGTGAAAAGGCTCCGATATTAGACTCTCACTCTCCATCTATCTACGAACTGGTTCTAGGGACAGAGGCCAGGGGCTGCTTATTAAAATTTGTTGAGCCCAGCTATTACAAAAAAACAAAATTTAAAATTGTTAAAGCTGCTTTTTCGGCCTGGAAAGCTATTAAGAGAGTCTTTGACATTCCCAAAATTACGAGATATACCCCCTTGACTTCCTCTTATATTTTCCCATTTGTGGGTATGGATAGCACTGGGAGAAGATGGCATAACCTTGGTATTACCCAGCTCGGGGATCTCCTACAGAATAATAAACTTAAGCCATTTACCGAACTTCAAACAAAATATAATCTTACCAATGCTGATCACTTCAAATATTTACAATGGCATAGTTACTTTTATACACTTTCAGATCGGGATCGAATGTCGTTACAACGAATTGTCTTGATCGACTCTTTGTATCAAAGGAGAAAAATTGGTTACTTTTATAATCAGCTGATATCAAAACAACCAGATGATATTCTGTTTAGGTAAAACTTATGGGTGGAGAAACTAGGTATTAACTCAATTAAAATGGAAGAATCTATCTATTTGGCTAACTCCATATTGTTGTCGGGTAGAAGCAGAACTCAACACTATATGGTGTTATTTGATCTCTATTACTCACCAGCAAAAATTGCTAAATGGGGTTCCTCAGCGGGCGTTGCTTGTAGTAGATGTGGCTTACATGCAGCTGACTCTGTACATATGTTTTTTTCTTGCCCACATTTAAGCAGAATCTTAGCAGAAATGCAACATTTCCTTTCTTTGTTATTTGGAATACCTGTAATACTCACGTCTGAACTTGTACTGATAGGAATTACTGACATAGCTATGACAGATGATCATAAAAAACTGTTGTTTATTTCTGTTGGGATCTTTCGTTCCTGTGTAACGCAAGACTGGATAAGCTCAGACCCTCCCTCTTTTGCATCATGGCAAGCTCGCTTGCTGGCAAGATATATTATGGAGCGAGCAATATATAGGACAAAAGGCAGCAAAAGGAGGAAAATGGGAATTAAAATTTGGGAACCGATAGAGCAATGGATGGAGGGAGGAAGTGGTTAAGAAGACCAGTTTTGTCAACGTTATTCATGAATAGTATTGTGTACTGCACATATAATCTTTGATGTATATTTGAAGGATTTTTTTCTTATTGTTTTTTCTCTCATCAGTATGTTTTTATCTTCTTTTCATGCTGTGAATATTATTTGCTTGTAAACCTGATCATCTCGCAATAAAAAAAAAGAAAAAAAAAAAAAAAAAAGGAAAAAAACCAGAAGAAGCTAGGAACTGGAGTTGGCTCTGAAAATGTCTTGGGTAAGTCCTATTTATGTGCTAGGAGGCACCTGCTTATTGAGCATTAGGGTTGGAAAAAAAAGAGATCCAGGATATAATCACCCCGGAGGAACTTATAGGACTACCTAGAAACCACTGTCCGAAGGAGATACCAATGCTGCAACTTCCTTCTCCACGCCCAATGTAATGCACAGATTTTACAACACGGAGGGTCAGAATGACCCCAATATAGCCTCAGTTAGGTGGCAAGAACACAGCTGTCCAGCAGAAGTCTACCCAAGGTGAGAAGTAGCAGCACTGAAAGCGGGCAAGCTGTTTTGCAGTGGAAGAGCCAGGAGGAGGGTAAATCATGTCCTGTGAGGTCAAAGCACTAATATCTTCCACTTCGCCCCAGTTATGTGGTGAATTTATGGAATTTTGTGTGACTGAAAAAAAAGTTAAAGTACGTTTAGGCACATAAATCAACCTCCGTCTATATCTGTATGCATTTTTTATTGAGTGGGAACCTCAGTGTGTGCCTCAGCATATATTGCAGAGATTTTTGGAGAAGGACAAAACGGTACAACCTATATTTTGCTATATTTTGCCAAATATATTCAACAAGGAATTAAAAAAAATACTATTCTTCACTTCTATAGGATGAACATTGGCACCTTTTTGAAGCAAAGTGAAATAGATGTTTTTTATTACAAGTGCAGCACAGATGGCTCACAACCAGTTTCCTTGTCTAACAAAGGATATTTAATTATCAGTTTTTATTTTTGTCAAAAAAGAATCTATGTATTCATTGTAAAATCTTTATCATACATTTTTTTTGTTTCAGTCTGTTTTGTCCACCTTTTATCGTGTGATTTTTTTTTTAAAGACAGGCTGTAATACTGTGTAAAAAGAATTAGATCAACTTCTTCTTGGTTCATTCTACAAGGAAGAAAAAATACTACGAAGGAGGGGTTGCTCCAATATTTTCCCGATGGGAAGTTCATACCAACAGGTCCGTCTTCTTATGAGTGACATACATTGATTTATATTTGCATAAAGATGGCTAAGTCATGTTTGCTGTCATTAAAACTTTCATGGAAAATGACATTGCGACTATGACATGTACAGAAATATCTTTTTATGTGACAAAATAGTAGAAACACATCTTCCCGTCAGCAGGGCCTATTTGAAAGTTTGTTTTACAATGTAGACTTTCTTTTAGAAAAAAAAACACTGTAATGTTCATAAATAAATTAATACCCTACTGTGCATAGGTTCATCTCTCCATATTTGAATTATCTGAAATTACATTTGTGGTGGTATTCTTCTTCAGTTACTCACCTGTTTAGGCATTCCATCAGGTCCTGTGCAGTCTGAAAAGAGAGAACGTGTGTTTAATATAGCTTGGACGAGAACTAAGGAAGGGCAGACAGACAAAGTGCAAATAACACCGTAGGTTAAGGAAGCATCAGTCAGCTTCACTTAATATGAAATGAAAACTAAAATAACTTGTACAGGTCTGCCGCACACTTCCCTCTGACATTTCACTGCAAAAAAGGTGACAGAGAAGGGACAAAGAGGTCGGGAGTTTAATTAGAAAACTGAGCATATGCAGCTGCAAGATGATTCTTATTCTAAATGAAATTAAACTGGTTAATACATTGCTTCATGGATAGAATAAATGTTCTCCAGTGATAATTCTCCTGAGGCAAATAAAAACAAATTGTTAAAGTACTTCAACCTCTCTAGTTTCCTCTCTTGTGTTCTTTTCACTCTGTGTACAATTGAGCTGACAGGGCAAGTTACAGAAAGTGCAAAGGAGGATGGTCTGTCTGAATATCCCATATCAGAGTTAAGATATATTAGAAATATCATCAGAAAAAAATTATAGTTTCTAACATCTGACTCATGCTTTAAGGGAAATCTCCTGTTGAAGAATCACTTCCGCACCGTTACGATTCTGGTGATATTAAGGCAGTGCTGTGAAGCAATGGTCACAATTTGCAGCTCGTATTTTTATGACAAGTCTGGTATTTAGCAAGCAGACCTATATTGTAAAAGGTCAGTTCCCAATATACTGAATCATAGTGGGTTGCAATTCGACCTACCTCATGACTAATAATGAGGTAAATTGCGACACAGTGCGATTCACAGCTATCACAGGGATGGAGGCCTGCTGGAATTAGTAGACCATCATGATAGCTTTTAAATAGCACATTCATTTTTTTCAAAATTGCTGCCCGTTTTCCTTAAGCAAAAAACAAGAGTTTTTACAAAAGGGTTTAAGATGAACTCCTCCATATATAGTTTAGCTGAGGATTTGGTGTTGTGGTCTTTCTTCAGGTCTCTTTAATATTGTTATATCTACCAGATCTGCAGAAGAACAGCATTTGGAATGTTTGAGATGTTTAGGGGTCAAATTCACAAAGGCATTTAGGAGCATTGGAAGCCACACTACAGGAGTACTCTTTTATGCATTCATGTATTCCTTTGTGAATCAGCCCCAAAACATCCAATTCACTATTAGTAAAAGTGCGGGGTGGGCACAGTTTTTTCTTGTGTGCTAACTGTATATGAATGTTCCCAATTTATTTTCTTGAAGTCTAAGCTTGACACATAATTATCGCTTGAGTGAGATTGGTTCAAGCATAAAATGTCTTGTGGAAATGAAAAAGTGGGTGCGTACCTGGCCCCTAAGCTCAGCTTTAACAACATATATCACACAACTTTAGAACCTGCATGGAAAATGCATTTAGCATGGAGCCTGTATGACTTTTGTAACAGAGGGCATACTTTTCACGTACTCGACCACCAAAGCCTAATTCATGTAATACAAGTCATTTTGGAAAAAAATATATAAAAAAAACACTTGTTTTTCCCCCTCTGTATGTAGGCTTCAAATGTACACTAAACCCCAGTCCAAATAAAGTGTGACTTTTTCACAGACTTCTGGAATTCATCCAAACCATTTTTAGAAAGCTCCAGCTCACAATTGTTGGAAACAAGGAACTTGTGATTTGTGTGGAGATAAAAAGGGCTATGTTTGCCATTTTGTGTATATTTTAGGCATGGAGGTAGAATCAAACAATATGTTCTCCATAACCATTCAGATTCATGTTTTTGTTAAACAAAAAATAATTCGATAATCTTTGTTCAAAGGGCTTCTACCCTTCTGCTCTTGAGCCCCCTAACCTACGGGTAAATATTTTAATAGACAATATTGTTTGCCAAAAATGAGCAGCCTACAGAGGCACAACATGCTAGAAGGTAGCTTATTCATTCATTACTACACATATGTGTAAGTACCACTAACCATCGTTCTATGTGAGCGCGTGATTGTTCACAGTTTGGATATTGCCTTTGCTGTTCACCTTTGATATCTGAATCCATATTGCACTGTCGAATTTAAAAAAGACCCCTACGACTGGATTAAGTTCTATAGATGGCCGTGTATGGGTCCCAAAATGGAATCCTATTCCCTGCTCTAGTGGATTCTTCACCTTTAACCTTCATTTACACATTTACACAGACATTATTGGCCCACCACAAAGTGAGAAAAAAGCAAGCTCGGAGCATTCTTTGAGAGTGACATCTCTTTGATAAATGTGTGGAGTTCTCCCTTTCCCAATCTTTCCCTACAAAAATGAATGGTTCTCCTAGTGTCATCACTCATCTTACTTCAAACGCACACATATATGGATACTCTAAAAGCATCTTACTAATCCACAAGGCACCCAAAACCTGGGCATCAAGCCCATGCTCTGCCTCAGACGTTGCGATTCTTAAAACACCCGCCTAACTTTAAAGAAAGATCATAGTACAAATCGGAGTTCCTCTTGGCATAAGGCATTGCATAGCTGCAGACCAAGATATTACTCTATGAGATCTTATATCTTATTGTATGGTACCCAGATTTCAGGTAGGGTTAACATTTCTGTCCCCCTGTCAGAAAAACTAGAAATACAGGAGTTCTAAATCAAACTTAAACCAAAATAAATTTTCAGCAACTTACATTTGCACTCAAAATGGTAGCAGCACAGGTCTTCGTCATAGATTTTTGCTGGTTCGTTTCCACTTATGCACTTTGGAACCACCACGGGCGGGCATGTGATTGTAGTAATGGTTCTGTTGCCAGTCATCTCGCAGACTGAGTTGGAACAATTGATGATATGTATGATGGGGGGAGTCTACAAACAGAAAAGTTACATTGCATTTACACACACACACACACAGAAGCATCATATGTGACATTGGCCCGATATGTGTCCAAAATTATCGTACATGTTAGGTGATAAGTTGCCATTGTAGATAGCAATAAAACTGTACAACAGAGTGACTTCACGACTGCGCAGAGGTCAGTAATGGAACATTCATGGAAGAAGACATTGCTGTTCTTCCTCCATTTCTTAGGACGAAGTTCAACATTTCTGGTCAAACTCAAAATGAAGAGTCTTCCACCCTCTATTTTAAAAATCATTTACAGGCCAATTTATTAGCATACATTAAAAGTAATTTTAAGGTTTAAAGTATGTTTTATTTTTTCTCACAAATGTAATAAACGGTGCATGTCACCTTCCATCTCTCCTCTAGATTCAGGGGGCGGGGGGTGACTGACATATTGTTAGCAAATAGACAATTATTCAGTGTTTAAAGGGTGTAAATATGCAATATTTCGTTATAAGCAATAATAGGTTTAACACTTCACTTGGGTGTGATGCTGCAGACATCAAGTTTGTTTCTTCAAAATGTGCTTTGGAGAATATATAACTTTTTACATACAGAGTAGGAACTACAACGTTTTACTGCATTCTGTCCCTTTTTAGGTTTCACCTGCACATTGCTTGTGCTGTGATTGTGAAATCTATTGTATTCAATACAACTCTTTAAAGGGGCTTACATCTGCCCTTATTTTTCACTGATTCGTTTGCTTGCTATTTACCTTTCCACCGTTTTAATTGGTTAAAGCATGCTATTTCCTGTTGCCTTTTGTGAGCATTTCTTATCAGTGGAGCTTGACTCAAATAGTCAATCCTGTTACGTTTTTATCCACTTTTGTCGTCAATTTTTTTACTATTTGTAAGCAAGTGTGTTTGTCTGCTGGCTAGTTTTTTTTGTCCTCCTCCCTTCACCTTGTCTCCATGTGTCTGCATATGATGTTGATGTTGTTGGAATCTTAAATTTACTAAACGGTTAAGATATGGTTGGTAATGTTGGAGACTGCCTTTGATTTTATTTATGTCCTCTGAACTTCACTTAATCATCCCATGGCAGCCTCCCACACAACAATCTTTTTAAGAAGCCCTCTTCCCACCGTCCTTTTTAGGTCTTGCGTGTAGCGTTGCAGCGCAAGGCGCTGCACGTTCTGCGAGGACTCTTGTAATGAAGGACATTTCAGAAGGGGGCTTTAAGCCCCAACCTCATTTCCTTTGGCTGGCGTCAACGTTTATGCTAAACGGTGGCCTGCCATAGGAAATGAGGGTTTTCTGTAGACGTCCTTTGGCCTCCGAGCCGGATTTCGTGGCCTCCTTTTGCTAAACAAGCGCTCCAGCTGCCCTGTCGTGACGGTCCGTGGTCATCATAGATGCGCCTCACAAGTGCATACTGATCATTCCCAGGTCTGTGCCCTGCAGCGTTCTGCTTGAGCTGCACAGGGGTCTTCTGAACCTGCTTTTGCCTGTCATGCACCGTCTTGCACACAGAGCATTGATCTGGCATGTGCCCTACAATGTCCTGCTCGAGCTGCATATGGGGATGTATGTCTGGACTCTGGGTGCCTTGTGCAGTGCCTTGTGCATTGCATTCTGCAGTACTTATGTCTCGGCCTGGGTGCCTTGTGCTTTGCAGCATTGTCTGACATGTCATGGACTCGCCTAGCAGGCTTTTCAGATTTTGGTCAGTCATTCTCTGCATTGTTGGGCATATTCCTGTGTTCCTCGAGTATGTTTACAAAATAGTAGATGCATAGTTTCTATTGAGTCATGTGCTCCTTAACAACATATTGTTTCCTGTGACCTTTGTCACATGCCAGGCAGATAAGGTCACAGTGGGAGGAGTGATGAACCAGGAAACGCCACTACCAGGAATACTCACTGCACTGCGCTTGTATGCAGTTAGCAGCTCTGAGGAAAAGTCGGTCCCGTCCTTGACTGTACAGAGAGGACGGTGGTGGGGAGAGTGCGCCCCCCACCGCCCCTCACCTTGTGCGGAGAGGATGTCCTGTACTCAGCATTCTGCCTCAGTGCACCCAGAATCTTGTATCTGAGGGGGAACCTGCTTGGAAAGGGGTTGATTTCTGAAAAGGCTTGTTATCTTATAGGCAGGTAGGGCTGGTGCACAGTGATTCGTGTCAGTATAAATCTGGCACTCCACATACTTTTCACCAGATTCGACCAGTCTTGGAGGCACCGACCTGCTGGGTAATTTGTTACTTTCTCCATTGCTGTATAAGTTCTCACTGTGTGAGCTAATCTCTACTTCTGTCAGGATGTCTTCAGGTTTGTGTCTCTGTTCTGTTATAGTCTGCCCTCTACTGCCCCACTGATTGTATTCCCGTGTCCGACCCCTGGTGTCTATCTATTCTGAGTGTTTCCTCCTGGCCAGTCTATATCCCAAGGTGTCCCCCGTCTCTTCTCCGTCACTTTTCCCATATGTGTCTCATGTTGTGCTGTTTTGTCTTCTGCCCCACTGTATAATCACCCTCTCTCTTACCCTTTGTGTCCCTCTGGCTCTATTGTAGGGCTCCTGGTGACGCTGCTCTTTTCTTTTTTTTAAACATATTTTTATTGGCATTTATAGTTTACTATAACAATTAGCGATACAAGTACATTCATTTGAGTTATATACTTCATCCTCTACAGCTTAGTATACCGTTATCTATATACGAAGCTGATCGGTAGACATTTTGCCAACCGTGGTATTAAGGGCTGTGTAAAGGCTGTACAGAACAGGGGTATAATAACCAGGAAAAGGTTCATGAAATTATTGTGTACAGGTATCAGATGTCTAGGTGTTGTGAGTCTCACAAATCAATGCAACTGTGTACTGTAGAAGTGTGGGGATAATTACGATCGAACTGATTTCAGTGTCTGACCGCCCAGTGTGATGTGGCGTGTGGTGCAACTGCCAGCATTACGAATGTGCCGTCGGGGAAGGCCCATTGTGTGCGGTTGTGATTGCGTTGGTGGTTGGGGGTCTGTTGGTATGAGTGTGCCGCCGCCCGGATCCTCACTGGGTGATGATTTCTTGAAGCGGTGTAACATTAGGGCCCACTCCATGGAGATGGTGTCGCTGTTCTTTTTCGTGTTCTTTAGTTTTACTGTCTCTATTAGTCACTTAGCCCAAGTGCGTCATTCTCTGTCCCAGGTGACTTAAATCTACTTTCCCATGTTACATACATCTGTTCTGTGCCACTGTCTGTCCCCAATTTGACTCTGGCCTCCTCTCTTCTCGGTCTGTTCTGACACTGTTACCCGGTCTCGTTTATCCTCTCATCCAAGTGACCCGTTTCTTACGGATACTTCTAACCACAGATTACTAACTTTGGGGAATAGGTGCAACTGTATCAGGAAACTTTAAAGCAGTACTCGTGCTCACCGGTAGGTGGTGTCACACAGCTCCAGCCTGTCATTTCGGTAATCGACTCCTGCTCCATTAAAAGTACAGCTGCCCCTCAGACACACTCTGCTGTAAGCAGTGCAGGGGCCGCCTTTTCGGTGCATGGCACTCCTCTCTAGAACTCCACGTTCTGTCCTGACGTCATTTTTTTCAGGTTACAGAGTTTAAGCGTTGTTCTACTTAAAGAAATGCAGACTTTGCCCCATTAAATGTACTGCAGACGTGCCCGGCAGATTTGTAGCAGGCACTGTCACCCGGGAGGGTATCTTGTAGCGGTTGTGTGGGTCTAGCCAAGCCCTTGGCACAGTAAGACTACTCGTCTCGAAAAGCTTGGTTTTCAGAGTAGGTTGTTATGTGTAGTGACAAATCATTCCACACTTTAGGAAAAGGCGCGCCTGCCAGATCTGGTTTTCTCTATGTGAGGCATGTGTGCAAGTAGGAGTCCGGACGAACGCAGGTGACTGGAAGGCTGGTGAATGCAGCTTTGATTGTTGAGGTCTGATATGGGCCACTGGAATTATGCGATCAGCGGATGTGGCGATTTTCCACATACTTATAGCCTTGCCGCTTTTACCACATAATCCATTGTCTGCACATAATCTGCAGATTTGAATCAAAAAATGTTTTGTTTCTAGCTCAAAGGGTTCAAAAGTTACTCAAAATCCAGTGACACGTGTTGCTGTGCAGTGAAAGACCCCTAGCAAAGCTGGACCTTTTTGATGAGTTTAGCTATATTAAGTTATTAAAATAGTACTAATGAGGTCATTTCAATTCCCAGACAGTGATACTGACAATGCCTTTTTTTATGTTTTGGTTTTAAAAATATAAATAAAAGGCATTGTAATTAACAATGCGAAAATAGCTCAATGTAGCGTAAATGCGAGACCTCTTGCATTGCAAATGCTTGTTTCTTTAACCTCCCTCGCTGGCTCTCTTGACCCACCCCACAACCCTCCTCCTACTGCACATTCTTTGTTGGCCACCCTCTTGTTTTCTGACCCCCCCCGGCACTGTTTTAAGGTGCTAGACATAAAAATAAAACTCTATGGCGCGGTTAGTACCAGACGCGCCGTAGCACTTTGTTTTTATTTAGTTTAGGCTAGTTTAAAACATAACACAGCCAAATAGAGCGCAGGTTTGGTGTTGTTAATGTTTTTCAGAACATGCTTAAGAATGTGTCTTTGTCCACAGCCGAGACTGCAGCGACAGTGGATCTCTGTTGTCTGCTCTCTGCATCACCAGAGCACGCTGATGAAGATGGGAAAGCATGTGGGGGAGGGGTGTGTATGAGGGGTGGGGTGATGGGAGTGAGGCAGAGGAGCGAATTCGGCATCAACTACTTGGTCCGGAAGGGGCTCTTATCAAGCAGCTCACATGAGCATGCTTTACAGGGGTTCCTTTATGTTCTAATCTACACTTGACTACAAGTGTGATCCTTTGTAAGCCGCACGTGGTCTGCTCAGCAGAACCTGTTTTATGTGCAGTTTCACATAGGGCAGACTCGACCCTAACGCTTTATATGAGCATCAGTTACATTACACATAGGCACATTCAGTTTTTATAGGCACGGAGATATTAAGGGATTTGCCCAGAATCACGATGTTGAGCCGATGCCGACACTCGAACCTGGCTCCCTAGTTCTATAATCGGGAGCTCTGACCATAGCACAGCATTTATGTTTATTTTGCATTATGGAGCATGTTTGCATGTTGTCCAAGCTGTATTTTGCGGTGTGTTATGGTGGTCAATGTTGCATTTTGCATTGCGTGGAAGTACATTGAGAATCACTATGTGTAGTTGTGGGGGTCTCCTGCATGTTCTGTGCATTTTGAGTAAGGCGCTACAGTGCTTTTTAGGTCGAGACTGGCGCATGCTGCGCATATGCGCAGTCTCGCTAGCGAGACTTAATGTCTCAGAGTAGCGAGGGTAAACCCCGCCCCTCTTCTCCTTTGGCTGGCCTCCTAAACGGCAGCCAGCCATTGGAGAAGAGGTCTCTGTGACGTTCTCTTTTCGCTGTAAGCCCCGTACTTTTCGGATTGAGGGGCGTGTTTTTTTCATTTCTTTCTCTTCTCTTTGCATTGGTTGGAATGTAAACAACAAGTCAAAAACACGGCTATTGTTTACATTCCAGCCAATGGAGAAGAGGAGAGAAAGAAAAACATGCCCCCCAGTCTGCAAAGGACGGCGCTTGGTTTTGATCTTGTTTCCACTTCTTTACCTGTAATTCATTACATGCACCACTTTACCTTTCAGAACATTTAGACTCTGTATTTTGCTCCCTCTACGTAGCATTACTCACCTGTGGGAGAGGGGATGCTGTTCAATGGACCCTTTCCGGCTCAGGCTGCCAGCTTCCCCGGTCTGTTCCGGTCTCTGACAGACCCCGCCGCCACGAAGGTACCAAATTTGTTGTCGTCTTCGCCGCCGCTGCAGCCCCCCGCCTCACTCTTCATAGTGCCGGGCTCTCCTACATAGTGGCTGCTGCCATTTAAACACGTCAGCGGCCCGGCACGAGGCCGGTCCACAGTGACGGCAGTTGCCATGGTTACTGGGCTGTGCGGCTCTCGCGCCAGGCATGGGGTCGGACGGGCGCCCAGCTCTGGGGAAGCTGCAGGGCCCGCCGCCGGTCCATGGAGACCGGGAGCTGTTCTAGTCAGAACCACGTCACACCGCGGCGCGGAGTCTCCGTCGCTGTTTGGAAGCGTCGAAGAACGAGCTCCGATAATCCCCGACTGCTCTCCCCCCTCCTGCACGCTCCGCCTGATGCATGAACGCCGTCATTCCTCCCTCTCGCTATTCTGTCAGGCGGCTAGAATGGCTTCTGTTCTGTGACATGATGAGGCTGGGTGTTTCAGTCACTGCACGCTTAGTCATGATTTCAAAACCTGCAGTGCGCGTGCGGGGATTAACCATAGCAACACAGTGAAATACGTACCAGAGGTCAAAAACGTTCACAGATTACCTTGTGTTGTATTTTTCCTGTGAGCTCACTAGTTGATCATGTTCACTTGCAGATTATCGTTCATTCCAATTGAAGATGTCGTTATAACCTTATATCTTCACAGATATCGAGGTAAGCCACAAGACACGTTATTTTCAATTTTTTAAATTCATGTACGGGTCTATGACTTCTATAGTTTTCTTAACCCATGCTATCTTTACAGCTTCGGTGTTTCAGCATCTTAGCAAGAACAGACTTTTTTCCCATCAATAGCTGTTTCATTTGCGATTGGGTCTTATTATGGTGGCCCTTTGAATACATGTTGTGCTTTATCGAAATCTTACTCACCCACAACTTTATTGCTGGCCTCTCGAGCACAAACATAACACTGCGCTGCCCCCTGAAGGCTTTTATGACCGGCTGCAGCCAAACAGTAAGTAACGCATTCTGTTCTGGTAGTGATTTGGGTAGCCCCACCCTACCTGACCGCACAGTGTTTCCCATGGCTGTAATTGTATGCACATGCATAGTTATTGTTTCCGGTATTAGCAGCCCTCGTTCAACGTTATAGAATATCTATCTAAACTGTTGAAACGATTGCCTGCCCCCGCCCCCTCCCCCCAGTGCCCGGTCTGCACACTTTCCTGTCTGTGCACAAGTGCAAGTCTCTGTACTATCAAGGTATCTCTCGTTCGGCAACTCCTTTGTTTGGTCCTAGCTGTTGGGCCATGAGCTCGTTGCATTCTGGGACTTGTAGTGTCTTTTCGCGTTGTACTGTAAGACTTCAATTCCAGCTTGACCTGTGTGGCTGCGATCTGTGAGGGGTCTTGTAGGTGGCTAAACTACTAGCTAAATACAAAGAGGCCCCAGCTCTGTACTGCGGGGGCTGCAAGGTTCTGTGTATTTCTGGCTCCGTGTGGCTGTGTGTGTGTGGCTCTCTGTGTGGCACTGTGTGTGTGGCTCTGTGTGTGTGTGTGTGTGGCTCTGTGTGGCTCTGTATGTGTGGCTCTCTGTGTGGCTCTGTGTGTGTGTGTGTGTGCGGCTCTGTGTGGCTGTGTGTGTGGCTCTGTGTGGCTGTGTGTGTGTGGCTCTCTGTGTGGCTCTGTGTGTGTGTATGTGTGTGTCTCTGTGTGTGTGTGGCTCTCTGTATGTGTGGGTGCAACTGCAATAGGTCTCGCATTTGTGAGAGATTAAGCTATTGGCATTGTAAATGACAATGCCATTTATTTATCTGTTTTCAAAACCAACACATAAATAAAAATGTTGTCATTCACAATGCCAATGGCTCTAACTTTTGCAAAGGTGAGACCGTTGCATTGTAAATGCTTGTTGTACCTTATGATGTAGGTGGTTTAAGTGAATGTTATGCCTCGTGAGGCAGGCGTGTGCCTTGTGAGGCAGGCGTTTCATGCATTGTGGTGGGGGCTGCCCCCTTCAGACTTGGCACACTGGGCTGCCCGGGTCCCTGCTGAGACTCCTACTGGCGGCTGGGCATACTGCTGGGGGCCTGTTTGAGTATGAACGTGCTGAACCAGCATTTCTGCCTGCTGCTTCGATCATCAGTTGTGAAGGCATCTAGTGGGCTTAGCAAGGTGCTGGAGAGGCATCATTCAAGGTAGTTTCAGACTGGGCCAGGTGCAAAGCAGCAACTTGCAGGGCTCGAGTCGGGGTACCACATGGGTGGACGGCGGCCCCCCACTTATTTTAACAGGAGCTCAGTAACTGGAGCAAATGGAACCACACATTCACTCTTTGGCCTCTCATGGGCGAGATCGGAGGCTCATTCAGCACGCTGCTCATGCGCTGTCTTCTCTGATGCAATCGTATATAAGGGGTGAGCGAGGGGAGGCAATGAGTCCGATGGTGCAAGCCACCTTTCGTGACGTCACTTCCTATTGTGACGTCAGCGTCCTCCCACTTCTTTTTAGGTCTTGGCTAGGCAGCACAAGCGCTGTCTCCGAGACTTTAAGTATTCTGTAAATCTAGTCAAACTCCACCTACTCCACCTCTTCACTTTTAATTGGATTCCGATTGAATTCGTTTATTTTGACATGCTAATGCGCTTTGTAGATCAGCCTCTATTCTTTAGGAACGCCCATGCAGTACCGCCTAACTATAGTAAACATGCTGCAATAGGAATGAAGAGTTTGCCTTGGAACTCTTTTGTGGGTGTTTTCCTGTGGACACTGGTGCACGTTTTAAAAGGTGTATTATTCCTGGAGCTGTTTTTGTTGTCTTGTTGCCGCAGCTTTATACAGTATATTTTTAGGTTAACCCTGTTTTCAACGAATCGCTGTTAGAGCCATTGAATGAGAGGTTGCCAGATTTATTCCGTTGTCTTTATTTAACCTAGCTTCTCATTTTTTGCTTCGGAAAATAGCTATTAACTAAACCTGTGTAGAAGACGGTAGGGAAGTGCGTGATGTTAATGAAGTTGAACTGCTTTCAGCCCCTGTCGATCGTGTGCCTGCCTCTTGCTCTGGAGTCTGTCTTTTTACAAGAGCTGCAACCGAGTAGCTAATTTTAGTTTTTTAGGGCTCGCCTGCTGATGCGCTTCTGCGCATCGCTGGCGAAGCTCTATTACGGCTTATCCAGTGTTGATCCACCACTGGCGATTCCAGTGGCGATTTCTTCAAGTGCATGTGCTTTTTAGGTCATTGCGCAAGCGCAAGCCCTAAAAAGCGCGTGCACAATGCCACCAGCCCCCTGCCTGCCTGCCTCGCATTACCAGATCAAAGGCAGCCCAGCCCCCCTCCCACAAGCTTCTCAGCGTGTGCTCTGCCTCAGGCCTGCATTTCTCCTCCCCTCGGGCAAACAGATAGCCGCAATAACACCCTCCCTGCTCAGCTTTTTTTTCTCAATTTCTCCCCGTCTACACTTCCCATTAGGAGCCCTTCCTCCCCCAGATAATCTATCTCCATAAGAGATAAACAGCTCTTCCACCATCTCAAACCCGTATTAGTGCTCCTCACTATGCATGTTTTTACTTAGAAAATCAGCACAATGCAGCAGTGTGACATCAAGCCAGGTTCATCGACATCACTGCAAAAGTAAAGTTTTTATTCCCCATTTCCTCTTCAAGAAAGTGACTGCGCATCAGCCTCTACGGATCAGAAAGCGGAGCCCCTCCACTGACCGGGCTGCGAGTCAAAAGGCCATGTTTCACAAATTATGGTTTTGTGGTCTTATTCTGGAGTAGCCCTGTTGGCAAGAGAGGAAAGAGCAAGGCTCTGACAGTCAGTCCTCCTCTGCTTCATAGTATGCCGTGCCACTATAGTAAGTTGAACAAGGGATATTATTTGACAGAAAGAGGCAACCTGCATCTATTCACGGAAATACATTGAGCAGTCTACATTTTTATTTTTTAAAGCTACATACAATGCACCATAACTATTCTAGGTCTACAAATGGAAATACATAACAAGCAATATTTTTATTTATTTTTTAAGAGGTGCATACTTAAAAAAATGATTACAAAAATTAAACATCAACTAGTAATTAAAAAACCTAGCAATTAAGATATGCCACGTCAAATAATAACTTTTGTCGCCAATTAATTATCAGTGTCTGGAATGGATATGGTCACACCCTCACTCACCCTCAACCCCTCACCCTCACTCAACCCCTCACCCACACCCTCACTCACCCTCAACACCTCACCCTCAACCCCTCCCTCACGCTCACCCACCCTCACCCTCACTCACCCTCAACACCTCACCCTCACTCACCCTCAACCCCTCACCCTCACTCACCCTCAACCCCTCACCCTCACCCTCACCCTCACTCACCCTCAACCCCTCACCCTCACTCACCCTCAACTCCTCACCCTCAACACCTCACTCACCCTCACCCTCACGCTCACCCACCCTCACCCTCAACACCTCACCCTCACTCACCCTCAACCCCTCACCCACCCTCAACCCCTCACCCTCAACCCCTCACTCACCCTCACTCATCCTCTATCACCCTCAACCCCTCACCCTCAACCTCTCACCCTCACTCACCCTCAACCCCTCACCCTCACTCACCCTCAACCCCTCACCCTCACTCACCCTCACCCTCACTCACCCTCAACCCCTCACCCTCAATCTCTCACCCTCAATCCCTCACCCTCAGTCACCCTCACCCTCACTCACCCTCAACCCCCTCACCCTCACTCACCCTCAACCCCCTCACCCTCACTCACCCTCAACCCCCTCACCCTCAACCCCCTCACCCTCACTCACCCTCAACCCCCTCACCCTCACTCACCCTCACTCGCCCTCACTCACCCTCAGTCACCCTCACTCACCCTCAACACCTCACCCTCACTCACCCTCAATGCCTCACCCTCACTCACCCTCAACACCTCACCCTCAACCCCTCACTCACCCTCACTCTAACTCACCCTCACTCACCCTCAACACCTCACCCTCACTCACCCTCACCCACCCTCAACCCCTCACCCTAACTCACCCTCACTCACCCTCAACCCCTCACCCTCACTCACCCTCAACCCCTCACCCTCACTCATCCTCACCCTCACTCACCCTCACCCTCACTCACCCTCACTCACCCTCACTCACCCTCAACCTCACTCACCCTCAACTTCACTCACCCTCACCCACCCTCAACCCCTCATCCTCACTCACCCTCACCCTCACTCACCCTCAACCCCTCACTCACCCTCAACCCCTCACCCTCACTCACCCTCAACCCCTCATCCTCACCCTCACTCACCCTCACTCACATTCACCCTCACCCTCACTCACCCTCACTCACCCTCACTCACCCTCAATCACCCTCACTCACCCTCACTCACCCTCACTCACCCTCACTCACCCTCACTCACCCTCACTCACCCTCAACCCCTCACCCTCAACCCCTCACCCTCACTCACCCTCACTCACCCTCACTCACCCTCACTCACCCTCACTCACCCTCACTCACCCTCACTCACCCTCACTCACCCTCACTCACCCTCACTCACCCTCACTCACCCTCAACACCTCACCCTCAACACCTCACCCTCACTCACCCACCCTCACTCACCCTCACTCACCCTCACTCACCCTCACTCACCCTCACTCACCCTCACTCACCCTCACTCACCCTCACTCACCCTCACTCACCCTCACTCACTCACCCTCACTCACCCTCACTCACCCTCACTCACCCTCACTCACCCTCAACACCTCACCCTCACTCACCCTCACTCACCCTCAACACCTCACCCTCACTCACCCTCACTCACCCTCACAACACATATTGTGTTACAATAGGTGTCACATTTGCAAAAGATAAAACTATTGGCATTGTAAATAACAAAGCTATTAATTCGCTATTTTCAAAACCAGCACATAAATAAAAAATGTGTCCTTTACAATACCAATAGCTCAAACTTTCCTAATGCAAGACCTATTGCATTGCTGTGCTTCTCTCCCCTGCTGCACTCTCCTGCTCTCTAGAGATGTGGCCTAACGACAAGAGCTGCCATCTAAGTCACGTAAATACAAAATATGTTGCATTCCAAATGCTATAGGTGTCACATTCGCAAAAGTTATAACTATTGGCATTGTAAATGACACAGCCATCAATTTAGCAATTTTAAAAACCAACAAATAAATAACATATGTCATTTACAATACCAATAACTCCAACTTTTCTAATGCGAGACCTATTGCATTTCCAATGCTTGTGTTTTTTTTTGGTTTGTATGCTATTCAGTCCCTGCCGAGCGTGTGCCTCTCAGGAGAGACATACACACATTTTTGAGTTGATGCTTGACGTATGGATGAGATTTAGTTTTAGAAAATGAAAACAAACTATTTTTTTTACGGTTGTGAAAGAATAAACAAACTGTAAAAACCTTTGTAGAAGACTAAGGGGCACCCATCCACATAGGTTTGATGTGCATGGACGCCGCGCTTTGTTTCAGCACAGCGCACCTTTTAATGTTAAAAAAATAAACACCACTACTTCTAAGCCGAGGCTCGGCGGAACACATAGAAGACGAATTTAAATCGTCACTTAGTAGGCGGGCCTTGCTCCAAAGACTGACCTGTATGGGAGAAAGTGCAGGGTGGGTAACAATATAGTACAAACTATCATCAAGGATTCATTCCCACCCGGACACATTGTCATGTGGTCCTGCCAGCAAGATATCACCAGACTGCTGCAAGAGGGCAGTCCCACTTCTTTCATGGTCACAAAACGGAGTCGGCACACAAACCGCTCTCCCCACAAACTGCACGTACTGACCACATGTGTGCAGTGCTCAGGCAGCTCATAAAATAACAAAATCGACACTACAAGTTCCTCTAGCGACATTCCCTCCTTCTAGTTCCTTGGAGGAGTGAGGAGCCTCACAGTAAGTTCAAATGGAAATTATAAACATTTTGAAAACCAGGGAAGGGCACAAGCTTGTCTGGATACTCAGGGGCACTAAGAACACGGAGAGCTGTCAGATCGGCTGGTGGTGCCAGCGGCATTACGGAGACTTGGAGACATGTTGGTATTGCCATCATTTATAGAAATAAGAAATTTGGACATAGCGTAGCACCTTTTGCTGATAAATTAAACGAGGAGATAGTTGCTAAAGTCCAAGAGGTGAAAGATTCAGCAATGTATGCCCTTGAACAGGCAATTGCAGACAAGAACTAAGAACAGTAGCGGGTTGAAGGGCGCCATTTCCTTTTTGATGCTAACAGAAAAAACGGTGTCATGCTACTCAAAGCGAATTATCGGAAATGACTACTCACAGTTTAGCATGAAGTGAAGAAGCGCTTCGACTATCAAGTCAACCTGCAGCATTTGAAGTTTCACCGGGAGCAAGACCACATATTGAAATGGGTAGAGTAGATTGGGGCATATTATCAAGGGGGTTTATCTCCGCTTCTTTGGCTTTAAAAGCCAAGAAAGCGGAGATAAAATTATCTCCCTATTACCTAGCTGTCGCTAACACCAGTTAGGGACAGCTAGTAGGAAATAGCGACCATCTTGGGCCCCACTTTGCATTTCAGTGATATTTATCACTAATGACATGCAAAGTGGGCGTGCCAAGATGTTAGCGACTGAAAACAGTCGCTAACATCGCTATCTCATATTACCAACTTTTGGAGATATTCGCGCTAAGCGTGAATATCTCCAAAAGCTAACACCTGGCCTGAGCAGTTCTTAGCCATGTTATCCAATGGGAGGTGGATAACATAGCTAGAAGTATTAGCTTGATAATGCATGAATATCGCTGACTTTTCAGCGATATTCATGCATTGCGGCGATTTTTATCGCATTTGCGTTAAACCTTAATAATACCAAGGTTTATTTGCGGTAAAAATCGCCGCAGCTCAGCGGTAAATTTTTGTCTCTAACCAAGTAATAGCGATAATTATCGCTATTGCTTGGTAATTCTACAACTAACAATTCCAGTGCAAACCAAATAAATCCACTCCACACGACATATACCCACTACACTTCAAACCAAAACACATTGACATTTACAATGCCAATAGCTCTAATTGTTACGAATGCGAGACCTATTGCATTGCAAATGCTTGTTTTAGGACTTGTGCCCTGGCAACAAGCATGCTGTGAAAGTCCCAAGGTGTGCTTACAGCTTCAGTGAGGCTTGTGGCCTGCAGGCTTAGAACATACGGCGATATGGCATGGATATACAGAAGGGCGCCTGGCCAGCACCGAAACAAAGAAATATAAAACGCTCATTGCATCAGCAAAATGTTCTCATGTGGCGAAAAGCGCCCGCCTAGCTTAAGAATAACTTGACCAGATTCAATTACGAATGACTCCAGGACTTTAAAAGCTCCATGCGGCTAGGTTTTAATATAAATATAAAATGAGGTCTGGCAAGCAGAGAACCCTTGTCCTAATCCCCTCTGAGGTGAAGAAAACCAACAAAGGTATCAAAATAAATATAACCAGTGTCAAATGAGCAGAGTTTGCAGCCCCCTCTTGGAGCGATGTCGGTTCGCTCCAGGACCCTGCCCAACACAAACCTCTAACCAGTCCTGTGGCTGCTCTCATGCTGTTTTCAGCATGAGAGAAGCATCAGGATTAGATGGAACATGCTAACTAAGTGCTTCTTTTGCAAACTGTGGACTTGTGTCTTCAATCCCGCGGCTGTTAAGCATCTTCTGGATTGGTGCTGCAGAAGGGACAACTTGTTGTGTCATTCCTGCTGCTGCCAATCAGCAGTAATCACCTCTGCCCCACCTTCATACTCTCCCATAGCAATCACATCCATGAAATGAGATTGAGAGCATTTTAATAATGTTAATGAATGTATTCCTCATTTGGGGCAGAGGAGAGTCGAGCAGGCAGAGCGATTTTCATCCGCCCTAATGAAGGAACGGCTGCTACACCAAGCTTCATAGGTGTAGGGTGACCACTGTGTCCTTGAGAATAAATATATCAATACTTTGTAGTAGATTTGAGATCAAAAAGGGACTAAATCTTGTTTACATAAGTTGGTCACTCTCAAAGGTTTCAGTAACAAAAGGCTGACCTTGCTATTTCTACCTGTTTCTACGGGTCTGCCTAATCTATAGTACACATGTTCTAAAGGGCAGTATAGAACTGTGCTTTCATGTCCCCCTCGTCCGTTGCTGTTTGAATTTTCAGTATGCTGAACTCCATAGCTCCTGGAGAGTCTCCAGAGAGTCATTGTACCATGCTTACAAACTGTACCCATTGCTTTGTGTATAAATATATGACTGTGTAGACTGGCAAAAAGGACATAATTGAATCAACAATGTAGACTAGAACAGAATGTGTATCTGCTGCATTTTCATTATTGTAAATTCTGCAAGCCTTAAATAAAGGGCACTTAGCCCTTTTCCATGCTTGACAGGACACTGTTTTCAATGGCCATGGCATGAGACTTAGTTAGGATGAAATGAATAATTTTGCAAGATAAGTTGCAGGAAGCAAGAGGACAGCCCCTCCTATGCCTGACAACTCTTTGTTGATTGCAAAAGCAAGGTTCTTAACTTTTCGGGAAGGTAGTGGGAATTGATCTGAGCCAAAGGGTAGATGCACAGAAGGCAGAGTCCTACCAATTGACCAGGACCTTCATTTTATCCCCATTCAACTTTAGAAAAACTGGAGGCCATCCAGCTTTGGACATCTGTTAGGCATTCTTGCATGCAAAAAATGGAATGTGTGGAATAAATAGTCACAAATAAGGAGGAGTTAAATATCTTCAGCACAGGGAATTTGTAACTCTCAAAGTGTTAGAATGTATGTATATTGAAAGAAACAGGGGGCTAGTGGATCCCTCATCAACACCACACAATACTGACACCACAGAAGAAAGGAAATAGGGACAGGGTAGCTACCACCTGATTCTGCTTAACCCAGAAGGCCCTAATTCTCTTATCAGGCAAGGTCCAAACTTCTCACCACAGCAAGTCAGCCTACCAAATTAAAATGGTTTATTGTGTCAAAAGTAGTGAGAGGTCACCCAAAAGAAGTCAATTTCCTCTCATCCTTAGTCATACGAAGGTCCTTAGGACACCGAGTAATACTGAGTCAGGTCCATGATGGCAAATCAAGCTCCCAGTGACTAATCAAGAGCGCCTTTGAACACTTATGAAGCATAATTGCGTTAGCTGTTTTTAGATTGCCATTGACAATGATAGGAGGGGTGAAGGGCAGCATGCTCCTTCCAGAAAACACTATTTGCAGGGTAAGAGGAAAGCAGGACAGATGGAGGGAAAGGGCTGTATGATGAGTTCAGAGGAGGGGTCAATTCTGAGGCAAATAAAAATGCACATTGGGGTAATCCTGTTCTGTATTTTCTACTGGGCAAGTGGTCACCTGTAGATATAGAATTAAAAATGTGCCCAATCCCAGGAAAAGGCAAAGGAATCCCCTGCTTCTGAGGCTTTCCACTTGGCATTTTCTGGTGTTCTTGGCATTCATCTGTGTTCAAAGGTCAGTTTTGGCAACTTCATTTTTCTAATACTACCTTTTCTGAGATATTGTGTGACAGCATTGAATCTCTCTCTAGTATTCTCCAAAGGTGATTGGTAAAGACGTCTTTTTTACTGCAGATCTTCTTGTCCCTCAGGAGTGAAAATGTTGATTTAATTTTGCTATGGCATTTTACTCACTCAAAACTTCTGTAATATACATATTATTCTTCAAGGTCTACAGTACTAATCCAAAAAAAGTAAGTTCAACTTACCTCTGTTGGAGATTTCTTTGATACTGCAGTTATGCTGGTTCTACCAGTGGTTGTTGTCGTTGACCTAGTTGTTGATGATGATGTCAGGCCAGTGCTAGTTTTTGGTGTTGTTGTGCTTATTTTAGGAGTTGTTCTGGTGCTTGTTGCAGTAGTTGTTGAGGTTGAGGTAATCCGAGTGCTGGTTTTTGGTGTTGTTGTGCTCGTTTTAGGAGTTGTTCTGGTGCTTGTTGCCTTAGTTGTTGATGATGATGTCAAGAGAGTGCTAGGTGTTGGCGTTGTTGTGCTCGTTGTAGGAGTTGTTCTGGTGCTTGTTGCCTTAGTTGTTGATGATGATGTCAAGAGAGTGCTAGGTTTTGGCGTTGTTGTGCTCGTTGTAGGAGTTGTTCTGGTGCTTGTTGCCTTAGTTGTTGATGATGATGTCAAGCGAGTGCTAGTTTTTGGTGTTGTTGTGCTGGTTTTACATCCTTGCACAAGCTTACAGCACAAAATCTCAACCTCATAATTGTAACATAGTCCTGTTTCTTGATCCTTGTTGTAGCACATTAGACCTAAAGTTTCACTGCACACTAGTGATTGACCAAGTTCATTTATTGGTACTGTGGGGAAGCTTTGAGCTCTACAATTAACTTCCTTGGGAGCTTCACATACATCATATCCTTTAGCCCTTATATTTGCGAATGATTCAAAGTCTCCACTTGTAGGACCTGGTTCAGGGTAGCTGACATCATACCAAGGAGACCACTCACAAACCTCATAGACACAGCCAGAAGTTGTGGGGAATTTGGTTGTGGTTGATGGTGTTGTGAAGACAGGAGTTGTGCTCGTTTTAGGAGATGTTCTGGTGCTTGTTGCCTTAGTTGTTGATGATGATGTCAAGAGAGTGCTAGTTTTAAGCGTTGTTGTGGTCGTTGTAGGAGTTGTTGTGGTGCTTATTGTAGTAGTTGTTGATGACGATGTCAAGCGAGTGCTAGTTTTTGGTGTTGTTGTAGTAGTTTTACATCCTTGCACAAGCTTGCAGCACAAAATCTCAACCTCATAATTGTAACATAATCCTGTTTCTTGATCCTTGTTGTAGCACATTAGACCTAACGTTTCACTGCAGACTAGCGATTGACCAAGTTCACTTATTGGTACTGTGGGGAAGCTTTGAGCTCTACACTTAACTTCCTTGGGGGCATCACATACATCATATCCATTAGCCTTTAAATTTTCAAATGATTCAAAGTCTCCATTTGTAGGACCTGGCTGTGGGTAGCTGACATCATACCACGGAGACCACTCGCACACCTCATAGACACAGCCAGTAGTTGTGGGGTATTTGGTTGTGGTTGATGGTGTTGTGAAGGCAGAAGTTGTGCTCGTTTTAGGAGTTGTTCTGGTGCTTGTTGCCTTAGTTGTTGATGATGATGTCAAGCGAGTGCTAGTTTTTGGTGTTGTTGTGCTAGTTTTACATCCTTGCACAAGCTTGCAGCACAAAATCTCAACCTCATAATTGTAACATAGTCCTGTTTCTTGATCCTTGTTGTAGCACATTAGACCTAAAGTTTCACTGCACACTAGTGATTGACCAAGTTCATTTATTGGTACTGTGGGGAAGCTTTGAGCTCTACAATTAACTTCCTTGGGAGCTTCACATACATCATATCCTTTAGCCCTTATATTTGCGAATGATTCAAAGTCTCCACTTGTAGGACCTGGTTCAGGGTAGCTGATATCATACCAAGGAGACCACTCACAAACCTCATAGACACAGCCAGAAGTTGTGGGGAATTTGGTTGTGGTTGATGGTGTTGTGAAGACAGGAGTTGTGCTCGTTTTAGGAGATGTTCTGGTGCTTGTTGCCTTAGTTGTTGATGATGATGTCAAGAGAGTGCTAGTTTTAAGCGTTGTTGTGGTCGTTGTAGGAGTTGTTGTGGTGCTTATTGTCGTAGTTGTTGATGACGATGTCAAGCGAGTGCTAGTTTTTGGTGTTGTTGTAGTAGTTTTACATCCTTGCACAAGCTTGCAGCACAAAATCTCAACCTCATAATTGTAACATAATCCTGTTTCTTGATCCTTGTTGTAGCACATTAGACCTAACGTTTCACTGCAGACTAGCGATTGACCAAGTTCACTTATTGGTACTGTGGGGAAGCTTTGAGCTCTACACTTAACTTCCTTGGGGGCATCACATACATCATATCCATTAGCCTTTAAATTTTCAAATGATTCAAAGTCTCCATTTGTAGGACCTGGCTGTGGGTAGCTGACATCATACCACGGAGACCACTCGCACACCTCATAGACACAGCCAGTAGTTGTGGGGTATTTGGTTGTGGTTGATGGTGTTGTGAAGGCAGAAGTTGTGCTCGTTTTAGGAGTCGTTCTGGTGCTTGTTGCCTTAGTTGTTGATGATGATGTCAAGCGAGTGCTAGTTTTTGGTGTTGTTGTGCTAGTTTTACATCCTTGCACAAGCTTGCAGCACAAAATCTCAACCTCATAATTGTAACATAGTCCTGTTTCTTGATCCTTGTTGTAGCACATTAGACCTAAAGTTTCACTGCACACTAGTGATTGACCAAGTTCATTTATTGGTACTGTGGGGAAGCTTTGAGCTCTACAATTAACTTCCTTGGGAGCTTCACATACATCATATCCTTTAGCCCTTATATTTGCGAATGATTCAAAGTCTCCACTTGTAGGACCTGGTTCAGGGTAGCTGACATCATACCAAGGAGACCACTCACAAACCTCATAGACACAGCCAGAAGTTGTGGGGAATTTGGTTGTGGTTGATGGTGTTGTGAAGACAGGAGTAGTGCTCGTTTTAGGAGATGTTCTGGTGCTTGTTGCCTTAGTTGTTGATGATGATGTCAAGAGAGTGCTAGTTTTTAGCGTTGTTGTGGTCGTTGTAGGAGTTGTTGTGGTGCTTATTGTCGTAGTTGTTGATGACGATGTCAAGCGAGTGCTAGTTTTTGGCGTTGTTGTAGTAGTTTTACATCCTTGCACAAGCTTGCAGCACAAAATCTCAACCTCATAATTGTAACATAATCCTGTTTCTTGATCCTTGTTGTAGCACATTAGACCTAAAGTTTCACTGCACACTAGTGATTGACCAAGTTCATTTATTGATACTGTGGGGAAGCTTTGAGCTCTACACTTAACTTCCTTGGGAGCTTCACATACATCATATCCTTTAGCCCTTATATTTGCGAATGATTCAAAGTCTCCACTTGTAGGACCTGGTTCCGGGTAGCTGACATCATACCAAGGAGACCACTCACAAACCTCATAGACACAGCCAGAAGTTGTGGGGAATTTGGTTGTGGTTGATGGTGTTGTGAAGACAGGAGTTGTGCTCATTTTAGGAGATGTTCTGGTGCTTGTTGCCTTAGTTGTTGATGATGATGTCAAGAGAGTGCTAGTTTTTAGCGTTGTTGTGGTCGTTGTAGGAGTTGTTGTGGTGCTTATTGTCGTCGTTGTTGATGACGATGTCAAGCGAGTGCTAGTTTTTGGCGTTGTTGTAGTAGTTGTACATCCTTGCACAAGCTTGCAGCACAAAATCTCAACCTCATAATTGTAGCATAATCCTGATCCTTGGTCCTTGTTGTAGCACATTAGACCTAAAGTTTCACTGCACACTAGTGATTGACCAAGTTCATTGATTGGTACTGTGGGGAAGCTTTGAGCTCTACACTGAACTTCCTTGGGAGCTTCACATACATCATATCCTTTAGCCCTTATATTTGCGAATGATTCAAAGTCTCCACTTGTAGGACCTGGTTCAGGGTAGCTGACGTCATACCAAGGAGACCATTCGCAGACTTCATGGACACAGCCTTGGGATGTGGAGTGTGTTGGTGTGGTGGAAAATGATGTTAGTTTAGTGGTTGTGCTTATTGTGCTTGTACATCCTTGCACACTCTTACAGCACAAAACTTCAATCTCATAATTATAACATAGTCCCGAAGATTGGTCCTTGTTGTAGCACATGAGGCCTATGGTTTCACTACATACTAATGTTTGACTCAGTTGGTTTAAAGGAACATTCGGGAAGCTCTGGGCTCTGCATCTTACTTGTTTGGGAGCATCACAAATAGCATAGCCTTTAGCCTTTATATTTGCAAACGATTCAAAGTCTCCACCTGTAGGACCTGGTTGCGGGTAGCTGACATCATACCAGGGAGACCACTCACATACATCATAGACACATCCTGTAGGTGATAAAAGAGGAAATTATTATTAGTTACAAAACAATATGACATTCTGTAGTAAATTAAATGTGTCTTTGATAGCTGCAAGAGAGCGCTGAAAAAGCCATACACAAACAAAAGAGTAGGTGGGCCTATAATAGTTCATGGGAGGAAACAACACACCCAAAGGAGGGACAAATAGCAATGTTTCACCAATGAGAATCAAACATTGGCATAGCCAATAGGTCTTGCCTTTGGGACTTTATAAGTGTTAAGTTATCCAGCACAATATCCTTGGTGCAACAACATTAACTGTTGCATGGCTAAACACTTATAAGGTCCCAAAGGCGAGTCCTATTGGCTACGCCAATGCTTGTTCTCTGTTGTCTGTGTGGCTTAACACCTCTGCACAGAAGGCACACCGCTGCCTCTAGGATGAAAGAGATGGATACGGTTACCTGTTTGTGTGCTTGCTGTGGTCATTGCTGTTGTCAGGCACAAGTAGGCCACGGCCACTATGTTGCCGTCGGCTCCGCAGGTCATGTTTATGCACTTGCCATCCAAGCCTGTTGTAGTGTAGATCACTTCGTTGTATTTATACACCTTTCCGTTGTATACACAAAAGCAGGCTGCAAAGAGCAAAGGCAACAATCAGGATGCTTACTGCCAGCAGACAGCATTTAGAATCATGAAATGCCCATTACTGTAACGGATTCCAACTTATTCTTTCATTTAAGGTCACACCATGAACTCAATAATAACAGGTCACTTGGAAAGAGGGAAGAGGGGTCAGTGCCTACGATGGCACGGATAGAACACTTACACATTTGACCACCTACCTCGAATATCATATGCACACTTTATTCCATTCACTGTACAGTTGCTGAAAGAAAACAAACACAAGCGTTAATCTACCATTCCTTGTAAATCCCAGTATCAAGAAACTCAGAGTTTGCCTTTCGTAAAACAAATACAGAAAAGAAGCTGTCCTGTGGCCAGAACATCCAGTCAGATGGCCCCATTCTGAAGAGACTCGTCGTGCTCAATCTTGACATCATAAACTGTACACTTACTGCACTTTTTCCTAGGTGAGGATACCATCACCTGAGAATAATGGATGAAGGGAAAAAAAGAATTTTAGCAGTGAAAAGGTTAACACAAGCGGCGCCCAGGAGAGGTAGGAAACTAACAGAAGGCTTGTTCTGGCATGACTGTACTGAAAAGGGTTAGTAGCTTTGAAAAGCCTTTGGCTGGCAGTTCTTATTAAATATGGGCCTGATTTTTCCCAAAAGATGCAGTGCGCCCAGTATCGACAAGGAGTGCTTGTGGAAAGGTGCGGTTTCCCCCACCCCACAGAGACGATTTAAGGCATGGGCAAAGTGGGCTATGTCCCATGGCCACAGCCTTTCAGCGGGCCCCCTGATAGAGCCAGCTCTGTTCTGCATAGATTCTTGCCCCGATGGCCTTGAATAATTTTAAACAGATGATTTTAAATACCATTTTTCTTAAATGTGTTTTTAATGTGTGTGATTTGTGAGAATACATTGCTGACATTTTGCAGTAAAATGTGTTTATGTTTCATGCAGCATCCATCACAAATGCTTATTTTAGATCAAAAAATATATGAGAAATGGGAGGGGGTCACATAGATTCTTTGCACTAATATTAGTTAGCCACTGCTGTATTACAATATTGCAAACACTTCACCATTATTTAATATTATAGGTAAACACATTTAGAATGTACACCATTGTGTCTGAGCTCTGTCAGTGACCTGGCCAAAGAAATGGATGAAATTGGATCATAATTTCAAAGCTGTTTTGAACAAGGGCCCCCAAAATACGATTGGCCCAGGGCCCCCAAAATTCTTAAGATGTCCCTGCTACCACAGCATGTCTTCATATCGAGGCAATGGGATGGTATGGGGCTATGAGGTCCAAGGGCTGTGCCACACACACTCACTGGAGGCCCTGGGCTGTAGCTCAGAGCCCCTTTACTGCAGCTGCAGGTGGTGCAGTGCAAGGGCAGACAAATGTCAATGCTTTGTTGGCCCAGACCTCTGACATGTCTGGCACAACAACTTCAATACCCTTATTAAAGGACAATGCATTCTCAAAACGGACCTCAATCTGGATCTTGGTCTCTTGCTGTCCAACAAAGACTAAATGTTTTTACCACATATTTGTATATTTCTGTCCATTGGTCTGTGTATCAGCAAACATGTCACCTTGATACCACTTTAGCCTTTGAAATGCTTTGACATACAGATACGGTTAGTATGTCTGCAAAGGACACTGAAGTTCCACGAGAGGGAATAAGTAGGAAAGTCCTGTGGCAGCGGCAGTATAGTTGATGGAGATCAAAATATGGATCTTGGGAAGTGGTGGTAGTTACTACAGTGGGAAGAACAGGGACGGATTGGACATAGCGGGCACCGGGCAATCCCTCGGTGTGCCGCACGGGGTTGGGGGGGGGGGGGCAGTTTTGGGCCCCTGGGGGTCGATTTTGTTACAGGGTCGTTTTTACAGCATAGCTGCAAAATCGGCCCTGTACCAAAATTGGCCGAAAACCGGCCCGGCAAAGAGCTCGGTGGCACATCCAACCCCCCCTAGTGGGGAGGGGATGGGGGGCAGCCGAGCACTTTGCCACGGCCGGTTGTGGTTCCCAGTCCGGCCCTGGGGAAGAAGCGAGTATGTCTCGGGTGAAGGCGATTGGAGTTAAGGTACGGTGACAAATGGAGGTCCCATTTCTTTGATACCCAAATGCCATCTTCTACAAACATTCTTTGAAATAAAATGTATGGTAAAATCTATTTACTTGTAATGAGGAAGGCTGAACTAAGGACAATGCAGAGTGATGTTCACCAAGGGGCATATCAGCATGCATTTACCTATTTTATTTGGTGTAGTGTGTCGATTGTATCAACAGGAAGTTGATCGCTGTTGTATGGTGTGAGCCCAAAGTTGCAGGCATCTGAGTCATTGCTCTTTCAGGCCATGAACATATTGTCAAGGAGTGAATTTAATTAAGAAAGAACTTCCCTAAGAGCAAGTGGAGAACCTTTCAAGTAGTCTTCTTTCACTGGTGCTAGTTCATGTTGATGATTTCTTTCACAATATGGCTCCTCTTTGTGGCAGTGCCCAAACTTCCCCTTCACTCAATGATATCTTCAAGCAAAATCCCATGGTATAGAGAGTGCCGTAATCTGCAGACTGTTCTTGATTTTTCAGTAACAGGCATAAGGTAATTGAAAAAAGCATTAGTGCTATTTGCCAGTGCAGTTTTCTTCCTCTCTTGAGTCTTAAACCTGCCTGGCATGATAGAGTGCAAAAAGAACAATTGATGGACCGAATGCTGAACAATGTCAAACATTCACCTAAGTACAGAGATCTGAGCCTAACCGCATCCTTTTTTTGCTCCCCATGGGAACAGTCCAGCCTGAACTGCCAGGCTTGGTTCTCCCTCGACTGAAACAGGCATCCTAGGATGGGTTTCAGGGTGTTTACTCTTCATCAGCCTCATCATCAGCCTGGCTAGCTTGACTCCAGTAGCATGAAGAGCACAGGACCCAGGTCTGTGCATATCAGTTATGGAGTAGGTTATCCACAACCCCCTGAATATGTCTGATCAATTAGTTTTGAAGGTTGAGCTACACAAAAGTGTGCGAGCCACAAGCTAACTGCTCTTTCTGCCCTTTGGAAATCGTATTCGATTTAAGTTAACCAGCGTGTGATAACTGATATAAAGTAGTCAAATTTCATTTTGGTTTATTATAATTTTTGCTTACACAAGCTGGTCAGATTTATAGATATCATGCGCCATGCTGGGCAGCACCCATACCAAGAAACTATGTTAGACTATGGTGAGCAGAATGTTCTCATACACTAATCGGATGTGTTAAAAAAAAATTTTTGTTTGAGGAGTTTTATAAGCGCTTACTAGACCCGGAGGTATCAGAGAGCACCAGTTACGTTATATACTCACACATTCATTTTTGTTAGGCACGGGTAGATTACGTGATTTGCCCGGAACCACAGAATGTTGAGCGTCCCCGCTCTGACTCTAACCCGGTTCTCCAGCTCCGAGGTCAACCGCCCTAGCCGTTTTGCCACATTCTCTCCCGAGCATTTGCTCCAATCTGTATGGGTCACCCTGCATTCTGACAAATGGCAATTAGGCTACCACCACCAATATGGTGAACAAATACAAATGTGTGGGCCTGATTATAAATTGGACTTCGCGGATGTGATGATTATTACAACTAACAAAAATACATCACTTTACTGTTTGAAATATATTGAATGTGAAAATGATTGCATATCAGATTTAGGTGCTTACCGCAGGAGGTCCGATACTTAGGGTCAAATGTACAAAAATGCAACTGTGCATTTCCTAAATAGCGACTCCATTGGAATCGCTTTTTAGGAAATGCTAAATGATATGTATGAAATTAACGATTTCCTTAAAGCGATTCCTAAGGAGTAGGACTCGCTATTTGGAAATCGCAAATAGTAAATCTTATGCCATTCAAACCAATGGACTGGCTTTGCATTTTTAAAATAGTGATTTCCTATTAGGAAATCGGTATTTTGGAAATGTAAAACCAATTATGGCTGTGGGCATAAGGCTCCCCGTAATGCGCCCCAAAAATAGTGGTGCACAATTAGAGCACACATATGCCCTAGGGGCATATGTGTGCTCTATTACACTTTAAAAAAAGCATCTTTGGGAGACTTTTTTAAATTGCACATGGTTACCATCAACTTTGAGTAAATGGTAATTTTATTTCCTAAATGCTCATTTTGCATTTAGAGAATGCTTTGTACATATGCTAAGAAATCATGAATAGGAAATCCCTATTTGCAATTTCCTATTCAGAGAATCGCAAATTGTGATTTCATCTGGGTAGAAATTGCATTTTGCAACTCCTGAAAGGCCTTTGTACATAGGAAAAAGCTGTATTGCATTTCTTTACAGGCAAAAATTGTGATTCGGCTGGTAAGAAATGCAAAAGGCCTTTGTAAATCTGGCCTTAAATGCATTTTTTCAATTTGCACATAGTTACCATCGAGTTTAAGTTAATGGTAATTTCAATTCCGAAATGCCCAATTCGCATTTAGGAAATGCTTTGTACATGTGCTTTGGGAATTGCAAATAGGTAATCCTTATTTGCGATTCCCAAAATCGTATTTCGAATTTGCGATTTCCACCAAGTAGAAATTGCAAATTGAGAACGTGACTTGGCCTTTTCACATAGGAAAAGGCCATTTAGCATTTCTTAATGGGCTGAAATAGCGATTCAACCCATTAAGAAATGCTAAATGGCTTCGTTCATCTGGCCCTTCGTGTCCATTGAAAAATGCAGTCCTAAATTGATCCACAGTCTACCATGATCAAAAGCTATACTTTTTATGGGGTGCAGGGCATCTTTAGAGGCTCATTCAAATGACTTGATTCCATGACTTGATTCCACTTATCAGGTACATGACAACAGACTTTATGGGCTTAGGTACCTACCAGGCCTGACAGCTTTCACAGAGATCCACCTTTTCGCCAAGCTCGTAGCGGTTCCCTTCGTCGTCGTAACAGCCACATATTTCCACACACTGCTTTTTATCTTCATCGTAATATGGTTTTTCTTCTGGGCACTTAGGATAGCATCCTAGAAAAGGGGGTTGAAGCCATTTTAAGCTTTGAGACATACTTCATGCTGTAAACTGTTACGGCAATTGAGAAAAGGAACTTGTGAAAAACTAAGTTTTTCTAATTTTCTTATTCTCCATTGAGTACAGTTTTCGTAATGTGAATATTTGCATCTATTCCCTGTCCTTTTTACTGCCATGGCTTGTAAGGTAATGCAGAATCTTGAGCGTTCAGCGTCTGACGATGGACAGTTAGATGAGTGGAGAGTGGATAGCTGAGCAAGTTAGATTCTGCTCATGGTGGGATGGCCTCCCCTCGTACCTGCAAACAGTGTCCTGTATAAACCGCACCCTTTTTCCATGCCTTAACATCTTTTGTTCTTTTGAACCCCTTGGCATGTCCTCACATGTCCTGACCCCTGATTCACCAAAAAGCCCTGAGGCTGCACTGATAACAAAGGTGCAATGATATTCTGTATTTATTGATAGACTTCTGTCTGTGTTTTAAGGTAAAAGGGCCTGGAAAATGACAGATTTATCCCTGGTGAAAGGAGCCAGTGTTCTCTGTATTTCTCTACCTTAGGTGTGGGATTTGTGATAGACTGATGGATATAACTGAGCGAATTGATATCATTGTCTCATGTTTGAGATGTTGGCATCTCCTGCAAATAGATAAGGCTGAGCTGTAGGAGAAGCCAGAGAAGTGATGCTTGGACCACTTTGCATTTTGTTTAGAACTCAAGGATGAGTTCCATAGTACTTGTCATTTACAATGGCAATAGCTCAAACTCACGTAAATGCGAGACCTATTGCATTTCAAATGCTTGTCCTTTTATGCACCCTGGATTTGGAACAACAACCCTGCATCATTTAGGAATGCTGCAATGCTGCTCCAGTTTAGGAAAGAGTTGAATCCTTACCTTATTAAAGAACACTACACTACATCACAATGTATTAACCGCCCACAGCACACTTAATCCTCCTATCGCTCATTGGCTTTCTCCTTGTCTTTGACCCAGTACAGCATTCCTCTTACTTTTGGCTAGGCTTGCATCATAGAAATAGCATATACATACATACAGACATATAGATTACCTGGGAGAAATAATGAGTTTTATGTAGGAACTTAAGATGTCTAAGATGAACAAGAGACATTCACTCAGCTCTGAGTTGAGACAGTGAGCCTCATCATGAAATTACAGCAGATATACTGAGTGCCTTTTCATGTAGCTGGAGCTTGCTTTCTTTTGTTTGCAAGGCTACAATGTAAGTTTAGGCTTTTCTAGTGATAGGGGACCTAGGCCCAGGTAGAAATCATGGTTTCAGGATTATGGGGTCTGAGAACATGTTGACTGAACAGTGTTGATTTACTTTGTGGTTTTGGGAGCCTCGTGACTGATTATGGCTTTGGAACAGCGATCCTTCGACCTGGGCCTAATTGTAGAGATTTTGTGTGTATGGAGTCTAGAGACTACATAATAAACATTATGGGGCCGATTAGGATGGAGGATTTTCCGCCTCCTCCGGGCCGGCGGAAGCCACCTCCGGCCCGGAGGAGGCGGAAAATCCTCTGCGGACTCACCAAAGACCCACCGCCGCATTACGATGGCTGGTGGGTCTTGGTTTCTGTCCGCTGCTTTTCCGCCGCGGTCGGATTACAACCGCGGCGGAAAAGCTCTCATTTGGCTGGCAGTGTCTATCAGACACCGCCAGCCAAATTAGGAAGCATTAGTAAACATGCTTTTCCGCGGCGGTTTTTCCGCCGTGGAAAAGCATGTGTACTTTTGATTTTGGGGGCCCGTTGCGGGCCCCCCAGGGTGTTGGCGGGTGGGGGGTGCACATGGGGGGTACCTATGGTACCCCCCAGCATTTACATGCACAATGCGGCAGGCACCGCGCGGTGCCTGCCGCTTTGTGCATGTAAATGTAAAACATGCACTTTTAACATTGCGGCGGGTGCTGCTTGAAGCAGCACCCGCCGCAATGTTAAATATCCAGGATGTGACCGCCAGGGTGGCGGTCACATCCTAATCGCACATGAGGGAACGCCGCAGCCCCTGCGGACGTTCCCTCATACTCTGGGGTCGCGGACGGACTCAAGTCCGTCCGCGATCCTAATCGACCCTTAAGTGTTGGCTCTATATGCTGACAAACATTTATTTTTGATTTTATTTCAGATGCCTGTGCTTTATTTTACTCTGCAAGGGAGAAGGAGTACTAATGTGTATGCATAAACTTTTCCTCTGCTTTTCTCAGTCTTGGGAGGTCATGTGGAATGATGGACCTATGACAAGGGGAGAACTTACAGTTGCATGGGTGGAGAGAGGATGGAAGCCCAGAGTAGATGTTGCCCTGTTGTGATACTCTCTGCTGGTTCAAGGGGCATAACACCCTTGGTTAATTTATTCCACTAACATCCTTAAGGATCTGTCCTTTCTGAGCATGCAAATTTAGGAAGAAGTGTTATGAGCCAGCTGTACAATTGCCATTTGCAACTATTGATACACAATTTTTACACTGACTGGCTGGCAAATGGGACTGTAGTTATAATGCAACTCTTCCCCCGTGAATGGTTACAAATGTAAGGATGGAGTTGTGAAAGGGACAGCATTTAAACATAGGAATCATTTTTAGGGGTCAGTAACTAATTATTGATTCGAAAACACAATTGCAGTCACAGACCATAGATAAATATCTTTTACGAGTCAGAAAGAATTTTATGACTTGTAAAAGGGCTTTTGTACATTGTAAAAAGCCTTTCTGAAGTCGCACATTTGTTTGCAAATCGCAGGGTTTGTACCCTCAAAGGGCCTTGTAGATTTGGCCTTCGTATGTATGCCTGTGGGTATTAGAGGGAGGTGACAATGCAGTGAACTTTTGTTCTTGCTTCATTCAGCAGGAGTGCAGTGAAATATAGGTCAGGAAAACAGGAAGTCCTATATGAAAGAATTAAGGATGATATTAAGACACCTCCATTACTTAAAAAGTGCAGATTCCTCCCCAATTTGGGTGTTCTGTGAAAGCTGAGACGACAGTTCTATTTTCAGGTTAATATCATCACTTGCTTTGAAGAGTGGTGAATAAGAATTCAGTTTTGGGCGGTAATTGGTCTAGTGGCTAGCTGTCGAATTAGGAACCCCAGGACCTGGGATCTAACTTAGCCCCAGCTCTTAACTAAAATGTTGAATCCTGGCCAGCTGCGTGCGCTGCAGGAAAGAGCGGTGGGGCAGATGGGCCAACTGGAGGGGGGGTGGGGGGGGGCGGGAGGGGGGGGAATGGAGGGATTTGAGAGACGACCACCAGGGAAAATTAAATAATGAATTCATTTTCCCCCGTGGTCGTCTCTCGAAAACCAGCCCCCCCCCCCCCCCCGTCAGCCGGCCCACCGCTCTTACTTCCAGCGGCCGCGGCTGCATATCTCTTAATCTTCTTTTTCCTAAAATGATAAATATGTGTGACATGTATGCAATGCATTGTCCTCTTCACATGACTAAACCCCCAAATTGCTTAGGTTTGTGCTAAATAAGTATGACTGTACACATATATCCATCCATCGAGTCCACACCCATTCATCAGTTCCATCTCCCTCTCCAAGAATTTCGTCTGGAAGACTTGAAAAATCACTCCCATTCCCATTGGCTCCTACACCCCTTTCTGCACAGTCAAGGGCAGAGAAGACATTATAATAAGAAGCAATATGCAGACCCGGCAGACATTTCTGCAACAGTTATGAGCAGGAACTAATGCCATGGCAGGGTGTGATGGCATAATGGATAGCTAGCACTTGCGCCCAGTAATCACATCATGCACGTGAAAGTGTCACGTATTTGAATCACCTGTCCAACCATTTAGGCTTTAACATGTCCATCCTACTATCCTGCTGTGTTTGTCTATCCGTCTGTCAAGCACTCCAAAGTGGCATAAAGAAGACAAGTAGCACTTTAAAAACACTTCATAATAAGTAAGTAGATTTCTCCCCTTCTTGCGGTTACTCTGCTTTGCCTACCCCAGTTTTTAAAGAGCACCCTCCGCCCTCGCTTAGCAAGTACTAGACACGCGTCTCTCAGCAAACATATCACTATCAGTCAGATGCCCACGTCTAATGGCGGTGCCACGCGGTCGAGTCAGTGGGCATCCTATGTGACACCTGCGCTTTCCTACGATTTCTCTCACCTTCCAGTGCTGGCAATACATACAAGCACTCCCCAGTGGGGTTCCGACAGGTCTTCAAGCAGGGGGCGCCGCAGGCCTGATAGTGCCAGTCGCAACCGTCATCATGTTTGTTAAAATAATCACAGAACAAGGCTGGGGAGAGGGGAAATATCAAAAACAGAATAAGACGACCATTTTAAATAACGCCTACAGAAACAGCCCTTCTTAGGGAATGCTGTATTGTTTTTAATATGTCACTGGCACAGTACAAAAAAGCATTTGCATTAAGAAGACTCAGTCACAAAATGTGTTAATCATTACATCATCCACAGTTTCATTGATTGCACCTGTAAAAACCAACATTCTACTTTTAGCAGTTGTCTTCTTTGATGCCAGGCAGTAACAGAAATATGAGCAGGCGCCCAATTACACACTGGGCTCACGATCTGGGTGTGTCATTGCACACTTTCATTTGGAATATATAACGTTACAACGCATGCAATTACAACGCATGCTTTTACAATGTAGTCTTTACATCGCAACTACAATAACATTGCATGATTTTACAACGCATGCCATTACAAAGCATTTTTTTAACTACCATTATAACGCATTCCTTTACAACACATACAATTACAACGCATACCATTACAATGCATAATACTTTTAGGGAAACATCAGGGTAAGTGTTGGATAGAGTAGGGGTAAAAATTACTATTCCCTTCCAGTGAGTGCAACAGTAGGGAAAGCGTTGGATAGTGTAGGGGTAAAAATTACTATTCCATGTACCCAAAAAACCCATACCCCTCTAATACTAAACAAATCTCCATTATTTACCTTATTATGTGTTGAATTGTCATTAGTTGTAATGGTATGCGTTGTAATGGCATGCGTTGTAGTGACATGCATTGCAATGGCATGCATTGTTTTGGCATGCAATGTAAAGGCAGTTGTGTTGTAACAGTTGCGTTGTAAAGGCAGGGTGTTGTAATGACTGTATTGAAATGGATGGTTTCCTTTTATTTGGTGCATTCACTGCAGATCAGCCCCATGCGCCCGATTACAGAAGATGCTCTTTCTCCAATGCAGCTTTGCAGGGAGCGAGGGCTGCAGTGAAGGTCAGCAGGATGTCTCCTGAACCATAGGCATACTTTTCACTACAAGCCAAACCAAACTAGCTTTGGTGGGGCAGATAGGATCGTAGGAGTAAGGAAGCCCACAGATATTCTTTCCAAATGGAGTCATCATGAGGACTGCAGGCGGTAATTTATTAACTCTATGCCACTTTCGCTAGACCACACAGTCTCTTCAACTCTGCGCCCTTATCGAAGATTTGCAAGGGGAAGGGCATTTTCTTAGTTGCATGATGCCATATCCTACGTTCAAATGAAGGAACACATTTGTAACACTGCGCTGATTTATAATGTACACCCCATAAATGGTATTGGAGAATAGACTGCACAAGTGTTCGCAAGCCTTCGGAAATGTGGAAGTGCGCTGATGGTCCAACAACGGGACGCAAACTCCTGGTGAGCTCAATGCCCACTTCTGTATCTATAATCTGGCCAGAGGTCCCACTGGATTTGTTCCACAAGTCAGCTTGTTGTGAATATGCAAATACGATTTGCATGATGCATTCAACTGCTCAACCTACCCGCTAGAATTTTTTTTCCTGTCTTCTCCAAGCTACCACTTCATTCATTTCTAATAAATCTATATTTCTGAATCTAGTGCTTCTTCACTAATCTGCAAATGCAAAGATGTTGTTTCTTGTTGCCTACAGCCTTTACTTTACGAAGACTACAGGGGGTAGGGTTACTCTTTAGAAATACCTGAATGGAAGTCCTAACGCTTTAATCTGGGCATCAACCAAAATGATTGAAAACAGGTAAAGTTAGGAAGACCCGGGGCTCTAGTTATCATTACTTCCTCTTAGGGTCAACATGTTTCAGCCACTTATATTCCCAACTGCTCATGGCTTTTGTCAGGACCAATTATACTACCGCAAACCACACCTATTCCATAATGCTGACGTAACTGGTTAATTCCCCATATGAATGTCAAGCACACCTAAACTACCTACCTACCTACCTACCTAGGGGCCCATTAGGATGGCGGGCAGACTTTGTCCGCCCGCCATCCTATCATGAAATAGGACCGCCCACCATAAGGGCGGAGGTCCCGTGGGGGCCATTAGGATGCACCCGCCACAGTGGCGGGCGTATCCTGCATTCCTGTCATTGTGGCCACAATGCCAGGAAGGCATGTTGTGCACTTCCATGCACAACATGCCAGGCACCGCGCGGTGCCTGCCATGTTGTGCATGGAACTGCAGAGGGTACCATAGGTACCCCCCATGTGCACCCCTCATTCTTCCCCACCCCACAACGGGCCCCCACAAGCAATCCCCGCATGCCTTTCCGTGGCGGAAAGGCATGTTTCCGCCCCATCCTAATATGGCTGGCAGTGTCTAACAGACACCGCCACCATATTAAACTCTTTTACGCTCGGTCAACTGGTTAACCGGGCGGGGAAGCGGCCGACAGTCTTTCCGTCTGCCGCGGTCACCCCACCATAGTAATATGGCGGGGGAAATGGGTGGCGGGCGGGGAAGGATCTCGGGCAGATCGCCACCGCCATGCGGGTGGGGGCGATCCGCCCGAGATCCTAATGGGCCCCTAAGTGTCTGTAAAAGGGGGTATATATAGGCACTTGATAGTGCTTCATAGGTAGATGGAGGAGAGGAGTGCCTGTTGTCACACAGACTCCAAGGTCTCTGCCAGCGCGGCTAAAATTTCTACGTCCATCCATTACACATTTAATGCTTTTTATGATATGAAAAGATTCTATGCATCTTGCAGAAATATTGTTGCAAGAGGAATAAGCATAGCATGCAAGAACCGCCACAGCATGGTGTATTTATTATTAGAACATTGGGATGTGGAGCACTCCATTGAAGACAATGGAGTGCACCATGCTTCTACGGGCTGGTAAACGTCCGCAGAGCAACATTCCAATGTTGTTTTCACAAAGGCCTCTCAGAGCCGAGGGGATTTCAACCCCCTAGGGATCTGAGAGGCCTTTGTTTTATTTGTTACAACATTCTGCCCTCTAGTGGCAGAATGTTCTAGTAGCCTTTTGGTCCTTCGTAGCTGGGCTATACCGGCTATTCAAGTCCTGCTCCCTTGTTAAAGGCCCTCGCCTTCAGCTTGGGCCTTTAACGCTGGAGCGGGCCTTTAATAGCCGGTATAGTCCGCTACGGTGGGCTATAAGGCTATAATAAACACCTGTCGGTGCTGAAGTCTTTAGAGATGTAAGGGGTACTTTTCACTACAGTTGGAAAGGCACACATTTAACATTTGTGTTTCAATTTTAGAGATAGGTCATTTTCAAATATTTCAAAAAGTAATGTCATGCCAAAGTTTAGGAAAAGAAGCATTAATGCATTACAAAAGCAATAATTATTGCATCACTAGTCATCATTTCATTGCCCACAAAAGGATGAAAGGCTAGGTGGATCATGCCAGTTTTCAGAAGACTTGCCGGTTACGCTGTAAGTTCTATTGAAAGTCCATTGATCCCCTGAACAGTTTGTTGAGAGACTTGCTCAAATAAAAAAATCTGTTGAGTGATACAGAGTCCTTAGCACTGTGTAATCACTGTCATTAATGACACAGACGAATGCTGAATTGAATTGAAATAGCATGTGTAAAGCGCTCACTTTGGCTGAAGATGTGTTGAAGAGTCTATGGATATATGTCTGGGTACATAATTTTAATCAGAATTATAAGTAAAACACTCAGAACCTCTTTTCCGAGATGAGATAGCCCATGTATTAAAACAAAAAGGACCAACTTTCTTAACTTTGCTAATAAAGTATTGCTTTATATTTTGAAGATAAACTCATATTACAAATGCACAGTGATTTACATACCTTAGACAAATGTTATCTTTAATCAGAGTAGGCACTTCTGGCTACGAAGGTAATATTTGATAATATTTTTATGCCTTGTTTTTATTCATTATTCTATTTATGTTCTTGCGTTGGCTGGCCACACTGCCTTGAGGTCGTTTCCTAGCACTGGAAGTTGGATGTGATTAACAAGTTCTAAAGTTAGACACTGCATACGCTTGGTACATGCATCCTGGCAAATTATCCTTAATGTGTACATCTGAACATTTAGAAGGGCAAATAAGAAGCACCTGGAGGACAAACAGGCCCAGAAGCACCAGCACTGTAGACTAATCTGCCTGCCACTGGAAAATGGTGAATATATATTCATGCGTTGATCACTATATTGGCTGCTATTTATAATTTACTATGAATTATCTACCCAGGTCTACATGTGATATGGCATTTCCAGAGACAACTCTTGCCACTGCTCTAACCTCAGGTGGCACAATTCTCCAGTTAAAACACTCCTTCCAGGGTCCTTAAAACGAAGGGTGCAGGAGAGGCCATGTATGTGAATATCATCCTCCGAACATATATGTGGTGAGCAAGGCTATTCTAACCACATTCATAGTCAAGCCCTGTGTTATAAAATACATTGGTAAAATAATTGTTGACAAATGCTGGCAAATGCTGACAAATGCACAAATGCTGTTATCACATGGTGAGTTGTATTGCCTCAGTGAAATTGTGTCAAAGGTGGGAGAGAAAGGACGATATTTCACTGTCTTTGGATGGAATTCCAAGAACTTTTGACACACTCGTGAATTTTGATAATGTAGGCAGGAGCATGACTCAACTACTCCCAGAGGAAACTTTGAGAGAGCGTTGTGCTTGTGCTCCTGTTTGTGATTCCCTTCCTCCTGCTTCCCCTGTATTGCCTGGTGTTGCTCATTTGTTTTGCAAGGTATGTGTGTGGTACTCACGGCATATTTCAGGGCTTCTCCAGTAGACACAAACTCCAGTGTCGCTGCAGGCCTGGGCGTAGGCAGCTACCGCAGTGCAGAAGCATTCACAGTCTCCGCCGGTGTCGCAGGCACAGGCGTCACCCACACATATATCATAGTATGGGACTGGGTCGATCTGCCCCAGGATGAGAGAAGCCCTTATTAGCCCGCATTCATGTTTTTACTTATACATTGTTAATTGTTTATTCACAGTACAACATGTAACCCATTGGGTCCTTGGCCCATGCCAAAACACAGAAAACACTCAACAAACACGCACACCCACCCACACACACACACACACACACATATATATAAATATAAATATTCATGCGTCTGTGAATGTGTGTGTATATATGCATATTTTATATATATATATATATATATATATATATATATATATATATGTACATTTATATTATATATATGTGTATACATATATATATGTATATATATATATGTATGTATGTATTTATAATAACAATTGGCAGGAATCAGCAGTTGAGTTATCTTAGTAGTGGGCTGGTAGGTTAACATTGACGAACCTTTGGATACGTCTCTCTCAATCGTGTTCTAGCTACTATAAGCTAAATGACAAGAAGACATGAATTGCTATGACTGCTGTTTCCCAATGTTCGCTTGTTATGTCTGATTCTGTTGTTTCAGACGTGTGACTGGTTAAGTATTAGAAATGCACACTTTCAGGTTTTTATAGGCTGAATACCAATGCACATTGCATTACTTTAAACATATGAAGACACAAATTCCTGAATTCTGATTCTTGTGGGGAAACACTATGGGGCTTATTTACAATCTCCTTGTACCACCGGTGCGTCACTTTTTCCAATATTAAAAGTGATGCACCGGAGGCGCAAGTGGCTTGTAATTAAGCCTCTATGTATTTAGTTAGTCCTTTTAGTTTACTAAACCCTAAGCCAGCGACCACTGTGAAGGTTGAGAGTCAAAAGCCCTTCCTCCAGGACCGAATCCTCGTTTATCATATTTATTTCTCGGTACTCTGTCTGTCTCTACCACTATCATTTTCTGCGCTCTGAGACCGATTCGGTGATATATGCGCTATATAAAAATAAATACATAGACATTTACTCCATAGTTTTACTCTGAATCGACATCTTACCCCCCCTCCCCACCAATAATTCAAGTTGGAGCAATGCACCTGAATAAAACTCCATGTAGTCCCTGAACCAAGTGGGCATGAGGAAATGGCAGGGCAGATTCGCGCTATCTATAGCATGTATAGCATATTTGTCACATCAGTTCTTTCTCTGTAAACTGTCATACTGTCATGGCTTAGTTGCTTCCTAATTTTTGTATCTCATGGGACCCGAAATTACAGCTTTGTATCCCACTGCCCACCTCCCCCTACAAATGGCTGTATCTGATAACGGCCCCAAAGCAGAGTGAAAGGCGATGATTTTCTATACATTTTAACATTTTACCGTTTCCAAGCACAGTTGCTTAGTTTTAATATCTGTTTTGCTGCTATGAGACACTCGTCCTTGTTTAGCGAGATGATCATTAGTTGGAGATGTTTCTTACATATTGTTACAATTGCAAACACAAAACAAAAAACATACAAAATGTACCAAAATGCAAAGTGAGCTGTTTGGCGCAAATCAAAAAGCAGGGTAAATTCTCGTAATTAGATTAATCTCTCTAGCTCCAAGAAAATCAAGAACAGAAATGAAGGCAGTCACCCTTCTTTGACAAAGACCCTCACTTGAGAGCTGTACCCAAGGTTCGAGTTGGGGTACTACGTGGGTGGACATTATCCCCCACTTATTTTACCGGGAGCTGGATAACTGGAGCAAATGGAACCACACATTCATTCTTTGGCCTTTCTGGGGCGAGATTGGGACTCATTCAGAACGCTGCTCACGCACTGGCTTCTCTGATGCAATCACGTCTAAGGGGTGAGCGAGGGGAGGCAATAAGTCTGATGGTGCAAGCCACCTTTCGTGACGTCACTTCCTGTCGTGACATCAGTGTCCCCCCACTTCTTTTTTTAGGACTTGTGCCCTGGCTGAACCTTACTAAAGTGGCGAATTAACCCTGAAAGGGCACTGACTTTCTAAGGGTGGTGACGCGGTTAAGTACCTGGCGGTGGCAGTCAGAGAAGGTAACACTCAAGATTATGCTGCATTGCTTTTGGGCCCAGAATCTCCTGGGTGCATTGTCCGCACAGGGCACTGGAGGGTGGGGCACATCCCCGCAGGAGGCGGAGAACTTCCAGCTGTTGCCAAATTCGGCCACGTCTTCGACCACAGAGTGGCTTCGGGTGGTGAAGTCATTCAAACTGTTCCCATCGAAGTTACCACAGAGGCCGCACACCGCACCCTAGGAGGTGAAGGGTTCAAAGTTAGAATGTAATAGGCATGACATTCGCAGCTACTGTGCATGAGTAAATTGCCCTCACACGTTGCTAAAGACGTTTGGGGTTAATCAATACCCCAGAAATACATAGAGGCCAGTGGCGGCACCTCGGCTAAGGTGGAGGAGCATTTCTCAACTGCTTCTCAGCAGTGATGTAAAGGAAACATAAAATGATAAGAACTCGCGCTATTATAATTTTATGTTTCTTCTGCTACAGCTTTGGCCAGCCAAACATTCATGCGCACTTCGCATCTTCTCCATGCAGGCTGAACATGCCCAGGCCCCCATTCCCTGGCTGAGCGTTGATCCAAGGCGCTGTCACAACACTGCATTGCAGCATTGTGATTGGCTATTGGGGCTTCCTGCTGCTTCCTGCATCCTGCTGCAGGACAGGAGTCAGGAAGTCAGGAAGAAGAGGACAGAGGAGATGCGGCTGCCGGCCCTCACAGGTAAGTGTTTTTAACCCCCCCCCACCCCCCACCCCCCACTTTCCTGCCCCCTCCCCAGCCTCACCCTGCTACTGATAGATACACATTTTTCAATGTTAATTTCTGGGGCTGACACTACATTGTGGAAGGATTTTTCAGTAAAGCAATCAACGAACAATACATATATTATATGTTCTTCTTTGGAGTTTCCCAAGGAGTGGCTGGAGTATAATTTATCTAGAACTCATGATTAATGACCCACCCATCTAGTGCCATAATCTAAATTCTTTGTCTGAGTATACCGTATACCGCATTGTTTTATCATACTTTCGGTCATTTTGAATAAATTGCTCTTAATCCTAAATGTCTGAAGTAACCACTCCACATATGCTGTGAAATTTGGGCTGAATTAGAGTTTGGCAGGTAGAGGTAAGTCTGCAGGAGAGGCGGTGTACTTTATTCCCAGCATATGCATAGTGCTTGTTTCACCAAATTTGAATTGTCTGCCAACCAGGTGCACAACTCTAAACATGGGCAAGAGCAGCCATTACGGTTTGTGATTCTGTTTTAGAAAAAGCAAAAACATATGACCCCCCACAACATGGGAATTTTTATGCCCCTTGACATTATAGGAGAGTACAAACTGACCATTGACTGCCCAATCAATCTAAACCAGGTATGCATTCAAATGGCTTAAATGTCCAACAGCCCTTACTCCATCAGGCTGTTGGATAGTATGTCACAGTATGTCAACGAAAGAGACAGTGGAGCATAAGTACAAGTACTTTTCACCACAAGAACGTTACTTTTTCCAACGTTCCTGTGGCGGTAAGGGCTTCGTTTATTTACAAAGCAGCGTAATGCCCTTATGATTAGCATGAAATGGGTGGGCAGTGGCTGTTGCGGTGGGCGTTACACTGCAGCACCCATTGATTTTGATGCTGCCCCCTATTTACAATGGTGGCGTAAATAGAAGGCAGTGCCAAATTAAGACCAGGGAAAACCTGGTCTTAACTTAGCGAAACGAGGAGAAATGCTTTATTTATCCTCGTTTTTGCTTTTCTCATGCGTGATGCCTTGTGCAGCACACATGTAAAGAGCAACATGCTTTGGATTGTTTATGTTCAGGAAGGTGACCTTCCTGCACATAAACAATCTTTAAAAAAAGGTATTTTGTAACTTCCATGTGTGCTGCATTAAGCAGCATACTTAGAAGTGACAAAAAGGCATTTAAAAATTGTGTATGTGCAGGAAGGGACTCATTCCTGCATATTAACAATCTTCCCCTGCACACAGACACCGTTGCACTATGGTGCTAGGGTGCCTGCGTTGGCGCTAGGCTGCTAAGTGTAACGCAAGCGCAGGGGGAAATGCAAGGCTGCACCATATTCTTGTAAATATGGTGCAGCCTTGCGTTTCTGAAGTGGTGGAGTGAGGCTTTAAGCCATGGCGGCTAACGCCTCACTCCATCACTTCTTTGTACATATTCCCTAGAGTAGTCTCCTTTGTTGACATACTTAAGATCTGCCCACCTGTAAATCAGGTTGAGCTTACTTTAAGTTTGACAAAGAGGGTACTTGCAGTTGCTACAGAGGGCCATCTATACCAAACTCTAAATCAGCCTCTTTGCCTCAAGCACAAGCACTGTGTGCCACAACCCCATCATCATCTGTGTTTGATACAATTTGAGATATTGCTACGAAATCTTTAATTTCTCCTTATTCAATCGCTTTTTAATAAAAGATTTAAGAATACCACTCAGTTTGATAGTACCTGCACCATAGATGTTAACTGAAAGTCTCTAACCCCATTCAGTATCTCCCTCAATCCCATTCATCACGACTAACACACTACATCACTGCAAGTCACTGCTGTGGAGATCATTTGTTTCTGATTGTCCTTTTTCGCCTGCAACCTGAAAGGAACTTGAAGGATGTTGGAGGACTTGGCTTCAACCTTCACTTCTAAGACACTGGTGAGCCCATCTCTTGGACTTCGTAAAACTCTGTTTCTATATTGTCATGCAAAGGTTGGGAATAATCAATGAGACATTCTACAAGGATCAATATCTCAGACCCATATCCAAAATAGTCAAACTTCACAAATATACATATTTTTATTCCATCAGTCGAAATTAACTGACCAGTGTTTACCTTTTGACTGTGGTGCAATTTTAAATAATTGTTCACCCTTGAGGACCCCTGCCCTAAAAAATGACAGCATTGAGTGGATGTCTAATATTCCGACTGTCTCAAGGAACCGGCTTTCATTGTCAGTGAAGTTCTTTTTGCCAGACTTCTAGTCGTTCCTCTATTTAGAAAGCCCCACAAAGAGGACCGTACTACTTTCTTCTAGTCATTTGAAATGTGGATTTATCTATTCATTACTACATAGAAATAACATGGTTGTTTCCTCTGTAGTTTGTTAGCAAGTCTACAGTTTCACACTCTGTTGACTGATAGTTTTAGTCACCAAAAGCTACCTTACAATCTGTATGACTGCAAGTCAATCCCCCATTCCCATTGTGTCTGGCTGGAGCGTTTCTTGATCACTCAGTGTGTTATGAATGAATTCAACAATGTCTCTTTGGTATTAGCTCTGTGAGACTGTCTGTAAGCAGGTCAATGGCTCTACTGCTGTTGTATCACCCTTGCTTGTTTAGCCAAGGCTGATCCGAATAAGGAGCTGGAGACCTTCCACTGCTGAATTATAACAACCCCAGGTCTACAAGACTCACCGTGAACGCTGTAGTGAGCTTGACAAAGATGGTAGTCTTCTTGTCCCACAAAAGGATCATTCCATTGCTTCCTTCCACCACCAGGTATATGCCCATGTATCGGATCTTGTAGGGGATGCGCTTTCCTATAGCCGTGTCAACCACTGAGAACTGTGCATCGCTAAATGTGAACCTGTAGCTCTAATCCAAAAGGAAAAATGAGAGGTTATTTTGAATGTAAGAAGCTCTGACTACCAGATGAAAGGTTAGACTACGATCTAAAAAAATAAATGAGAATCAGGCATTGCCATATTGAAGCTCCTTTGCCATGTAAAACTTTAGCATAGATTAAGGGTACATAGACATACATTTTCTCATGAATATAGGGATTTTGGAGCCCCTATATAACACTGGAACTAATCATTTTATATACTATATTGTGGTCGTAAAGAATGTAGTAGCTGTCCATAAATGCAGCCTTGAAATAAAAACATTAAGTACAGCATGATTTCATATTTAGTATCTCATTTGCTCTTTAGCTCTGGTAAGAGTGTTTGAACTAGAGTTTCACAACAGAAATCAGTACGCACACTGACGATAATAAATGTAGGGTTGAAACAAAAACGATTAAGCACATAAATATTTCACCATAATATCTACAATTTAGTTCTTGAAAAAGTGCTGCAATTGTGAACCTTAAACACATGGGTGAGGCTGCAAATAATAACAAAATAAAATGCAATTGTGTTAGTTTTATACGTTTTGATCATTCTGATACATCCAGCTGTGTACATATCTACGACTTAGAAATGAACAGGTTTATAATGTTTTTGCATTTAATATAACCTTTGCGCTAGAAGGAGCTTTTAACCTTTGAACCATGTATTTTCAAATATAGTTAGCACCCTAACAAAAAATAAATACAGTTTTTAAATTAAAACAGCAAGCAGACTCAATTCTGGCATTCTGTGTATTTAGGGGTATATTAACCTCTCCAGTGCTCATGACGAGCGATAAAAAACCCAGCGATAGCGGCATTTTGGGAGGTTATCGCTGGTAATGCAGCGATAAAACTTCAAGGATAGGGATATCCTTGTTGATAGCCCATGGTCGATTAGCCATGTAATCCACCTCCCATTGGATTACATTTCTCCTATTATTTTGCTCTGGAACGCCCACTTTGCATATCATTAGAGATGCAAAGGGAAGCGTAGTGAAAAAGGGTGCTAACATGTGATTTTGCATGTTAGCACCCTGTTGTTGATAGGGCGATATTTTTATCTCCGCTTCTTTGGCTTTTAAAGACAAAAAAGCAGAGATACTTTTTACTCTAGAGACATCGTTTGGTTCGTGAACCATGTACCAAAGGTTTGAGCCGAGATATTGATATGAACACTGAAAAAATAAAATGTAACATACATTTCATGTCTTTTGATTGCACAGTTTTTTAAATACTCTTAATTAACGCATGTAAATCCTTGCTTTGCTAACATTTCTAACCAAGGTGGTCAACCAGTATTGACCAGCCACCCTCAGTGAATTTGGCCCTCAGCCAAGACCGGCATAGGATGGTTGAGAAGGTCAGGAGCTCTTCACGACCTACTGCGAATAGCCAAATAAGTGTAGGAGTCTTCAATGTTAATTTAATTATTTTTAAATTGTTTAAAAAAACGTGTGAAATTATTTTTGTCATTTATTTCTTAATAATACATTTTAATTTTTTTAAGGTTTGCAAATTTTGGGATTTACAAACTCTTAAAGACTTGTGGGCCTTCTGCATCATTACAGGTGCACAAACCAAGACAAGGGCCTGAGAAACCGATAGGCATGGGCAACTAGGGTCCAACCCTTGAGCTAAATTTCATTTTTTTAAATTAAACACATGTTTGTTTTAGTCTTGTTTTATTTATTAAAACCATAGTTATTTTTCTAATGTCCTGTTGAATATTTTTGTGAGCTGTTTTCCCTGCTTTCCTGCCTGACATGTTACACAAATACTTTACTCACAGTCTCTAAAGTGAAGCCTATCTGCTCTGTGCCAAGCTACCAGAGGGTGGGCACAGGTTAATTCAGTGTTTGCCTGCCTTTTACCCTGACTAGGATTGTGATTGCTGCTTGACCAGGGTTCATACCCCAGTCAACCAACAACCCAATTTCTAACATTGTTCATGATCGGTTGGTTGCTTCTCAGCATCAAGACCAGAAGGCTGCTAAGTTATTTAGCTATTTGATGTCCTGTTATCTATGTAATGTGCTTGAGCCTAATGGCATGTCCCCATATAATATGATGACATACACAGGTAGGGGTGGTAGTTCAGCCATCAAATACATCTTCATCTCGGGAAACCTAGCCACTAGTATCTAAAGAGGAAGGGGCTGGTTCCCAGAACCACAGTCTACTTGTAATTTTGCTTGTCTGTCCAACAATGAGGTACAATGAGCCAGTGGACTGTCAGGCCCAAACTCTAACTAAAGATAATGGATGTAGGCTAGCTTGGAAACATGAGCATATGAGGAGCATTTTTCACCAGATATTTGCTGACTGTTCGAAGGTGGCGAATAGATGCCTCTCCATTAATCTCTATCCCTCCTTTATTCCCTCTTTTATTGTAGAGTGCCTTGTAACATTGTGTGTTGACATGAGGCACCTGCTCATGAAACCAACGAGGGCCCATTGAGGGAAAGAGAAATCAAGGTTTGAAAGCGAATACCAGGTTGCGAAAAGCATTGCATTCCTCCCCAAGGAACAGGAACTAAATAGTATTCTGAAGAAGGGAGAAAGGAACTTGCAAAGTTTCTGCAAACTCAAACATACTATTGCATTCTGACCGGTGATTTATTCTATCATATTTTCCAAGACACATATGAAGGTTTTAGTTATGAACATCAGACCCAACGACTGGGCTTCTCTTTTCACCAGGATTTGCTACCACTTAATGACAAAAATTATATTGATTACATTGCTCCAAGGTTGCCCAACTTTCACATCAATATGTCTTTTATGCTATAAGAAGTGGCGGCTGCCAGCTATGGGGCGGGGTGCGTGCAAATGGGGTCGAAAATATATAAATTAAATTCATGCTCAAATGTTATGTTATGTTATGTTACCCAATTTATAAAGCGCGGCGTATACCTGAAGGTGTCTTGGCGCTGATTCTGTGAGAGATGGTGAGCAGAGTAATAGAACCTACTGATAAAAAATTCAAGTTGTTAGAAGTTCCCTAAACTGAAGCAAGGAAGGGGCAGATCTTTTTATGAGTGGCCGGAGGTGCCAGGATGTAACTGCTCTGACCACAAAGCACTGCCACCTCATTTCGATTTTTTAAATCTAATGGAATTTATTCTCTGCATGCCTGATGATCTTAGGCTTCTAGTTGGGGTGTACCAATGGAAGGTTTCCTTCAAAAAGGTGGGCCAAGAATCATGTAGCGCTTTATAGGTTGAAGGGCCTTGAAGTTATTTCTATATTTGACCTTCAGCCAGTGGAGGTCTTTGAGTGTGATGGAAACTGAATGATGCCTGGGTATCTCTAGTAGAAGTCTGGCTGCAGAATTGTGGAGAACCTGCAATTTGTTTAAACACTGGACTTGCAAGGCCACGTAGGGCAGTTACAGTAGTCTATTTTTGATAATACTAAGGTGGATATCACTGACTTTACTAACTGAGATAGGCAGAAAGATGACTTTTATTAGCATTCTCAAGATGTTATATGAGGAGGAGAACACTGTATTGACTTGATTGCCTAGAAGTAGATGATCATCTATGATGACCCCCAGACATTTCGCTTTCCTGGTAGGACAGGAAGGGGTTCCATATCTGCAGGCCAGCAGAGAGCAGACCAGAAATTGGGGTTATTGCTGAGTATGATCACCTCGGTCATCCCGGCGTTGAGTAAGATAGTGCTCGTTCATTCAATCATAAATGTATTTCATGCAGTTATGAATACGGATGCTGGTGTCTTATGCATTCTTAGTGGATGATAGCAGTATTTGCGTATTGTCCGCATATGGTGTAAGAGAGAACCTGAAGGATAGAACCATAGGAGTTTGATCTGCAACACAAACATTAAAAAGGGTGGGGCCAAGTGAAGAGCCCTGCAGAACCCCACAGGGCAGAAGGAAAGATTTTGAAGAAAAGGCATCGATGTTGATCACATTTTCACTGTCTCCAAGGCAGGGGGAAAGTAGTTTCAGAGCAAGGTTTTTAATGCCTTTTACTTCCAAACAGTTTCTCAAGATGGAATGATTCACTGTATTGAATGCCGCAGACAGGTCCAGCAAGATTAGAGCGGCTGATTCCCCCTCATCCAGGATGAACTTTAGTCCATCCGTGGCCTTGATCAAGCAGTCTCTGTCCCATGCTCCAATCTAAATCCAAACAGGGTGGGGTCAAGGAGATTGAAATCCAATATGAACTGATTAAGTTTGATGTTCATCACTTTTTCAACTATTTTAGCGCGGAAGGGGAGTCTGTAGATTTGCTGGTAGTTGATAGGATCTTCGGGGTCCGCATTTGTTTTTTTATAGAAGGGGCAGAATGGAGGCCTGTTTTTTTTGGGGGGAGGAAAGATACCATTCTTAAACATGTTGTTAAATATGCTTGAAAATGGATCTGCTATAATATCGGGGACCAACTTAATGACTGAAGGCGGGAAAGGATCATCTGCAGAGCCTGATTTGATGGTCAATATGAGGTCTTTTATTTGCGTGGAAGAGACAGCGGAAAAAGATTTGAGAGTATTTATTGTCGGGTCAATTATAGGAAGGATGATGGTTGTCAGTGTGATCAAAGGGGTAGACAATTGAATCTACAAAGGCTTTAAAATTAGAGGCAATTTTATTGCAGAAAGACTGGCTAACCCAATCCCCTTTGTAATCTGGTTGTCTAGTGAGCTTATTAATGACTTGGCAAAGTACTTTAACTGAGTTTTTAGCTGATTCAATTTGTGATGAAAAATAGGCAGATTTTTCTGTTATCAGAAGAGATTTATATTTGGTTAGTGAAAATGTATACATTTCCCTCTTGTGGGAAATATATTGGGCTCTCCATTTCCTCTCTTGGCATCTGCAGCTTTGTTTTTCATGCCTCAAGGCCTCCTAAAACTAAGGGGCAGATGGAGAGTCCTGCATTGGTTTTTTTTCTTTATAGGGACTCTTTGGGCAAAGTTGGAGTTGAGTCAGTAAGTATATACCTCTGCTGCGAGTTCCAGATTCACGACAGCCGGGGCATGGATGATATTAACAACTGCTTTAGATGATTTGGATCAATGTTAGCCCAGGCTCTGAGTTGAGCAGAGCAATGCCCCTTGCTCTGGAGTGTTGTTAGCTGCAGGACAGTTAATCATAAAAAAGATGGCTGCATGATCAGACCATTCTAGAGGAAGCACTTTAAGACTAGTGATATCTTTGTTGTTAGAAAATACTGCATCTAGCGTATGCCCAGCTTTATGTGTGGAAACAGTACTAAGAAGATTAAGATCTACTGCATCCATAATTTCTAATAAGGATGCAGTGTCCTTGTCTTCCCCCTGCTCTAAGTGAAAGTTGAAATCTCCTAAAATGGTAAAATTAGCATTACAAATATGTACTTCAAGTAGTGAGCTCATAGAACTTAACAAGCCAGGTTTCGGGAATGGAGGGCGATAAATAAGAGAGCCCCTGAAGGTATATTTTTATGTGCCCTAAATTGAATGACAGGGCTTCACAGTTTTCAGACTGCATGGTAGTGAAATTGGCCCTGATATTCTCACTTTAGATGACAGCCAATCACCCTCCTCTTTTAAATGGATGGTACTGCCTATGTCGATGGTATCCGGCAGTTCAGGCATAGAGGGGTTGGTAGACCAGGTTTCTGTGATAAGCATGATATCAGATTTGTGAGAGTCAATGAGTTCTGCTACTTCAAAAGCATGTTTCACTAGAGGGCGGACATTAATCAGCATGCAAATATAATCCAAGGAATCATCTTTTCTAGGTGTTTTAGGCTGAGGTCTATGAACTTAGAAAGGCTGGAAAGGCCAAGCAGTTGAAAGCCACAGATTTTGCAAGTACCCTCCAAGCCCTGACAGTGAGCTCACAGGTTAAAACAGTCTTGCTTATGGTTTCAGTAGTTTAGGTCATGGAGACTTTTACTGGAAAGGGAGATTCTGGCCTAATATCTGGGGCAGGACTGCCATGGGGACTGGACCTGGGTGCGGTCTAGGAGTAGACAGGCGCAGATGTGCTTGCATTTGGTGCACCCGCTGCGCGCCTGGCTAAGCATTTCTTTTGAAGTGCCCTCCCGGAAGTAGTGCGTGAGCAGCAACACGAAACACTGAAATGCCAACCAACCTAAAATGGCGCTCAGGTATGGCGTGCAATCATCAGCACTCTCTCCGCTCCATCGGGAGCCCCGGCGGCAGACCAAAGAGTGAGATGATTTCCTACACAGTAACTGACCCAAGTATCACTACTTCATAACAATACAACAGTGACAAGATTAGCCAAGTGTTTTGAAAAGGTAAAAAGCAGCCGCAATGCTAGAGTGAAGATTTTGGAAGCATACAATAAAGTCTGAGCTGCACCTTACTCGCTCTCGTGTCCTGCATTACATTAATTTCATTATCGTTTTAAATTTAAAATGTTTATCTTTAAAATGGTAATGTAATGCATGTCGTCGATTTAGGGCAATTGGAAACATAAAATCTTTTTTTTTAAAAATGAAATTAAAAACATGTTTTTGCTACGTCCCACTAATCTTTTCTCCTCGGGTCCAACAACTACCCTAACCAATCCTAGCGCTGCTCTCAAACAGCATGAGAGCAGTGCCAGGATTGGATGAAGCAGACTCACTAAGCCCTCCATAGAGCACTGGAGGTCTATGCTTGATCTCAACCCAGCTGTCAAGACAGCTGGGTTGAGAGTTTTAAAGTGTGCATGTCTGTCTGATAGGGGAGATTTTGAAAGACAACAAGGAAGGAAAATCAATTATTTATGTAATTTTCCCGCCTGGTCAACTGTTGAAATCAAAACCACACCCACCAGGCCCCACCGACCCTACCTAAACGGGGAACGGTTGGTGGTCGGACTGTCATTGTGCTGGGGTTTAGAAAGGGGAACATCCAGGACCATCAATGCTACTGTCTGATTTTCCTACTAGAGTCCACTCTAAACATATTTGGGTGTGTTATTCCTGAAGGTTTTTTGTGTTTGACAGCAGTGTCCATGAACCTCCCTGAGTTTCAGTCTGGTTTTAAGACAGGTCTGGCTAATATGGAGCAATGTGTCAATTTGCATTTGCTGATGAGTAAATATAATGTTGCTGAGCGTAGTCCAATATGCCTGGCCTTTATGGACCTTTCCTGCATGTTTGATAGTGTAAACAGGCAGAAGCTGAGGGATGTTTTGCTCCAAATGGGAGTGGAGGCTGTTAGTGGACTTTCTGCCAGCTCTTCATGGCAAACTCTCTGCCACTGTTCAGTTTGGGGATGGGGAGAGAAGGCACATATCCTTTTTTGCTCAATCGTACAGTAAGCCAGGGTTGCATGCTTGCCCCTATCTTGTTTTTGCTTCATATCAACGTCCTTGAGGTTTTTTAGTTGGTAGAGAGCTGGACTTGCCGCCAGTAGTTAAGAATAAACCTATTCCCATTTTAATGTAGGTAGGCAGTGATGTCCTCTTAGGCAGAAATCCTAATGGTCTCAAAATTCTATTTGACAGTTCTGGAGATTTTATGGGGAAACTGAATTTGGAAACTAACCTCTCCAAAAGGTTTATTCTGACTGTGGCCCAACAACATGAAAATGAGTCAGTTAGCAATTAACAGGAATACGCTGAAGAGAGTTACCTGGTTTCTCTATTTGGGGGTTACTTTTGATCAGTCTTGTTTATGGGATCCTTGTATATCAAGCAAGGAGAGTACCCCAGTAGTAAGGTCTATCTTTAATACAGATTCAAAACCTAGCCCAAAAACTATTTTTCCTTTATTGCAAATATATAAAAGAAAATGTATCCCATTATTGACCTATGGTGTAGGTATCTGGGGTATATGATGTAAGTACCTTACAAGTTGAGCAGAACAGGGTTTATAGGTGAGTAATGGGGATCCCAGTGAGAGTGCTCACTACCCAAGAAGCGCCAAGAAACCTCTGGTGTTAGTGCGCTTAAAAAGTTTCACTTAACATAACATAACATAACCCAACACACAAGGAGTTGAGTCTGGAGTATGTGGTCTAACTGGCTCCTTTATTTCTTTGAGAATCATGATGGTACATCCAACATGCCTTGCATTATAAAGAAGCCATTGAGGATTGTTTAACCTGTGACTAGTGGACCTGAGAGGAATTCCTTGGCTCAAATACATTAGAGATGTTTTCATCAAAGTCGGCAGCTCACTCCTTTTCTTCACTTCAAAAGGGGTAAGGAAATCACATTGGGGTGGATTGCCAAGTACTTCCTGGCTGCAAGGCAAGCTGCAGAAAACAGGTTGAGTTAAATCCTAGGTTAAATCCTATATGCAGAAAAATGTTTTGATTTAAACCTCTGATGGTTTAGAGCCTCATCTGGACCTGGTCATCCATTTGTGGGAGCAGGTGCCAGAATAGAGGGGCATATTTCCAAGGGCAAGTATCGCCGCTTTATCGGCGAATTGCGCCGCGAAAGTGGCGATACAGCTAGAGCCCTATTACCAAGGGCACTTTAAAGCCTGGGCCAAGCCCACTTTGCATGTCGGCGATAAACATCGCTAATGACATGCAAAGTGGGCGTTCCCAGGCCCAACCACATGAAAAATGAGGTTGGAGGTGGGAACACCCTATTACCAAGGCAGGCATTGGGAGACAAAAACCTGCAATAAACTCATTCATCGCAGGTCTCCCAACGCCTGCTCCGACCAGGCGTTAGGCATTGTTAATATAGGGGTGTGGATCATAAAGCTAAATCCACACCCCATAGTATCAAGGCCCACATTAGCACATGAAAACAACGTTTGTTTTCATGCGCTAATGTGCCATATCGCTGACTATCGCTGGATTTCTAATCGCCTGCCTGATGCGCATTGATAATTGCACGCTAATTAGGCATTGAAATCCGGCGATAGCCGGCGATACGGAGATGTGCATTGTGCGTTTTGCAACGCACACCTCGGTAATATGCCCCAAATTGTCTTCTACTCGGTGGCACATATGTTTCCCTCTTGGTCAACATGATAATTCCAGCATTTGTTTCTGACCATGTGATGAAGTCTGGGTCGGAACCTTCTACTCTTCTCTGTCTTTGTAAATTGTATAAATCAATGTCCATTAAATTTAGGTTTGCATTTAAAAAGGTCAATATTTTAAGAGGTGCAGACCAGCGTCACTGTATTTCCAATAATTAAACTGTCCCGAAGTTTGCTTCAGAGTGAATTCGTAATAGCTTATTTTTTTGAACCTGTATTTCAGCGATGCGGCGAGCACAAGGTAAGTGGTTTTATTTATTTTGTCCTACGCACCTGGGGAAGTGAGAACCTACAAACTACCATATCAGTACCCCTTATGGGGGAGCACAGTAGGCAGCCTGGGACAGAAGTAGAGCACAGCAACCGGGTAGCAACAGGTAACCCTTGCAAGCAGCAGCAGGATTGTTTGAGTGTTGTGGCCCTGCAGCATGATGGATAGCAGGAGATTGGGTTGCCCAGTCGGGAGCTCGATTAGAGTGTGACCACATTCACACTCCACTGTAAACCACTGCCTCTCATTTACTTCTCCCACCTTTCCATAATATTTAAATTGCCTTTGCTTTACTTTGCCCTTCATCACTTTGTCCCGTTTTCCTGATTCTAAACTTCACCATAATGCTAGCTGTAAAATAAGGATCCACAAATTGAAGGTGAAAAGTAGAGATTTATTTGAAGAAAAGATCCCATCCACAGGTGAGCATCCAGCCAGCAATAAAGTAGGATAGCAACTGCTTGGTGATCAAAGGATAACATTCCATATGAGAATCCAGTGCCTCATGACATCAGCGCAGCTATGTCATGAGGCACAGACACACAGAACCAGGATGCCACACATCTCCCTTCTAACAACAACAAGAAAATTATAAGGGAAAACTAGACAATGCAAAAACATAAATCATCCAGTGACGTAGTCTTTTAAATATTTAGGAGAATGAGAAACTCTTGCAGACTTGCGAAGAAGTGAGGAAGACTCAACTCTAGGAGTTTGAGAATGACGACTGCAAGAAGCCTCCACAAGATCATTGCTAACCACCACCACCCTGTTCAAATTCCAAACACGATGATCAGCAGTTTTGATGGCGTTCTTAAAAACTTTGATGACACGAATAGGCTTCTTAAAGGTAGTAGAAAGAGCCTTATTGTTTTTGCAGGGATTCTTAATAAGTACCCAATCTCCAACTTTAACAGGTGTGATCTTAACAGAATGTCTCGCATCAAACATCTTTTTCCTAGATTCAATTCTAGAAAGTTCACGCAACATCCACTCATCACAGTCATCACGAGGAGGTGGTTGCAGATCATTGACCCATGCAGGTACCACAAGGGTATTAGGAGTACGTGATCTAAAAAGTTCAAAGGGGGTCTTTCCAGTAACGGCATGGGGAGATAACCTGTAAACCTTAACCTTCTTAAAGACATCTGTCCTCCAATCTGTGCCAGCAGACTTAGCCATTCTGATAGTTTCTTTAAGAACACGGTTAAATCTCTCAACCATACCGTTGGTTTCTGGGTGGTAAAGGGAAGACTTTTTGTGTTTAACTCCTTGCTCTAACAGAAAATTTTCCATCTCCTTAGAGACTAATTGGGGACCATTATCTGTGAGGATGGCGTTAGGGATGCCCTCTCTAGCAAAAAGTTTGGTCAAAAAATCCACCACATGCCTAGTCTCGATACCACAAGTTATGGCAATTTCTGGCCACCTAGAAAAGAAATCAACAAGAACAAGAACATACCACTCACAACCAGCTGATGTAATAGGCCCCAAAATATCCAAACCCACCTCTTTCCAAGGCGCATCTGGTCTGTCTCTAATCACCATGGGTTGGACTTTAGGTTTTGCTACCTTCTCACTAAGAGCACAGTCAATGCAATCCCTAACTTTGCGTTCCACTTCCAAATCCATATTTGGCCACCAATATGACCTCCTCAAAATCTCCTTAGTTTTAGAAACTCCTAAATGGCCAATATGTGCTAAAGACATAAGCTCATCCCGAAGAGCTAGGGGTGGAACCAATCTAGTTCCTCTAAAAAGTAAGCCATCCTGTTCAGAAAGCTGATCTTTGACATGCCAAAATTTCTCAAGGCCTTCATTACATTTGGGTTTAATCTTCCATCCTGTCATTAGGAGTTTAAGTACCTCTACAAGAGTCAAATCCTCCTGAACCATCTTCAACCACCTCTCTTTATCAATGACAGCCTCTTCTACAACACAAACCATCTCATCATCCTCATCACAATCTTCCTCCTCCTCAATCTCAGAACTGGGAACAAGGAGAGACAAGGCATCCGCCACTTTGTTTTCTACTCCATGTAGGTACTTTACATCAAAATCATAATCTTGCAAACCAACAACCCATTTTGTGATCCTACCAGACACCGCATCTATACCTTTTTTTTTTTTAATTTCACAAAGTGTCTTGTGATCCGTTCTGACTTCAAAATTTGTTCCCCACAATAAGTTTTTAAACTTCTTGACTGACCAGTAAACAGCGAGAGCTTCACGCTCAATTACCGAGTATCGAGTTTCAGCTCCCTTTAAACTCCTTGACAAGAAAAGAATGACCCTCTCAATGCCCTCAAATTTCTGTACAAGTACCGCACCTAAACCTTTCAAGCTTGCATCAGTGATCAAAATAGATTTCTCAGAAGGATCAAAACTGCTCAATTTCGGAGCAGAAGCTAGCCTCTCTTTGACGACCTCAAATTCGTGCTGACATTTCTCTCCCCAAATGAAATCTACACCCTTCTTCAACAAATATCTCATATTGGCACATAAAGAGGCAAAGTCTTTCACAAACTTGCTATAATATTCAGCAAGTCCCAAAAAACTCATCAACTCTTCCTTGTTCTGTGGGGGAGACATCTTAGAAATGGTAGAGATCAGATTTTCCTTAGGCAAAATTCCTCCTTCCATAGTGTGACCTAGATAATCAATGGAAGTTTTTCTAAACTTACATTTCTCAATTTTGACAGTCAAACCTGCATCACACAACCTTCCTAGAACAGCAAACAGCCTAAAATCATGTTGAGAATTATCTATGCCAAACACAAGAATATCGTCCTGATAGACTCTGACACCATGTAGACCTTTTAAGACCTTCTCTAATGCCCTCTGAAAAACCGATGTGGCTGACACTAAACCAAATGGTAGTCTGACGAACCTAAAAGTGCCATAAGGTGTCACAAAAGAGGTTAAATCTTTCGAATCCTCTTCCAATCTAATCTGATGGTACGCGGACCTTAGATCAATGGTGCTGAAAATTTTAGCACCTTTGAGTAGCATAAGCATGTCCGCAATCTTGGGTAGAGGATAATGATCAGTAACCACACACTTGTTGAGTTCTCTTAAATCAACACAGAGACGGAGAGAGTTGTCCGATTTCTTGGCTGCGACAATCGGGGCAACCCACTCCGTTCCCTCTACTGTTTCTATAATGCCTCCCTTGACCAGCTTATCAAGTTCATCTTTAACTTGTTCTCTGACTGCTACAGGTACATTTCGTACTTTGCAACAGACAGGTATAGCATCCTTCTTCAAGATGATACGATGACAATAGTCATTAAGACATCCCAAATTTTCCGAAAAAACTTTAGGAAATTTGATTTTCAGTTCACTAGTGAAATCATGAGAAACTAATGAAACAATTTGAGGTGAGCAGAGAAAGGGCTCTTTTAGAAGAATAGGAGGTGTCGAGTTCGGATCAAGCATAACACCCAAATCTTTGAGAGCGAACCAGCTTATTATGCTATCTCCTTTTTGAGAAACATAAATTTTTGCTTTGGCCAACCTATTCTTATAATTAATCATTCCTTCAAAAACCCCAAGTAGTTTAATGGGTTGACCAGCATAACCAAATGGTCTTATATCGGGGCGTGACAGGTCAAGTTTATGTCCCAACTTACTAAAAAAAAAATCCTTTGCTACAATAGTAATTTTTGCGCCAGAATCGAACAAAACTTTTGTGGGATAACCTTCTACCAAAATTTCATCACAAGGGGAATTCTTTGCTTCTTCAGCACTTACAGTTTGAATACAAATTTGCCCACAATCTAGGTGTTCATCTAGATTATCTTCATTTTCAAAATCATAAAAAATTTCATTCACTCTACCTCTATAGTTTCCCCCTTTACAACATGAGGTGAAGTGTCCTTTCCTTTTGCACTTACTACAATAAGCTTTCCAACCTGGACATTGTCTATCTGTGGCAAAATGCCCCATTTTACCACATCTGTAACATTTTACTTGGGAGAAATCCAAACTGTTCTCTTTTTTTTTATAAGGAATTTTGTTCGAAACATTTTCATTACCAGACTCTTTTTGGTGATTTTCACTTGTCCTAGCAGTAGATTTCACAACATTCACAGTTTCTTTAGTAGTTTTGTTCTCACCATTCTTTTTAATGACTTCTACACATTTAATAGAATGTTCTATCCTCTTAGCAATAGTAAGAACTTCCTCTAAAGAAGGTTCATCCTTTTGCCACAATTCTTCTCTCACCTTTTCAATATAACACCCAAGCATGAACTGATCTCTAATATGTTCATCAAGACTTGCCCCACACTTACACGAGGAAGCAAGTTTCCTTAAAGCTGTAATATAGTTCTCAATCGTCTCTTCTTCCATTTGTGTTCTCCGACCAAAATGATATCTTTCTAAAATTGTACTGACTCTAGGAAGATAATGCTCATCCAGTTTTGCAATACATATTTCATATTCATTTAAACTACCATCATCAATGTCAGGCAAATGATCGAATACCTCTTGTCCTTCTGCCCCCAAACAGTGTAAAAGTAGGGCTGTCTTCCTTTCAGCACTCAAACTAGATCCACACACCCTTGCATACCTTTCGAACACTTTACGCCATTTTTTCCATCTAATAGGTGGATCCCCAGGTGAGGACAAAAAGAAAGGAGGAGCAGTGACATTTTGAATATTGTTGTTAAATAAAGAAAAATAGAGCACAAAATGAAAATAAGAAAAGAAATGTCTACTATGTGTGTGTGTCACAGTAGGACACACAAAATCAGTTCCAAGTAAGTGTATCAAATTACAATGTGTGTGTGTCACAGTAGAGGACACACAAGAGGTTGTCTAATATGTCAGGTTGTCTAATATGTGTGTGTGTCACAGTAGTAGGACACACAATAGCAAGTAGCAGGACACACAACAGCTTGTCTAAAATGTGTGTGTGTCACAGTGGCAGAACACACAACAAGAGTTTCCAGTGAATGTGTTAGAGGTGAATGAATCAAGAAAACAGTACCTTTAAATCGTTGATAGAGAACGTGGCAAAGTTTGTAGAGAATAAAAGAGCTCAGGGTGAAATAGAAGAATGTCGATGACTAGCGGTGTTTATAACGCGATTAGAGCGTAACGCGTATATTGTAAAAAGAAAACCAAAGAATTCACCAATCAAAGATGGCGCCCACATTTGCGTGACTCCCAGGGTGCCTTGCGGCACGTTTGCGTGACTCCCGGCAGGCTTTGTGAAGAGTCGAGAAGCGAAACGAAGCTGTATGTTTATCTTCCAAAGCTTCCAGATTCTGGCAATGGCGTTCCTTTGGAAGAGGCAGCTCGCTCGTGAAGACGCTCGCTCGTGAAGACGCTTGCGAAGACGTTGGCAGGTAGGACACTATTCGAAAAATGCAGGTTGCAGAGATCGAGTGCGCTGTGTAAAATAAGCGCAAAAGTGTCTGATGAAGTAATTTAAAAGTCCAACAAGGTTAACACCGCTAGGTTACACCGTTAGAAACATGCAGAAAGAAAACAAAGGGGTTTGTTTTCTTGTTAAAAATTAAATTGGATTCTTCTTACCCTGAAAATGAAATAGAAGTCTCTTTTCTTTTTAAGTCCAGTCCAAAGTTATTCAAATATCTTCCATCTTGAAAGTTGAATGCCACCAGAGTATCTCAGGTTGTTCCAAGTATCCACGAATTTCCAAGGAACAAATGTTTTTTAAAAAAAAAAAAAAAAAAAAAATTTGGAGATAGGTGTTGAGATCTTATCTTCTTCTTCCCATCCTGCGTCGCCAAATGTAAAATAAGGATCCTCAAATTGAAGGTGAAAAGTAGAGATTTATTTGAAGAAAAGATCCCATCCACAGGTGAGCATCCAGCCAGCAATAAAATAGGATAGCAACTGCTTGGTGATCAAAGGATAACATTCCATATGAGAATCCAGTGCCTCATGACATCAGCGCAGCTATGTCATGAGGCACAGACACACAGAACCAGGATGCCACACTAGCCATTTCTTAAATCCTATTTGTGATTAATTACATACCATTCCATTAACAATAATCAGTAATTTAGCATGCAATTGTTTTTTTAAATAATTAAAATAATGAATTGCCTTATTCTGATACTAATACAAACCACAATTTTAAATTATATGAACTATGTTTTGGGGGTCTTGTTATTTGGATTAGACAATCTCTAGGTTATAAGATCTATGAATTGCCTACCTTGAGTACTGATATTCAGGGGCTAAAGCTAAGCAGTGAAAATAACCAAGATTTTTTCTTAATCAATATATATGCTAGGGGCGACCAGTAGGGAAGATATCTAAAACTGCTGAGGATCTAGATCCCTTATTGAACAATATTGGTAGAGATAAGTGTGTAATGATGGCTGGGGATTTTAATTGTACGTTCAAACCCATACCCATTTTGGATAACGGGTGTTATGGCGAAACAGATCAGCTATGGAATATTCCTAGCTTGGCCATCCCACCTGTTAAAAAGGTTACAGAGGCCGTTATGCAGTGGCTTGGTCTATGTTTGGAGTGGGATTTGCGAGCGGCCAATGGGAGGACTAAGTCAAATCTGGTGGGAAATGCTACTTTTGATAATTGCTACAGCACTAGCCGTATAGACTACTTTTTAATTAAGATGGAGTTCTGGAGTCTATTAGAGGACATGGAAATACTTGTAAGACCGGAAAGTGACCACAATCCCTTAGCAAGAAACCTGATAGTAAATGGTGACCTACTTAGAAACAATGCAACAAACCTTATAGTTGCTGAGGCAGTCCTTACAAATGACTGCCGTAGGGTACGTTGGGTTAGGTTTCTGGAAGATCCTGGCATCATTGATAATATATCAGTAGAAGTATCGGCAGCGACCAAGAAGGTTAAGCCTTTACTGAAAGATGTGAGGTCACTGGAGCAAATTGGCGTAATCCATGAGTCCCTTTTTGCCAAAATCAAAACCTTCTTTATTAAATCAGGTAGTGGGAAAAAAACTGGTTTGTCTCACTTAGGAGCCAAATGGTATGACAATCCTGCCGCAATGCTCGCAGTTCCTTGATTGCTGCTATCAAAACCAGGGTAACAACGGATATCAAAAAAGAGAGGGAAATTATAAGAGGGTGCTAAAACAAGCAAAGACAACCTGGGATGATCAACTTTGGCTTGACTTATATGAGGCCAGCCTCTCCACCAACCAACAAAAATTTTGGCAGGTAGTGAAGTGGGGAGGGACAGGGGACTTGCAAGCCCCAGTCAATCATGTTCCGGCTGAGATCTGGGTTGAGCATTTCTCAGCCCAGTTCAGAGGTACAGAGATGGGTACCCATAATATAGGGGAGAGAAACCGGCCTCCGACTCCAGCTGCTTTTTGTGATCATATAGTTTTTAAGGAATCGGAGACAGTTAATGTCCTTAAGCAGTTTCAAAATGGGAAAGCCCCCGGTATGGACTGTGTTCCAGCGGATCTTTTTAAGTATGACATGGAAAACTGGGTCCCCTACATAACTACTCTGGCCAATGCTATAGCTAAAGGTGTCAGAATTCCAGATTCCTGGAAAGGGGCCGAGATCCTACCTGTGTATAAAAAAGGTGACAAGACTAATGCCGAAACTACTGCCCTATCAGCCTTATTGACGCCCTGCAGAAGGTAATTGCTAGAATGCTGTTGGGCAGAATCCAGTCTTGGATGACTGAAGAAAATATTTTGTCCCCACTGCAGGCCGGCTTTAGGGCTAATATAAGCACAGTCAACCAAGTGCTAAGATTTGTTATGATCTATTGGAAGACTGTGTTTTTAGGGGGAGGTACAATATATGCAGCGTTCGTGGATCTTAAATCTGCGTTTGACCTGGTCCCAAGAGAAAAGATGTGGGCAGCATTAAGGAGAATGGGAATACCATCTGACTTACTCGAGTTTACAATCAGGCTACATGAAGAAAATTTTGCCAGAGTAAGGTGGGGCAGCCAGGGATAGGTGACAGAATCCTTCCCAGTGACCCGAGGAGTGAGACAGGGCTGTGTCCTGGCACCAACCCTATTCTTACTCTTCATTAATCAAGTCGTCCAGTTTCTCTCAGCAACACCGACAGATGCGCCAGTCTTGGGTGGGACTAGATTTCCCCTTTTAATTTTTGCCGATGACACCCTAATTTTGGCAAAAACGCAAGTGGGTCTCCAGACAGCAATAAATATGTTTGTGGTTTTTGTAGTCTAAATGACCTCGAAATTAACATTTCAAAGATAAAATTTATGGTTCTGACCAAGAATAAACCACTGAGGGGTCATGTAACCATGAATGGGACTATTTTGGAACAAGTAGAGATAATGACATACTTAGGAGTAGTAATAGACTACAGGTTACGTTGGAAGGAACAGATCAAGGCACTCAGCCTAAAATTTGCACATTTATCAGGGTGTCTTGTGAAAGAACCGCGTTGTTCCCAGACTAAAAGAGTTTTGCCGGCGCTTAAAATCTATAACGCAAAAATTAGTTCTGCCATACTTTATGGCTCAGATTTATGGGGGAACGTAGATCTAGCTGTCCTGGACAAAATCCAGAATAAGTTTCTTCGCAGTCTGGTAAGCCTTCCGCCATCGACACCATCACTTCCACTTAGGTTAGATATGGGCTGTCAATCTATTAAACACCATGCCCAATATAGGATGGTTGCTTTATGGAGACGCATCTGGTCCACTCCGGAATTATCCATGTGTGCCAAGTAAACTCTGGATGTGAGATCGATACAAGGGGCAGGGAATATATCCTGGTTCAAATCTATAAAGACCACACTCTTTAGAATGGGTCTCCACATGCAGTGGACAGAGCCGGGAAATTATATTTTCCCTTCGGAAAAAGACTTTAAACTACTATTCTGGGCCACAGTAAAAGAAGCCCTGGTCTTGCTCTCACAGAAACCCAATTTGACAGGTACATTTCTAATCAACAAAGTGGTTCCACAAACTGAGACCTACTGGGACACTATTACAATAAGTACTGATAGGAAATTGTATCATCAATTTCGTGTAGGGACGTTGCCATTAAAGGAATTTACTAATAAGTGGCATAACCTACAGTCTTTGTACTGTCCCTGGTGTAGTGAGCAAAGGGAATTTTTAGGGCATTTTTTTTTTGCTTGCCCTGCATATTGCGCACCGCGCCGGAAATGGCTAAAACCAATATGCAGAAGGATTAAGACACGTGTGTGTGATGAAGCGGTCAATTTTAACCTTCAATACAGCAGAATGGTTGGCCATAGGTATGGCAAAATACCTTGGATGGGCCTGGATAATTAGATCTAGGTGTTTACAAGGTGATAATAGATGAATGATAAAAGAGATTTACAAAATTTATGCCCGATGGAATGAACTTTTATATTCTTATTAACTGTGAAAAATGTCTTTCTATGTTATTTAATTGACTTTTAAAACAAGATATGTGATTGTTTATATTGTATTTTTAAGATCGGTACATACATGTTGTATTCTTGTGTATATTTTACTTGCTTGTCTTTTATGAAGAAAACTTGGAAATAAAGACGTAAAAAACTGAACTGAACTGAAATGTGTTATTATTGAAATTAATACTAACTCTAATCCAACACTAATTTCATTAATGTTTTTCAATTCATCTAAAAAAAATAATAACCCTAATGCAATCCTATATGGAACCTCAGCCTTGTAATATATGTAATTTATATAACATAAATAAAATTACATTAATGCGGAGTGCACTCAATTAATTCTAACTCTAATCTAAATTAAAATCTATTCTAAATCCTTATATTAATTATAATTCAACTAATAGCTAAAATAACTCAAAGAATACTCTATTTCTTAGCTATTGGAATCCAATTATATTTCGATTGATTACAGTAGTGCTAACCCTAATCCAAAAGTAAATTAAAGTATATAACAATAAACTATTTACAAATCATGTATTGATTATTACAACTCTCATGAATATGTTACTTATTCTGAAAAACGTTTTATTTAGTAAATGTACGCAAAATAAAAATGGTTATAAAGTGATTTCAGGGCAGAAAATGCCAGACGAAATAAAGGGGAGAAAGTAAAGGGTATTGAGATCTACTGCATTATATGTTCCAATTTGAAGGAGAGAGGAGATCATGAAACTATTCCTGTCTCCGGAGAAAATCGTGTAGGATTGCACATGAAATATTTGACAGTTTGATGCATCCCCAGAGGACTGCAAAGTGTGATTTTTCATTTGACCATACAGTGGAGATTATAAAATATAGTTAAAAAAAAGAAATATGACCAAGTCCTACTTTCAGATGTTTTTGATTTAACATGCTGAAAAAATAACTAACGAAATAACATTTAAAAAAATAGGCGGCGTGAACTGTTTAAATGCTCCACAGAAGAGCTGTAAAGTTGAGTATGGAAACATTGACACTTTAAAAGGCCTAAAAGAATAAAGCCATAAGAAGGAGCATTCCACATGGATAAAAATTGCAGGCGTATCGAATTACAGCGATAATCATATTTTCTGTCATTGAAAATGAGTCTGGCATTAATGTACATACTTTTACGATAGTTATTGAGTTTCTTTATTTATGTGATTGTATTGTGTTTGAATCATTTTATTGGCCTTTCGGCCAAGTTCATTATACCAAGTAGATAGATGGTACAACGTTTCCGTAAAAAAAGACTCAAACTGTCAAGGATATAAAGCACAAATGGAGTGCTTAACAAAAATCGATTGGTTGTCCTAATAAATGGTTAATAACAAAAACATTAGCTACATATCTTCTTTGATGTTCTAGCTACAGCTAGTCACCAGCAAACGGAAGAATCTCCAGGATTGATAACGCTCTCATCTAATCAAACAAAAATATTGAAAAACACTGGTACTTGTTGAAGCTGGATGACATTAAACTAATATGTAAATTTCATACGACCTAGGGTACTTTGAGTACTGGACAGACAAGAAATGTGATTACTCCACCAGCTGTGTGGTTGGATATTTGCCTCAACTTTGCTAAGGACATTTATCCCTTACAATGAGGTTCTTCTAATAAGAATCACATTAGGAATTTCATAAATGTTCTATTTAACTTTGTGGTTCGTATTCATTGATGCCCATGAAATAAACATTAGTGGAAGCATCATACTATCCCTGAAGAGCACAATTCAGCAATACCTTACTGCATTCAAGAAGTAGGATGTGAAATAGCGAATGGCACAACACTTAAAATAAATGTGACTTAAAAGTATTTGTCATTGTTGTTTCCTTATATTCACCAAGCGGAAACTTTTGCAAGAGAGTGAAAAAACGTAATCGCAGTATTAGTAAGAGTATAAAACAGAAAAATAAACATTGGTTGTAAAAACATTTTATAATCTCTAAAATTATATTTTTTCCGTACGCTGTGTACTTGTCATGATATTACACTCTGCCGGCATTTGGATGTAGGCAGCTGAGCTGTGTATAAAGATGCTTTACCACGCAATAAAAATGATTGATTCTAAAATTATATTTTCCAGCTATTACAAATAAAAGTACTAAATTTCATAAGCGGGTCTGCTACATTAACGTTTGATATTTTTTCTTGCAGAATACATGATCTAAACAAATAGACTGTGACATGGTCATTGCTTAATAGTTTCTGAAATGAAAGTATTTGTTATGCTTATGTTTATGTACTAAAACGGAGGCCCTCAAACAACACTGGCCTTTAAATTACACCATCATCTGAAGTACCTACCCCAAGGGAGAGCTTCAGTGCTTTGGCACAGGTCATTCCACTGGTGCTGCAGGGGACATTTTCGATGATGACGCTAAAAGTGCCCTCTTGACTTGAGCTGCTGCAGTAATCCTGAGAAGAGGAATGAGTCGGGTTATTAACAAATATTAATAAGGGTTACTAATCAGTTTTCCCATTGCCTTATTATGGGTGCACCTACCTGTCAGGGGATATCTGAGGGGATTGAGGACCACCTTTTCCTGCTCCAGAAAGCTGCTATCAGGGGAGCACTGTCAGTGAGCCCCTGACAGTTTCTTTGCCTCTGCCCCCTTCGTCCGTAATATGGCGCGGGCTCAGGGGCAAAGGGATTCCTTCATGCAGATGAGGGAACGCCCTCTCGAGAAGGCACTCACTAGCAGTGTATGTGTGTGAGTGCTTTCAGTATTACAAAGGCAGCTGCACAAACGTCTGCAGCCCATTCTGTAATACCAAAGTGCCCCGGGGGCACGCAAAGCGGGTGCAAATGCCTGTTGAGCCCCGGGGCACTGTGTGTAATAAGACCCCAGGGGTGTGTGAAATTCACATAATTTAGTATTGCTTAAATATGTACAATTTAGGAATGAATGGACTTATGTGAAATGCAAACCTTGAATTTACCACAATATTTTAGCAGAGCATGCCTCCTTGCATCCATTTTGGAAGTGAGGATGCAATGAGGACTATAAAAAAAGCAAACAAACGCAAGTGCAGTGAATGACAACAACTCGCATTCTGTTTGTTTTCATTGTTCCTGTGCTCCTGCAATAGGATTTTTATCCAAACACAAATGAAATTATGCGATGTGGTATACGGGGTAATTTTGGAAGTTCTACATAACAGGCTTAAGGTGAAATGCTGAAAATTATGCACGATTACGCTGGCATATCAACATAGACAGCCAGACTTTATAAAGGCCATTATTGTTAACTGATGAGGAATAGGTTGCTTTTCAACTACTTCTATAACAGTGACATTGAAGGTCCTAAACCCCTCTACCTCCCCCTGACCCCCATGCCCACAGTTGAGCCAGTACCTGCGCCAGGATGTATTCGCAGTTGCCGCTGAACCGGAATCGGCGGTTGTCGAAGCTGACGTAGTTCCCCTCGCCATATGTTGTGCAAGACCCCAAGCAAACCCGGTTTGTACAGGCCCAGGACCTTTGTGTGCAGTTGCTGCAAAGAAACATACAAAACAAGAAATTACTTAGTTAGGGAGGTGGAAAATAGGATGTCCTCAGTCATGGGCTATAAAGGCCTCTCTATCAATGTATGAGCTGAAAATAACGCTAGAGGGCAGTGCTACTCCCCTACACTTTGTCTCATACACTACAATTTGAATCAGGCGCACAATGCCTATAGCGCTAAAAGGACTTTACCAAGCCGCCATTGTGTCTCTCAGCCTGGCTGCTGCAGCTTGAGCTGCTGTGGCATCAGGTGAGCAGTGTGTGGAGTCCTATCTCCGAAAACACCTGAGTTTTTCACAGGTCTTTAAAATACCGTTTACATGCCTCTGTGAACTGGTTGACAAGTCTTTGTTTGTTATTTTCACTGATTCTTGTACACCCTGAGTCCCCACTCTGCCTAGTCTTGAAATTTTTTCTTTTACTGCCACAGTGGGAGAATGCATTTAGTGAAAAGGCATCTCAGGAGTAGGGATGCCACTTTCCAAAAGAAAAATAACGGCCATTTGTTGTTCAAAGAGTCTGCAAAGGCCTCGCCTTGACACTAAATAAATGGGGTTGTAATTGAAATGATATGTATTCATTTGTAAGATGACTTTTCTGTCTTTGTTTCCTTTAATTATTAGTCATGGGTCATTAATGCAACCACGGGACACATTTAAAAGTGCTGTCTATATTTTATGTTTGAAGAATGCACTGAGAAGTGCTAAAAATATTGGCTTTAGGTGATTTTGCTTATTTCTGTACTGGCTGGGACATCAAAATACCAGTAGAACTGGAAGAAATCTGATCAGCTAGCAACCCTAATCAGGAGTTTAAAAGTTTGTTACAGGATCACCACATTACTTTATACCTCCACCCTCCATCCCTCATTGAGGCCATAATAGAAATACTTTAGCTTATATCTGAATTTTTATGCCAGTTTTCAATACAATGCTGAGTTACTGCAGGTGTCTGGCAATACATTCTGCATTCAGACAACTCACTCCTTATTCTCTCTGCTCACCCTTCACTTTCACGCCCACCCTGCATTCTCAGCGATTAAACTGCACTCACACTGCTCACTATGCACACAAGCTTTTCACCCGTCTCCTACCCAGTACTCACATGAGCACACTGCTCACTCTGCACACACACAACTCTTCACTCACTTATCACTTTCACCACTCACCCTACACTCACCGGGAACATACTGCATTCACGCTGTTACCCTGCACTCACACCATTCATCCTCCTCTTACTCTGCACTCACACATGGACACCGCTCAACCTGCACTCACATCGGCCACACTCAACTCATGCCCCGTGCCATGAACTTACCCCATTCTCCCACTACTTAACCAGCAGTTGCATAAGCACACTGCTCGCCGTGCACTCACAGTGGCCACATTGCACTCACACCACTCACTATACACTCACGCTTTTTGCCCTGTCCTCAAACATGCACACTACTCACCTTGCACCCGCGTGACACTCCACTCACCTGTCACGCTCATTATAAATCTCACTCAAACAAGCACACCACTCACCATGCATTCATTCCTCCCACCCTACTCTCACAGTGTCACATATAGGCACGCCTGTCACTCACACAACTCACCCTTAACTTACATGTGCACAGCACTAACCCTACACTTACACCACACAAACAAGCACAACACTCACCCTGGAGTCATACCACGCACCCTGCACTTCCTCCTCTCACCCTGCACTCACAAAGACAAACCTCTTCATGCATGCACTCTGTTCATCCTGCCTGCACACAGATGATAGTCTGCCGGAACTCATAGGGACACACCGCTATGCACTAACTCCTCTCACCAGTCAATCTCACAGATCACCCCTCACTCATGCCGCTCACCCTGCAACACACCCAGGCACACCACTCACCCTTGATTTACATCACTCACACCCTGCACTCACTCCTCTCACTGCACACAGTCCTGGGACTTGACACTCACATGGGCCCTCCTCTCACATTGCATTCATGCAACTCACTCAACACTCACATGGCATATTTTTCACACTACATTCGCACCACTAATGCTGAACTCACTCACAGTATCCACCATCACACTGCACTTACATGAGCACACCTCTTATTCTGCACATATAAATATTACACAGCTCTCATGACTACATACATATTTCTACAAGGGCACCTACATAATACCTGCTCTTTCCGTTGTACTAGATGCCTACTTAATTCCATCTGTAACAACAGGGCTGGTGCAAGAGGGGAGAGGTGAATGTGGGATGGCACAAGCAGGGAGATTAGGGCTTGGGCTTTGGGGTAGGGTGCTGGATTGAGGATCGTGTGAAACCTTCAGCCACTCCTGGCTTTCTGTTCATCACAATGCTTCATTCCGAGATGTGTTTCATTTTTTTTAAAATGTAAGTTGGGTCTTAAAAACCCCAAAATGCAAAGTGTTACTGGGTAAAATCCATAGTTGTTGAAGAAGTCAAGCATTTCGTAAGATCAGTTGGATGCTTTGATATTACATGTTAGAATACGGACTAGTTCATTTCCAATACTGTAACTGCTTGACCAAATATAAGCCCCGTACAGCAATTTTAAGGAAGTCAACTTTTCATTCACATCATACTTGTAACAAACATTGATAAGTAAATATATATATATATATATATATATATTTTTTTTTTTAATAGAATATATATAATAGGTTTTTATTAAGCTTTACCAAATGAAAAGGCAGGTATAGCAGAAGCAGCAGAGCAGGGATATTGACTAATGGAAGTGTGAGTTGCAGTGTGTCTGTTCAAGAGTGTGACAGAGTACAAATGTGCGAAAGAGTGCAAGAGATATAATGAGAATGTGAGTGTGAGAGAATGTGTGAATGTATGTCTGCTATGCATGCAAACGTGCTGCTGGTCTGGCATGCTGGAGGTTATTCTTGCCTTCTTGACAAGGGAACTAATAGCATATGGATTGGAGGTGTTACCTATGGCAAATTGCAGGCCCTGAATTGCTTCTATTAAGACAACATCATTGGCTGTGGGGATTCAAACTATCTAACTGAGAACGCCCCAGCCCAGTCATGCCCAGCAACAGAAACACAGAACACACACCATAACACCTGTGAAACTGATATTATAGGTAATTCTAGTCATAAGATTTACTGTACTGATTTTATAGGGGGTGTCAATGGCAAAATGCTGACCATTGTATACTGGAGGAACTTTTTTGAGGTACCCATGACTTTGGCCAAAGTATCCATTATGAATCACTGACAGATTATCGATTTCTAAAAAATCGACCTACTATAACATCGAGTCTCTAATATCAATAGCACTAATATCGACACCCTATACTTAACATGAAAACTACAATAATAATATCGAGCAAACTATATCGATGCACAAAAATATCGTCTACAGAAATATCGTTAGCATTATTTTCGAATACCATAATATCGACACTCAATACTACATATACCACACTACAATAATATCGATTACAAAAATTTCGATAGCACTATTTTCGTCAATATCAAAATATCGATAGCTAAAATATACTCCTTTTTTTATATATAACACCAATAAATCTATTCTCTAAGTAATACACACATTTCTAATGACTTCACTAATGTATTTTCAAATTATTAAGTAACATTTAGTGTACAATATTGTGTATTCGCAAACTGACAAAATTTGTATATAAACTCTTTGTAAACATACTTATTTAATACTTAGTACTCATTTTACATAATCTTTATTTATTACAAGACTTTTATTTTACATAAATATATCATTTCAATTCCTCAACATAAACTATATAAGAAGATATCTCTTAAATGTTTTACTTAAAAAAAATTCAAACTAACCAATAGTAACTCGTCTTTACATATCTGACCAATCAGATGGCAAACTTAATTACACATAGACTATATAAACCAATCACAAACAGCCATACAAGTTGCAGGAAATATTCTTCGTGACCACATACTGCCAATTTTGGAAGCACCATTCATATTCTTCTCTTCAAGAAAATTCGTCCTGAAACTACAAGTAAGTAATCATATAGCTCTGTTAATAAATTCTAATTTTGTGGTCTATTAATTATAGACCAAGATTTGTAACCTAATTTGTTATTTATTTATGTACTTTACCTTTAAACAGACTCTACAAACAAATCAAGTTATACTTCAACTTCAAGATACAGGACACTTTAAATTTAAAAAAGGTATCTACATATGTTTAACATTTACTTAACGTTCTTTGCCAATTATTGGCCTAATTTAAAACTCTATACTTTGTTTCGTAGCCTGTAAATCTTAATACATAGTGTGAAGGCAGAATTTGTTGAGGAAAAAACGTTACAATGCTGTGTAAAAAATATTTTCTTCCTGTTCTTAAATATGTTTTAATGTGCTTTTACTCATAATACATGTGTCATCCTCTGTTCTTTTTAGCAATTAAGTAACAATGCTTTATAACAAATGTGTATTATTTATATAACATATAAACGCTTTAGTAATTTTAATCAACTTTCTCTCTAAACAGAACTCAAAGGTACAGAAAAGAGATAATTCACATCAAAGAACAAACATTCTGCTACTACTATAATTCTCTTGGTAAGATCATAAATAAAACATAACTAGTCTTTATAAACTCTATGGAATGTACTAGAAATAAAATGCCTCTTGTTATGCATCTGTTAGTATAATCTTCCTGTTCTTAAATATGTTTTTTTGTGCTTTTACTCATAATACATGTATCATCCCCGGTTCTTTTTAGCAATTAAGTAACAATGCTTTATAACAAATGTGTATTATTTATATTACATATAAACGCATTAGTAATTTTCATCAACTTTCTCTCTAAACAGAACTCAAAGGTACAGAAAACAGATAATTCACATCAAAGAACAAACATTCTGCTACTACTATAACTCTCTTGGTAAGTTCATAAATAAAACATAACTAGTCTTTATAAACTCTATAGAATGTACTAGAAATAAAAATGACTCTTTTTATGCATCTCTTAGTATAATCTTGGAAATGTCTCTTTTTAAATTCAAATAAACAAAACTATTTTTAGAGACGTTATAACGTAAAACAAAAGTTACCAAGAAAAAAATTGTAACTTTTCCTATAACATACTTAATTATTTCTCAACAGACCGTGGCAATAGAAGAACAACATCTAACTGAACAAGCATCTACTTTCGATGAATAGAACATTACTGGTGGTAAGTAAATTACTAGAAGAATACTAGCTTTATTTAAAATCTTTTATACATTTCAGATTGTATTAATATTTGTATATTAACTTTTCTAGATAGCAGAAGTCAAGAATGACTGATGATGCAAGATTTATTACATCTCAGAAAGGCAAATTTTTGTTATGCTATATGGGCTACATTTATACTCAGGAGAAACAAAAAGACCTTAAAGTGAATTGGAAGTGTACAAAATATTACTCCAATAAATGCTATGGCCGTGCTACAACAAGGGAAACTAGTGTTATAAATACCACTGAACATAATCACCCACCAAACATCTCTGAAATAGAAGTGAGATCCACTCTTGAAAATATCAAGGAATTAAGTACCAGATCAGAACTACCTACCAACGTAATTCTGAAAGAATTACTACCTAAAGTTCCCAAAGAAGCAAGAGGTCAGCTACCATCTATTGCTACCATTAAAAGAACAATAGCAAGAACAAAAAAAGCAAGTAGACCCAATATACCAACTCCTAAAACTTTTGAAGAAGTCATAATTCCGCCAGAGCTTGTAATTACTCATAATGACGAGCCATTTATATTTTATGATAATCATAGCAAGGACAAAAGAATAATCATGTTTGCAACTAATAACAATATAAAACAATTAACTGAAAGTACTACTTGGATGATGGATGGTACTTTTTCTATATGCCCAAAACCTTTCTACCAGTTATACACAATTCATGGGCAATATCATAATACCTGTATCCCCTTCATATATTGTTTATTACCAAACAAACAAGCCACTACTTACTCAGAAATCTTACAAAAAATAAAGGAACAAAGTTCTGACTACTTCCCAATGAAAATCATCATAGACTTCGAGCAAGCTATGATTAATTCTATTTTGAAAAGTTACCCACACACATCCATTCAAGGATGTTATTTTCATTTCAATCAATGTCTCTGGAGACATTTACAAAAATCTGCCCTTAGTGTTGAGTATGCAACAAATATAAATTTTGCATACCAGATCAAACATCTCATTGCTCTGGCATATGTACCAGTAACTGATGTGGCCGAACATTACAATTTGTTAATTGAAAGTCCTTTCTACACCCAAAATGAGCAAAGACTCGCCCCACTTTTAGATTACTTTGAGGACAACTGGGTAGGAAGACTACATAGGTCAGGCCACAGACGCCAGCCAAAATTTGCAATTCCCTGGTGGAATGTCTATCTACCAACACTCAACCAAGAAGCAAAAACGAACAATGCTGTTGAAGGTTGGCACAATGCCTTCCTCTCTTCTACTGGACGTACAACACCCACATTACACAAGCTAGTCTCAGCTATACAAAAAGAGCAAAGCTTTCAGGAACTACGTATGCAGCAATCAGTCATACAACTGAAACCAAAACTCTCTAGACAAACTGCTCAAATGTATTTATATCTTCAACAGCAAGTCCAACTATATCCTACAACAAGAGGACTGGAATATTTAAAAATGATAGCCAAAACATTGAACTAATTGCTATAACTAAATTAATTGATAGAGATCAAACAATATCCTTAATGTAAAAAAACACATATTTTAATATAATAAAAAAATATTTATTTAGTCTAATTTATTTTTTAACACTATTCTAAAAAGACTAAATAAATATATTATTATATCACAATATTTGTTTTTATAAACTGCTTCCATCCAAATAAAATAACATACATTTCTAACTTACCTTTAAATAGAACATCATAAAAATAATCCTTTACCGACAATACAATGTGTAAATATCAAAGACTTAATCCAACAAATCATTAATTATGTTTTCTTTAACTCTGCAAAAACTATCCATCATCCAAATTAAACGACTATTTAAATGCCATTTAAAATAACGACTGTTATCTTAAAGTGTGATACATATTTCACAGAACTCAAAATATAAAGGAAGAATGTAAATCATCTCCGTTCTAACAACTGAAACACACTTCCTTTCCCTTAAAAAAAAATTATCGGAAACGGAAATAGCTGTTTCAAAATACGAGAAAAAAAAACAGCTAAACAATCCCACCGACATAACACTAACGAGTATCCCAGAATATATAAACATAACATTCCTATTTATTTATAATTTAATTAAATTATACCACATACTCATTAACTCGAACTATTTTAAATGGCTCAAAAATTTGCGACCGAAAATACGTATTGATTCCACTCCATTATATGTAAATAGTCATACTTTAATTACCAACCCCAAAATAACAAAATATAACCTTTAATTATAATTTACAATACTTTAACAATATAAAAGTAGATTCGTACCTACTCAAAAGTGAATCTGCTTCCAACCGCGACTTTCCCTTTACCAAAATAACGCAAAAAGACAAAGAGTGGTTACAAAATAAACGATCCAAATTATATGTAACTGTGAAAAGTACTACTATAAATGTCGATTATTGTTATATATATGGCTCTAAATTATGTGTAATGTAAAAAAAATTGTATATTATATTGTGAATAGAAAATGTTTTTGCCTGTATATTAATTATATATTACATACTTTTAATATTTATTACATTAAGTATGAAAATATAAAAATATTTAATGTAATATTTATTAAAATTATTATATAACAAAATGTGTAATATTGTATTTGTTTATCAGATTAAATTGTTTACAATATGACTAATATGTGAAAATTGTTATGATTAAAACGTATTTATTAATAATAATAATCATACATAAGAATATTGTAATGTTAAAAGAATCATTGATGATGATGTACATGTTCTAATTAGGATATTTATATTATATTATAAATTTAAAAGTGTTCATATGTTAATATCATCATCAGTATATCACTATATGTATTAAAAATTTGTGAATTATGTTTTTCATTACACATGTTGATGTTTTATTAAGAAACAATAATAGTATTATGTATGTATAATATCATACATTGCATTATGTGAACTAACCATTTTTCTCTACAAATTAAAAGTACTTGTCAAGAAAATTACTGTAAAATGTGATTATTAAAAGGACATTGTCCTCCATTTTTGTTTATATGTATACCAAAGATAGCTTAATAAAATGTATATATGTTCGTATATTTCAAGTGTTGAATAAAAAAATTTACAGGAAAGAAAACTGGTGTCATTATTTTGTATTACCTATGACAAAATCACTTTTATGTATTTTTGCAAATGTATTATAACTGTAATGTTCTATCTATTTCTATATACCACATGTAAATAAATAACATACTATACACTGAAGTTATAAAAATTATTATTCATACACCAATATACATATAATATCAATATTTGAAAGACACATAATAAAATTTTTAAATATTCCGACTCCAATAACCATTTACTTTAGGTAATTGCTTCTCAAAAACCGTGATTAATTTACAAATGGAAATGCAATCACCATTTAATTAGAGTAAGTGCAGGACACAGAACATATTACATTTACTCTTCCAACTCCAATTAACAATTAATTTAATTAACTGCAGGACATTAAACAATAATTAATTACTATAAAAAATCAAATGTAAAAAAATGAATAATGTAATATCATTAAATTTAATTTAATATAATAATTTTAATTTAAATAGAATCTTAATTTATGTTTTCCCTGTACCCCTATAATAAAAAACTGACCCTGAAACCTAAAAATACCCCTTTACCCACAAACTGAAAACTGACTCTGAAACCTCACAAAACCCCTTTACCCACAAACTAAAAACTGACCCTGAAACCTTACAAAACACCTTTACCCACAAACTAAAAACTGACCCTGAAGCCTAAAAATACCCCTTTACCCACAAACTAAAAACTGACCCTGAAACCTGACAAAACCCCTTCACCAACAAACTAAAAACTGACCCTGAAACCTAAAAATACCCCTTTACCCACAAACTAAAAACTGACCCTGAAACCAGACAAAACCCCTTCACCAACAAACTAAAAACTGACCCAGAAACCAAAAAATACCCCTTTAACCACAAACTGAAAACTGACTCTGAAACCTCACAAAACTCCTTTACCCACAAACTAAAAACGGACCCAGAAACCTAAAAATACCCCTTAACCCACAAACTGAAAACTGACTCTGAAACCTCACAAACCCCTTTACCCACAAACTAAAAACTGACCCTGAAACCTTACAAAACACCTTTACCCACAAACTAAAAACTGACCCTGAAACCTAAAAATACCCCTTTACCCACAAACTAAAAACTGACCCTGAAACCTGACAAAACCCCTTCACCAACAAACTAAAAACTGACACTGAAACCTAAAAATACCCCTTTACCCACAAACTGAAAACTGACTCTGAAACCTCACAAAACTCCTTTACACACAAACTAAAAACTGACCCAGAAACCTAAAAATACCCCTTTACCCACAAACTGAAAACTGACTCTGAAACCTCACAAAACCCCTTTACCCACAAACTAAAAACTGACCCTGAAACCTGACAAAACACCTTTACCCACAAACTAAAAACTGACCCAAAAACATACAAATACCCCTTTACCCACAAACCAAAAACTGACCCTGAACACTTAAAATACCCCTTCGCACATACACAAAAAACAGACCCTAAACGCACAAAATGTACCTTTGATAAAACTACCCACCCTGATCTACTATAAACTCTACATCCCACTCCTAAAAATATGATACATTTATGTATTTAATATCTACTACATTATATATTTTTGATTCTTTTTACTTCATACACAAAATACCTCAATTTAGAACAACAACCTAATAGTCTTCATAATTTCGTATTTAAATAATATTTATATAAAATTTCGATTCGAAACTAAAATGAAATACAAGGCGAAATTTTTAGTTCTATGATTAGAGTATACTTTGTTTATACACTACCCACCCTTATCCCCTTGAAAATATACATCCCACTCATATCATAATTAGACAAATATTTTTAGAAAATATATGAAAATTGTATAATTACAAATATATTTTAGTACATAGACAACAGCAAACTTAAAAAATAAGTACTATATTCGAAAATAATCGATATCATTTCGCAAAAATCGAAATATTAATTTCAATTTTAGAAATTTCGCAAATTTATATGAAATTGCGAAAATTTAATTTATATAATTACCCTATATATTTTTAAAACACTACCCACCCTTATCCCCTATAAACTCTACATCCCGCTCCTAAATTTATAGTACAAATATTTTAAAAATTTAATGTAATATTTTAATATTTATAATTCTTTTTTGTACATACTCAAAAATTATTCATAATGTTTAATGTACTCCCTAAATTTCGATCAAATTTCGACTACTCCCCAAAAAAAATTTTAAATATCGAATTTTTGAAATCTAAAGGAAATGCGAAATTTAAAATTTTACAATTTCACTATACTTTTTTAAAACACTACCCACCCTTATATCCTATAAACTCTACATCCCGCTCCTAACATTAATATACAATAATTTAGTAAAAAAATAAATATTTAGATATATTTACACAATTTAATAATATATATTCAAAATCAAAGAACAAATAATTTAACAATACTCAATAATTTTATATAAAATTTCGCATTCGTAAATATTTTGAATAAAATTTCGCAAATTTATAAATTTACTTCAAATGCGAAATTTATTATTCCATATTAACACTATACTTTTTTAATACACTACCCACCCTTATCCCCTATAAACTCTACATCCCGCTCCTAGACTTCTAACTAGAAATAATACAATTAAATGTAAAAATTATCTTATATATAAACAACATTTAAATAAATCATTACTTAACATACTTTAAAACATCACTTTTACATATCGATATTTTTGACAATCGATATTTTCAGCATCGATATTACTGATTTCGAAATTCATGTCTTCGATATTTTTGACACACACATAAATCGATATTTTCTACGACGATATCTTTGTTTTCGAAATTTCTTACCATCGATATTTTGGACTCGATATTATGGTACATCAACATTAACAACTCGATATTTTGACTGTCTACCATCCATTATACTGTCATATTGAACATACTCCTTGGCATAAGGGGCTCACCCATGAAAAAATTATGACCTTGGTATAGTGGAAGTCATTTATGACTTAAGACATTTGAAAACAACAAGTTCTATGCCTAGGAAAGGCCAGTCTTTCCTGGTGCGCCATGAAAGTACTGGAATATTTTATGAATGCCCTCTAAGAGTCTGTAGTGTTTTAGCAAATTTGATCCCAAAAGTTTCAAAAAATTCCCAGGGAAAAGTCTACTCTCCCTTAAATCCTCTACAAGAAATCTGTTAACATATTTGACTTGCTGGAATTTAAGAGAAGCATCATAACACACCACTTACATAGATCATTTTTCCTCATATAATGGCTATGAGGCTAGCTCTAACCCATATTGGGAAATGTTTGCCCTGCTCCATTGCTGGAAGTAGGGCTGGCTTCAGGTCAATGGGACCAGTGCAGCTGAACCAGGCATTGACTCTGGTGAGGGGCGCTGTGTTTAAAAATATTTTTGGGTTAAAAGCACATGCACTAAGGTGCACATTGGCCTGAATGAATCTGTCCGGAGAAAACAGCAGGGGTGAGATGATAATGACACAACTTGGAATTCTGGTCCCTGAATTGGAATTTATCTCAAACTCGTAATTAGGACCTAGGAATGGTAATTTTAGCATCCTCCACAGCCTGGTTACTCACAAAGGACTACGTCACAAACAGAGCTTAGTATTACACGTCTTTATTCATCTGTGTGTAACTGCAAACCCAACATTCTAAACCAACATTCAGTGCATTTTGCTATAACGCTTACATCATAGTTCTACGAAGTCCATCTGGAGCTAAAAGTGTTCTATCTTTTCTAATTCGCAAGTCACTACAGCAAACACCACCTGTTTATCCCACAAGTCTGATGAAAGCGCTAACCCAGGGGCAGCAGTTCCCAGCAATGACAGGTGGAGAACCTTTACATAAGATATGAAATCACAATGGAAGGTTAAAATGGAGTGTCTAAAACCGGCACTAGGGTTCTTGGCACCATTTGTTAGCCTGCTCCAGTCAAAGGTAAGAAAAAAATTATCATGTCTGCAATTCACCTTGATGCTTTTAAGGGAAAATGTGAAACACACTTCCCCCAGTATGCACCAATGGCCTTGGAGTATATTTCATTGGTTGTGCACCATGGCTCTATGTACCCATGCTGATAAATGTGTCATGAGTAGCTTGATTCAAAGCTTACTGAACAGTTACAGAACAGATCAACACCATAGCATCATGCCGAACAAATTGTAAAATCCGAGTGAGAGGAAAATTAGTGAATGAAGAACGATTAACATGCTATTTGTGTATTGGTGGATAAAGAAAGGGTGTTTTCAAGTTGTTGACTGTGGTGTTCCTGAAAGCTGTCTGCACATCCTACAATACTAAAACTGAAATGTCCATGTTAGCTCCTGTAATGAACCTAAAGTTTTTATGTTATTTTTGAGTAATGTTGGGGCACTTGCAAGACAATTTTACAGTCCAGAACTAATCGGACATTTTTCAGTAACACTTACTGGTTTATGCCAGTTCAACGCCTATTGTGAACGAGATAGCCCTTATTATACATAATAGGGTCTATAGTTATGGGGAAGATTGCATCATATTTACACGACGCAACGTGGTACGTGTGCAACGCAAACCTCAAATAAGATTCAAGACGCCACGCAAAGCCACTTTACTGGCCCTGAGTGGAGAAGTGTGGCTCAATGGTTAGAGCGGCAGACCTTGATGAAGAGGTCTAGCCCGAGTCCAGAGTTCAATTCCCGCTTCGGCGGGTCTTGGGCTCAATTTTCGCTGACCTGATAATTCTCGCCTCGGTGCCTATTCTAATCATGGGTCCCACTCTGCAACTCTGGGCAATAGCTTGCTTAATCTCCACAACGGCACCAACAACACTAGGATGCCTGGCTTCACCTTGGGGGTGCCCAGGAGTGGAAAGCCAGGAAGGGTTCCACAGTGATATGCGTACAAGCGCCTGAGATACCCCTACGGTGGTCGATTCGGTGCGCTATACAAATACTACTACATTTACATTAACATTCAGTAAATCTGGAGAAACGCGACATAGCACAAATTGCTGCGTTGTGTTACACTGCATTGGGAATGCATTCCTTGCTCGTTGCGTGGGTGTTCCCATGCAACGCTCATGTTTTTATGAGCATTCCTGGATTCACCAGAACTAGTAAACCAGGGAACGCCCTAAAAGGTTACTCCTTCCCAGTGGAGGCCTATCAAGGAGAAATATCTCAAATTCTCCTCGTTCTCTACGTTTTCTATGTGTGCTGCATTTAACAAGGATTGTTTTTGCGCAGTAAGGTGCCCCACCCTTACAATGAGCCATATGCGGCTGAAAATTACCAACTGGCCCAGTCTACCTTCACGTGCCTGGTTGGACCTATAAGTAAACAATTGCATATTTTGTGTAGGAAAATGTTCTTATTACTTTATATCAACTGGTGCTGTCTTCGTTGTTACAATTAGCGCTTTCATTTTTTGATGACAGTACAGTATTGTGTCCAGAGCTGAAATGTATTTATTTATGTATTTATTGTTGAGTTTTATATAGAGCTGGGTAGACCAGAGGGAATCAGAGTGCTTTACATGTTATGGGAATACTTTTACAAGGGGTATATAAAAGTCAAAGAAAAGAGCAAAACATCATTAGGTGGCTATAAACTAACAACTGTTTAATACAAGGATGCATTGAGAAATGGCATTGGGACAATAACGGAGATTGAAAGGGTCAGGTGGCTTTCTTAAAGAAGGCAGACAATGAGGGAAATGCAGTGCAGCTTGTGCTTATTTGAAGTAGTGTTTGAGAAATTTAAATTTAAGTTTTCGTTTGAAGGATGCAATAGAAGGGTTGCAGCGGAGATCCTTGGGGAGTGAGTTGCAGATCTTGGGGGCATATCATCAAGGAGAGCTGATAAAAGTATTGCCGCTTTAGCGTCCGTTTTCGGGTGAAAAGCGGCAATAATTATATCGCCTTATCAGCAAAGACACGCTATTGCGTGTTTTGCCGACTAAGCACCCGTTACATCAACGCCCAGCTTTGCATCGCTAATGAGATGCAAAGTGGGCATAACACACAGAAATTACCAGGAAAACATCGCTAAGCGACATTACTCCTATTATCAATCTGCACGCTAACCTGTGCAGCGATGATAAAAGGAGCGTTACCCGCACTTATCACAGGTTTCTTTACGCCTGCTTTTCTTTTGACTAAACCATGATAGCCAATGGGTGGTGGATCATAGGGCTGAGACCACCCAGCCCTTTCAACGAGGTATCGCCTGACGATGTGCGTTTATCACTCGTTTTCCAGCGATAATCGCACCTTTTTGCAACTATCGCTGGTTTACATATCGCATCGGAGAGAAGCGTTGCTGATAGTATGCTATCTCGGCGATATAAACCAGCGATAGCCGGCGATAGTTAGCCTCGCGCTAAGCGCACTTAGCGATAATTATCGCCGGCTTTTGCTGATATGCTCCTTAGTACATTTCCTGAGAAGAAGCATGACTGGGATGATTTCTTCTTTACATTAGGAGGAATGAGAAGAAGTGGTTGGAGCTTCTCAGTGCCCGGACTTTACCTGCTCTCGAGATTTTGTTTTCTAAGTATTTATTTTATTTTTTATAAAAGGCTTTGTGGGTGATACAGGCTGTTTTGAAGATTCATCTTTCTTTGATGGGAAGCCAGTTCATACTCTTGAGGGCAGGAGAGATATGATCAAATCTTTTGAATCCTGTGAGGAGTCTGGCAGCCACATTGAGAACTGCTGTATGGGGCATAAGGTGACATTTTGGGGCTCCTGTCACGAAGGCATTGCCATAGTCTAATTTTGAGATGTTAGGAGATTGCACTACTGTTTTAAGATTGTCTGGAGGGATAAATGGTTTTATTTTTTTAGGTGTCTGAGTATGCAGAGTGCTTCTTTAACTGAGTTGTTAATGTGCTCCCTCATCAACATGTTAGTGTCCAGAGTAATGCCTTGGAACTAAACTGAGTTAGAAAGAGAAAGAGATCAGCTAAGCACGTCAATATTCTTGGTTCATTCTTGGATAGGTAAGGGATTGTTTTTGGGGAGGAAGAGTATTAGTTCTGTCTTTTCAGGTTCAGTTGAAGGTGGTTGGCGTTTAGCCATGTTTGTTTCTTAAGTATTGTGGTGTTCAGATATTGGAAGTCACAGGGTGATTTTATTTTGTAGTAGAGGTGTGTGTCATTTAACTCTTGCTTGGCTCAAAATTATGGTGAGTGGTTCCATAAAGAGGGTAAAAAGGACTGGGGAGAGGATAGAGTCTTGGGGTATGCCTTGTGTTACTGGAGTAGGTTGGAAGAGACAGCTGTTGATTTTCATTTGCTGACAGCAATGTTGCACATAGGACATGACCCATCTCAGAACTGTTCCATTGACACCTGCATGGATTTTGAGAGCTTCAAGTAAACCTGGATGATTTACTGTATCAAATGCCGCAGTCAGGTCAAGTAGGATTAGGAGGCTGGCATCACCTCCATCCAAGGATCTGTGGATGTCATCAAAAATATTGAGCATGGTGGTTTCAGTGCTACAGCTTTTCCTGAATCCTGATTGGAAAGTGTTGTGGCGGTTTAATTCCTCTATTTGTCAGTTAAGCTGAAGGAAGACACACTTTTCCAGTGTTTTGGCAAGTAAGGGAAGGTTGGTAAAAAGACTAAGGTTTTTCAGGTTGTTAGGGTCTGCTCCGTTTTTTTTACAATGGGCGTGACTTGACCTAGTTGGCAGGGCCAGACTGGCCGTAGCGAGCACTCAGTGTTTTCTCAATGGGGGCAAGTTTGGACCCCTGGGTTTAAAATGTTGATACCAGGGGCCGGTTTTGCAGCAGAGCTGCAATATCGGCCCCCTATAACAAAAGCAGCTGCAGTGTTTTCCACACACCCCGTCCTCCTCCCCCAGCGGCTGGTTCGACTCAATTGCCAGGGCCAGTTTGCGTTCTCAGTCCAGCCCTTCTAGTTGGAGGGATTCAGGAACACAGCCTGATGAAAAAGAGGCGTTCACGTTTTTGATATAAAACAGGGAGTTGATGTGGTTTAGGTTCTATACTATGGTGGAGGGGAGTGGATCGGAGGTGTGGGATGTGAGGTACAAGTTTGTGATAATTTTGAAGACTTCGCTTTCAGTCATGAGTTTGAAGTCTGTCCACAAAGCACTGTTTTTCATTAGTAGGCAATCATGATTACATTTGGGTTTATTTAAGTCAAGCTGGTCGTTGGTTAAGTACTTGGGGGAAGGATTCAGTAGTGACCCAGGGGTCACTGATGCAGGTGGGCAGAGATGTCATACTAGTATAGTGGAAAAGGGAATGTTCAATTTTCTCAACTTTTTCAGTGAACTAGTTAGCTATTTCTTCGCACCATTCAAGCTCTGAGGGGCCTCGAACAGTCTGAATTGTCACATTTTAGCAGTGTGATGATTAGTAGTTGTGTAGGTACAGTGATGACTGTGCTGACCGGTGCAATGAGTGGTGCAAGCTCAGGTGGCCTTCTTGACAAAGCCCTGGTGCCTATTGTTTTACAAATGAAGCACTGGAGAGATGGCTTACCTTGGAAGTATACTAAGTAGGAAGAAGTAACACCCTTTAATGATATGTCAACCTGCCCTACCTTTTTATACCCTAGAAAATGATGAGAGTTTTCCTGGGAACTTTAAGGTCATACAAAATGCTGTCAATAATAGATCACACCAGCAGCATTAGGCTTCACCTTTCATATTACCTTTATGCATTCCTAATGGCTGAGTGTTATGCAATATATTTTTCTTACCACGTGTTGCAGCTGACTTGAATCTGGTCCCCCGGTTGGTAAGTCACGCCATTGTGGATACAAGGACACTGCTCTATGGGTACGCATCCACCACTTCCATTCAGTGCCATACCAGTGGGGCACATGCAGCCTGAGATGCATTGTCTGCTGATCTGCATGGTGACAAAGAGACAGCAGTCACTCAGAAAGGAATGAGACAACAGATTTTAACTTGACATAGGTTAGTGATAGCTCTCAGGTCTCATGTCCCATTCCTTTGCACGACCAACCGAATATTCAACATTTCTGGGAACCATGGGTACGCAGGAAGGTTATAAAAACAAAAATTTTGTGAGTTTGCTAAACTGAAAAAGCAGTTTTTGGCTTAAGTAGTCCAAAATGCAGCCAGCTCCATTTTTTTCTGTGCCCCCCATTACACACGGTCTTTACGGATAAACGTCAACCATTTAAATCCCTGAAGTTTATTCTACAATCATTTCTCCAATATTAGTCTCAATGTTTACTGCGATAACATCACTGACATTTCGGAATATAGTGTAATACACACACTTGGGATGAGCTAGAATGGCATGCACAAAGTTACTACTTGTGTTGTACACACCATCTCACAAAACCTGTTGCCAAAGGTGTGTAAGCAATATCAGTTGCCATTAATCTTTACATGAAACTTGAAAAGATGAAAGTCTTAGCTGCTCCACCCAGGATTCAAAACTGTTCCTTGAAGGCTACACATTGATAATGATCATGCCAAACCCCACTTTGCAGTTTTCAGACTATGTGCATCAGCATAGATAGGTGAACCACCAAATAAACAGGAAGAGCCAACCCGGAGCTGAGCCAAGGGTCTGACTTGGCTCTATGAGCATGTGAACAAGCCGAGCTACCTTCTTTCACTCTCACTCTGCTAGATCCACTGCCAAGAGCACCAGCCGATGTTCTCAGCTCTTTCATGGATATTGCATCTCAATTTTTGAAATGATGCATGTGGTGGTTCTTCACTCAGGAACAGAGAGGTTCTCTAGGAGAGTGAGTCTTTCTTTCTTGAACAGTTAGCACATAGAGCCATCCATAGAGCTGGTGCCATTTGGACTCAATCCTAGCCTCTCCTGAAGTGGTGAAAGTCACATGGCTAGACTGGTAAATGCCTGGTGCATTTTTATTAGCCAGTGGATCCCAATGAAATGTTGCAGTAGGCAGGCCATGTGGAGGATGTTTTCTGCGATCTAGCAGAACTCTCTGCCTTTGATTTCTGCCATATCGACATGAACACAGTGGACCTAGACTGGGAACTGCCACACGCTGATTACTGCGCTTGGAGGGGGAAGTTCCCTTCATGTTATTTACCATTTTCACCGAATTGTTTTTAAAAGTTAAAATTTAGTGTGTGCTTTGATGCTCATTTTAAAATTGTTGAAAAACGTTTTGATTCATTTGTCCAACCTGGTCAGGTCCGCATACCCACACTTAAAACATTTATCGCACATATGGCTGCTTTAGCGAGAATTTTCGGCCTCCTCGCTCCCGGTCGCCATCTTGTGTGAGGGACCAGGGGCTTCTTGCATGCTCCTAAAACGCCATCTTGGGTCGCGTACTAGTGTTTGAGGAAATTGTTGCTGCACACCTACTTAAGACAAGGGATGCAAGCACGCAGCTACCTAGACCGAGAAGTGCCACACGCTGATTACTGCGCTTGGAGGGGGAAGTTCCCTTCACAGTATTTACCATTTTCGCCGAATTGTTTTTAAAAGTTAAAATTTAGTTTGTGCTTTGATGTTCATTTTAAAATCGTTTTAAAATGTTTTGATTAATTTGTCCCACCTGGTCAGGTCCGCATACCCGCACTTAAAACATTTATCGCACATCTCGCTGCTTTAGCAGGAATCCTTGGCCTCCTCGCTCCCGGTCGCTATCTTGTGTGTGGGACCAGGGGCTTCTTGCACGCTCCCAAGATGCCATCTTGGGTCACGTACTAGTGTTTGAGGAAATTGTTGCTGCACACCTACTTAAAGACAAGGGATGAAAGCACGCAGCGCGCATGCCGATGGCACGCCGGAGGTGCCCCAGAGGGATGTATGACGTTACAACGCATACTTTTACCACGCATGCCTTTACAACGCAGTTTTTATAACGCATGCCTTTACAACGCATAGCGCTTTGGGCTGCTGGATAGTGAAAAGTTTAATTTACTATTCCAACTCCAGTCCCCGTGGACACTAGGGAAGGTGTTGGATAGTAAATTAAACGTATTCCCTATCCTAGAGCACCCCCCAGCGCAATGCGTTGTAATGGTTTGCATTGTAATGACTGCGTTGTAATGGTAGTGCATTGTAAAAGTTTCATTGTAAAGGATGTATAACGCCCCAGAGGCAAGCCTGTCTGCGCCCGGCCGGGACCAGGGGCCAGAACCCCTGCCCGGGTGCTGGCCTACGTGGCAGAGACACTATGGGCACTCAAGGCAGGTAACTATGCGTTAGAGGAAAGTGTGCAAGCAAGGTTGCGTGCTGAATCCCTACTGAAGGCCAATCACACTGAGACGGAGGTGGTCCTGTGGACTCAGGGTCAGACCCGACCTCCTACGGTTAATGGACTGAAGGTAGCGGTGCTCAATACTCGCTCCTTGCAGAAACATCATCTCGAAGTGTTTGCCCTACTACAAGAGGGAAACATTGATATTCTGGCACTAACAGAAACCTGGTTGGGGGACACATCTACCCCAGATATTGTGACAGCCTTGCCAATGGATTTTGATGCCGTATGGCACAATAGGCCAGCGGTATCCAGGGCCGGGGGAGTAGCGGTCCTGTTTAAAAGGTGCCTATGGTCACCAAAATACTGGCAGAAAACTGTGACAGTGCGGACGTTTTGGGGATAAACATTTCCTTGAAATCCTCCTGCCTTATACTGATGGTAGTGTATTGACCCCCCAGATCTACCCCTGATTTCAATGAAGGTTTTCTGGAACTTATAACTGACCTATGTTCCAGATATAAACACCTCATAGTAGTGGGGGATTTTAAATGTCATTGGGACAAGACGCAAAGAGAGCCCATAGAAGCGCTATTTGAGACGAATATGCCCTAAACTCTTCTTTCCGTCACCTCTCTGCTTCAACTCAGTGCTTGGACGCCCACGGGCAGCAATCGCGCTCAATAAATATTTTTACAATTACAATTACATTACAATATGATCTCTATGGATCTAGAGCAATTGGTGAATAGCCCTACCCACATTAAAGGTCACACTTTAGACCTAATCTGGTCTTCACAACCGCGGGCACAGATAAATGATATCAGCCCTTGTGCCTGGTTGGACCACTCAAGTGTTAAGATGCTGGGTCCCTAGTGACAGTCCACTCTTGCGGCCTCCACCTTCGTGGAGGAAGGTCAGATTGTGGAAAAATGTTGAAGCAGACTCTTTAGTAACTCTGCTTCACTCAATTCCTTTCCCTGTGGTGAGTGAGGACAACCTGGACCACAAAAGTGTAGCCCTATTCTGCCGGCTACAGCAGGCCATTGATTCACTGGCACCTGAACGGAAAGAAAGGGTTAGAGACAATGGGAAAGCGGCCCCATGGTTTGACAATACACTAAGGGAAAAAAGCAACTCCTCTGCCAAGCTGAGAGGAGGTGGAGACTTAACTATTAGCCAGCAGAATTAAAAACCTATAAAGCCCTCTTTGCTACGTATAAATCGCTATCCTAGTTAGGAAGGCATTCATTTTACGAAGAAAGGATTGCTCTGGCAGGAAATAAACGAAAAGAGATGTTTGCCATTCTGGATGAACTAAGTCAAATAGAGGAAAAAATGCCCACAATCGCTCTTCCAAACTGGGATAGATTCCAGGATTTCTTTCTCCAGAAAGTTTTGGACATTATTTCGGAAATCACAACAACCCCCATTGACTTCTGCTCTCTGGATCAGATTAGCCCCCTTTGCCCTAGCAGCCAGTTGTCTAGCTTCCCAAGTTTTGATTCTGCCACTCTGGCTGCATTAGCAAAACAGATAAAATCAGGCTCTCGAATGGACCCCTGTCCTCCGAGGCTTTTCCAAATGGCCCTGCCGGGATTGGAAAGGCAGGCTCTGGGATTACTCAACGAGTCTTTAGACCTGGGCTATTTACCAACTAATTTGAAGGAAGCAAGGGTCAGCCTCCTATTGAAAAAAACCAGGGGCGGACACAACAGCCTTTAAAAGTACAGGTCCATCTCACAGCTCCCCTTTTTAGCAACATTTTTGGAACAACATGTCCTGAAAACACTTCCAAAAGACTTGGAGGACCACCAATTGCTCCACACTAGACAGGCGGGCTTCAGAGCACACCATAGCACAGAGCTGGTGATGGTGTCCGTTCTGGACTAGCTCAGAGTTAGGGCCGATAAACAGCAGAGTGCTCTGATTTTATTAGATCTATCAGCAGCATTCGACATGGTCAGCCATAATATTCTGCTGAACCTTTTGTCTAATCTGGGCATAAAGGGGCAAGCACTTCAATGGCTAAGATCTTTCCTGACTGACCGCACTCAGAGAGTACAAATGGGTGAGCAGCTGTCGACCTTGGGCTCCCTGACCTGTGGAGTCCCCCAGGGATCTGCATTGTCTCCACTCCTCTTTAATATCTATTTGCAGCCCTTGGTGGAGGCTCTAACACACAGAGACTGCCAGGTCTTTAACTATGCCGATGACACCCAACTCCTGGTCCGGCTTGACAATACGGGCAAGGCTCAAGAATCAGTAAAAAATCTACTTAGGTTTACTGTTAACTGGATGGCAGCCAATTCCTTGAAATTCAACCCAGATAAAACTGAGGTGCTTATAATTCCAACTCAAAATAGCCCCTGGTGTGATCTTTTTTGGCCCCCAGAATTGGGTGTGGTCCCAATCCCAGTGCCAGTAGTAAAAAGCCTTGGACTAAAAATGAACTCAGATTTGTCTATGTCCTGCCAGGTTTCTTCGGTCGTGGGTATCTGCACGGGCTTACTTAGGCAACTGCGGAGACTTGTGCCTCTCCTCTTTATTTCTGTATTACAATCAATTGTTTCCACCACTGTCATCTCTCGGCTGGATTATGGCAATGCCCTCTATTTGGGAATTCCCCAGAAGTTCCTCAGGAGATTGCAAGTTGTACAAAATGATGTGGCCAGGCTCATTTTTAGACTGCCTAGGAGAACGCGAGCCACTCCATTACTACGTAAATTACACTGACTGCCCATTGAACAGCGCGTGCAATTTAAGAGTCTTTGTATAGCCCACAAGGCTATTCATGGGATGCACCGAAATATATAAAAGAGTAAAAAAGTAAGTTCCCGGCCGGGCTCTACCTCTCCCAGGTACAATCTTAAAACCAAAGGGGGCAGAACATTCTCGGTCCTCCTTCCACAGATCTGGAATGATCTACCGAAGAACCTGTGAAAGGAATCGGTTCTTTCCTTTAGAAAGCTTTTAAAGACCTACCTGTTTAGAGAGACATTGACATCGGTTTAAGTGCCGCCTCCGCTGCCACTAGACCTTCTTAAGCTAGTGACCTGTTCTTTCTCTAGATGCGCTTAGAGACAAGTGGTGATTTGCGCTATATAAAAATAAAGTAACATGACATAACATAACAGTGGTGGAGCCATTAAGTAGTAATGTAGGGAGTGTGCTTGGTGAGCACATTTTTACATGACAGAAGGGGCTTTAGTTCATTTGCCCCTTCAATGATTGTTTAAATGGCACCCCCTTTAAAGCAATGGTTGTGTCTAGAGAAATGGCTGATTACAGCCATGCTGTCAAATCCCTGCATCAGACAAAGTCCTTGAGAAAAAAATGTACTAAAACAACTGGGCACTTTCTTGGAGAACTTGGATGGACTCGACCCCCTGGAACCTGAGTTTCCAATTCATGATAGGACTTTTGAATGCTATGATTTTTGCAACAGAAAAGCTGTAGGCTATTGTTGATGAGGTATATGCAGCCAGAGTAGTTATTCGACCTCCCAGCATTGTGAACCATTCCATGTTCAAGAAGTGGTTTCTGTCATTCTATTTCTCACAAACCTTACAGAATCACTCAAGTTAGCACTTTACGAACCCAAAAGTACCTTGTTTTCCCTGGACATCCCACTGAGGTCTTTTCTGTCCCCACTGCTTATTAATGTGAATTGTAGGCCTCTGTGGAATATGATCAGATTATGTGGGTGCAAAGTATTGTCCTATGTGGATGACATTCAGTTTATCATCATCCATGTAGGACATTACTACGATAATCGATCACTGGGCTTCTTGATTTGTCAGTCGGGCTGTCATGGGAAGTAATGACTAGCTCTCAACATAGAACTGCCTGACTCATTCTAAAAACTAGCTTGTTCTCAACAGCACTGCCTCACTGGCAGCATTGTCACAGCTTCAGTGCTACATTGCAAAGAAAAGGAGGAGGAAATGCATAGGATCACTGTCAATGCAGCCGGGATGAATTACTAGGGATTCATGATTATAAATACCAAAATGAAACTCTTGTACTTTTCTGGTCATTAATATAATTGTAAAATAATGCCTCCCCAAAAGCTAAAATGCATTGAGCCAAATAAGGACACGGCATATAGCAATCATCAAAAAGTAAAGGAAGTGTAACCCACGAACCCAAGCTGTACTCATGGACCAGATCTGCTACCTTGACACCACAAGCACCATTACTACAGAGGCAAACAACAACAACAGTCCATTCCAAAGGCACTACTTCCCCCACACTGTCTTCTGCTCCCACTGAAATGAAAAACAGTGAGGGTGCTGCTGCCCTATTTGTGGAGAAATAGAATCAGATTCACAAAAGAAGATAACATTTTTTAAGAGAGGCTTACAAATAAAAACGTTATTCTCTTTTTCCAACTCTCCACAAAATTAAAAAGACATAGCCAAGAGAATCAATCACTCAACAATATGGCCAGCATATTTCAGCACCTTTGCATAAGTCTAATGAACCAAGCTAAGCCTAACTTTAATCCTCGAAACTCATTAGTATTGCACAATTCCATTTTAATAAAACATACCTATCTCATGCCAATCATCCCATGGTTTATATTGTGCAAGCATCATAGGATCTCCATGACAGTTCATCGCCTCATGACTGCAGTGCTTTGAGTAGCCATATTAGGCGCAACATCCCAGGGCTAAAGTAAGCCTGCTCACAGTTCTTCCAAACACATGCTGCCCAACTCATTATATTTATAACCAACATGTAGCGCAATACAGTGAGGCTTTACGAACGAGACTTACGCAAGAGACACCCAAGTTCTGACAACTTTTCTGGCATTCAGACCCCGAAGCGCCCGGTGGCACACTGCTACAGTTGAAGAAGATTTGTGGAGGTTTACAACCTGCAATAAAGAGAAGTGTAAAGATAAAGTACATCACATTTCTCACATTACACTGCACCACCCCACACCACATCACACCAAAGGCCGAATTCCATCCAGAATGATAACTCAGGGGGAAAGAAATCCTGGCACTACGCAATATCCAAGGTCCTCCAGGCCAAGAAGTATGGGGTCTATGAACTACAGGCCTTATAATTCTGGGCTGGATACATTAGATTTTGTCAGGCGCTGCAGGTGGAGTGGCTGTCTTGTGCCTGCCCAACCCCAGCAGCAATATTGGAGTGCAGATAATGCTCTCTCTGGACAGGCACAAGACTTCCCTGATTCCCACCAGACTTTTCTCAACACTTTCCACCTGCACAGAACAGGTGGAAAATGTCTGCTGTTTTCGTCTAGTAGTAAAGTTAGGACTAACTTTAGGACTCCTAAACTGAGAAAAATCCTAATTTTAAGACTCTCGGTATTCACAGAAGGCATTTAGGAGTCCTAAAGTTAGGAGTCCTAGCTTTACTACTACTAAATTGAGAAAAATCCTAATTTTAAGACTTTCGGTATTCACAGAAGGCATTTAGGAGTCCTAAAGTTAGAACTACTTACTTCTGTGAATACCGAAATGAGTAAGTGCCTTCTGTGAATACCGAAATGAGTAAGTGCCTTCTGTGAATACCAAAATAGTAGTAAGTTTAGGATTGAGTCTTAAATTCATTCTGTGAATCAGGCCCTATATTTGGAAAAGAAAAGTTGAATTATTTTAGAAATGTATTGGGGTTGAGAAAATGTGGGTATATTCTGAGATCTTGCAACACTATTGATATTTTGAAATCTGCAGTTTTAGTTGTAAAATGATTTTTCAAAAAATGTTGTACATTGTATTTGTGGTTCCTTTGAATATACTGGACAAATGCATACTACAAATATTTTGAAACATGCAAATTGTAAAATACTTGAAGTGTGAAATTAGGGAGTAAGTGCATATTTTTTTCTGACAGTTGTCTCACTGCACTGGCATATGTATGCCCACTGACAATGTACGAATCTTAAACCATACAAATTTGGCTTGTTTTTATAGCGAGGCACGTTTAAAATTAAACTTCAATAACATTTTCATTATGCAAAAATGGCAATATGTTTTGCCACAACTATAGGGAATTCCATTCACATTTAAACAATGCACAGAGCCGTATAACAAGTACACACATTGGAAAAAATAACAACCCTTACCCTCACTGTGCTTGCAGTCTAGAATTCCCCTGGTGCAGGTACTGAAAAAGAACCAATAAAAATGTTAGACTTGTACCACGTTTCTCTATCAGAATGAGATATTCAAGTTCCTAAAAAGCATAGCACATAAACTGAAGCTTGCATTCTCTCATTCACCTGCATTTTTAAGGGTCAGGAATTTTGAATTCCGTCGATCATCTCTATGAATAAATATAGCATTTGCATGCATTCGTCTTTAGTAAATCTAGCCCTAGCTGTGACAAAGGAAAATATCCACCATGACACTGCATGCCTCTCAGGGGTGTAATGGTCACCCCGCAGCCCCGCATGGCATGGGAACATGCACTTCCACTTCTGAAGCCTGAGTTGGCCCCCCTCGGCCTCATCTTATGTTTACTGTATGCAGTGACACGAGGTGACAGTGTCCTTTAACAATTCGATGCTCAGTGTGCACAGAACTACCTTGTAGAACTTCTCAAAGCATGAACGCTTGAAAGTTTAATGCAAACATGCATTGGCAATGTCAATAGGCCTGGCTTTAAGAGATTGCTGTACGGTAATGTGAAGCATCACAATAAATAGCATGGGAATGGATATATATTTGTGTAGAAGCAGAGAACTGCAGAATAATATTGATGTAGGCTAAAAGATCACGTGACATTTGCACTGTCAAGCAAGACCTACAAATCCAAGTGGATTAATGGCTGTTCTATCTTTGCTCCTGCCAGAGAAACGTAACATAAATTATCTGGTTATCTAAGCCACTTTAATAGCATTACAATGTTATGTGTGTACCACTGAAAGTTCAAGCTCAGGCAACTACATAAACAAACAAAATGATTACAGCTGGGGAAACCAAGCACTTTTTGTGGAAGCACATAACTTATTCCCAATAACAACATGCACCCCTGGCTCCCGACTTGTTTGTTCTGTATTGACCCCAGCTCACTTGTCTGTTCTTGCAACCACTGAGTATGATCTGGTGAGTCCGGACCGAGTCATTCTCATATTTCTTCCACTTCACCTCTTACCTAGCATTTTGGTCTGGTGAATTGACAGTCTTTGGGTGCCAATAAACTTGACGTCTTCTGTCTCTGCTGATTCTACGCTGGATGTATTATTTCTCCTTGAGACATGGTTAACAGAGGCTTTGGGCCTCATGTCGTGCAAGCCCTTCCCGCTGTGTTTTGCTTCAAATGGGGAGTCAGACTGGGCAAAACTGTTGGCGGAATAGCAATTATATACATGGAATCGATAGTCTAAAACTATGGCGTTTAATATCCAGGGCACTGAAAGTCTGTGCTTTTCATTAACTATCTGTTCTACTTTTACATTTTCAGGCCTACGTTTGTATAGACCACCTGGCCCATATACCCAGTTTCAGCAGGTGGCCCTTCCTGAAGTAATTGCTGGATTAGCTATGGACAAGCCCAATTCACCTTACTTGGTGACTTCAATCTTCATAAGGACGATACAAATGCCTGTGCCTCCAAAACCCTCTTACTTTATATGGCCTCCTTGGAGTTAAGCGATACGAAAGGCAAAATAAACCTTAATGAGGGCACAACAGAAGTGATGCTGCTTGGGAATAACTTTGCTAGCAACCTTCTGTGTATTCTATCTGACATCTTGAGCAAGTCAATATCCCCCAAAAGAGCAAAAAAGAATCTTGTGTTGTGGTTAGACACCAGTCTCACCATGGACCATAAAGCAAAGAATCTTGCCACCTCGTGTTATGGCATCCTGAGACTGCGGAGAAAGGTTCTCTCCCTTCTCCTTTTTACAACTAGGAGAATGATCATCCAGGTCCTAGTGCTGTCCGACCTTTATTATTGGAATGCACTGTATCTCGGCTCGCCAGCTGTGTCACTAGAAAGTTGCAGACTGTGCAGAACGCTGCTGCCCTTCTTTTAATGAAAATTCTTAAACACCAGTCTGCTAGGATGGCTCTCAAGGATTTCCACTGGTTACCAGTGGAATGTCGAGAGCAATTCAATACACTCTGCATTCTGTATAGGGCTTTCAATAGCAAAGGGCCCTCTCTGTTGAGACCGGTAGCCTCTCCATACGTGCCAATGAGAACTCTTAGATCCTCTTCTGCTCAGGCCCTAAGGGTTCCTAGGATTAAAAGATTCCGATGAGGCCGGGGCTCCATCTCGTTTTTGGCTTCTAATCTTCGAAATGCCCTGCCTCTGGAGCTCTGCTTAATGGAGACCAAACTCCCCTTTCATAAGGTATTGAAGATGTGGCTTTTTCTTGACTGATTCCCCTGCAGTCCTATCATCCCTGCAACACTGGGAGGCCTTCAGGTAGCCATGTGCTTTACAAAAATACTGGACTAGACTGATGATGCTTTTATAATTGTCTGGCAACAGGTGTGCTGTCAAGCCAGACAATTACAATCTTGGAGAAAGGTAGGAGGCATCCCCTTCAGCTAGTGGATGAGAACCCATACTGTCATAAATATGCTTTCATGGAAAGGCGGGATATCCCTACAAGGTTGTGCTGGTGCACAACAGTACCCACATGCATGAAGAGTCACTAGCTGAAGAACTTTCACTTTCTGGTTTTGCTCCTACATTTCCACAAGCTGTATGCAGCATGGACTGATCAAGAGAGAGTGCCATTGCTGGTGACCTGGGGCATTTTAGCATTCTCCTTTGCTGTTATCAGAATGAATCTGGCAAACTGTAAGTTTTCTTATCTGTTAAGTGTCATGGCCAGTCAAGAGGCACTAAAACCACTTCATACCAGCAAGTCCCATCTTTTTTTCAGTTATAGGATTTTTTGCCAAAATGATGGCATTTTGGATCTTGGAGTTTTGTTAGCTCAGAGTTTGAGGAAATATTTTAGAATACAAATATGAGTGGCTTAAAGCATGTCACCCTTGCACTTTGCCGCTTAGCTGCTGAGCCCACCTGCCCCTTCACTGCTGCCCTCCCAGTACTGTCTTATGATGTAGGCTTACATGTCTCCTGCACATTCACTTGTGCTAAACTGGAGAAGAACTGGTTCAGTTTCTTGCTCCTGTGGGTCCCAATGGTTTGAAAGAATTCCATGCTCTTATCCAGATGTATTTGCTCAATGGGGTAGACAGCTCAGATGAGAGTGGCACAATGATCAGAATGACAGTGGTATGACAAAGTGAGTTGCCATGGGATTGTGTAGGTTTGGGGTGTAAGAAGGAGATGGCTGTTGAAAATGATAATCTTTTGTTTGGTATTTTCCCAAATGTGTGCTTTCTTTTGCTGAACCAGTTTTTGCTGGACACAGGGCTCTGCGCACTTAATTCCTGCCAACCAGTGGTAAAGAACGCGTGCTCTCCCTTTAAACACTGCATTATTGGCATATTATAGTGTATTATAGTGTATGTGTTGGGCCCTCCTAAATGACACTGCATGTAACCAGGGACTGTAAATTAAATGTTACCAGAGTGTAGCACCACTAAAGTGGCTGAAATAGCACTAGAAAGCATGTCTAAGGTGTGCTCTGGCTCACTGTGTCACTGGAGTCAAGCTAGCCTGGTTGATGAGGGGTGAGGTTTGTTTCCGGTCCAGGGAGGACCTGGCCTGGCAGTTCGGGTTGGACTGTTCCCATGAGGAACAGGGTCAGGATTGATTTGCACATGAATGGATCCAAACTTGGGTGGCATTGTGAGCAAAAGAATGATGGATTTAACCCAGGTTACTTGGGGCGAATGTTTGATTTGTCCGGCATTCCGTCCATCATCTGTGTGTCCTCTGCATCTTGGAAGGGAAGTTTTAAACTGCCATTTTGACCTGGCAAAATAAACCTTTTTCCTCGCCAAAACCTCACTTTTTAATACTTAAAAGTCACCCATCAGTTTGGCAGTGTACATAGTATCTTAAAATTAGGACATGCATATTTAATGTTTTTAATGTCCTGACAATGAAAAACCTCTTAAGCCGTTTTTCACTGTGGCAGGACTGTCGCTCCCACAGGAAAACACTGGTCTACACTATAGAACCCGATAGTCCTTAATTTTAGAATGGGAGCACCCTTGAAAAATTATTCAAGGATTAATTTTAACAGTAATTTAAAATCAAACGTAATGGTCAAGGCGGATTTTATGTTCCTATTTTAGAAATAGCACTCTTAAAAAGTTGTCATTTTCCTGCCTAAGCCTAAAGCATCTTTCTGTCACTTGACTGCTGATGGCTCTCCTGATATGATATGTGGATTGCTCCCAGGCAGTGGACATAAAGCTTGGGAGTGGAGTGGTGCTTTTCATCTTTGAGGAGGGTGGTCTGTGGTATGTGTCAGCTCCTTTCCAGAGCTTCAATGGACGCTTACCCTGTCAGTGGTAGATGTAGCTTACACATAGGCATGTGTAATATCTGTTATTTGTATAAATACCTATATATTTAATATGTTACACTTCTTTGAAACGTTTCTGTAGTTCCATAGCTTGGCATTAGGTCTGATGCTTCTAATTCTGGAAGTGACCAAACCAGGTGCTTTTATACGTCTTGCACTAAGAAATAAATGCTCTTCTTTGACTTCCAGCTTGATCTTTATGGGCGAATGATTTTTTAACAACTTCAGTGAATCCCATGCCAGTGGGATGGGCGAGCTGCCATAGCAATGGTTTGGAAGGGAATGTTTGCCCATAATCATAGTCACACGTCTGGCTGGATGGGCACACGGAGCTCTGAACAGAGGAGAAGGGTGCTGCAGTGTTGAATTTAGGTAGTGAGGCCCACTATGGATTATCTTACAGTTAAACACACAGGAGCTACTGAAATAGTAGAAAAGGTCACCATTTGGAATACTTACCCCTTTGATTAGGAAGTAGCTAGGAGGAACCTGCCCCCACAGGATGGCACTGGGCATGAATGTGGCATTCCCAATTCCCAAGCTCAAAAATCTCCAGGACCTGGGGAAAATCAGAAGGACTGCCCTGCTACCTGTAGATGACTGGACCTGCTAGTCTTGAGCCCAGAACACCAGATGGGACTCCAAGGGCCAGTTGTCTGACTTCTTGTTTGAGATACAGGGACAAAACAATCTGCCAGAAGCCTTTTCATGCAACTCCTCAGCTGACCAGTACCAACTGAACCTGCCCTGTTGCTGGGCTCTCTTGATGTGAGACCCAATCCCCGAGTGGTGCCTCCCAGGTCCTGGACCCTTGACTGGCGTCATAGTGTACTTCTCATGTCCTCAAGCTACAAGATCTGGCACTCAGAAACATTTTGCCACTTTCTCCCCAGGGAACTGACGGAAACTTGGATGACTATTGATGCTGAATTAATGGTCAGCCTCAGTTTGCTGGTTTTCCTGGCTCAGGTTTTCCAGAAATGTGTGTAGAGGTCTTGATCAGGAAGGGTGCGAAGGTTCAATCCATCGATGTCAAGGCCTTCCTTGGCATAGACTTTGCCTGCTCTAAGCTTTCGCCTGTTTGTTGACGTCCGCTCTAGGACCCCACTCTTCAACAACAAGCTGTCATTTCGAAACCCAAAGGTAAATTTTACACCAGTATAAACCTGTATCTATTTCTATTTAGGGGGTTTTCTAAAGCGGTTGGTGACGCACAGCGGCGTGTCCCCGCGCTAAGGAGAGATATTTACTGGACCCTACAAGTGGCATACCTTATCTGGCTTGTGCTACTTCGTGGTTGGCCCTAACTTCTGACTTTGACCCTGTCTAGTTCAACTAGCTAACCACAATTGGCGCTTTGAACTTTCTGTCGTTATTTCTACTTCAAGTTACAAAATGTCATATCTCCGGCTCTACTGATAAGATTTTTCTCATTTTAGTATCATTTTATGTATTAAAATATCCTCTATTGTTCGAAGGTGGTTTGGGATTTTTCCTGTTTTGTTTTTCACTGTATTAGTTTTTGCGTACTGTATAAATACTTTACACATTGCCTATAAGTCAGGCATGACTGCTTTTTGCCAAGCTACCAGAAGGTTAAGCCAAGGTTTATTTAATTACTTTTGTGATTCACCTTGACAAAGATTGTGATTATTATTTGAGGTGGATTCTCACCCACCTTAACTAATACTTTGGTTTCTTACAAGGCCTATCCTCTTTGGTCACAAAGGGACACAAGCGGACATGGCACAGAAAAAAGGCAACTACGTCGACCAAATCCGGCTTGATAAAGAGTCTTGCTCGACGGCATGGGAAAATTCTCCAGAAAAGTTTCTAAGTGTGAAGGGAACATTTTGACAGAGGCCTCCCACTATCCAACTAGGGCTCCATCACAGTCGTCCTCCACACTTTGACTCCGTCCTGGTCAAGTGCAATCAGATCTCCCAACTTGGCACTAGTGTTTTAAGCATTGAAAGAGTTTATTCTTTAAACATTCTTAGCTCCGGTTTTCTACATTGGATTTTTGTCTTTTTGGCATCTATTTGTTCATACAAATATAGCCTATTTTTATGAATTTGTATTGGATTTTTTATTGTGTATTTTGTCTTACTTATGTAATGTATTGGTGTTTCTGGATGCTGTACACACCTGTCTCCTAAGTTAAGCCTGCCTGCTCACAGCCATCTACCAAGAGATGAGCAAAAGAATAATGTATTGAGAACTTGACTTGAACTTATATTGAGATTGTGGCCTTATTACTAGTGGTAGGTACCTACCTACAGCTACTAATAAATCACCTTGCAACACATGGGCACAGAGTAAATTACTCCGTCCCCATAACAGAAGGGTTGCCAGCCAGATATATAAATGACAGCCAAGCATGCAGTCATTTATAAAAGCATAGCCAAGATCTGCCGTGATGGCGTTTACTGCCAATGCAATATACTCTGTGCTATGGGGCTGCATCAGCAGGATGCAGCCCTGTAGCATAGAGTATTCTTTCTTTCTTTGCCAAAAGACAAACACAAAACAAGATTATCTTTTGTAAAGAAAGCAAGTAATTCTCCCACAGCCTTTGGAGTCATCTCTCATGGCGAGGGAAGAATTATTGCGATTGTATTGTTCCCACCACTAGATTTTGCCTGGCAGTGAGGGAGAGTAAAAAATGGCTACATGTCCTCCCATCTAAATTGGGCAGGAGGACATTAGCCATTTCTCTAACAGCCGTTACTCCCCAGGGCTGTTGGAGAAGTTTGCCATGACAGAGACAAAGTAGTCTCGGCCGTGGACAAGCTTAAGGTCCACCCAAAAATAGATTGGGCAGGCGGACCACTATGCTAGTGGGGAGGGAACTCTGTCACCTCCATGATAGACTTTCCTTCCTGCCAACATATAAAGCGAGCCCAAAATATTTACGTAATTTGAAGTTATCTATAAACCATTGGCGGGAGCTTACCTTGAATTAGATGCTTCTTTGAGAAGTGGAAAAGTGACCCAAGCCCTTGATGTCTGAGTCCTTTTGGACATACATTTGGCAGTGGAACAGGAAAGAGTAGAAGAGATTGTCTGCCAGAGCCTATCCTTGAACGATGCGTGAGTAGGATTGGTTAAGTGCCTGAGGTGCAATGCCCGATGTGTGATTATTCAGTTTCTTGGAACTCTGATTCAGGTCAAGGAGATCTAGCAGAACAAGATAACTGCAGCACACCCTAGAGTAGTCTATTGGTACCCCCTCTCCAAGGGATGGTATAGATTCAAGACTTAGACAAGTAAGCACCGGGCTTCCCTTAGCTATTACAAATGTGTCCATTGGGATGTGCCTTTCCCCACCTGCAGAAAAAACACCAAAATGGTCTCAAAACCGTACTTATGAGAAGATGAAGAGTATGTGAGTGACATTTGGTCCAACAATCAGGTGGGAGCCAGCTTCAAACTTACTCGTAGCCAGTCAATTTAATGCACCAAGGTTTGTTTATTTAGAGCTCCTGGTAACACAGGGGCATATTACCAAGCAATAGCGATAATTATCGCTATTGCTTGGTAAGAGACAAAAATTTACCGCTGAGCTCCGGCGATTTTTATCACAAATAAACCTTGGTATTACCAAGGTTTTTCGCAAATGCGATAAAAATCGCCCGCAATGCATGAATATCGCTGAAAAGTCAGCGATATTCATGCATTACCGAGCTAATGCTCTTAGCCATGTTATCCACCTCCCATTGGATAACATGGCTAAGAACTGCTCAGGGCAGGTGTTCGCTTTTGGAGATATTCGCGCTTAGCGCGAATATCTCCAAAAGTTGGTAATAGGAGATAGCGATGTTAGTGACTGTTTCCAGTTGCTAACATCTTGGCACGCCCACTTTGCATGTCATTAGTGATAAATATCACTGACATGCAAAGCGGGGCCCAAGATGGTCGCTATCTCCTACTAGCTGTCGCTAACTGGTGTTAGCGACAGCTAAGTAATAGGGAGATAATTTTATCTCCGCTTTCTTGGCTTTTAAAGCCAAAAAAAGCGGAGATAAACCCCCTTGATAATATGCCCCACAATTAGTTCACCTTAAGTAAGGACTGAGGAAAGGGAATGTCTAGTTAAATCAACATTCCCAGGCACTTTTCCACATTGTTCTTTCCTATTGCCTTTCAGAATACGCAAGCTGTGTACGGTTGGGATGTTGCACCAAGAGGAAGTCAATATTATGTTAGAGTGCAAGATGGTGTTACCATTTTAAGTCAGAGTTTCTGAGGCAAGATGCACTTGGGGCTGACTTTGCAGATATTCTGGTGTGTTCCCATCGGTACCTGGGAGAATAGAACTCATGATTTCAACCATTTCTAGGTAAACTGACAAAAAGCCTTTATGTAGTGAGTCTGTGCATATTCTGTGGTCTGATATTATCTTTGTTCTATATGAAATTAGAGGCAAATTAAAGATTGTGCTGAACTTCCCACATGCATCACATAACAAATTCACTTACACATACAGCTTCTCCTGCCAAAGGTTCCATCAGAGAGACATGGGAAGCCTCATCTGTTTACCACCTTCCATGCTCATGAAAAGGTCAGCTCGTCATGCAGTACACTGGAGCTGTGCTTATGACGAGTTGACCTTGTCATGAACAATGCAGATCTGGACCTTTCAGCACCGGAGGGGAAAACCCCTTAGCAGCCAAGAGGTTACAGACACTGATTCTGCAACTCTTACGTCTGTCTAATGGGATGCGGGACCTATATTTTAAGGAATAACCCTCATGACTCTAATGAGAATTAGGACATACCAGAGCCTACCGGATACAATATAGTCTTGACTCTTCTACACCAGCTCTTTGGATACTGTAAGTAAGCATTGCATGAAGCGTTTGAGTGTGATAAATCCTAATTTTCCATGCTATCTCTTTATATGAATAAATGGACCAATCATGTGTCCAGTTGAAATGACCTGATCATTTTTAGTTCGCCATGGTGAGTACATAGAATGGTATTTTTGCATAACTAAGGGACCGCTAATCTGCAAGAGCTCAGAATGCGATCTGAACATCTTGATCATGCGAGTTGAGAAAGCTCTAGACTCAGGGTATTTGCAGGGTATTCATCACAACACAGAATATCAGAATCATTATCAAACTAGAACCGCCCTGCTTGCCAATGATGGATCTGGACAGTTTATCTTACCATATGAGGCCATTCCCATTGACGGTGCTACCAGAAGGCACAATCGATCCCTGGTAGTAGCAGGGGCAGCTTGCAGCAGGGACACATGCCCCAGAGTAATCCAGATATTCCCCAGCAGGACAGACACAGCCATCCACAGGCACAAATGGAGTGTTGCATGTCATGTCAGGCTCACTGATGGCGCGGCAGCTGGGCTGGCAGGTGGTGACATTGTAGTTGTAAGTCGTGGTGGCTGCACATTCGGTTGCATATTTACCTTGTGAAAGAAGAGGAGAAGGGACACCTGAGTTTTCCTTCCTCATAATAATACCTTTCATTAAAACACATACCGGACCGTCTCTGTGCATTGACATGCAGTGGGAAATCAGAGTGCTGCCACGGTGCAACAATCAGGGGCTTTGTTACAATACGAAATACAAAGTTATTTCTCTTACAACTGTCCATTGCATTTATGCTTGTTAGGGAGTAAAGCGTGGATTTCAGAAAGTCCGTGAATATGTTTGTGGTGCGGCCATGCAAAGCAAGGGAGAATTGTGTGTTATTGTTTTTTTAATGTAGGGGGCAAGTATCATCGTGGAAGATATGAGCTTTCGAATAAATACAAACTACCTGGTGCTCAAGGTCTAGGGGCGATATTATCAAGAAAGGGCGATACATTATCGCCACTTTTATGGGCAGAAAACCGCCGCTAAAGCGACGATAATGGACTTGATAATATGCCCTTGTTAATTCCCATAGAAGCCCAGGTTAACACCAGAACCTGGGCTTCTATGGAAATTTACAAGGGCATATTATCAAGCCCATTATCGCCGGTTTAGTGGCACTTTCCTGCCAATAAAAGTGGCGATAATGTATCACCCTTTCTTGATAATATGGTCCCCAAATTCGTGTTGCTGGAGTAATTATGTAAAACAAGATGTTAAAATAACTGTTGGATTGAAATGAACTATCAAAGATAATACATAAATGAACAGGGTGTATACTCTTAATTGCTCGGGGGAATAGAGCTGGTTATCATGTGCTCTAATGTTCAGCCCTGGCATAATTATATTTTCAAATCCAGCCTTATACCAGGCATGGGAAAGCACCTATTAGACCTGCCAAAAATTAAGATTGTTAATACAGCAGATTGAATTATTTCATTGATCGATGGGTTTTGTTGTTTGTTTGGGATAAAAATGACCTCGTTGAGCTGCTCATTTTATGTGTTATCAAGGTTTTGACTGCTGTGTATGTTTGATTCAGATATTCGGGTTTCAATGTTAGCTTCTGAAGGTACATTTGAGTCTGTATTGCTGTCCACCTGATTAGTAGTTACTTTTCTATGTAGTAGATGAAGCAAGTCTACTATAGCGTCAACAAAATGGTGCCACCAATAGTTTTGTGTTCATCTTTAATATCTTTTAATACCATTGGTTGTTCAGCAAGAGCCGGAGATTTCTCCCTTAAGGTATCTGCCATTTTTAGGTCGAGCATTCGAGACCTCTTGTATATACTTTAGTGTATACTTTAGTATATACTTTAGTATATATACTTTAGTTTATACTTTAGTATATATACTTTAGTATATACTTATATGTCTATGTACTTTATGGCCTCTGGAGATCCGCCCTAAGACTTGTCCGCTTCCACTTAGGGACTTTTTTCTGTTCAACTGCCTCTATTTAACTGTCTTGTAGAAAACGGCCAGCAGAAGTCAGTAAAATACCAAAATTGCTTTCTGCTGAGGGACTTTCTTTTATGAAATTTTTTTGGGGCAACTGCCTCTCTTCAACTTTCTTCATAGCAAACGACCAGCAGAGGACAGTAAAATACCAGAATCACTTTAGCATTCTCTAGATTCCAGTCCATAGAAATTGTCTTCCACAAGCTCCCGTAGACAATAATATTTTTGTAAAATCTTGTATTTTCAGTGATATAACCACCAGAGGCCCTGACTTTATATTAAAAACAGAGCTTTGGGCTATTCCATTTCCCACTGAAAGGCAATATTTCTCTCAATGTGTTCCCATACCTGGAATGTCATGCAGTGTGGTGCTTACTTTCCCTCCATTTTAAAGAACAGTAGATGTTTCAGCACCCAGGCTAATGTGCTTCATAGCCAAATACATATAAGGTCCCAAAGGAGAGACCGATTGCATTGCAAATTCTTGTTGATAAGGTTGTTGTCACCACTCATACTGTTTGAAGAACCGGGTAAAGTGGTGGAGTGTCCTTAGCAGTGCAAGATGAACATTTTGGGTTAAGTGATGAATATAGAAGCTGAGCAGTTGAATTTCTGTTAATCATTGCCCTATTATGAAGGCTGCTTAGGTCCTCTAGCAACTTGTAATCATCTAACGAGTTTGCCAAGGAATTATTTTTCCGTTGGATGGTCATAGTTTGTTGGACATAATCCAGCAATGCTGAGAATGAAGAAAGGTCCACCAGAAAAACTGAGTCAGACTCCACAAGATTACCTGGAGATTTTGCACGCTTGAGAATAGTAATGATTTTTGTCTTCCTTGTGAGCATTGTATGGAAAGGTGGTGCTTGTTCTAGAAGGGATGGTTTCTCTAGTACTACACTGGAGTTCAAGTCAGTGGCGTAATGAAATTTGAGGGGGTCGTCTGCAAGGATTCATGGAGGGGCCGCCTCTGGACTCAATCAGGAGCTCTCCGGCCAGGGTACTGTGCTGAGGAGGCCCCTGGAGCTTGCCCCCACCCTCCAGCCACACCATGGGGGCCTATGTTACGCCACTGGTGCAAGTTGGAAAGACATGAGGCCAAAAATGAACTAATTTGTCCCTGAGAAGAAGAGATCTTGATGTTTGATTTTGAGTCGAAAACTGTCTCTATTTTGTTTAAAAGGCAGGCTTTTTGTTTCGGGAGCTGATAGTTTTTTCTCACTCTAGTTATTGCTGGAGGGTTAAGATCAGCTTCCGCAGATAGATTTTCTGTGTCTTGAGATTCTGAAAGTTGGAAGGTTGGCAACTCTAGAGCCACCAGTGCGATAGCTGGAGGAGTAGGATCATTACTATTGGTCCGTCTTGTATTCCAGGTGCCTTTAGAATCTGCAGGCTTGTATCATATTCTGATTTGAAATGCTTGTTTTGAGATCTGTTCTTCATGTTATCAATGGTGGGAAATGTAGAGCAAGAATTTTAAGCTAAGCGTGCTTGAGCGAGTTCCAGCATCCAGCACCGGTGTAGTGTGAAAATATGTGCCACAGAATGAGACAATAACAACGCTGGTGGTGAAAGTAAAAATGCAGCTGCCAACATTTGGGGAACACAGAAGCCAGTCTGATCACCAGCGTAACCCTCTAACTACCTTACATCAGGCATTAAAGAACAATAGTGCCCACATACGGGGGGATCCTAGTCCCCCACGCTCCATGCTTCACACAGTGCCTCCCTTAAACACCTCTCCTCACATATCTACACACATACCTCCTCCAACCGGCAAGATGTTAGCTCAAAATAGTTCACCCACCATATTGCCACTCACAGATAGCTGTATGTCTTTCTGCCTCTCAAAGACTCTCAAAGACAGACAGTATCTCCCACATGACAGCAGGTTCCAGAAGGATGGCCTACAGCAACACAACCTGGTGAGGTAAGACGGATGAGGTCCCAATCTATGTCACGAGCAAGAACTACTCTGTATGTCCGGGTGATAGGGACTGCCGACCCAGTGTGATGAGGAGAGAAAGCGAACAAGCAAGCAGCACGAGCCAAAGATAGCACTGGGATCTGGCTGGAGGCAGGGGAATCTACAGAAAATGGCAGGGTAGGACAGGATGGGGGGGGGGCAAGGCAGGTTAACTGAGTTTTTCAAGGGCACAGGCATAACCCCACCGACAGGTCATGCAGAGACACTGAGAACCTCAGCTCTTCTCCGACACTGGCACAAGCACGGTGTCTCCATCTCCATTCTTTCTTCCTCTGATGCCTCACTGAATTAAACTGAGTAGAATCTGTGAACAGCAGCTGACAAGTGGATATCTTACTCCGAAATTAAATCATTTCATTTGAACTGGAGTCTCGGACTCCACTTGGCAAGGACCAATTTCCTGAGAAACCCTGGTTGAGCAATTCATGCTGGCTAAGAAAAGACATGCTAGAAACCCTTTACCATGAGGAGATGAAGCTTTTGTGCTGTCATGTAAGCATCGTTTGGTCCTAGCAGCTAACACTGCACATTCCAGGGTCCCTGCAAGAAATCAACTCGGGTCTGCAACTGCCTGTGGTAATCTGTCAAATCTTTGATCCCATGAGGAATATACTTTAAAGAACGGGATGAACTAAATAGACCCTTTACAATTCCATGTGATAATTACATAGAGAAAACGCAGGACAGGGGTCGCTTCTTTTTCAAATTATACAATAAAAAAAAACAATTGGGTCAACGTTTGTGCAAACTATTTTTGAAGGTGTTCAAATCCCAAGAGCTAAAACCAACACTGATGGATCCTGTTGGCCAATGTCTAAAGACAATGTCTGACCCACAGAAGTCAATGAGTAAAAGAGGACCTCCATAAAAAAGCTTTCTGCACCTCTATGATGTGCATTGTGTGGTGTGTATTGCGTGTTGTCTGTGTGACGTGTGAGGACATTACATTTCACTGGACAGCTAATGTTGACTGCAGGTGAGACCTAAAAAGATACTGGCAGTTTGAGTGCTCAAAGACAAGACCCTGTTTACATAACTATGTTGAAGGAATCCCATTAACAACATTACAGTAGGGTTATAAAGAGCTGAAAGAAGGAAACGTCTATGTGAATCTCTGCAGGGGAGGTCTAAACTAAAATAGCCATCAGGAGTCATCTGGTGGACAGAAACCACTACTAGGAATGTCAATTATTAAAGGAGATAGATGTCAGCAGAACATCAAGAAGAATCTCTACCTGGAAGCCTATGCTGGATGAAGCCTATTGAGCATCTTTGTTACTTACTGCACAAATCGGATCGCCATTCAGTCAGGACAAGACCTTTTATGGCACAGGCTCGAACATAGGATGATAGGGCAGCGCAGAAGCAGTCAACGGTGTTCTTGCAGGCGCAGGTATCGAAGAGACAATTCTATAAGTGCAACAAACAGCAAGTTTTAGTAGGAAACACATTATCATGCAAGAATAGTTGCTTCAACATGAACTGCACTAGGTCCTACATTGCATTCCTGTTCACTGCCTCTGCTGACTAGGTGAAGTCAATCCCATCTTCTGGTGCCAACAGGCATATTGGGTCAACTAAACCTACTGATGTGCCACCTGACTCGTGTCACTGAGATATCTCAAGCCAAGGACAAGTGCAGCAGAGTCACAGGTCCTAAAGTGAAATTGTGCAATGAACTCATGGGCAGTGGTGGAGCCAGCGAGGAGAGTCTCTGCAAGTGAGTGCTATGGAGAAGTGGAGAAAGGAGTGGCCAGTAGACTATGTCGAGTAGATCATGTCCCCTTCCAGCTGCTCACAGTTTATTGCATTTATCATAGGGTGCCCCCTCAGTTTGAGGTCTAAGGCATAGGAGGGAAGCCATCGACCAAAAAACAAAAGAAAACTGAACCTTGCAAAATATTGAGACAAATATGACATAAATCAGAGGAAAATACAAAAATAATGATGAAGTGGAAGACTACATTGTCATTGGCACATGTATGGCAGCAGCTGCCTCTACAATCTCTGACAGTTTATAGCGCTATTTGGAATAATGCATAAAATTCCACTAACATAACATAACAAAACGCATCACAACATATCACAACAAAACACAAGGTTACTTAATCTAACTTAATATAGCAAATTGTAAACTGTATGAAATCATGCTCCTAATATCTGTATCTAAATTTGCCAATTAGCAATAAAATCGTTTCATATTAATGAATTTAACCCTACTGTACAGTGTGATTACTATTGTGTTGTTGTTTAAAATGTGCCACACACAACCCTAGATATCTTCACAGCGAGATTTTAAAAAGGCAGGCTCATTAATGGGGCATATTATCTACAAACTACGATAAATATCGCAAAACGCTCTTAGCGCTTTTTCAATATCTCCCTCTTTCGCTGAATTACATCGCCCTGTTAGCGGCGTATTAGCAACGCTTTACTAATAGTCAAAGTGCAATCCAGCGATAGACTGCGATAATCATCATTAGCGTGTGAAATCCAGCGATGATTTCACAGCGCTAATGAAATGCTTGTTAATAGGGGACTGTGTACCTAACTACACAATCCACCTCCCATAGGCAATACTGGTAAGTCAGGTTTTTATCAGGCGTTGGAATCATGCAATAATGGGGGCCTAGTGTGCCTTTTCTCATAGCTTCGCTGTTCAGGGGCAGCGTTGGTAATACTGTGATGTTGGTTTTGCCAGCATTTCACATGTTTTCTTGGGACGGAATGCCTACTTTGCATCTCATATCTATCGCTGTCATGAGATGCGTTACGGAATCGGCTGCTAACATGCGCTAATGCATGTTAGCGCCGCCTTGTTCATAGGGTGAAAAGAATATTGCTGCTTTAATGGCAAAAAGTGTTGCTAAAGAGGCGATTCTGCCCTTGATAATATTCCCCAATATGTTACAAAAACTTCTCAAAGGCTCCTCCCACGTAGATTTGAAAGACTCCAGAGCCTTTATGGCAAAAGACTGGTTTTCTGGCCTTTCCTGAGAGCAAGACTCCCTCCAGTGAGGTTCAACTGCGGACCAAATAGGAAAACTGGTTTATAGAAGACAAATATTTTTACCACTTTCTCAAAAAGCTTGAATCTTTGTTCAAAATCACTATGTGAATCAATCTCAAAATGTCACTCCCAGTAGGGCCAACACAAGAGACCACAAAGGTAGTGTACATTAACCAGAATGCTTCATAATAAGCGGGACTGGCACTTTGTATATAACTGACAGCAAAAATGGACTGAACGACTGTGAACAAGACTTTTGTAGTCAAACTGCGTTGGTGTTGTCAAGCAGTATTTTGAATAATTTAAACTAACTGGATCTCCTGGTGTGCGGTGTTATCTGTGGTAGGAATACTTTGAGAGGGCCACTCTCCCTCTCCTGCCAGCACCAGCAGTGAGTATGCATCGTGAACTTGTGACCGCATTGCTTTACACACACACACACACGCACACATATACACACACCCCCACACCCACACCCTATACATTTTTCCCTCAATTCTTTTGGGCTAAAGTGACATTATATTTAGGTGTGTTAAAGCCCTAGAAATTTAGGATGTCATTAATGATGTAATTTAATATGCCATGAGTGATGTACTACGTGAGGTCAAGAGCAGTGTCTGGCGGGAGTGCAAGTTAGAGCGAAGAGCGATCCCTTAGGAGGTGATTCGAGTGCTTTACAAATATCACTAACATAACATAACATATTTAGCTCAGGACACTGTAACTGGTGAATTTCCGAAGCTTTCAACTTTTTGCACATTCATTTTTACCTTATTTCAACACTTAACTATAACTTCACTTTAACCTTTGTTCTTTTCAGTGTACATTTGTATGTGTGTATATGTATGTGTCAAGGTGAAGGAGAAAACACGCACCATATCTAATAAGATATGGTGGATTATTTCTCTCACTGTGCGATGATATACTTCTGGAAGCCACATACCAATGCACACACCCTTACGCCATAGTCATGGTGCATGTTTGTGTGCGTTCTCTGAAGCATAGGTTTTGTACAGGATGGAGTCCCTTCCACCACAAAAACTATACTTCAAGACTTTTCTCACATTCAATCAATCATGACATTTGTATAGCGTGCTACTCACCCGAAAGGGTCTCAAGGCGCTGGGGGAGAGGGGGAGAGGGGTCCGCTACTATGCATCTCTGTTTTACAATGCAGCACTCATGCAAAGTTGGAAAATTAGGAGGAATTAAAACATGTCTCCTCATTTTACCTCCTTCAAGGAGATGGAAGTTGGAAGATTTTGCCACAAAGTCCCATCTACCAATATTTGTAGATAGAGATTTTTGTCAAAACTCATGGATGTTTGCATGAGAACGCCCATGCAGTGCCCATGGAACACCCGCTTGATGCAACAAATACAAAGCAGTATATAGAGCAATGTTGTGGTACTTTTGGATGCTGTCCAACACAAATAAGGACTTGCGTTGGATAGTAAATTCAAACCTAACACATAAGTGACACAAACAGGGGCGGCTCCTCTGATAAGGCGGAGGAGCGTCGCCCCACTGCTCTCAAAGCATGAAAAAAAATAAAAATAAAATAGCAATAACCTTGTTATTATCATTTTCTTTCTCTTTGCTATGGGGCTTGGTTGGGGGGGTGGGGATGGTGTCAGAGCCTCGGAGGAGTGATCATGCACACTCTAAGTGCGCATGATAGTTTGGCCGGCCGTCTTAGCTTGGCCAAACAGTCATGCACACTTTGCATGGTCCCCACCAGGCTGTAATGCACAGTCTGGTGGGGAACATGTACAGGCTCCCTGTCCTGGTCTGAGTGCCGAATCATGGCACTCAGACCAAGCACATCGCTGCATTGCAGCATTTTGATTGGCTTAGGGGTGACTGTGTGCTTCTGGGACTTGTCAGGAAACAATGATGGAGGAAAGACAGAGGCAGCCGTGAGGAAATAAGTGTTCTTTTTTTAAATATTTTGTTCCCCACTCGCCCTGTCCGCTCTGTCACCCTCATTCCATGCCAGACGCCACTGGACACAAACACAGTCCAAACCATTAGTAAGCCTGGAAGTGTCATTGAGTATGAGTGAGATTAAGAGTGAATGCAAGTGTATGAGTCAGTGAGTAAGAATGAATGGTATTGAGTGAAAGGGAGTGTAAGTGTGATGCTAGGGTCATGTGACAAAAATCAGGATCAATGGTCATATAATGCCACTTAGTGTAATGTCATTAAGTTCAAAGGGTATGGTTTTTGATACCTCCTACACCTACCATGTGAATCGACAGCCGTATATTCAACTAGGGACTTCCAGCAACTGAAAATTCTAGCACATGCACGCTTATACTCTCACACACTGCAAGCTCTAAACCATTTATTGCACTCCTATCTGTAGGTACACAGATCCAGGAAACAGACTTGCCAAGTGGGGACATGAATACATTTCTGGCAATAATTGTTCAAACAGTAAGTATGTGCACCATGGCTTTTCTAACATCATGGAGATTTGTTGACCTCTTCTGCATTTTAATGGCTCTTGGTTCTTCAGGGCCATATTAGTTTCACAGTCCAGTAACTGCTTAGTGTAACAAAGAAAGGATGGCCCTCCCCAATTGCCAGCAAAGCTATCCTGCTTGAATAAGTACTCCCATTTCAAAACAGAGCTCTGCAGCTATCACTTCACCATGGCAAACAACGTAATACCATACCTACATACCTTAGTGGAGAGGTGTGGCTCACTGGTTAGAGGCGGCAGACCCGAGTGCAGAGAACGGCCCGGGACCAGGGTTCGATTCCCGACGCGGCAGGGTCTTGGACCAGGATCAGCGGACTGATAATTCTCGCATCGGTGCCTACTCCGACCAGGGAGCACACTCGGCAACTCTGGGCATTAGCTTGCCTCATCTCCACAACGGCCCCACACAAACGCCGGGGATGCCTGGTTTCACCTTGGAGACCCCCAGGAGGGACTATCTCACAGGGAAAGCCAGGACGGGTTCCCCAGCGGTCTATAGCGCTACGAGGCCTCCGGGTAGCAGTGCGCTTTACAAGACACAACAATTTACAATTACAGTATTTCCAACGATGCATACAGTATGTGAGCATTCACCAGACACCTCACGGTTTCTTCTGCCACTCTGTCACTACTTTGAGTGGGCACTCAAGCCTGAGGCTACGCTAAGCTAGTGGGTTGGCACCCACTCTTTGTCCTCTACACTAACCACACACTAACATGACATTTGCTATTCTTGCAGGACAGAGCCTCCACTGACCTCTGGGAGTAAGCCATCTGACATCAGTTAAGAAGTCTGAGTTAAAAAAAATGTCCTCCAAATGACGGCTTCATTTAGAAAAAAGATAAGAGAAGACAAGACAAGACAAGCCCACCACATACGTACCTTGTAGTAGGACTGTGGATTCACCAAGTGATGACAAGGAGCAAATGGTCCATTGGACTTGTTGAGCAAATCACACGTGTCATGAGCGTAGTTGTCTGGAAGATATATGAGAGAGCATACTATTCAAGTTATTTTCTTGTTATCATCTAAGTTTTTAGACACCCATTTACGACAGTTTGCTAACTATGCAGGAAATTGCTTGATATACATCTTAGTTTGCCTCTGTAACAGTGAATGAGGAAAATAACTTATGTGGCAAAGAAGCATGCATAGATAAGTGGGTGCTATAGAAGGGAGAGAGAATGGGATGAAAATATCTTGTCTAAGGAGTCAGGCCTTCCTGAATGTTAGCTAAAACAAGCCAGGTATAATCTTCCAATGCTTGGGAATAAGAAGAGCCTCAGACAGCTGAAGATCAATTGACCTAGAGCTAAATGAAATCTAGGATCAATATTCAACAGTAAAGGGATATCAGGAGAGCCAAGACACTGATTATGAGTGAGGTGAAGTGGAATTTCCGTTTGTTTTTTCTCTCCACCTGATCATGACTGGCCTGCTGTTCTGGCACCAGGTTTTCCCAGCGCGAAAATATCGGGTTCAATTTTACCTGTAATTCCAGCCACTAAATGTGCATGAAGCTTTGGCTGCGTCTCTCCCTCCCCTGCTCTCCATACCGACCTCTCTCCACGATGTGGCAGACAGAGGCCCCAGCGCACACATATCACCACCTTAGAGCAGGTGGTGCATGTGATCCTAAATCCCTCGAAAAGGGAATACCATGAGGAATAACGTTTTGTAATTCTGTGTGCGTGTGCAGTTCCAAAACTTGTGATAGTAGTAAACATGTGCCGAAATATCAGTCAGGAACAGTAATTGCAGAAACCTGCAATCTTTAAACATGTTTATTTCCAAGTCATAATCCCCTGATGTTAACCCCTTGGCCACAGCGCTAATTCCAACAAGGCGCTGGGGAGTGAGCGTGGCGCTGCTATGTTCGTGAGGGAACCACGCCGTCGTTTGCTCATGACGGTGTGGTTCAGTCACAGCCCCGCCCGCTCATTAATACACCCGCAAAGGCGGCGAATTAATGCCGCGTGGGTGGAGCGTCGGCAGCATAACGGACCCACGCCGTCATTAGCACACACTGCCCGTGGCTCATGACGGCGTGGTTCCGTCATAAGCAGGCAAGGGGTTAATATGATGGATAGCAGTGGGATTGAGTAGAGAAAAGAACATAGCAGTTCGTGGATAGACTCATGGATAGCCCCTTTGGAGGTGGAGGCTAGCTGGTGGATGGGAAACTGGGTAATGCTAATACATCCACAATACCCGAATGAACAGTCTTGGAACTCTCAGTGATTCAGTGGGCGATAGAAGTGAAGGTTGGGAGCTCAAGATCCGAAGTAAGGGCTCGAGGGATATTTGTTATGAAACTCCTTCTGCAGACAACTCAGGATCATTACTAGCACAACAAGTCGATGCTGACAAAAAAAAAAAATGTATGGCTATGGCGGTAGCTCGCCTATGTATATCTTCAATGTGGTTGAAGCCAGAAGCTCCAATATATGAAATGTGGCGAGCAAAGTTTTACAATGTTTTTTATTTAGAATTTAACCTTTACCGGATTAAATCTGTTAGGAAAATGCAAAAAGGGTATAAAATTTGGCAGGCAATGATTGATCATTTGGAGCCATGAAAAAATGACTGTTCTCTCAATTTTTGGTTAAATATGATGATATCGCTGCTTATATATCATGTTTTGATATTGTTTTTTTAATATTTGATTATTTCTGATTGTGTAATTGCTCTATAAATTTGTCTGTCTTATGCGGCTTTGAACTGAATCAATAAAAAATAAATTTTAAAAAAAACAAGTCGATGCTGACTAGTCCACCATGCCATGGCATCATATTGGACTGGGTGGTGTTGTTTACATTTTGCCAAAAACAGGCCTTATTATGGGGCTTATAATGAAAAATGTAAAACAAAAACATGTCCCTGATGTAAAGGGAGATTTCTCCTAGGGAGAGGGGGCATTCCCATGCATGGCAATTCAAGACTGGAAAAACACGGCGATATGATGTCATGGGCCCACTATAATCGGGCTTGGCCTCTCCTTCTGCTGATCAGCTTTTAATTAAAATGAACAATGATTTGTAGAAAGGAGATCTTTGTAGCAACTATTAGAAAGATGGAATCTCTGCACCTTTCTACATATGCTGAGCTTTAGCATCTTTGTATGTTTTAAATTAAACTGATTCCAATATCTTTTGCAACTAATTATGAACTGGTTTTTCGGAGGTTAATTTTGCAAAAGCAATGTAACTTTTATTCTTCATGTCTGCAATCATACTAACTTCTTCAATATGAAGGAGCAACACACCAAGGTCTTAAGTGGTTTGTGGAAAGGGATATGGTGACCGTGTATATGGTGATGTAACACCTCTGTGACTTACAGTATCCTTATAACATACAGTAGGGGTAAAGAATTCCATCTATGGGCATTTCTTGACACCCGTTACCATCACCACTGGTCCTATTTTTGGGCTCCTCAGAAGAAATACTGGTTATTTTATTACGTGCCTCTAGTCACTAAGATACTGAGCGGTATCATAATACGTATTCTTGTCACAACACCTTGCATTGCCTTTCCTATACCATGGTGAGCTCTCAAAAAATGGGAAACTTACCTTTCTCTGAGTTAATTAGGCAGGGATCATCAAATATGTTTTTGACATCAGGGCATTGGGGGTAGACCTTCCAAGAATTGCCAAACGCTGCCGCTGTTCCCTCCACCATTCCACTGCTGCCTGTGAACTCATCTCCCTGGATGTTGTTGAAGTTCCCACAGAGACCTGGGTGGAGAAGCAGAAAGAGTTGTGAAGATAGTAAATTTTAACAGACACTGGGAAGGGAATCTCACAATGAAGATAAGGAAGAGAGACAATTTCTTACCGCAGAGTTTCCTCTGGAAGGAAGGGTCGATCTGGATATAGAGTTGCATGATTGGTACAAGCTGAATCTCAAGTTGTATGCCAATGTTTAGGTTTACAATAAGGAAGAAGGAGCAAGGTCTGAATATATGGAAATTGGCTGTGGACAAAGAAATTGATTTTCTGTAAGATTTGTTTCAGAAAGTTAAAGCATGATGGGCACAACATGTGGCCATTTGTTTTAGATGTTTTACTATATCCAAAGTGCTGTACAGAGAACATTTTAAACAAAAGGTGCTGGAGGTAAACAGTAATGCATGTGGAGTCTGGTTAAGACCAGACTACAAAACTCAGGATGCGAGGGATAAAACAGTTGTCGCAAACACTTGAGACAGTTCTGGTTGGAACACTGTGCAGAACTTTTTACATATTTTAATTGCACATATAATTACAATTTGATGCCATTTGTTAGCATATCATGATCTTGTACAAATAATCGTCCTCTTTTTGAAACTTATATGTTTCAGCCCAACATTGCTACATCAGTTAGTCTGGTACTGGGCCTCATTGTGTTTATCCTGACAGGAGTAATTAATTTGTACTGTTGAAAATGTAATCATGGAAACATACCGTATTTTTTGGCGTATAAGACGACTTTTTAACCCATGAAAATCTTCTCAAAAGTCGGGGGTCATTTTATACGCCAGGGGTCGTCTTATAAGCTGGTATACGGCGTGCTGAAACTTCAGGGACAGGCGCCCTCTAGCTGAGCCACCGTGCGTTGCATCCCGGCCAGCCGTCCCCTCTCCCTGCTCTCATGCGTACTCACATTGCGCACTACCACTCGGATCGTCTTGGAGACAGGGAGGGCAAAGCAGACAAGGAGGGAGAGCTGACTCACCCAATCCAAGCAGACCTTGATGCTAAAGTACATAGGGCCCGATGTAGGTAAATCTAATTTACCACTTCTAAAATACCGAATCATACCGATTCAGTATTTAAGAAGTGGTAAATTAGAGGGGGGAAATGTAGGTAATTCTGATTCGGTAAATACCGAATCTGTAAGATTCGGTATTTACCGATTCTGTAAATACCGAATCGGTATCCCCCATTGATTCCAATGGGCCTTGAAGCCCATAGGAATCAATGTGGAATACTGATTCGGTATTTACAGATTCGGGAATGACCTATTCTTGCAAGGGTGCAGGGGGTGTCACTTTGACACCCTCTAGCACCCCAATTACAGGCTTGTGTGCCGTGTGGCACACATACATGCCCTAAGGGCATGTCTGTGGGTCACATGGCACAGGTGTGCATGCACAGATGTGCATGCACACCTGGATTCGGTATTTTACCACCCAATTGGATTGGGTGGTAAAATACCGACTCCTGAAGGCCTGTGGCACTCTTCAGAGGCCACCTACATCTCTATTTACCGATTCTGTACATTTACCGATTCGGCATTTTACCGAATCGGTAAATGTACAGAATCGGTAAAATTACCGATTCTGTACTTGTGTTGCCCCCTACATAAGAAAACCGTAATACCCGTCAAAAAACGGCCGAATTCGGCCGTTTCCGACCAGCATTAGGGCTCCTACATCGGGCCCATAGTTTCCATCGATACGTAATACAACAGCGTAATAAACATGGCTATGCGTTAAGTAGTATCGGAAATATGGATGAAACTCCAATGAATTTTGATATGGTTGGAAATAAAACTGTCAATCCAAAAGGTGAAAAAACTATTTTAATCAAAACAACAGGACATGAGAAGTCCAGTTTTACAGTGGTACTAGCATGCACAGCTGATGGCACCAAGCTGAGACCAATGATTATTTTAAAAAGAAAAACAATGCCGAAACTCAGATTTCCTTTTGGTTGTTTTGTACATGTGAATGAAAAAGGCTGGATGGATGAAGAAGGGGTAAAGCTATAACTTGATGATGTATGGCGCAGGCGACCAGGTGGACCTATTCAAAAACTTAGTCTACTGTTGTGGGATATGTTCAGGGCTCATTTAACTCCCAGCACCAAGCAAAGGCTGGCAAGAATAAACATAGATGCAGCAGTTATTCCTGCAGGATTTACATCATTGGTACAGCCACTGGATGTGTGCCTAAACAAGCAATTTAAAGATTTCATTAGAGAACAGTGGAATGAGTGGATGGTTAGAGGCGAAAAGTCATTCACAAAAGGAGGAAACATGCGTGCTCCACAGTTGGATGTTCTGTGTAAGTTTGTCATGAAAGCCTGGGATGATATTGATGCTGAAACAGTTATCAAGTCTTTCAAGAAGTGTGGCATATCAAATTCATTAGATGGTATGGAGGACAACTACTTGTGGCAAGATGAAGAGGAAGTCGAAGCCGAGACCACACCATCTGATACGGAATTAGATCCATACGATGACTGCCTTACAAATGTATTACAAGATGTGATTGATTTACTTATGATATCAGATGACAAACAGGAGTATTTTGAAGGCTTTTAAAGGGAAACTGTCACGCCAGCAAATCCTGTAACAATAGCTTGGAGTTATGATGGGCGCCAGGGACTTGCCGGGCACTTGCTTTCTATCTATTGTTTGTTATCTTCCTCCTATCATAATCAGTTCCAGTTTGGTTGACAGCTTAGAAAGCAAACAGAATGGCAGCTCTCATGGGTTTATTGTCTTATCCTTCCTTTCAGCTTTAGAGTGAATTAGGAAAAGTTTAATCTACTTGCACTTTTTTATGTTACATGTTTGATGACAAACAGCCTTATGTTTATAAGTGACAGTTTTCCTACTAAGTACCTGCATGTCATAAGCATTAGAATTAAAATGACCATATTAAAATCAAATCTGATGTTTTTTAATTTTTATTTGGTGTGCGTTGGAAGAGGGCGGCGCATATAGCCCAAACCCTACATTTTAACAGGAAAAGTAGAGGGTTGTCTTATTCGCCCAGTCGTCTTATGCGCCGGACAATACGGGTAGGTATTTCAAAATCAGTAGAATTATAGTTGAACGGCAGTGCTACCCAATCAATCAATCAATCAAGACACTTGTATAGCGCACTACTCATCCGGAAGGGTCTCAAGGCGCTGGAGGGGAGGGGTCCTCTACTGCTCGAACAGCCAGGTCTTCAGTTGCTTCCTGAAGGAGAGGTGGTCCTGGGTTAGCCTAAGGTGGATGGGGAGAGAGTTCCATGTCTTGGCTGCCAGGTAGAAAAAGGATCTTCCACCGGCGGTGGCTCTACGGATGCGTGGAACGGCGGCGAGGGCAAGGCTGGTCGACCGTAGCTGGCGGGTGGGCGTGTAGAAGGTCAGGCGGTTGTTGAGGTACTTGGGGCCCAGGTCGTGGAGAGCCTTGTGTGCGTGGGTGAGGAGTCTGAACGTGATCCTCTTGCTGACGGGGAGCCAATGCAGGTTTTTCAGGTGGCTGGAGATATGGCTGTGGCGGGGGATGTCCAGGACGAGGCGTGCAGAGGTGTTCTGGATGCGTTGGAGTCTCTTCTGAAGTTTGATTGTGGTTCCGGCGTAGAGGGTGTTTCTGTAGTCCAGTCGGCTGGTGACGAGTGCCTGGGTGACCGTCTTCCTTGTTTCGGTGGGGATCCATCGGAAGATCTTGCGGAGCATGCGCAGGGTGTTGAAGCACGATGATGAGACGGCATTGACTTGTCTGGTCATCGAGAGGGAGGAGTCCAGGATGAAGCCCAGGTTACGTGTGTGGTCCGTTGGCTTGGGAGTGGTGCACGGGGCAGGCGGCCACCAGGAGTCGTCCCAGGCGGAGGGCGATGATCCCAGGTTGAGGACTTCCGTCTTGTCTGAATTCAGTTTCAGTCGGCTGTTCTTCATCCATTCGGCGACGTCTTTCATCCCTTCGTGTAGGCTGGTTCTGGCGGTGGCTGGGTCATTGGCGAGGGAGAGGATCAGCTGGGTGTCGTCGGCGTAGGAGATAATGTTGAGGTTGTGTTGGCGTGCGATGGTGGCGAGGGGGCTCATGTAGACGTTGAAGAGGGTAGGGCTGAGCGATGATCCCTGTGGGACGCCGCAGATGACTTTGGTGGCCTCGGATCTGAATGGGGGGAGGCAGACTCTCTGGGTTTTTCCAGCGAGGAACGAGATGATCCCTTCCAGTGCCTTTTCTCGGATTCCGATGTTCATGAGGTGTTGCACTAGGGTGCGGTGGTAGACGGTGTCAAACGCAGCGGAGAGGTCCAGTAGGATGAGGGCCGCTGTTCCCCGTTGTTGAGGAGGGATCTGATGTCGTCAGTTGCTGCGATGAGGGCTGTCTCTGTGCTGTGGTTGGCTCGGAAGCCGGATTACGAGTGGTCGAGGGATCCGTTCGTCTCGAGGAAGGTGGCAAGCTGTCTGTTGACGTTCTTCTCGATGACTTTGGCCGGAAAAGGGAGGAGCGAGATGGGGCGGAAGTTCTTGAGGTCGGTGGGGTCCGCTGTTGGTTTCTTCAGGAGGGCACTGAGCTCGGCATGCTTCCAGCATTCCGAGAAGGTGGCGGTGTTGAAGGAGGCGTTGATGATGTCCCGGAGTTGGGGGGCGATGATGGAGTCGGCCTTGTTGAAGACGTGGTGGGGGCAAGGGTCTGTTGGAGATCCGGAGTGGATGGTGTTCATTGTGCGGCTGGTGTCTTCGGTGTTGATCGGGGTCCATGCGCAGAGGGTAGTGGTGGGTGGCGTTGGTTCGGTGGTTGGGTGCGTGGTTGTAGCACCGAAGCTGTTTTGTGGGTTATGTCACTTTTACACTGTCAAACCTCTACCCCTCAGATTGATGAGATATTGCATTCTCAGAAAACATATACATGCCTAGGCATAACTAGATTTTTTAGATAGGGCTGTGCTCGTCGGTGACTTAATACTAAAGACAGTTAGGTTTTCAGAATTATCATAAAATAGGTAAAACATTGCAATTTGAAGTCTATTACAAGTAAATATGTGACTATATATTCAATGTGAATACCATGAAAAAGTGACTGGGTTTTGCAAGTTCAGTTGTATTTAGAGGCGCATCCATTGAACCTCAGGTCAAGTAAACATTACAGGCTCATACTGTAATCAGCTGAGCTGCACTTCATATTAAACATACACATAAAACAGTTTCCCTCTGAGGATGCACCCCATCACAATGAGCACACTAACTAACAAGTCATCATGGAAATTTATTAAGGAATTTGGCTACCATCGATTTCGATTCACCAAAATACTAAGGGTAGCAGAAGTGATCCTTTGACCTTCATGAGAGCAAAGGAAGTGACACTATGTGTCAATTGATCCTGAATCTTTCCAGGAAATGATGGCACAAGGCCTTAACCACGATGACATCATAATAACTGACATCACCAAAGTTCCGCAATACCTGCATAAATAATGTAACAGCACAACACAGAGAAATGGTTATTTTAGATAGCCCAATATTAGGGTCTTGACACAATCTTTGAAAGTGGTAGGACTTAATTTGTGCCTTGAATTAATTTAATGGAATAAAGTAAGTCAGACCTCTTCTAGGGAAATTTGGGAAGTGGATACTCTACTGAGAACATTTTTTATAAAAATATGTTCTAATTGTGAATTTTAAAGCACAATTTTCACATACAATTGCTATTCAAGTCTTTTCATAGTGTGTCAAGCCAATGAAATCTCATGCTCCCCAAGAGTTGACCCTCCCCCTTTGTTTCCCAAATGCATTATGGGTGACCAGATATGTCAAAAATACCAACATTGTGCCTGGGCCAGCATTTCATCATGGGTGCCACCGTATACCATATATTACATACAATATGCAGGTGCCAGATGTTTGACACCAGTGCCCCTCATATGCCAAGATAGCCCTTAAATCAAACATTACCTCAGCATGCTAGAGCTATCATTTTGCCTCCCTTATGCCATGGATATTCTCTTTCAAGACAAGAATTAGTTCCAATGGATAGTTTCCTTAAGTATGCCAGAATTATTCCATGAATTCCCCACATGATAAGTCATATATTCAGTATATCAGTGCCAGTATTTTGTCACAGCATCTGATGGGATAGGAATTGCCTACAGTAGGTCAGCACCAGTATTTTGCCAAGTGTGCCTCATTTAAAACAAGAATGACCTTGGGTATGCCAGGGCCAATGGCAGGCCTGCAAGTATAACGCCACATACTCATGCTCACTTACACTTACGTTTTCATACTCTGTGAGAAATTGGATGAATAGTCAGGGTGGATTGAAGTCTATTCTTATTATGAATGCATGGCATCAGTCTCTCACTTCTGTTCCCCAGGGGGATTTATCCAATATTTTATGTTTGCCACAGTGACAAATGCCTGTGTGAAGCCTCTGAGTTCTAGGGACTTTGACAGTTGCTGGAGAGCAGCCAAGGGACCAAGATGGCGGTGTGGGGGGTACCCGGTAACAGGATACAGAGGGAGACTTGGGGATAAGTCTGAGAGCTCTGTATGGGGAGTGCTCAGTTTGTGAGGGTCCTTCAAACAAGGGGGCACAGTCAATTGGCATTGACCCGGGCCGGAAAGCTCTGGTTTAAAGTGTTTGTTGGGCTGGGCCCGTGCGTCAAAGGCACTCATGGTTCACGGTAAGACCAGCAAAGGAGGAAAAAAAGGACAGCTAGGCCACTTTCTGTGTTGGACTCTGCAATGCAGATGGCCTTCTTCGGCTGCTCAGTCTTTGTGGTGCTGGAGTCCGGATTGGACTTTGTACAAGCTTTGGTTGCTGCAAGAGGGCTAGCACCCAGGGCATTAGTGCAGGGCAGCTCCTGGGAGTCCTAGCATCTTTACCCATGGTGGGGAGATGAATCTGTCCTCTGGGAACACAATGACCTCCTGCTGGGTGGCTGTTGCGCTGGCAGACTTGGTGGTCAGCAGAACGGTAAACCAGATGTTGTGATAGGTGCTTGTAGGTTCCAGGGAAGTGGCTCCTCCACTTCAAGGGAGATGCTGACAGTTTGGTGAAGTGCTGGTCACCCTCCAAGGCTTTTTAAGGATGCACAGCTACAGGCCAAGTTGGATTGTTGCGATTGTCGATACAGGAGCAGGTAGGCAGGCAGGATTTGACACCAAAGTACACCAGTAGCCCGGAGTTCTCTCTCCTTCAGCTCTTCTTGGTCCTTTTTCAGGTGAATCTCTCTTTCTAGTGTCGGGGGCAACCTAAATACTGAATTTAGGGGAGTTAAGGGTGGTGAAGAGTAATAGACATTGGGGTACTTACCCATGCCATCATTATATCTCCCTTATGACCACTTCCTGTGCAGAGTGGGCACAACCCTGTCCCCGAGAAAAATGGTGGAACCCTTTTTTCGTGGAGTACATCAGGCAGCCCACCTTAGGGGTGTGACTACCCGGGTGGTGCCAGATGGGCTTCAGGACAGGGGGAAGCATCTCCCAACTCTTAGGGGACCTGAGAGTTCATATCAATGGTGGCAGATGCCTTGAATCCTCTGGCCTTGTTATGAAGATTCATTAGCCACCCTGCTGGGGGAAGTGTAAACTCCTCCTGCCAGAGCAGGTATTGTTTCCACCCTCTGGAAGCATGGGCTTTCTCCTCTAAAGGGTCAGAAACTGATCTGTGATGACAGGCTGGAAGATACCAGCCAGTCAGCACACTAGAAGGGTGATAGTTTTTCAGGGGCAACTCTGAGGCATCCTCATGTTTCAATAAATCCACTTGTGGCATCAGTATGGATTTATTAGGACCAGGTGTTTGATAACAAACACTGTAGGTTTCAGCGAAGCCGTCATATAGCTGGTGAACTTGTGATGACCAGTTGAAATATCTAGCAATTGAACTAGACAGCACAAGGGCAAAACTGCTCAGGCAGATCAGTCCTTACAAGTATATAAATGCACCCTGCCTTAGGGATGTAATGTAATGCCTACTATAGGGGTGATTTACATATATTGCATGCAGTGTCTGTAGGCATGGCACAAAGAATGTGTGCCATGTTGTGTTTTCACATTTCTTTGCACCATTTCACGCAGCCTGCAATGGCAGTCTGCATGAGTTTGGTAGAGGGTCTTTTAGAGTGGTATAATACATACTGCTGCGAATAGGGACCTTCTTTAGTGTCCATGCCCTAGGTATCAGGGGTACCATTTACTAGGGACTTACAGATGTACTAAATATCTTACCTACTGGGGAAAAATTGAACAGATACCTTGTTTTAGGGAAAGATCCCTGGCACTGGGGACCTGGTAAGCAGGAACTCAGTACACGTCAGTCAAAATTGCATTAAATACCAGGCAAAAAGTGGGGGTGACATATCAAACAAGCATTGGCATAGCCAATAGGTCTCGCCATTGGGACAATAATAGGGGCAGATTTACAATAACTGGCGCATCCCCAGGGATGCACCAGTTATTGTGCGCCGCATTTACAATGCGTCGCACCATGGGGCAAAAACGGCACAGATGCATGACGCATCTGTGCCGTAAAGGCGGCGCATTTCTGGCGTTGCATCGCAAGCACGACGCAGCTCCAGCAATTCTCTTGGGGGCCCTATCTGTCCAATGCTGCGTCAAGCCTTACGCCTGCTTCAAGCAGGTGCAGGGTTTTGACACAGCATTGGCCTAAAAGTGACTGAATGAAATCTTGTAGATTTCACTCAGCCACTTTTAGCAGGTGTTCCTGCGCAGGAACGACCCCCCCTGCGCTGGAACGCCTCCTTATGGCGCAGGGCTTTACAACGTGACGCATCTCCCAGATGCATCACGCTGTAAATATCCGCACCATGATGCATCTTTTGCGCCGCCGCTGCTTCACAAAAGTGACGCAACAGCGGCGTAAAAGAGGCGCAAGGGGGTGGTAAATCTGCCCCTAAGTGTTTAGCCATGCAACAGTTGATGTTTCACCAAGGATATTGTGCTGCATAACTAAATACTTATAAGATCCCAAAAGCGGGACCTATTGGCTATGGCAATGCTTGTTTATTTATTATCCTCTCCCAATCTATTAGTGGAATGCTATATCATCAGGTTTGCCCTGACTCCTAAAGATCGGGGTGGGCTTGACCGTATTCCAGGGAGCTTTTTGTAAATTGCTAGTCAGGGGAGCTACAATAAAAAATTACTCATCCACTCCCAAGGTATCCCTTTTTTCGCGAGGTGGGTGGGAGATGATTGAAATAAACTATATAAGGGGCAGGTTTGATTTGATGGTCCTGTAACCCTTTTAGTACCAACATGTTTCCATCTACACTAATAGCTGAAAACGGTCTGCGGCATTCATCAAGGTGGCTTTGTTTTTCTAATACTCCCCTGCTAACATCTCTTTTATGAAAATATATCAAGTCATGCACAATAAAATAATTTTTTAGGCATGACACAGGGAACAGAAGCATCATTGTATTGGGGATGTGGTTAGCTGGAGTGTTTTAGCTATTCCTTTGAATGAGAGCTCCTTGTACATAAACGGTGATGGTTTAGGAGTGAGCTGACTGATGCGGTGTCACTAAAACTCACCAGAAGACTCCACATCACCACAGACAGGGAGCCCTGGTCCAGCGTTTTCATTTAATGACCTAACGCAATTTCGGTTTTGCTATCCTATTTTACTGTAGTTGAATGCGCAAGATATCTGAAAACAGTGATTTCTGTGTGAAGTTCCTATGAATGAAAGTGCCTCCTTTATCGTGACTCAACTATTTCTGCTCATGATGGTGCATCACATAACACTGGGGCACATTGCTGAAGACGTGTAGCCCAGGGAAAGGCGGCAGCCCAGGAGGCACACTATAACCACTGACCCGATCAGCTGCGACCCCAGAAATTGCTGAGTAATGGGTGAAGGCGGGAGAGACCAGGCTCAGAATGCCAGATTACGCGCTTGTCACGTCACGTGATGTTGTTGCTAGGGACGCCTAAAGAGAATCCCTCCAAAGTGAAACAGACTAGGACACTGTCAGGTCAGTGATCATCGAGGCCCTCCTTCCCTCCCTGTCAGTAGCTCGTGTGGTGTATTTGTGCCAGCGTGCTCACGCACACCCACCGCCTCGCGTTTTACCCTTCCAGCCAATGGGGTGCTAGGCCACGTGCGCACATTCAAACAGCGTTCTGGAAGGAGGCGGGCTGCAAGATTCGGCAGCACAAACAAACTAGATCATCGGAAAAGCAGCCGTGCGCCGGAGACTGTGCCAAGCCGCGCAGCGCCGTGGACAGGCTCTGACAGGATCCGATCTCCTCCATGCCGCGTGGAAACGCTGAGGCATAGCAATCATGGTGACCATGCCACAGCCCCCACACCATCGGCACTGAGTAGACACGACATCCCACGAGCTGCACCCTCAGTGCGGGCATAGCCCAGAGACCGCTACGCAGGTAAGAGTCTGCACCCACCATAGGGGATCCGCGTGCATGGAGGTAAAGATCTGCACCATGTTTAGAGAGGAGTATCCAAAACCGGACACTCAATTCCGTAAAAAAGGGAAATCTGCACATGCCCCACTGAGTGAGTCGCTTTTGTCTCCTGACAGGCAGACCGGCCCAGGGCTCGGAGTCACAGGTGCCTCTGAGAGGAGGCCCAGGACGGATGCGTGCCATGCGCCTTCCCTGTCAGAAACTGATCAATGCCAGTGAGACCTACGGTGGCTCTGGGGACCTCGATGGAGTGGGAATGGTCGCCTTACAGATAATAATAGTGAAACGCGCCTTACTTTTATTAATAGTCTATGCCGCCTAGAATGTAGCAATAGTTACTCGATATTTAGAAATAATGATGAACACCGGAAACCGAATAAAAAGAGCAGGCAAAGGAAATATTCAGGAGAGATAGTGGGCATTAAACCTTCATTTGTAATGGCGATGGATTAGGCGTGGGCGGAAAATCCGTTCCGCTCGCGGATTTTGCAGATTTTCGGGAAATCCGCAATCCGCGAGATTTGCGAATTTCCCGCAAAATCCGCAAATCCGCGAGCAGCGGATTTTGCTCGCACTGCTCGCACTGTTCGCGTGAGTTCGCGCCCCGCGAATAAGTGCAAAATTGCAGAAATACGATCTTAGCAAAACTGAAAGTAACTACTTACCAGGTTCAAAAGTTCAGGCTCATCATTAGTAGCCATTTCCTGGAGTGCTTCCTGAGGGGCCCCTCCAGAGTTCAGTTGCCAGTTGAAACTAGTATGTGACCCTGCTCTGAACCTCAGAATAGTTACACATATGCCACAAAGGTCCTGAATTACAGCTAAGGGAGACAAGCAGGAGCCAGGCTGGAAGTTAAAATCCATTAATCAGCCCCTAATTCATTATTGTCAGTTGGGGCAGGGCAGGTGTTGTAACTAATTTTGCAACAATGAAAGCATAGCAAGTGCAAAAGATCACTAATCAGGGCGCACTAAGGAAGCAGGTGCCAGCTAAAAAAATATTCTGTGACACATGAATCAGCCCCAAATTAATTCAGGTCACTTGAGGCAGGGAAGGTGTGCTTTGCTTTGCCGAAAATAATGTACACTGGACAACCAGAGGGTGTGGTGATGAAACAGAGGGTGGCATGGGTGGGCCAGAGGGTGGCATGAGTAGTCAGAGAGTGGCAGTGGTGACAGAGAGTGGCAGTGATGAAGAAGAGTGTCCCAAACAGGCTGGACACGTAGAAACAACAAGTTCGCGAAACTTGCGACCCGACAGGTAAGTTCGCAATTTGCGAAAGTGTACAAAACCCTCGCGAACTGGCAGAAACACGGGCGAACACAAAAAAAAAAAAAATCCGCAAATTCGCGGGAATTCGCGGATTTTGCGGATTGCGAATCCGCAAATCCGCAAAATTCGCGAATGCTTACGATGGATATCTAAAATTTAGTAATGGAAATGGACACGCACCATTAGTAATACCGAGGGAAACTTTTTAATTTTTTTATTAAATGAGTGTATATAACTTTAAATTTCTGGTACTGGCAGTTACTATTTACTCATTGGTGAGTAGTTTGGCATTTATAGGACCAGTCATTTAGAGTTCTGGTATATCGCCCTATTGCTGGTAGTGTGCTTGGTCTGTCTGGGAAGAATGGTCGTATCAAGTCGGGCAGGTTCATATGTTGTAGCGATGACTCGCACTTCATTTTCAAGGAATGATGACCAAGAAAGATAATTTCCATGCCTAGCATCTTAAATTGCTAGAAGAGTTGCCTAGGTTTGTGATTCGCATCTTGCACTTAAAACTCGGCTGCATAGATGACTGCGGCCTCCCTAAGACTGGTGACTTACCTGTTATCGTCTTTAAAACAAGCTAGCACAGCAGCAGGGGAGGAGGGGAGCCTGTGCGATTCACTAGAGGGAGTGATAATTGCTACCATATGGCGACGCACGCTCCCGCAAAGTGAATCGCCACACGTGCACGCGTTGTCCTTGAAGGCAATGAAACGTGTACAGGTTTTTGGCTGAAAAGCCGTACCGACAACAAAAAGGTATTTTTGCCTAAACAGCGCCTAAGCAGCGCCTGCGCGCTGGGTAGGCGAGACCTAAAAAGGGCACTTTCCTACACAACCCCACCAACCGAAAGCAATGAGACTAACCTTTCCCAAGAGAGTCCTCCTCTTTCCAAGTGGAAAAACCTGAAAAAGGCCATCTGCCATCATGGTCAACCCAGGTCTGTGCTCCACTGTAAAGTCCATTCCCTGTAGGGAGATGGACCACCTCAACAGTTTGGGGTTTTCACCTTTCATTTGCATCAGCCATCCGAGAGGATGTTGTCCGTTTGTGCAAGGAAGTGAATACCAAATAGGTATGGTCTCAGCTTCTTCAGGGGCAAAACTACAGCAAAGGCTTCCATTTGAATGCTACTCCAATGCTGTTCCCTGGGAAGCAGCCTCCTGCTCATGAAAGCAATAAGATGGACATGGCCATCATCATTGGTCTAAGTTAGGACCACTACTATCCCATGCTTAGAGGCATTAGTCTGCACTACGAACTGATTAAATAATCTGGGGCTTTTAGAATGAGTAAATGGCACATTGCTTCCTTTAGAGTATTAAAAGCCTTCTGACAACTCACTGTCCAGTTTACGTTATTTGGTTGCTTCATGGATGTCAGCTGGGAGGGGTGCCACAATGGTACCATACCCCTTTCAAAGCCTCCTGCAGTACCCAGTCAAGCCAAAGAATGACGTTGCTTGAGTTTGCGTTGTTGGACATACCCAGTCTATAACAGTTTGGACCTTGGGCTGTAAGGGTTGAATTTGGCCTCCTACGCAATCTGACACTTGCTTGCCTTGATAGTAAGGTCTGCACTTTGCAGTGCATCAATGACCTTGCCAAGAGGAATCAGGTGATCCTGCCACATGAGGCTATAGACAGCAATATCAACAAGAAATGCTGCTCAAAAAACTCCAACCCAGCAAGGACTTTGTTCACCAACCTCTGGAATATGGCTGGGGCATTTTTTAATCCAAATGGCATTATAGTAAACTGGTAATCTCCACCTGGGGTCGAGAATGCTGATTTCCTTTTTGCTCCTGGGGTCAGACCAATCTGCTAGTACCCTGATGTTAAATCAAGAGTACTGGGAAATTTGACTACCTCCAGCCTGTCAATTAATTAATTGTCTATTTGGATAGGGTGTGCATCTGTCTTGGAGACAGCATTGAGGCCTCTGTAGTCCACACAAAACCTCAGCTCTGGCTTACCACCCTTAGAGTGAGGCTTGGGGATTAAGACCACTAGGCTAGCCCAGGGACTTTCAGAGGGCATAATCACCCCTAACGCCAGCATTTTGCTGACATCCTCTCGGATGCTTTTCTGAACTTGTTCTGACTGTCAGTATATTTTGTTTTTGACAGGTGTGCTGTCTCCAGTGCACGCATCATGGGTACACCAGGATGTCTGACCAGGGATGAGGGTAAAGATCCCAGCATACTTCCTCAGAACATGTCTGCAGTGAGCTTGTTTTTGGGCAGAGAGGGTGTCTGAATAGACAACTCCTTCAAATGACCCATCTTTAGGACTAAGGCAGATGAGGTCAGGTTGAGGCTCACTCTCTTGTTCCTGATCCTCACCAGTGACCATCAGCATGGCCACATAAGCCCTGTCATAGAAAGGCTTTAGGTGATTTACATGGATGACCCAGGGAAGGCTCATGCAAGTGCCTTGGTCAACCTGGTAGGTAACCTCCCCTTTCCTCTCTAGAATAGGGCAAGACCACTCCATTTTTCAAGGAGGGCCCTAGGTGCCATAGGCTCCAACACCCATACCTTCTGCCCTTGTTGGAACTCCACCAGTGCAGCCTATTGGTCATACCAGAGCCTATGGAGCACTTTGCTTAACGCTGCCTTGTAAATAAGGCAAAGCCCCTATCACCACTAAAGCATCACTAAAAGTTATGTTGATGTGGTGATAGTTGCTTGTAAATATACCCCTGAGTTTTTACATATTGCCTTGGGGGCAGCTAATACAGGAACTGGAGACCCCTATTTGAATGCCAAGAAAATGTTAGAGATTTATTTTGGAAAGCAGGTTAACATAGTCATGCAGAAAAATAGGTTTTTATCCCTACAGCGTTAGAGGAGTCATGAAGCAGTGAAGCAATATGTGAGAAGTCTACAAGAGTTGGGTGTACAGTGTGACTTTGGGGAAATGACAGAACAAAGGATCAGAGATCAATTGACTGTACATTATAAAATTAATAAGATTCAAGAGAGGTTATGGGCTGCACGCAATTGAGTGGTACAGGATATCAGGTTCCCTTGGATAACCGTTTTGCAGGCCTCCCATAATATGGTATCCATCTTCAGAGAACATAAATTTTTCCTAAAGTACGCCTCTATGGTGGAAGTCAGTAGTTCCCTGTTGTTCTAATCATCCAGCTCCCAGGCGTCTAGTCACCATGATATCTCTAACCCTCCATGGGTTTCGTTTTGAGTCTAGTGCAAATCGGGGAGTGGTCTGAGATGCCCGCGGTAAGTAGTGAGTGCCTTTGTACTGTCCCCCTGAAACCAGGGAGCTAAAAGATAGTCAAGTCTGGGCATAGAACCAGCAGCATACAAGGATAATCATTCGGTGCAATGTGTCTCTCACCAAATGTCCTGGAGTCCAATGGCCTCCAGGGACGTTTGTAGGCCTGTGTAGCCAGCCCATGCAGCAGCCTAATCATGTCCCGTTGCAATGTAAGATTGAGATCTCACTGTATGATGGTTGCTGCCTGTGGTGCCGGAAGGATCCAGTCTCCCAGCTTCCGGAGCATTATGTTGCAATGGCCCTGTAGAAAGTACGAGGAAGTGATCACCAGTCACTCCCCATTCCAGTCACCTGGCATCATGACTTAGCAGCCTCCAAGGTCAATCCATGTGTTGTTAACCACCAGCTGAAGCTTCCCAGCAGTATGCCCACCTCTCCAGAACCGATGGTGAACCTGTAATGTGCCAGGACCATGTGTCAGCCAATTCCTAGAAATTTACAGTTATTGCCCACCTGGTGAGTCTCTTGCAAAATGCCTACGTCTAGGTTGTGACAATATTGGAACCGGAAGCCCACCTCCATCTTGAATCTGTGGTTGAGCCTGTTCACATTCCAGGAGAGTATTTTGAGTCTCCCTTGTTATGTGCTATGTATCACCATCCCTTGTGTCCCAGTGGGCCCATAAGTGCCCAGTGGGCCCATAAGTGGTCGCGAGAGTGCCATTGCCAGTTCCTTCATGTATGCCCCACATGTGGTAAAGACAGTCCCCTAAAGACTACCCCTCCCTACTACCTCAGGCTGCAAGTGTGGAACTACCCACCCACCTATGCCTGTGCTGTCTGTTCCCAACATCAAACCTGTTTAACTAGTTAAAAGTCTAGCAATCCTGGTCTCCCAATCAGGGGGCATGACGAGAATCCTGACTGCAGCAGTCCCAACTCATACTTTACACTTGGCTCCTGTGGCTCAACATCAGGTTGAGCCGCCCCTATCTCACCTCCAGTCTCCCCATGTCCACTGGCGATCTTGCTGTCTGCTCTGTCGGGAAGGGGGTTTGTGGGCTCCCTCACCGCAGCCACCCTATGGGTGCAAACCCTCAAGTCTGTCTTTCTCAGGAGCAGTGCAGAACCAGGATTTTTCACCATCCTGGATGTGCAGCTTCACTGGGAAAATTATTGAGTATTGCAGGTTGCATTTCCTAAGGTCCTGTTTGATTCTATCAAATGAACGTCTCATCATTTACACCTCTTCGGAGTGAATGCAGAGAGCACAATGACCATGTGGTTCTCAAACAAAAGAAGGACCTGTTACCTAGTCGCTCTCCAAACGGCATCCCGGTCCTTGGAGTTAAGGAATTGAGCAATGATTGGCTGTGGTTGTTTCCCCGGTTGGGGTGGCAGTCTGAGCACTCTATGGGATCAGACAACTGCAAACTGTGGAGAGAAATCCCAGGTGCTCCCTCTGGTTTTTATGAAAGTCGCAATAGTTACTCACATCCGTTTCTTCTGCCTTTTCTGGTATTCCCACAAACCGTACATTGTTGCAATGAGACCTGCCCTCCATGTCTTCTGCCATGGCCTTCTGCCCTGGCATGTAGCCACTGAGTGGTCGCTTGTAGTTGACGGATATCGGCACCAATGGTCTTAATAGGGGTGTTATGGTGTTTCAGGTCACACTGCACTATGGTCACATGATCAGCGATTTTTTCCACGTCAGCCCAAATTAGTGTGATGTCCACTGCATCAAGTTTGTCTCTAGGGCCACAACAATGGAGTTAGGCCCAGATCTCTTTACTGACATGAATGTATGACATTGTTCTGCATTCTGTCCATCAATTGTTCTTTTGCATTTGTCATCCTGAGTGGGATGGTATGCCCAGACGTTGGTCCCGTGCTATCCATACCACTGGAGTCAAGCTATCATGGCTGATGAGGGTTGAAAGCGCGAAGCCGGTCCGAGGACGCTTGTTTCCAGTCCACGGAGGACCAGGCCTGACAATTCGAGCTGCACTGTTCCCATTGGGCGCAGGGTCAAGACTGATTTGCATATGGCTTTGTCCCAACTGGAATGGCATGGTGAGCAAAAAAATATGGATTTAGGCCCAGATCTCTGTACTGGGGTGAATATATGACATTATTCTGCATTCTGTCTATCAATTGTTCCTTTGCATGTGTCACCCGAGTGGGACGGGTATGCCCAGACGTGAGTCCCATGCTCTCCATGCCAATGGAGTCGAGCTATCCTGGCTGATAAGGGCTGAAAGCCCGAAACAGGTCCTACGATGCTTGTTTCCAGTCCAGGAATGACCTGGCCTGGCAGTTCAGGTTGTACTGCTCCCATTGGGGGCAGGGTCAAGACTGATTTGCATATGGCTGGGTTCCAACTGGAATGGCCTGGTGAGCAAAGAAACAATGGATTTAGGCCCAGATCTCTGTACTGGATTGAATGTATAATATTGTTCTGCATTCTGTACATAAATTGTTCTTTTGCATTTGTCACCCCGAGTGGGACGGGTATGACCAGACATGGGTCCCGTGCTCTCCATGCCAATGGAGTCAAGTCATCCTGGCTGGTGCTAGGATGCTTGTTTCCAGTCCAGGGAGGACCTGGGCTGGCAGTTCAGGCTGGACTGTTCCCATTGGGTGCAGGGTCAAGACTGATTTGCATATGGCTGGGTCCCAACTGGAATGGCATGGTGAGCAAAGAAACAATGGATTTAGGCCCAGATCTCTGTACTGGGGTGAATGTATGACATTGTTCTGCATTCTGTCCATCTTGCATTTCTCCCAGTTGGGGAGGCACTCTGGGCACTCTGTGGGATCAGATTACTGTAAACTGTGGAGAGTATTCCCAGGTGCTCACTCTGGTTTTTATGAAAGTCGTAGTAAAGTTACTCACATCCGTTTCTTTTGCCTTTTCTGGCATTCCCACAAACCGTATATTGTTGCAATGAGACCTGCCCTCCGTGTCTTCTGCCCTGTCATGGAGCCACAGGGTGGTGCTTGTAGTTTATGGATATTAGGAGCAATGGTCTTAATGGGAGCGTTATGGTGTTTCAGGTCGAACTCCACTGTGGTCGCATGATCAGCGATCTTTCCCACGTTAGCCCAAATGAGTGTGATGTCCACTGCATCAATTTCGTCTCAAAGGCCACCCTGATGCAATTGGTAGGACCCTTGTCCCTAGCATCATTTACCTCCATCACAGCCGGAGAGCACTCTCCATCTGCGCCCTCTTATACCCCGGAACAAATGCTTATCCAGGCAATTAGCCTGATGGGTCTTGAAGCCCTTGTCTCGTATCATGAGGCCTTCTGTCTGCGTTCCTTCGCTGCCGGTGGAGCACAAGATAACAGGACTGTGTCAGGTCCATTTTAAATCCCAGGGCTTGATTCCCACAATCTAGAAGAGGATGGAAGGCTAGAAGGCCGATGTACCTCCTAACATTCCAATAGTCGTTGGGCCAGTTGGCAGGCCATAGAAACAGGGCAGCAGAGCGCATGCTGGTGAGGTCCCTTCTGGACCCAGATGGCTGTAGGGTCAATGAAGTGCTTCAGTGGGGTCCACAACACTCCCAAGTAGGTTCAGGGCACCCACTTTGGGCCAGATCAGGCAGGCAGCAGCGAGGGCATCCGGGGTAGGCCTGGGTCTGAGGACTGTTTACTGTACCTGTGGCCAAAGTGGTTGAGGCCCTGTATAGGCCCAAGTAAGTGCTGGGCCGATGTGCCACAGAGCAATACCCTGGCAGCAATTCCTGGGGACTCCATGTGGTCTTACTGTGATCCTCCCAGGTCAGCAGCAGTGAAGGGAGAGGCCACTGGACCCACGCCATGTGGACCGAGGGTCAGAAGACGACACGTCTGGCCTCGATCAGTAGTTGGAGTGCAGTTTGGCCGCCATCTTGACCTTCATCCACCTCTTCACATTCAATGGTAGAGAATAGTGTTACAGTGCCCCCTGGACTGCAAGCCCCTTCAGCAGCCTCTTATTTCATTTGAGTGTAGTGGGCAAAGAGCACAGTCCCTGGGAGTGGTGGATGGTCATCACGGCAGAGTGTCACCAGAGCAGGAGACAAGTCAGGCTCCATGTTCTTCGGCCTCTGCTGTATGTGTTGCTGCAATTGGTACAATTGTAGCAAATCATAACCTCAACTTGAAAAATGTATGGCCTTGACTTTAAACATTGTATCCAATGACATGGAGAAGAGTGGCAACTATTTGGCGTTCCAACTTAAAGTTAAATTCATAATCCATCGATTTTGATTTCTAGGCACAACAAAATGTTCAATTTGTCTGAAACTTTCTAGCAAGAAAGATGTAAAATATATCTCCAATTCCATTTCTAGATTGTGGGTGTTTGTACTGTAGTTCTTGGTCCTTTTTCAGAATATGGGGCAGAAAGTAGGAATTTCATGATTCAAATCATTAATCACAGACCTCAATTACTTTGGATGTGGCAGTGCTGGAGTAAACCACTAATTTTAAATTCTAACTCTTTTCCAAAAAAATCCTTCTTACCACTGGGTAAAGGGGTTTATCAGGTGAGTGTGCCAGTCCCAATCGAGCAGTGCTCATATATAGTATAGGTGATTCTTTCCAAATAATGATCTGGAGAACCCAACGAAGGGCATTGAATATCCCATTTCAGGTATCCTCATTACTTGAAGCCATCACTGAAATTAGAGTGACGTATTTTTGATGCCAAATACAAAAGGAGGGCAGAGGAGATTTAGAGGCCAGAGGGTATGAACTAGCAACTCGTAAATCATTCACACAAACAAATACCCTGGTCTAACACTGAGAGCAAGACAGAAACCTAGAATGTCAAAACAATATTCCGAAGAGCTTGTCGCGATTAGAGTGACTTTTGTAGCCTGCACCGTGATTTGCTGTCACAGTGCGAGGAGAATCCCTAAAATGAAGCATGCTGCCTCTGGTGGGTGAAGGATTCTGTCCAAATAATGGAATACTCATTTAATATGTAGGTTTCCAGCTTGCTCTCAGTGTTAGGCCCGGGTATTTTGTTGAGTGAAAAAGTATTTTTGATGGCCGGGCTTTGCAACCACAAGTACACTGGGTGGAAGAAGTAAGGAAACATATTTTGAGCTGCAGGACGAGTTTTAATCCTGAGATGCTCTTAAAAGGGCAAAAATGAATACATAAAAACATTTTCTCAAAGATTTCACAATATTTCAACATTTATCACCATGTATATTCTGCCACCCCTGCCAATGGCTTTACTAGAGAAGTTGACTGACACAAGGAAATCTGGACTAAGTAAGGGTCAGTCAGTCAGTCGTCTGCTAATCTTATCTTTTCTGAGGCTGGCTGGACCAAACACTGACTCGCAGAGATCTAACGATTTCTCTCCACTTCTCGACAGAGCATCCTACAGCTGACTCCAGGTGTAAGGAGATGTGTACACAGTTGACCCCTGCTGCATTGGTTAGCAACCTATAGCCCTACATCACTTGGTCATCTGGTACCACTGAGCTATGACACTCTGTTTTCAGGTTGTATAAACCTACCTGCAACGACGGGTGTCTGCATTTGAGTTCTATTCAGGGATATAATGCCTTTTGAATCAATATCGATGACCTGGCGGGAATAATGAGAAATGTCCATTAGTTCACATTAGTAAGGCTAGAAGAGCATATACCTACATTGTAAAAAACGTAATATATTCATACGTACATACGAAAATGTGTATGTATGCTCCAGGAGTTGTAAGATAAAGAATTGTGACTATATACGTGTAGATAGCAAGGGTGGTCTCTCATCCAGGAGGTGTCAAATGAATGGATGTCGGCTAATGTTTGGATAAATTTGCATCTATATATATGTTCTACTGGTCATTGGATTTTAGGTACATCTGAAGTTATGACTATGACAGGGGTTCAAACAAACTGGTCCACCATCAAGGCATTCTAAAATACATGAAGGCAATCATACACATGTAAGTTAAAAATGGCAGTCCCACTGAGAGTATTGTGGGATACATACATAAAACAATGCCAAGTACTGCATGTAACCACACCAGTGTTTCACTTAAATAGACTAAGAAACATATTGCATAGCACAGAGAAATGCATGTATATGGCAAGTCTACGACAAATACTTTTCTAAATTACCTGAAGCATATTAAATGAAAATCAAGAATTGAAGGGGTAATTGTAAAACTTAGATATGTATTCATATATTTGCCCAACATAGCACTACAACTCTGCAGGTAATATAGCTTTTAATATATAACATTACTATTGTGGAATGAGTGTGATGATCCGGAGACAGTACATTTCAGGTAGTTCCTGCACACATTGCACCTAAAAAAGGCTAATTTATGTCTTGCTGAGCATTTGGTTCCATCCTAATGATAATGATAGAGAGCATATTACTGATAAATGTGGTTAAAAGTGTATGAGCACCTCTGTGGTTTATGTGGGCTAATTTAAAATTGCTTCTGTACTTCAAGGGAAAGCCCTTATGTTCATTGATGCTTAAGATAATGTTTGAAAGTGGACCACTTTTAAAGGAGCGAGTGTAAGAGCACAGGCAACAATTATGAAGCAAAACTGGCTCGAGCTTGTATTAGCCATGTGAGCGCATTGCCGCAGCACTAACTCTCACATAGGGTTCTGCGGCTAACGATTAACATGGTATTTTGCAGTGCCCTGCTGCTGATGGGAGGGGAAGGCAAGAGAGTGAGATACCATGTTCTCATTTACAATGTGTCTCAAGGCTGCACCTCCAGTGGGAAGATTGCACCACTATGCTAATTTTATCAACTGTACCAGCAGGGAGTTGTTACATGTTAAATGAATGCACAACTGTCTTCATTGTTTGAGAATCAAACTGTTGGATCATTTTCCATTGCTGGTAAAAGGGTATGTCTATATGTGCTTAGAGTTCTAGTGTAAGGCATTGCTTGAGCTTTAGCTTAATACAGTGGTAGAAAACCAATTGCTCCTTCTCCTCAGATCATGTTCAGGAAGGAGCACCTTCCTGTGCATAAACAATCATCCCCCTCAAAGCAGGCACACTTGCACTGTAGTGCAGGGGTGCCTGTGTTGGTGCTAGGCAGCAAAATTAGTGCCAGTGCAGGGGGGAAATGCAAGGCTGCACCGTATTCTTGTATATACTGTGCAGCCCTGCGGAGCATGGCGTTAAGCTTAGGAGGTTAACGTTGCACTATCCTACTTCCTTGTAAATATGCCCCTTAGTGTTGTCCAGGGCCATACTCAGAAGCTACAGCTATCTTGGGTTAGACTTACTGTAGAGAATATCTCCATACCTCGTGGGAAACCACATTCAAATTAGAGGAGTCCATCATATCTAAATGAATGTCATGTCTTTAAATGCAGTATTAGAACACTGGAATGATGGGAGCTCCATTGAAAACAATGGAGTGCTCTGGGCTTATAATGGCTGGAATAAGCCTGGAGCTTCAACATTCCAATGTTTCTTTGTTCACAGCTCTGGCTGTGAACAAAGGCTTCAGGGAGCCTGAGGGGATTCCAATCCCCTCACGCTCCCAAAAGGGTTTGTTTTTTGTTGTTAGAACATTCTGTCCTCTAGTGACAGAATGTTCTAATAGCCTTATAGCCCTTCGTAGATGGGCTATGCCGCTATTAAAGTCCCTCTCCCTTGTTAAAGGCCCTCGCCTTCGGCTCGGGGTCTTTAACGCTGTAGAGGGCCTTTAATAGCCGGTATAGCCCTCTACGGTTGGCTATAAGGCTATAGTAATACCCCACTCTCATCCAATATCACTTCAATGGGTTTAGGCTGCAGTAACCCCAGCAGCTACAGTTGTCTGATATAGTTGTGCACTATATAAATGCCAACATTATCATCATCCTCACAGACCGTGTCCCTAAAGATAGTTTATGCCTTTCTTCGTAAAATATAATGGAGGGGCACTGAAATCAGTATATAAGAACTGAGGACTGTAGAGTCCAGGTCTTACAATCATCATAGAAGGACACATCAGCATTCAGGGGAAACTCTGCTGAAGGTGTCGTATGGGAGTTGACGGTAGCAGCCTGACGGTAGCGGCCTGGTGCTGTGATCCATGCAACTGTGTCGAAGAGCCTAAAAACACAGGCTACACATATCCCACTCATCTGACGTGAGCCCAAAACCTTTGTGAATGAGATTTACACCAGAAAATCATCAACTTTCTGCTAAAATATGAACAGTGGGTCTAACACCCCTCCAGCAACGGCCTTTGGACTCTTGGATTTTGAGATCCCTGGAGGTTATGCTTGGCCTCCTGTCTGGAAGGAGGGTGCACACGAGATCAAGGTTTTAAGCATTACCCTGTTGACGCTAAAACCAATTTTTGGGGCCACCCATCCCACTCTTCCTCTCAAAAACAGATGAGTGGTACTTACAGTAGAGTCTCCGGTGACAATAGTGACTGTGTTGAGGCAAGTCTCGATATCCGTGCTCCCGCATTTTTTTATTTCTCCAATGATAAAGAAAGAATTGCCAGAACATTGCTATAAAAGTAAAAAGATATAAAAAGCTTGAAGCAGGTTGCATTGTAATAGGAAACTGGCTGTAAAACGCATATTGGAGATATCATTTAATAAAATGATCACTGAGGGTGGCCTTGTGCACATAAAGGTCTCTAAGAGGCACTGTGCTGCCTTAAATGCATATTCAAGTGGTTTAGGAGCGACTTAGCAGAGAACTAGGTGATATTACAGGAAAATACCAGATATTCTGTTACTTTTTGATATTTATTAACAGCAAGTAAAAAGACACAATAAAAAGTATGAATATGGACTTGAGCTACGATAAATTGATAGAAAAATGTGTTATGTTATTCATATGAATGAAGGGAACGGGTAAGAGGAACACAAACATGGTGGTACAGTAACACCAGGATCAGTATTACTCATACCATCCGGTATTGCAGTAGCTTTACCAGACAATTACCGTGGTAGTAGCTGGAAATAAGGTGGAAATCAGTGTTTCTGGCCTGATTCCCACATACTACTCTCATTTGCAGGTAGATTTACTGTAGTCTTGCAAATTTGATAGGGTCAATAAATTCCCTTACCAGCACTATTGTTATTAGTTGGTCATTCTAAATGTGGGGCTTTCAGCAGCAATTTTCTGGCTTCCAACACACCTATCTTAAACCTGTTGTATAAAAGACCTGTGAGAGGCACCTATGCTATTAAATTCTAAGGCCCTGATTATCAGTTGTGCGAATAATTCCGCCTCATGCACAATCCCCTGTTTATGCATGCATTCGAATTAAGAGCGATTAGGTATGTAAAACATCTGATAATTATCAATGCATTAAATAACTCAGCCATCGTTACATTTTGGCAGGTCAAACCTGCCAAAGTTCAATGGGGGAAAGCCAGTCAGTATTTACCCTATCACATGGTTAGTACCAAAACTGCTTCTTATTTCAACTTGTATTAGGTGCAATTCATCGCACTCGTGGTATAGTTAATTATCGCGTGTGATAAATAGCACCTAAACTCTTAATCAGGCTGTTAGCGAGTTTCTCATTGCGCATGCTGGCCAATGGTGTATTTCCGTGTGTAGAAGCAATGCTGGCCTAACAGGGTGGCCCTGAGGACAGAAATATAGTGATGAGATGGGATAACCATCACTATAGCATGGTAACTCAAAGCAGACAGGCCTTAAAGCCAACTGGTTAGATGACAGAGCCAGCTGAAGTTGAGCTGCTGGAAAACTCTAAATTACCCCTTAGGAGTTTCTCCTTTGGCAGGTGAGTTGCCGAGCGGCTGGAACAGTTGTAACACCAGAGTTCCCAGCAGTGTCTGTGGGAAGTCTTTCCCTAAGGTGCTTCAACCAGCACAACATTAACACTTTGAGCAACAATGTAATGCCTAGCAGATGGGCCAGATGTACAACGCGCACAATAGCGCTTCGCAAATTGTGAGTCTTTTGCGACACGCAATTTGAGAGGCACTATTTTGCATGTACAACAGTGTGTTCAAAACTGTTTGCGATTCCCAATGGGGTCTCAAATAGCGAGGCTCATGAATATTACTGAGCCTCTCGCAATTTGCGAACCCATTGGGAATGGCAGGCCCTCGCATGTATGGTGGCCTGCTGGGCTCAGCAGACCACCATGTCTGGGATGCATTTAAATAAAGCAGCTTTTTTTAAAAAATGCAGCTCGTTTTCCTAAAAGGAAAATGGGATGCATCCCAAAAAAAAAGAAAAAAAAAATGTCGTTTCATTTTTTAAGGGCAGGCAATGGTACCTGGGACCCCTTTTTGGAGCCAGTCACAAAGGGGAACGGGTCGCCTGGAACCCCTTCCCATTTGCGACTTCATTACCACTCTCTTGAAGAGGACGGTAATTGCGGTGGCAAAACATTCATACATGGCTCTGCGGTCGCTATTAGGACGGAACGTCCCTTCCTAATAGCGAGGAGTTTGATACACTATTTTGCGAGTCGCAAATTATATGCGAGTCGCAAATTAGTGTAAATACATGGCCCAGACTAAAGCTGCTGGCGCAACGGGTCGCAAACCCATTTGCGCATGCAATTTTACGTCGTACATCTGGCCCTTTGTCATGCTAGCATTTTTTTATTTCATTGAAAAAAAACAACCAAAGCAGAAGATTTTTTCTGAAAAGTAAAAAAGTAAATGTTCTTGGAGTTCCAGGAGATTTCTTCCTGGGCTGGAGTGATTGTTTTTATTTCCGTTGGGCTGGTGCGGCAGTCATGAATATGGAGTGATAAGTCCCACCATGAATAGAGCAAGCTGTCTGATGCTGTTATTGTGACAACCCTAAGGTGGATAAGTCAACAAAAAAAAGTTTTTAATTACAGAGGCAGGTGGAGTTCCTCCAATGGGAACATAGTGGATTCCGTGCATCTAAATGAGATGGGAGAACTGACAGATGTGCAGAATGGGACACCCGCCAACTTCCACCATTTACAGATAGATGTAATGAGACATCCGACCCACCAGACGATAATTGGGAGCCTTTCATTGAGACTCAGCTCTAAAGTATTTATGACATGAATGTGATCGATTAAAGACTCATTATGTGAACCTGCAGCTTTAAATGCTCGCAGTATGGGACTTATGGCATTACACAAGTACACAGGACATGTTCTATATCATGGGTACTCATAGTACGGCCCGCGGGCCGGTGGCGGCCCGGTAAGGCTTCCTCGGCGGCCCGCGGACCTTCCAAACGTCGTACCCATGTATTATTATTTTTTTTTTTAAGTGTCTGCTGCAGCGCGACTCAGAGAGTCTCTGCTGCTCTGTGGGGGTCGGGCGATTCTCGCATAGCCCGAGTGGAGATGCAGGGGCCTAAGATGAGGTGAACTAGAACAAAGCCTCATTAGCATGCAAATGGCCTTTAACGACCTGTGAAGTGCTTGGGTGCGGCTGTGTGTGTGTGCGCACCTGGAAGCTGTCTATGCAGGAAGGGTGAGATGACAGAGGGTGACGGAGGGAGGTAGAGAGAGGGAGGGAGGGGCGCAGGGAGAGAGGGAGTGAGGGAGGGAGGGAGATAGGGAGTGAGGGAGGGGGAGAGCGAGGAAGAGGGGAGATGGGGAGTGAGAGAGGGAGGGAGACGGGGAGGGAGGGAGGGAGACAGGGAGGGGGGAGTGAGAGGGGGAGTGAGAGAGAGGGGAGTGAGAGAGGGGGGAGTGGGAGAGAGTGAGTGAGAGAGGGAGGGAGTGAGAGAGAGACAGACAGAGGGAAGGAGACAGAGAGAGACAGATAGACAGAGGGAGGGATGGTGAAAGGGAGCGACGGAGAGAGGGAGTGTGGGAGCGAGGGAGTGAGGTAGGGGGAGAGAGGGAGAGGGAGCGACAGAGGGAGGGAGAAAGGGAGGGAGAGGGAGGGAGAGAGGGAGCAGGAGACGGAGGGAGTGAGAGAGACAGACAGAGGGAAGGAGATAGAGAGAGACAGACAGAGGGAGGGATGGGGAGAGGGAGCGAGGGAGTTAGGGAGTGAGGGAGGGGGAGAGAGAGGGAGAGCGAGCGAGAGAGCGAGGGAGAGAGGGAGAGGGAGCAAGAGAGGGAGCGAGAGAGGGAGCGAGAGAGGGAGGGAGAGAGTGAGAGAGTGAGCGAGGGGGAGAGGGAGAGAGGGAGAGAGAGAGAGGGAGTGAGGGAGAGTGAGAGAGAGAGTGAGGGAGAGGGAGTGATAGAGAGAGGGAGTGAGAGAGAGGAGAGAGAGAGGAGTAAGAGAGAGAGAGTGATAGAGAGGGAACAAGGGAGGGAGGCAGAGGGAGTGAGAGGGAGTGAGGGAGAGGGAGGGAGAGGGCGAAGAGAGAGAGAGAGAGAGAGAGGGAGTGAGTGAGTGAGTGAGAGGGAGTGAGTGAGAGAGGGAGGGAGAGAGGGAGGGAGCGAGAGAGAGGGAGTGAGAGAGAGGGAGTGAGACAGAGGTAGTGAGAGAGAGAGAGACAGACAGAGGGAGGGAGCGAGGGAGGGTGGGAGAGAGGGGGAGAGGGAGCGAGAGAGGGAGGGAGAAAAGGAGGGAGAGGGAGGGAGAGAGGGAGCAGGAGACGGAGGGAGTGAGAGAGACAGACAGAGGGAAGGAGATAGAGAGAGACAGCCAGAGAGAGGGATGGGGAGAGGGAGCGAGGGAGTTAGGGAGTGAGGGAGGGGGAGAGAGAGGTAAAGGGAGTGAGAGAGGGAGAGGAGAGAAGGAGAGAGGGAGAGAGGGAGAGAGAGAGGGAGTGAGGGAGAGTGAGAGAGGGAGTGATAGAGAGAGGGAGTGATAGAGAGAGGGAGTGATAGAGAGAGGGAGTGAGAGAGAGGAGAGAGAGAGAGAGGGAGTGATAGAGAGGGAACAATGGAGGGAGGTATAGGGAGTGAGAGGGAGGGAGGGAGAGGGAGAGAGAGAGAGAGGGGGGGGAGTGAGTGAGGGAGTGAGAGGGAGTGAGTGAGAGAGGGAGGGAGAGAGGGAGGGAGCGAGAGAGGGAGGGAGTGAGAGACAGAGGGAGTGAGAGAGATGGAGGGAGTGAGAGAGAGAGGGAGTGAGAGAGAGGGAGTGAGACAGAGGGAGTGAGAGAGAGAGAGACAGACAGAGGGAGGGAGCGAGGGAGGGTGGGAGAGAGGGGGAGAGAGAGGGAGAGAGGGAGCGAGACAGGGAGCGAGACAGGGAGCGAGACAGGGAGCGAGGCAGGGAGCGAGGGGGCAAGAGAGGGGGCAAGAGAGGGAGAGAGAGAGGGAGCAAGAGAGGGAGAGAGGGAGGAGAGAGGGAGGGAGCGAGCGAGGGAGGGAGGAGAGAGGGAGCAAGGGAGAGAGCGAGAGAGGGAGCGAAGGAGGAAGAGAGATGGGTCTGGTGGCTCAGTGGATGAAGGCATCCGCTGCAGGGACCTGTGATCAACCTCATGGTCATAGTTTTTTTTTGTTGATCTAGCCCGCCCCCTCCCCCACTGACCCCGCCCCAACCGGGGCGGCCCTCGGACACAAACCACACTGTAAATGTGGCCCCCAAGACAAATTTTGTGAGTACCCATGTTCTATATAATAACTGTGAATTGATCCTTCCCCTATCACTATTTATGTAACTGAATGATAGATAAATGTAGAGGCAGCAGATGTGTAATATGACTGACAAAATTTCGGATGGTACTCTGGTTGGTCCAATGGTTAATTTGTAAAAAAAAAACATAAGTGCCAGGGCTCTCATCAGGAGGCAGCTTCAGCCAGCCCATTTCTCCTCTTAGCACCACCTAAGACAGAGCCATGAAACTTTTTAAGTGGCCAAAGGATGTGGCGTAATGGCCAGTGCTGCTGATTTCGGCGCTGTGGGACCAGGTTTGAGTCTCGGCGCCGGCACAACATTCTGTGATTCTAAGTGAATCACTTAATCTCCCTCTGCCTTCCAAACATTAATGTGTCCTTAACTGGTGCTCAAGCGCACGCGTTGATGATTAAGTGCTGGTGCAAAGCACCAGAAACCGACAGCTCCAATTAAGCTCTGTGTTTGTCACTAGGAATGATCGTTGATTTATACACAGGGAGTGTAGATCAGTCATTCTCTCTGTATTGGGCAGTTCTTTTGCCACTAGTGCAGCAGTCCTCTTGTCAGTGATGAGAAGGTCTTGGTATCAGTGTGTGGGCAGACTCGTGATCAGTAATGTGGCAATGACATTACATAGACCCATCAGGTTCACTCTTCCTCTGAGCATGCTAAACACTAACATGTTATGCTGAAAAACCCACCTGGGATAGCACATAGCTGCAATCTCCATGGAAATTGTATGACAGTTCATCACAGGTGGATATGTGGGAACCCCCTTCGACAGAGCAAAATCCTGGGCAACGAAGAGCTTCACAGACCCACTGGCCCTTAGTGCACTTACTGAAAATGAGAGAATAAAATAAACAAGATGAGTAAAGTAAGTTGATCCATCCATGAATGTTCCACACGTTCACACGTTTTTAACTTGCTGGATGGATTCAGTAGCAAATCTGCTTTGTTGCATGGTCCCCCCAGATTTTTTTTTACCTTTCTACCTTTTTGTGGACCCTATTTTTGCTACTTTTAGGACTTTTTTTAAACATTTTACCAGTGCTAAACAGTAGTAAGGTGTTTCTCTAAATATGTTCTGTACGTTGCAAATATCTAATAAGCTTCCCGACAAATCAATTGTACACAATGCCTAAAGTGCAAATATGGCAGGTAAAGTTAAATGTCATATGTAAGTTGAAGTCTATATTTACATCACAACGTGTGACAAACATGTTTCTGGCAGGAGAACAACAGTGCTCTGGCTAGACTGCCGAATGAATGCACACTGCCGTGACATATGGCAAGAAAAAGACATTTGTTATTTGAGAAAGTCTATGATTGTATATCTGTAAATCCCCCTAAAATGTGCCCCAGGTATTAGCTACCTGATGTGGACAGGAGCAGGAGACAGAACCAAGGACAGCTTTAGCACTATGGGGCATATTACCAACGATTAGCGATATTTATCGCTAACGAGGCTTAGCAACGAATTTTGGGGCATATTATCAAGGGGGTTTATCTCTGCTTTTTGGCTTTAAAAGCCAAGAAAGAGGAGATAAAAATTATCTCCCTATTACCTAGCTGTCTCTAACACCAGTTAGCGAAAGCTATTAGGAGATAGCGACCATCTTGGGCCCCACTTTGCATGTCAGTGATATTTATCACTAATGACATGCAAAGTGGGCGTACCAAGATGTTAGCGACTGAAAACATCGCTATCTCCTATTACCAACTTTTGGAGATATTCGTGCTAAGCACGAATATCTCCAAAAGCTAACACCTGCCCTGAGCAGTTCTTAGCCATGTTATCCAATGGGAGGCGGATAACATGGCTAAGAGCATTAGCTCGGTAATGCATGAATATGGCTGACTTTTCAGCCATATTCATGCATTGCGGCGATTTTTATCGCATTTGCAATAAACCTTGGTAATACCAAGGTTTATTTGCGGTAAAAATCGCCGCAGCTCAGCTGTAAATTTTTGTCTCTAACCAAGCAATAGCGATAATTATCGCTATTGCTTGGTAATATGCCCCTTTTTCACGCTAAGCATCGCCGGAAATTATCGCAGAGATAACTTGCTATTAGCAAGGTTTATCTCAGAAGTGATAAAAATCCTCACGATAACTGCCAAATGAGAGATTATTGCTGGAAAACTAACGATAATCTCTCGAAGTTTGGTGTCAGCTTGATGATAGGGGCTCACAAACTTAGCCATGATATCCACCTTTCATAGGATAATATGGCTAAGTCAGGAAAATACCAGGTGTAAAAAAAGCAGCGCTGACCGCGTTAGTGCTGCTTTTTTTTCATTACTAACAGGGTTAGCGAAATCCTTGATAATAGGAGAAATGTCGCTTAACAACATTTCTCCTATTATTTTTCTCTGAAACGCCCCCTTTGCATCTCATTAGAGATGAAAGGGGAAGCGTAGAGAAAAAGGGTGCTAACATGCGATTTTGCGTGTTAGCACCCTGTTGCTGATAGGGAGATAATTTTATCTCCGCTTTCTTGGCTTTTAAAGCCAAAAAAGCGGAGATAAATCCCTTGATAATATGCCCCTATGTCTTTTGGATTGGCGATGTCAGGGAGTGATGCCACTATTAAGCACCCGGAGGCTCCAAGACAGTCAGGGGCAGATTTACAAGGACTGTCCCATCTCTGCATATTAGCAGGGATGCGGCAGTAAAGATGCGACATGTGACACTACAATGTAGCGCACTGTGTCGCAGAGATAGCCAGCTGCATGTCGCATCTTTTGTCGTAAGGGAGGCGCAATGCTGGAGTCATGTCGCAAGCGCCACGCAACTCCAGCAATGCTCAGGGGAGGCCTATACCTAACATGCTGCATCACCCCTTACGCCTGCTACAAGCAGGCATAAGGTTTTGACGCAGCTGGGACGTAAAAGTGACAGTGAAATCTTGTAGATTTCACTGCATCACTTTTACGGGGCTTCCTTGCCACAGAATGCCCACCCTGCATGCATTATACCTGACGCAGGTATAATGTAGTGCAGGGCTTTAAAACGTGACGCATCTCACTAGATGTGTCAAGTTGTAAATCTGTCGCATTGTGGCACATTGTTTACGATGTCACTGCATCACAGAAGTGACCCAATGGTGTCGTAAAGATGTCGCGAGGGGCTTGTAAATCTGTCCCCAAGTTTCCAGCCACAGTAGGAGGGAATACCAGTGTTGACCCTTTCAGGTTAAAGGAGTGTCCAAAGCTAAAAACAAGCATACCTGTGTCAGCTGGGTCCTGCAATGTTGAAATAGGGTATTGCGGGTCATTTTACAGTAAGACAGATAAGAAGTGCTCCATGAGGAAAGCGTGGAGACTTCAAGAGACATTCCTGGGTCTGGGAAGACTCCATATGAAGAAAAAAGAATCCTGACTTTTGACTCCTAACTCCTGATGGAAGAAGAACACTCATAAAAGGTCTCAAGGACTACTCTCTCCTGCTGGCTCCCATCGACTTGAACTGCTATCCAAGGTTCAAGTGGTTGACCGTTTGTTTACCAACTTTAGGGACATAAAAAGCAGGACTCCTGACTCCAACAGAACCCATCTGACTAAAGCAGGAATTGCTAGAAAAAGCCTTCCTTCCAGCTGGAGAATCAATGACTGGAAAAAAACGCTTGGTGTGTCTGACCTCGGCACAATCACGGTTGTGTTTAGGTCTTGGTTCCGCTGTTGTTTTCCTCTAGAGCTAGGCTTTTTCTATGAACTTTTCTAAAAATGTAAATTTCCATTTCTGTCTCCAATACACATCTGGGATGGGTGACAGCTACACGTTGTGCATTACCTCTAACCAGCCACAACACAGGAAGGATATGCATGTCTGAGTACCCATCTACACACATCTGCATTTTGATGGCCGGAGCAGAATGGAAGGGAGGGGCTAACACTTCACTTGAATAGGCAGTGTTTTGTCCTCACACAAAGGATTGACTACCACCCACAGATAGCCTGCAAGACAGGAAAGGGTTGAAAGGGATATGTGTGCACTTCAGAGATCTGTTCTGTAGTCACACCCACATCAAAGGCACTTCAGAGGATAAGCACTGTATCTCTGACCCCCCCTAAAAACAGACACTGCTGGACTTCGAGCTGAAGCTCTACCGGAAGAAATGTTTTGCTGCTTAAAAGACTCAACTGGACTGCTGAACTGGAAGCCTGCTTTTCTGTTTGTTGCCCTGCTGACTGCTGTTTCTGGACTTTGTGAAGGAGAGCTGGACTCTGCCTTTTTTTCTCCAAGTGTACTTCAATGTTTTTCTGGCTTGCCTCCTGTTGCCTGAGACTCATGGATATCAAAGTTTCTGCCGCTGTGCTGGGCCCACTGGAAGTGGCCCAGATACTTCCAACACAGATTTCACCGCATCTCCTGTTTGCATGCAGCAGAACCGGTGCATTGACCTAGAGTAAAACTGGCACATCGCATCGGAACCAGCACTTTGCCTTAGAAGATTGACTAATCAGACAGTGTATAGCCATCGCTGCAGCTTGGTGAGTTCGACGTGACCCCTGGACTGCGCAGCAGAATCTGGCACAGTGCTTGACGCCTTTAGGCTCCAGCAACCATCTTCGGAACTGATGAATCTTCTTTATTGCGGGGAGAGCATTGACACGTCCTGCATCTGCAGGCCTCAACATCAACGCATCTTGCTGATTGTAATTAGGGAAGGTACTTTGTTCACCAGGTCCTGTATCCGACCACTGCTCCATCACAGTTGGCCGAAACTTTGACTCAGTCCTCGTCCAGTATGACCTAAAGTAACCGTTTTATCACTATTTGCTTCTAAGTGCTTCACTGCATTTAGGGCTGGATGTACAAAATTCTATGTTTACATTTCCTAAATAGTGAATCTTAAGAAATCACTATTTAGGAAATGAAAAATGGAATGTACAATAATAGAGATTTCAAAACAGTGATTCGTACAGAATAGGAATTGCCCTTTAGGAAATGCCAAACCATTCGTTCCTATGGGCCTGGTTTTGCATCTACTAATTTGTAATTTCCTAATGGGAAATCACAAATTAGGAAATGCTAATGCAAGAGTGACTATCGGCGTAAGGCCCCCTTCATGTACCCCGCAAAAAGTGGTGCACATGCAAAGAGGTATAAAAAAAGCCTTTTAGAGTGCTTTTTTTCAATTGCACATTGTTACCATCAAATCCCATTTCTAGCGAACCTATATATATATGTTTGTCTTCTATAATCCTACTCGCAATCTCAGGGCCTCAAATTAATTTTCACTGATCATTTACCACTTGAAAGAATCTTGTATGGGAGGCCAAACGTATTCTTTAATTACTGTTTCAATTGGAACAATTGTCCTTTCAAGTTACAAACTCAACCAAATCTGTTCCGATCCTTTTCCACTATAGTTGTTAGTATAGTTTGCCTCGTTTTTTGCTAACTCTTTCTGTGCCATGTCATCAAACATGAATTCATACACTTACATAATTTATAAATAACAAAACATACCATATTCACAAAAGTAAACTTACACATGAGTTAATCTACATGTGTAAATGTACTCTTAAGAGTTACTTTTGGCTGTTCACCATTTTCGAGTGCAATATTGCAAATAAAATGTAGATTTTACACATCACCACCCTCTAGAATTGGGGTGTAGTCAGTAAAAACATCTTATATGACTGTAAAGCTATTACTAGAAGTGACTTCATGACAATATTTCATGTTCCACATACTTAGGGACACAACAGAGGCGGAGATCTGGTAATGTTTTGAACTATTTGTAAGTTGAATGTTTATGTAAATTAACTTTATGTACGTATTTTAAATGTAGATCAAATTTCTAAAAATGCTAAAGGACTATTAAATAAATGTTAAATTAAAATGGCAATACTCTTAAGTATATTAAATTACATGAAACTATTTTTAAAATATGTATATAAAAATAAAACCCACCTAAAGTAATATTTTATGTTAATGCATTATGTATTAAAAGTTAATATAAGTAATGTATAAAATATATAGTTGTTTTTTTAAAGTAGAATTTATGTTGAATTTGACATTTTTTTATTAAAATATTATTAATAACATAATATGTATCCATCTTTTTTAATATTAAAATATATTTCCGTAATTTACTATTGAGGGTGTTGCAGTGCCTGTGAGTGGCCATGGGTGGTGCTAGACTTAATTCAACTCTGAGCTTGAATAAACTTTCAACAGGTTGTGGACCCCTTTGGCTTAAGTATCTATAGAATTTAAGTGTGTGCGTATTAATGGGCCTACTTTATTGTGGGTGGGTGCATGTCCCTCAATAATTCCATCTCTCGCACTCCCATAACTCCTTCTTACTCCTCCCAAAACCACTCCTTTGTATAGTAAGTATTCTCCATTTTCCATACATTTACTACTAAAATAAATACTGTGTGTGTGGAAATCCCCACATTCATTGCAGAGATCTCTACACATAAAAGAAAGATAGGAGAAGAGAATCATAGACCTACCCACATCAGTTAGAAACCCACATTTTAAAGTATGTTAGTACTACTATTGGAATACTAATAATCATACTACAAACTGCAGTCTGTGAATATGCCCCACAGTGTTTCCGCCATGCGTCAAAACTGCTTCAGTTGCCAGAATTCTGAATGCCTTTGGCAAAGACATCTTCTCCTCTTAAAAGGGACTTTGCAGTAATTTTTGACAGCAGTTCCTTAATATGCATTTATTTAGCATCCCTGGAAGCTTATCAACTTGGCAACTTTCAAAAGAAGCTACTCTAGAAAGTGCTCTAGAAGTTGGATAGCTCAGTGTAGAAACCTTCTGTACTGGCTTTCCTACTGTGTCTCAAGAAACCCACTCTCCAATTGTGTGTTTTTTAGGTCCAGAGTACATCACTAATGTAAAATACATTTGTGTGTTGGGTGGGCTCATCACCAAAATGACACAAGCAGTGGTCTAAGTTGCATATATGTATGTGGTATTTGCAAACACAGACCAAAGTGAAATCTGTTATAGCCGAAAGGCAGGGGAGTAGTCTATTTCCGAATTGAACCTTAGTGATTTCATCTCTCTTGACATTCCTTCCTATAAGGCTGGCATGGTCCTCAAAGAAAAGAGATACAATACATTTAAAGAAGTTCAGGACCAGAAACTTAAATTATTATCTGCACTAGAAAGAAAAGCTTTACCAGATGCGGCACGGATTGGAATAGGTTCCACCTGGAGGATAAACCACTCCATTGTAGGTGCACGAGCACTGCTCAGGTGGGATGCATGTTTGGCTGCCGATGTCATCAAGTACAGTACCTACACGAAGAGAAAAAGGTGATGAACAGATGAATGGAATATAATCCTATGGAAAACTATTTTCCCTGAGGCACATGAAATTGGATATAATAGCCAAGGTATGTTGGAAACAGACTTGAAGCTACCTTGCAAGCTGCAATCCCTGGACAAATATTTGTGGCATTATCTTAAAGACTTCCTCTAGAAGGGTGAAAAGGTCCAGTTGGCATTCACATGCACAAGCAGAGGTTAAGCTGGTGGCACAGTGTTTTCTCACTTTTGGTAAGAGAACTTGTTAAGCAAATATCCAATTTCTCTGGTTACTTTAAGGAAGAGCGGAAAAAGTAAATCCATATCTAATCAGAATGTCTCCACCCTCCTTTCTATATAGCTATGGAATAAAGATTGCCCAACCTCGTTGGGCGCATGGAAATGTTGTTCTATTGCCTGAAGAGCATTTCAACAGGAGACTCCAGGATAAGTCAGGGAAAGCATTAGACTTGCCTTGTGGGCAGAAGCAGCCATCCAAGCAGTTCTCTCGACTGAATATGGTACTCCCATGACTGGAGCAGGTTTCCGAATCCCAGGGACCACACTCATTGTATTCCATCCCAGGAGGACAATTCATTGCTGTAAGTATAGGATGGAAGACATATCAATGTTAACAGGCTGTCAATTCCATATTTGGGATTACTGAGAAATATAACATCTGTATTATTAGATAGAATGGCTATTACTTGTTAAAAGGGGAAACTTCACAGGAAACAGTTATGGTATGTTTATTTTGGCAGTTAAGCCAATTCAAAACCTTATCATATCTACAATTATCATGTCTTACGTAGCACAAGTTAAACATGCTCCTAGAAGCTCCAGAGAGCCACAATAGGACTCATTAAAAACCTAAATAGAGGGAACCAGTAATAATAACTCCAATTAAACTGTGCAACCTCTCAATAGGAACGAGGACCCACTTCAAAGCACCTTATCCCTTAAACAGTTCCTTCCAGACACAATCCCCAACACACACACACTAGGTGACACTTACCTTTTTAAATGGACATAGCAAAATATTTTAGGCGAGGGGACAGGCACTTATGCTACACAACTCCTAAACCTTTGGCCAATCTGGCACTCCACATCAAATCCCATCCAACTCTCACCTCTTTTGGAAAATGGGAAAATCTTGAACACTAGTGAAGAATAGATTGCCATACTCAAAACAAGTTAAGTGGAACGATAGATGCATGCATGATTTAAATGTATTGTTCCTCATCTTTCCAAACCAAATTACAGATGCTCCTTGGTACTTGATCCTATTATATTAACTTGAGCCCTGCGAGATGTTTTCGTGGGGCATGGGCCAACCTAATCCCAAGTATAATAATAACCCATCCTCCAGGTAAAAGAGAAAACAGGGCAGATCTAGCAGCTTCACTTTATTTACCCTATATATTAATGATGTAGTTCAAGTTCTTTTACATTGTCAGAATGACTCCCCTCTTTTAAACAATAACAAAAATACACATTTTATGATTTGCAGATGACTCACTTTTCATTTCGAAAACCATTATGGAACAGTAGGTTTTAATTATTAAATGCCAGGATTTGTGTATTAGCAGAGGCTTCGTACTAAATATATCCAAGACCAAGTTCATGGTGTTCGGAACTATACAGTGAAAGCAGGTTTCGATCTCCTTGAAAGAGTGCATAACATAGATGATCTAGGAGTCAAGGTTTCAGACAAACTTAGCTGGGAATGCCAACTTAACAAGAGTACACTCTATATTAAGCATAGAGCGTCCGCTTTCCTGCGGCTGCACAAAGAGTCACACTCTTGTGCGTATTTCCTGCAATAGAAATATATTGTACAAAAGCGCAGAGTGACGCTTTTTTTGTCGCAGAAGTCTGGGTATACACTAATACCCAGCAATTGGCCTCAGTGGAGAATAGCTTTGCAAGATCTTAGCTTGTCCACCATTCCGCTCTTCGAATGACATAGGTATCAACCGAGTTACTCACCTAGTCGCATTAAAGCCACTGATACATTGGGTACGTCTGTGGACCACCCCAGAACTAAAGGAATATAAGGATTTCAGTGAGGGAAATGATGGCCCTCAGCAATGTCCATCAAATTCCCTGGTTCAACTCTGTACATACGTTGTTTCTGAAGCTTGCTCTTGAAAACCTCTGGAATAATGCTTTTACCATCTGTAAACCAGACGTTAGACATTTTAAAGTACTCTACAGAGCATTTATTCGCGAACTATGTGGCATATTTACAAGTTCTGGCGCATCTCTGCATATCAGCAGAGATACGCCAGAACAAATGTGTCACGCAAAACTACCCTTGCGTCATGGCAGATGCGCCGCATTTACAATGCGGTGCAGCGTGGCGCAAGGGTAGGCAGATGCGTGATGCATCTTGTGACGTAAGGGCGGCGCATCGCTGGAGTCGCGTCGCTAGCGCGACGCATCTCCAGGAATACTCAGGGCCACCCAATACTTAACATGCTGCGTCAGTCCTTACGCCTGCTTGAAGCAGGCATAAGTAATTGACGTAGCAGCGTCGCGGAAGTGCCTGCGTGAAATCTTGTAGATTTCACGCAGGCACCTTTGCGAGGCACACAGGCGCCGGAACTCCCACCCTGCGTGGGAACGCCCCCATTGGGGTGCTGGGCTTTATAACGTGACGCATCTCCCTAGATGCCTCATGTTGTAAATGCCTCACAGGGATGCGCCAGGTTTAAGCCGCTGTTGCGTCACGCAAGGCGGCGTAAATGTGTCGCAAGGGGCTTGTAAATCTGCCCCACTGTGTTTTGTTTGAGACTAATGGACAGTTAACTGAGAAATTTCTGGAATTCAAGGACACTCTTCTTTTTTAACCTTATCTTGGTTTAATAATTTCTGCATTTACAAAGAGTTTGTCTGTGCGATTCCGTTATGGCTGGTGGAAAAGGGATTCTGGCTCGAATTTGTACCCCGCCTGTGGGATGACACCTGAGACTGTGGAGCACTTATTGTACTTTTGCCCTGAATATTCGCTTTTGAGACACAAGTGGTTAGTCCAACATGTTTTAATCCTGGAATTACATTTTACTTGCTAGCTGGCAGGATTCAGACAAGAGATGCCTCCACTCACTCCACTAGTGTTTGCTATCAGCCGCTATTTAGCTGTGGTATGGTGCATGCGTGGACTTATTTTGTTAGTAGTAAGCCGTTTTTGCAAATCTGTGTCTTATGTATTTTCCTATTCGAGTCACTGCTGACTTTAATAATGTATTTTTATGGTATTAATATGTGGGTGAGCTCTGAACAAAGCAGTCGCATTCTGTTTTTACTTGTGCGCTTTCATGGTTTTGCTATATAACTGAATAAAACATTATTTGATTACATTTGAACAATGAAAATATGTAATTTTAAATGGTCACTATCAAGTATGCTGAACGCATTAAGGAGCTTAGTGCGAAGATAATTATCGCCGGCTATCGCTGGATTTTATCGCTGGATTTTACCGCTGGATTTTATCGCTGAGATAACTCACTATCAGGGACGCTTATCTCCAAAACGATAAAAATCCAAGCGATAGCTGTTAAATGTGAGATTATAGCGATAATCGCACAGCGATAGGCGATTGCTTGATAATAGGGCAGGGCAGACTTAGCCATAATATCCACCTTCCATTGGATATAATAGCTGAGTCAGATATAAACCAGGCGTAAGGAGAGTAGCAATAAGCAGGGTTAGCACTACTTTTCTTATTGCTGTGCATTAGTATTGTGACCAAAATAAAGTCTTTGAAATTGCTCTGTTGGAGTTAATACTAGAAAAGCTCGATACAATTAGATTATATTTTGGTAAACAATACTTAGAACACGATATATGTACCAGAAAATATTTATCCATAGAGTACTGTGAAAAGAGCAATTTAAAAAGACTTCACCATTCTTAGAACATGTATTCCAATTCTTGATATTATATCTACCAATTGGCATTTTATTGAAATTCATTTCAAACTATATCCACAAATTATGAGCACGTTGTGATCGGTGTAGGAACATACTGACTGGTAGAGACTACCGTGGCTGATATGTGATGCCTGGTGTGTTGGTGCAAGAACCACGCCTATGTTACTTAGAACAGTAGTCGTCAAACTGTGGAGCAGACCTGGGTACCAAGCCTCAGAGTATACCAAGATGGAGGGGGTCTGGCAAAAACCTGAATAGTACATTTTATATATTGAAAGTGTGAAACAATCATATAAGAGATGAAAAAATTTAATTTAAGGGGGTGGGTAAAACTTAAAATGATTATAAAGAAATGTAAGAAAATGCCTGAAGCCTCTGTCCATCCCATGAGCTGTTCTACCAGGTTGTAACTGGCTCTCTTGCAAAAGTTGAAGGTTGATACAAGAAATCTGCCCCATGCTCTTGCAAACATTTTGGATGCTTTTACATCAGTAGTTACTCACGGCACATTTCTGGAGCTCTCCAGTTCAAGGGCTTCCCGCCAGCATCCGCGCACTGTCGAGAGAATTCGATCACAGTGTTGCAGAAACAGAAGGCGGACAGTCTTTCTGAAGAGTTGCACCGGCAAATGTCTTGAGTGCAAGCCTCAACAAAGGGGAACGCCTCAACCAGACCTTGACATTCAGAGAAGGCAATGTTGTCCATCATCAAGCTGCACACGTTCTCCTAAGGAAAGGAAAGTAGGACAGGAAAGGGGTTGAGCAGGTAGAGTCATCATCCTAGCCCTAGCCGGTGCCTCCAAGTGGGAGTGATATTTAAAGTCCTCTAACAGTCACGTGGCTTTAACTGCCGACTTTGCTGCCTGTAGCATCTCCTTCCCTTCCAGGAGCATGAGCAGAGATCTTCTAATTAAAATGCACTCTGCCCGCCCGCCCTACAGTGTGTTACTAGTGAGTGCAATAAAAGGCCCATCAGAGTCCATTGCATTATTAGCTGAGCAGTACCGGCCTGGTTGGGCTCACTTATAAGAGATGTTTTAAATTTGCAGGCACCTTCATCTATGATGTATAAATGTCTGAACCATTTTTAAAGTACCTGATCCACATTATATGCCTCAGTTTAATGATTTAGCGATAGCCAGTCTGTAGAAATGAGACAGTCAAAATTTGCAGAAAAGGCCATTGCACAATCTCTTGCTGATGATAGGGTGCATGCAAATTCCTCGTTCCAGCTCTCATTTCTTTGTTTTAGTATATCTTTTTTGTCCCTTTAATCCCTTTTCCTCCTCTTCCAGTCTTAATTTTCTTCTGTCCTTTGCAGCCTTTCTCTCAAAATTCTGCTTTTCTCTCGCCCTTCTCACATTGCTTTCTTTGTGCCTCCTCCTTAAACTTCTCCATCTATCACCTCATTTCCTCTTCCTTTTTATACTCCAATGTTATCTGTGTTGCTTCCTGCCAGCTACATCTATCCTGATCTTTTTCACTCTTTCTCTCCAAAGTCTTTTGTTTCCCTCCCAAATTATTTTGATTCCCTCTGTGAATCTTATTGAACTCCTCAACCTCACTTCTTGTTCTCAACTCCTCTTTCCCCTTATTCTTCAATTTTCCCTTTCACTCTGTCCTCTCCGTTACTCCTCTTCTCTCCTTTCCTTTTCTTCCATTCTCTTTTAACCCTACCTGTTATGTTATGTGTATTTGTAAAATGCACTATGACCTGCAAGGGTATCATGATGCTGTTAGCTTGTGACCTTGACTTTTACTTGATATTTCTGGGACTTTTTTCCCCCTCTCACTACTCCTTATACCTGCTCACATTTCTCTCTCCATTTCTCTCGTATTTTCTCTCATCATATCATCTCAATGACTGTCATTTCCTTTATCTCACCCCTCCTTTCTGGAAATCAGCCTTTACAAAGCGGCTTGAACCAGGCTGTGCCTTTATAATGGGGTCCAAACCATGAATACATCACCTCTTCCAACTTCGTTTTTCTGCCCTGCCTCTCCTTTCTTTAATCCCATCTTCGTACATCTGTTCTACCCATCCTTTATTACCTCTTCTCCCGTACTCGCTCCCTTTTCTTCCATCTGAGGCACCGCCTCTTTCCACATCAGTCAACCCTTTCCCCATACTTCTTCCATTTTTTCTCTCGTCCTGTCTCTCCCATCTTTCTCCACTATTTATTCCCATACTCCAATAGCCCCGTTCTCTCTCCCTTCGGACACCGTTCTGTCTTCTTTCATCCTGTCCACTGTACAAACATTCTGGGCATCCGATAAACCAGAACATGGAAATGTTCGAATAGGGCTTGACATCGGCCCCCAGGTCCTTTCCACAACCACATGCCGCCTAATCTTAGGCGAGTGCGAGAAAGTCAAGCGAGGGATGGGGCAGATACTGCCCTATTCTCCCTGTACCAGGACAGGAGCTTGTCTATTTACCCTGCGGTTTTTTTATTTGTTTACCGAAAATAAAAGCCCACAGAGAAATTAAGAATGTATTCGCTGGCTCCCTAGCTTGTGAAATGTTTTGTAGGTGATATTATATTAAATCCGGAAGAGCAATACGGCAAAAGCGGCCTTTTAGCCCCTGACAGACAGCGGAAGAGGCGTCGCTGCCGGAAGTAGGTCAGTCACTGTGGTGTGTGTTCGCAGCGACTTTTAGTCATCAAACTATGATGTACAACAGCAGTGACTCTTTGCAGCCAGCAACGTTTTGGCATGTGCAGGACTGCATTGTGTTCGGTGTATGAGGAGACACCTGAATTCACAGCAACATATTGTTGCCTTTAGAAAGTGTAAGTCTTAAATGCTGAACCATTTCATGCTTCTTCCTGACATCAGATCCAACAAGCATTTGTAATGCAATAGGTCTTGCATTTGCGAGAGCTTGAGCTATTGGCATTTACAATTAAAAGCTTAAATTATCCTGTGGTGGTAAAGCCTCAAGAAGTGCTAATACTTTCCTCCTGATACCACTCATTCTTAGCAAAAAGAGAACTTGTGACTGAGCCTTCTCCCCAAAGATATGGAACTCTCTTCCACCGGAAATACGCGGAATCTCCTCAACGACTGCCTTCAAAATGGAAGCCAATAGATTCCTAATGAATACATTCTTACCTTAGTTGGGCTATTTCGCCTGCTCGAAGCCATTGATCCTACAACTATTGCACCGACATTTGATGCTGCTCTTCCTTACCGCATAGTGTGTCTCCCAGTGTAGCCTGCCATATACCTGTCTACTGTATTACTCTCCCTGTCTAATTTGGCTTGTAATTATGCAGTTTTTCCTGTTTTTGTATTCTTATTTGATGCCAAGATTGCTTTTATGTCCTTCCTTACATCCTTTTTGTAAAGTGTTCTGATATCCTTCGGGCTTTTGTTTGCGCTATATAAAACTTTATAAATAAAATAACATGTCATGGAAAGATGAAAGATGAAAGGCGGAGAGGAATTCAGGAACTACATCTAAATACCTAATGCTAGTATTAGGTAGCTTCTGCACTGCTCTTACCTCTAGTGAGGTGCAGCATGTCTTCAGTGCACCAAGCCGCATTTCAGTGCTCAGAAGCCCGTTGTTGTCAGACCGAGATACAACGAGAAGGAACATTGTTTGGGCCCTCCATATTTGGTGTATCATCTTTAAAACAACCAGAGCTGTATGCTGTGCTGCCAGCCGGGAGTAGCAGGTAAGTAAAGTTCATTTGTAACCTTCACTTACGATCAGTGCATTTGTGCAGCCGACATGTGCTGGCAACGAAGGGGGATGCATCTTCCATGCAAGGCTGATAGTGAATCCACTCATTCGCCCATACAGAGGCAGTGGTGGTGAATGTTCCAAAAAGGCTCACTCCAAGAGTAGAACTAATAAGCATGAGGCTATTGTAGGACACTACAGAGTGATACAATGAGGGAGCCTTATCTCCCAACACTGAAGAACCAAATGGACTGGACCCCTTGACAAGACAGACTGCCGTTATGGGGTCAGAATAGTAAGCATGCATGCTGATGAAGTTGCCAGTTGAGGAATATCAAGGTAAACAGCCATGACAACGCGGGCTTTACCCCGCGCTGCCATTACGACGCTGCTTTTACAACTCAAGTCGTTACAACGCCTTGCGTTGGAGGGCGCTGTTGGTAAAGGAATAGGTTAATTTTCTATTCCAACAACTTCCCTTCTGTAACGTGGGCTAGAGTTGGAATAGAAAATTAAACAATTTCACAATCCAGCGCCTACAGCGCAAGTCGTTGTAACGACTTGCGTTGTAAAAGCAGTGTCGTAATGGCAGCGCAGGGTAAAGCCTGCGTTGTCATGACATACATCCGATATCAACCCCTGGGGTGGGCCTGAGCATCACATGCCCCCCACCTTTCCCTGGGTGTGTGCTGACCCTTAGATCTGGTCGCAGGACATATGTAGGTCTAGGAAGATCCTGGAATACGAGTCATGGAAAGTCATCCATACAGTACTTATCTAAGGGGTGAGAGTGAGGGGTATTTTCTCTCCTCTAGGCCTGCAGACACTACACTGTACAGACCATGAACATTGACGGAGTTGGAGTGGCGGGAGGGGGGTATTTGGAATTTGGGACCAGACAATAACACCACATGGCTGGCCCAGGGTGTGAGCAGATCTGAGAGACCCACAGTAGAAGTTTATGTTGTAATCCTATGTCAATATGTGTATAGGTTTATATCAAATTCCCTATGTGAATTTTTTCTGTGTGACATGTCACTAGCTTTGAAAAGACTGAAGGGTCCTCATCACCCCTCTATATTCCCCTCAATAAAGTGTTTGTCTCTGACATGGCAATCCCATTCAAATAATGGATCACATATGTATTCTTACTGTCTATTTTCCCGGTCCCCCCTCCCTATAATCTTTTTATTGTGTTATGTGTGCAGGGTCAAGAGAAGACTCTTAGGCTGGTGTGTGGACTAGACTATACTTTAATATGCATTCTATAACTATTACATGTGTCCCTCTACTTCAAAGGCAGCTTGTCTCCATCCAAGCTACCCCTGCTCTATCCTAACCTGGGACTGTCTGTTCCTCCCTCACTTCCTTTCAAGTCCCTGAGGCAGGAAGTGGCGCCAAGATCACTAACTTGTGATCCTGGCACTACTGTTCCCCTGGAGGGTCCCCCTGCCCTTATGACATAACGCCTGCACCATTCTGAATATGCGAAACAGGAAACGCACACTTCCACCAGCGATGGTATTTTTTCCATTTTTTTTTAAATCTAGGGTGGCCATGTAACTTTAAAACATTTGTTTATTTTTTGCAGTGAAAGTGTTGAGAAATAGTTCAAATTACCCTACTAAGCAACACCTGATTTTCAGGTGCTCATATTGCCTTAGTGAACAACTATCTACACACACAGACCCCGCAAGTTTCTATAGGAAACCCTTACTGTATCAAAGCAGGGCGGAGCGTCCGTCGGCAGCACGCCTTCATCGCACGTCTCCAAAGGACCGTCCACCTTCTGCAATGCGGCATAGGCATATGGCGACAGCTGAACCCCTGAAAGGAAGTGGACAATAGTATTTACCACTGAATTATGGAAATGTATAGTTAAAATATATATGGCATGTATACCTATTTGTCATGGTTTCTGAGCAAGTCTTCAATTGGCAAGTGGGTCTTAGCCTAACTCTGGAGATTGCAAGAAGCAAACAATATATTTGTGTGTTCACTTGGGACCAACGGCAGTGTCGCTACACAATGATAAGTTGAACTGAGTAGCAAGGATTTGCTTCTTTCCCAATCTCGGGAATACATTTTGTGGGTTTGAGAGTCGCCTAAAGGCCGCTCTTTATTGATTGGTGGTGAATTGGCCTGTACCAACAGTTCCTATAATTTCTAGCAAGTCAAAGATTGTTTTGAAAGGGAAGGCTCTGACGAGTGGTGTGGAGACACGGTGGCAAGGGAGGAAACTGAGATTAAAAAGTTACATGCCTGTGGGGCATAAAAAACAAACATAGGCTATTTAGGTAGAAAATGTTAGTTTTTTTGGATCCTATAGGAAGCTATGGAAAGGTGGAGGCAGTGTGATTCTGTCAGCCCAGGGGACATTATGGGCAGACATTCAAAACAGGGTGAGTGAAATCATAATCTCGTGTAGGATTTTAAGGGAATCGGGAGAGTAGGCTGCAGACGGTAACTGTCTGATATACACCGACATTGACCTTTGCGTCTTGTAATTGACAGTAAGGAGCACGGCTCGAGTCGGGGTACCACGCGGGTGGACTGCGTCCCCCTACTTATTTTACCGGGTGGACGCCGTCCCCCCTGCAAAACAGATAGACTTCACTCTTTGGCCTCTCTGGGATGAGGAGGTCGGAGCTCACAGCATGCTGCTCACACGCTGACTCCTCAAATGCAATCAAATCTAATGGGTGAGGAGGAGAGCCAATGAGCCCAATGGTGCAAGCCACTTTTCGTGACGTCACTTCCCGTTGTGACGTCACTTCCGGTGACAGCGTCCCCCCAATTCTTTTTTTAGGACTTTTGCCCTGGTAAGGAGCACATTCACTGAGACTTCAGACAGCACCGCTACCTAAGTTGCTCCACTGTGCTGTGTGAAAGGAAGAGAGCGGGATAGCACCAGATTTTCTAAGATATGGCTTTGTTTCTCACTCTTTCTGCGCGGGCACACTTTAGACTGCCTTGCACCCCACAGATTCTTGCACCATAGGACAAGGGTGTGTGCTTGCTAGCAATCATAGGTTTTCTACTGAAATGGTACCCTCCCGGGACAAAACACTATGCTTAGAGATAACTTCTTTCCTTTCTAACTTGTATTTGTGCTGTACTTTATGACATACAGGAAAAGTTAGGACAGTTTTGAGAAAAGAAAACTTTCCTCAAATGTTGTGCCTGCCGCGTGGAGGTTTACATTGTTTACTTAATGTCCTGTATACCTTCTTTGGTAGATAGGGTTTTGCGTCAAAATCCATGTGTGATTGAATGGGAACACACATGCACCACCCAGTGGACTCTGCCTTGATGCAAAGTAAAGCAAAGCACTACTTTGTCTTACTTTAGGGCTTCTTTCCAGAACACGTCAAGATATTCCCTGGAATTTTTTTTCCAAATTGAAGACTTTGTGGTGGTTTGTGTCATATCTTATGACAAGGTCTCCCGGGAAGTTTGAGTGTGAATATCTGAACAACACACAGGTATTGTATGTGCCTAACAATAAGACCCACCTCAATTACTCATTCACAGATAGGGCTTTAGCTTGGAACATGTTCTTTTTAAAATAGGGTATATTAGAAGCTCCCCGATGACATATGGGATGCGGAATATGTAACCGCTTCCCAACGCTCAGCCAGCCTCAAATGCTCCCCCCACACAACACAATATTAGAAGCAAAACCCAGCACAAGTTACATTCTTAAAGGAGGTTCACCAGACTGACAAAGAATACTCAGGGATGGCTAAGTGCTGGGAAAAATGAATTTTCTATGTTGGCAAAAGAAGGCAGACATAATGAAATATACTGTTACAGGATACATCACAGGAAGGAAGACACACGTTGCAGAACAGTTTTCTATGACGTAAGTATCCCCATTTACTAATGTTGTGGGTTAAAGTTGTATTAGGCCTGCATTGGCTACTCCCCATTATGTCAGTAATCCAACTGACCAGAGCTTTAAGTGGGTCGGCAGGTTTTTTTAAGGGTGCCTTGAAACGGAAATCCTTTAAGAGAGTCATTTTCTCTCTGGATGTCCCATCTCTTTTTGAAACTGAGGAGCAGCAACATTGCCATGGTGTCACAAGGGCTTTAAGTGGAAGTTTTTTCAATATTACATACAAGCCATAGTTGCTGGTGATTTATCTTATGCCACGAGCAACCATTGACAAAGCCAATAGTCCCAACTTGTAGGTATTATGTGAAGTCCTGAAAATGACTGATACAGTACATAAATAATATTAGCAAGCCAGCACAGCGCCACAACTTACTTTCTTCACGTTGATTAATTCAGGTAACTTAACCAATTTAGCAATTTACTTTATTGATTTTTTTTTATATTCAGCAACTTCCTTTAAAGACACACGGTTCTGGTTCACAGACCAACTCATTTCATGTACAAAAATACTTTACAAAATACAATAATAGCTTTTGCTCACAAGGTGCAAAAAGTTCCATGAAGGAAGGGTCTAATCAATTCAAGTCCCATGAATTAATTCTTGACGAACAATTACAGCACAACGAACACGTGTTTCGCGGTAAAACAACTGCTTCTTCGGGGCTTATAGAAAAAGAGAAGACAAGTGTCTCTTTCGGATACCATCAATAGACTTCCAAACATACTCTCCATTCATTTGTAAACGGTATTTCTGCATGTTCATCCTGCCAGCATTGTAGAACACGACATGGATGAATGCAACAGACATGAATTAGTTTTTCTTCTTCCTTCTGTGCTTTTAGAAGTTTTGGGGTAGATTTACAAGCCCCTTGCGCCACTTTTGTGTGACTTTTCCCATGGTAAAAATGATGCAAAAGTGGTGCAAGCTGCTTATAAATCTGCCCCTTTGTGGTTACTTTTGATACAATATAAAATATAAGATATATTTCTCTCTTTATGGAGGATTTCATTCACTTTCGTTTTGACTGCTTAAGAGAAGGTCCTAGATGGACATGAATGGTAGCAACCAAAATATGAGCACACCTTATAATGCAATCATCTCTACAAAATTGTGTGTAATGCATTGCTCTTTTTCGAAGGTTAACTACTAGAAAATTAAGGAATCATACATTACTCTAAAGAGCGAATTTCCGGAAGGGAAATTTGACGAATTACTTACTTGCATTGTTGTTTCAATCTTTCGAATTAAACGTCGATTGTTTGGCTTGTTTTGGAAGCGAATTAAATCTTAGGGGCATATTATCAAGCGGCAGCGATAATTATCACAGGTTGCTCTTAGTGAGAACTTTTTTTATCGCCACTATCGCTGGCAATTATCACCATGCTATCGCTGTATTAACAACGCATAGCACAATGGCGATAATTTTCCAGCGATAGTGGTGTTTTTCATGGAACATCACTGGTTTTCCAGGGATATTCCATGGAAAAGAGCGATAACCTTGCTGATACAACCCTGTGGTCGTATCAGAAAATCCACCCCCATTGTCAAATATGGGTAAGTCTGCATTTTTGCAGACGTTAGTTTTTGGCTGCGGTTTCACCAAAAAACTAACATATGCAAAAATGCGTGGGCCTCATTGTAAATATAGCGATGTACATTGCACAATATTTTACAAGGTAGTCCATCAGGGGCATGCCCAGTGATGCCCACTTTGCATCTCATTAGAGATGCGGAGTTAGGCATGCTGGAAACGGGCGCTAAGTCAAGGAAACACACGCTAACGTGTCCTTGATATTGCGATAAAATTATCGCCCCTTTTCGCCCAAAAGCGGAATGACCTGCGAAGTTCAGTTTTACTTAGTACCGTTGATGTAGTTTGCCTAATTCACAATATGGCCACTAAAGGGCGCTCTTGCATTACATTCTAGTCTCTACAAAGTTCTCACCAGAGCTTTTATTTCGCCTCTTTTTAATGGTGTCTAGGTTATTTTCCTCTATTCCTCGACCCTTCTGATCACTTGTTTAAAGAAGGCCCTGAATTATAACAGTGTTCTTTCGCAATACGTGACTGCGGTTTGGTTGCAGCAACGTGTGTGCACACTGGTCTTAAGCACGTTTGAACCTCGCATGCTTACCATCAGAAATAAACTCATTGTAGATGGGCACGCCATTGTAGTCTCCACAAAGTCCGCAGGTCTGGTTTGCATATTTCGGATCCAATTCCAACTGAAAGACACGCAAAGGAAGGAGTATTATTGCGTGAATAAGGAAGGAAAGACGGGAGTTTCGAGGAGGGAAGCATGGATGCCAAGTTTTCAATATGCTTATGTGTGACCTTTGGGTGTTGAAGTAGGTGCTTGTGTGACATTTTAGTTCCTCTTGTGTGACACTTTGAGAGACACTTTACCGAAGGTAAAACAAAGCCGCCATCTCCATATGTCCCCCTTACATGCAAGATTGTGTTTGTGGTCAAGAAAGTGCCTTAAAACAGCGCAGAGAGTATGTTGCCTATTTAGGGGCTTATTTATGAGCCCTTGCGTCACTTTTGCCCTGCTGGTGCGTCACTTTTTGTGACGCACCAGCCGGGTAAAAAAATGCATCATGTTGCGTCATATTTACAAAGGGACACATCTAGGTAGATGAGTCACTTTGTAAACCCCTGCGCCACATTATACCTGCGCCAGGTATAATGTATGCAGGGTGGGCGTTTTGATGCAAGTAAGCCTTGTAGAAATGACTTAGTGAAAGCTATGAGATTTCACTGCGTCACTTCTAGGATGCAAATGTGTCATTATCTTACGCCTGCCTCACAGCAGGCGTAAGACTGATGCAGGCACATTGAAATGGTACTTACCCATGTTAAGTTGCGTCACTTTTGTGACACACTCCCGCAATGCATCATTTTTGCGCCTACAGATACGCCAGAAATACTGACGTATCTGTAACTCCTTGTGACATGATGCGTCATATTATAAATATGACACATCCAGCATGTCGCAAGGAGGGCCCAATGAAAAGTGGTGCATCGCTGTTTTCACGCAGCGATGCGTCACTTTTAAAAAATGAGGCCCACAGTTTTTACCTCTGGCTTTGAGATGGTGTCAATATTTGGAGGGTGCAAATAGAGCAGTAAGTGAGCTGTTTGCTGCAGAGATGTGTGTGCAAGTTCAAATCTGCTGGTTCACAGTCACAGAATTGAATGATGTGAGGAGCAACTGCTGACAAGAATGATTTAGACTCCAGAACCATCAATACCTTACCTTTGACAGCTATTAAAGCTAAAGTACGACTCATAGCGCCTGGAGGCATACCGTGTGCACAACATGAAGCGCATGCTAGCTAACTGTATCTATGTTCAAAACAGTACTGGCCACACTAATTTATGATAGCAATATGTATTGAAAAGACATCAATAATGGCCTGACATTAAACCACACATTTAACCCAACAGCCCACCCCTATAGCTCTTAGGGTGACCAACCGTCCGTAAACTTCACGGATAGTCCGTAATTTCGTCCGTCTGTCCGTTGTCCGTGAAGGATTCTTTAACGGATGCCATTTGTCCGTAATTTTAACCGGGCACAGCTTCCACCCACCTCCCTTCTTGACTCCCATGCTGTTGAGGTCGGTGTAACAGACTCTGATGCAGCAGCACCAATGCTCAGATACCCAGCAGCAATGGAGAGGCACAGTGGGATGGCAACCCTCACACCTCCAGCCCTTGATGAGCTGTTAAGAGGTGCTTGAAAGTGACTGAGAGGGAGGGGCTGCAGCTTCAGGAGCAGGGGCATCTATTCAGATGCTAACAGTACTGAAGTCGTCATGTATCTGCAATTTAGAGGGGCCTCACGCATTCCCTTTCTGCCCAGGGCCCCAAACATCCTGTTTACGCTAAGGCAGCACGTGGTTCTCTTCACAGAACTTAATTACTGTCACTAAATTGGAAGCAAACCTTGTTCTTCATACATGCAGTCTACAATTTAATAAAATAAAGAAATGGCACAATCGCACCCACACTGAATACTGCATGCCCACCCCTCTGCCCACCCTGGTGGATCCTGTTCCTCCTCCTGTGATGGCTCCTGCCTCCCCCCCAGGGATGGCTCCTGTCCCCCCATGTGGTGGCTCCTGCCCCCTCACCCCCGCCTGTGATGGCTCCTGTCCTCCCATGTGGTGGATCCTGTCTCTACCCTGGGTGGCGCTCTGTCCCAGTCCTGGAATGGCTCCTGCAGCGAGGGTGAAGCTCTTGATGGGCCTCTTCTCAAAAAGGCTCAGTTAAATATTAATATGAAAAGGTGGGCGAGTGAGTAAGTGAAGGGATGGCTGGATGGCTGGATGAATTAGTGAAAGGGTGAGTGGATGAATGAAAGATTGAACAGATGGATAATGAGAGAGGATGGATGGATTGATGAGTGAGTGGAAGTATGGAAGAGAGAAAAGGTAAATAGGTGGATGTATGGGTGGAAGGGTAGCTGGATGGGTAAAAGGGTGGATGGATGAGTGAAAGGATGGATGAGTGAAAAGGTGGATGATGAGTGAATGAGTGAGTGGGTGGATGTGTGTGTGTATAGCTCTAGGCTGGTCCTTTGACACAATTGAGGCTTAGGACCTGCCCTGTGACCTGGGGCAGTGCACCTGTGTGTCCTCATTTGACTACGAGTGCACTACTGCCCCTGTCAGGGGTTAAGCATGTAGAACAGAGGTGGCAGAATACTGTGTTCTGTGAATCAGTAGTTATGGCCAGAACATTTTATCTAAGTTACTGGAGTGCAGGCCAACTGGCTCACTTGTGCAAACTTTTACTTCAATGCACTAGCTAAGGTCTAAGCACTAACATCTCTAGTGTATTTTATGCATATGCATGTGTGACGTATGTGGTACTTACAATACGTGCACAAGTGAACCAGCATGGCATGTGGGCTCCATTTGAAGTGTATTTCTTACATTCCTAGAGCTGGAGTGAGGAGGACTAGACACTCAAATGGGTGAAGAGTAGACAGGCCTCTCTTTCAAAATTCAATTACGTCCTCTTGCTGAGAAGAAATGCTAATTATTCTCTGACTACTGCCATTTGGTATGTGGTGGGGTGAAGGGCGGGTCTGCTGACTCTGTCATTCAGAGTGCGAACAGTCCTTTAGGGGAGGCCACACTTTTGTTTATTTGCTGATCACTGTTTCCAACGCTTTCTGATTCTGTTGTGGGTACACCAGGCTTGGGACTACCATGCTGTGTGCAGCATCACTCTATGCAAAGGATGTGTCTGGAGAAAAGCATGGAGAGAAACTTCAGAAGCAAAACTACCCCTAACCAGTTCTGAAAGTGCAGACAGAGAATCCACATGACCTCTCTGCCTTCACTCTATGAACGTGGGAGCTCTTGACTGGCATGTTTTTTCAGTTCCAAGTTTTCTTTGACTGAAGAAGTAAGTGCTCTGCAGAGTATGCAGAGACTGCTGTGCAACCAGAGTTAGTGCCTGCCTGATAGCTGGTTTCCCAGAGGTGCAGGAACATAACCTGGATTCCAACTAGGAAGGAAGAAGTTAGCATCATGTCCTGAAGAGTTTGGAGATCAACCCATCTAGTGAGAGAGGGGAGGAGCTGTCCAACCATGCTGGAAGTGTGATTGTCCAAGGCAGGCCAAAGCCAGCTGGCCCAGAAACTTGAGGATCCATCCACCAAGGAAGACTAAATGGGGCCATCTGCATGTTCCAGGGACCATTGCGCAGACTCTCTTGGCTAATGGCTGGCACTGCAGCAACATTAAGAAGTTGTGTCTTAGAAGACCATACTGCTGGGACATTGTGAAGTTGTGCCCAAGCGAACAATGCCCTTGCAACATTTTGAATGTGTGCCCAAATTGCCTGGGCTAATAGATTTTTTTTGGACTGCACCTAAGTGGACAGTGCAGTGTACCCAGTGGCGTAATCCATGGCTGTATCTTGCTGCCAAAAAAAGAGGGCCGTTAGGTGACCCTGTGAGCCTGACCCTGCGGCACCACCACAAATCACCTGAAGCCCAGAAACTGACCCGCAGCCCGCCAGAGACTTAAATCGACGCTAAGGGCAGCATACCTGCACAGAGTCTGGCCTTCATGGACTTAACCTGAGTGGTGAAGCACTTTCAGCCAACACGTCTTCTCCCAGAGGAGGAAAGGCACCAGATGTGTGCTGCAGATCCCTAGTGTGTTCTAAAAGCAGATTAAATTCTGCAGTGGTGAGATAAGAACATTAACTCAATAGAGGAGGTTAAACTGAAGCTGTCAACAAACAAAAAAGTGGCCTGGTCAGAAACCTGTATGTGTGCCGCAACTGAACTAGTGCCCCGAAACCATTAGTAGCACTAGAAGTGATAGCCCGGGCCTGTTAGGAAAATTCCCATCAGCCCACCCATGTGGTGGAAAGTCGTCATGTGGGAGATGTCACCAATCCAATTCTCAAACAGTGCACCTAGTCATGGCGCAGAGATGGATGGATTAACATGGTGTAAATACAGACCACTGGGCTTCACTGGTGGTGCTAATGGGGTGCAGTGCAAAAAATTAAAGTGATGAACGTGAAGGTAAAATTAACTCCGAGGGCCAAAATCAATTTTAATCAGTATGGCGCTCGGGTCAAGATTAAAATTCTGCCAAAATAGTTTGAAATAATAACTATATGTGGGCAGAGTAAGTGAAGGTCGACATGTTTCAGCTGTATTGACTATTGGTCTTAGCTTTCTTCAGGACCATTAAGGAAACTGCGACTGCAAATCAAAAGTTAAAAGATCAGTGATGCACGCTAATGTACATTGGATAAGTCCTACCAGTTCCTCTGAGCCCAGATGAATACTGTAGGAAGTCCAGAACTTTATGTATCTCCTAAAGATGCTTGAAGGTCAGATTAAAGCTGCGTGTAGTACACTGTTCAAGAAAAGGTTAGACGAAACAAACAAGGCAAATAAAGATTATAAAGATAACATCTTGATGAGCAAGATGGACAAGTTCAAGAAAGATTTAGATTGCTTTTCTATGGAGAAAACTTATCCATACACTCGTGACAACTATGTAGCCCCTAGCTTTAATAGCAGAGGCAAACAGCATGGATCCAACTACTCATCTTCTGGTTCCGACACTTACTCTAGTGATTCAGAGGCACCCAGCACGTCTGGAGCTCCCCAGAGAGGGGCTGGGTCTCAACAACGACCATTCAAGAGGGGTGGTCGACAGAGAGGTGCTATGTATAATCAACACCCAGGCAATTACCAACATCCGGGTCCTTGGTGGCCACCAGGCCCATGGGGCTTCCAGCCATATCCGCCACCAATGAATCCATACACTCCTTTTCCCCAGTTTTTCCCTAACCAGCCTTTTTTAGGGCGTGGCCGGGGCCAGAACAGGGGAAGAAGAAAAGGACCACAAACTGTCCACTGGGAAGCCGAACAGACGTTCCCGAACACTCGGAGCAGGAGAGCAGCTCAAGAGAACAACAGCTCGGAGACGACAGGAGTCTAGTTGTAAATCTCAGCTCTCGTACTCTTACTCCAGTCGAGCAGTCAGTCTTGGAGAGAGGTCTGGGCTTTGTGCCAACTAATGTCGGAGACCCATTTCTTCTAAGAACAGAACTTGAGAAGTTCTTCCGCAAAGTGCGTCTTCACTTTTTCTTTAAGGATAGAACTGATGACTCTCAATCAGGTGACGACACTATTAAGAACACAGGACTACGTCCTCCTTCCACTTTTACTCCTTTGAATCATCAAGTCCCTTCCCTCGTCACTACCTTTGAACAGGCGGTCAGACACGATATCTCGCAGCTGCAAACTACCGAACGGAGTACGTTCCATAATTTCTCAAAACCTGAACAGCAGGCGGTGAAAAATCTCTCACTAGATCCGTCCATCATTATAAAACCGGCGGACAAAGGGGGAGCCACTGTTGTTATGGACCTGGAACAGTACCGTCAGGAATGCCTTAGACAGCTGGACAATGATAAATTCTATCGTCGTCTTACTTCAGACCCCACCCAAAGTTTACTTACTGAAATTAAAACTTTGGTGGACGAAGGGAATATGGAGGGGTGGATTACACCTCAGGAAGCTAGATTCCTTATAACAGAGAAACCCACCATTCCAGGTTTCTATTGTCTCCCCAAAATGCACAAGGCCACGAGACCACCACCAGGCCGTCCCATCATCTCAGGGATTGGTTCCATTTTGGAACCACTCTCCACCTTTGTAGATCATTTTCTTAGACCTTTAGTTAAGAAAATGCCCACGTATCTGGAGGACACAGCCGATGTCCTCAGATTATTACCAACTATTGAGTACAACGTGGAAACTGACCTCATGGTCAGTTTTGATGTAGAATCACTCTACACCTGTATTCCACAACAGGATACGTTGGATACAGTCAGAGGTCTTCTGTCAATGGAAGATCTGGACAGCATAACCCCAGTTAACTTTATTCTATCTCTTGCAGAACTGGCAATGAAGCAAAACTATTTCAAGTTTGAAGAACAGCTGTTTTTACAGATCTCCGGGACCTCCATGGGGAGTGTCTTTGCCCCGAGTCTGGCAAATCTTTATGTACACCAAATGGAACAGACTCACATCCTCAACCATAGCAACCCATTTTCAAAACATCTGGTGCTATGGAAGAGGTATATAGATGACGTCCTGGTAGTGTGGCGTGGCTCTATCCCTGAAGTACAGGCTTTCCACACTTGGCTCAATGGATGTAACCCTCATCTCAAGTTCACGCTGGAGTACAGTCACACAAGACTCCCCTTCCTTGACCTATCTATCTTCCCCGAGGATGGTAGTCTCCGTAGTGAGTTGTTTACCAAACCGATGGCAAGAAACTCACTCTTGTCATTCAACAGCCATCACCCCCGCTCCCTTAGGGAGAACCTCCCGGTGGGCCAGTTCCTCCGGGTTAGGAGGAATTGTTCATCCAGAGAACTTTTTAACAAACATGCAACCACACTAGCCACTCACCTAGAGGAACGCTATTACCCCAAGCATCTTGTGAACAAAGCATGGAAACGTGCCTAGAACAACAACCGCGAGGCACTGATTGAAAAACGCCCATCTAAACCACCAATGGAGCGCCTGACATTTGTTAGCACGTTCAGTACAATGTCTAACTCTGTCCAGAAAATGGTTCGCAAACACTGGACGATTCTGAATAGTACTGGGGCCAACCTTCCATTACCATTGTTTCCATTTAAAAGGGCACCTAGTCTTCGAGACAATCTTGTCCACACAAGACCCAGGACTACCAAGACTGACGGCTCAACAACCTTATGGAACCTTCCCCCAGTCTCTGGTCACTACCCTTGTGGGTCGTGTAGTGTCTGTCCCCAGACTGAAAAAACCACTACAGTTGATATAGGGACTGGAAGGACATGGTTGCTCAAGAAGCATACTAATTGTAACACCGACAACGCTATCTACATGATAACGTGTCCCTGTTCCCTCAAGTATGTTGGCTATACCACCCGCAAGATCAAGATAAGAATAGGGGAGCACAAAAGCACCATTAGGTGTCGCAAACAGGCTACTAAACTAACAAACCACTTTTTGGAGCAAGGTCACACTGCTGATGAAATGAAATGGGTCATTTTAGAAAGGCCATTTATTCCGTCACACATCAGTGACGTAGCCAAATTTCTTTTCAGGAAGGAGCAGAAATGGATTTTTCTTTTGAAAAGTCACATGCAAGGTTTGAATGATGACATACCGTGGACATCGCTGTAAATCCAACTAGTCCAGAGTCTTTGGTATCTGTCTTCTTAGTTGACTCATCCTGTTAGCATCTTTTTGGTCATCCAAGACTCTATCCCAGACCATATTTAGCCAATTTGAGCCTGATACACTACTCCACACATGCAATTGCTTATTTTTAGTACATACGTATTGTCATTAGGAGTATATGTACAGCTGCTTCCACTATGGCTCAATCTATGTATTGTATATACTATGGCATATATACTTACTTTCTCCCAGATTGGGAATAGGGATTACAAATGAGCACATATGATCCTCTTACATCTTTCATTAATTATATCTCAATGCCTTTGATATGGCTGTCTGTTTGGTAGTCGCTAGTAATGCTCCGTTTTCCTTGCGGTGGCACACATCGCCATTGGATGTTTTTGAACACCAGCGCATGCGCAGTACACTCTGGCACATGCGCTGATCGTTGCACATGGCTTAGAGCCCGCGCATGCGTTCTGCGACCGACGCGCCGTGCGCATGCGCGTTTAAAGTTCGCTTGACTCTGCCCACATATAGTTATTATTTCAAACTATTTTGGCAGAATTTTAATCTTGACCCGAGCGCCATACTGATTAAAATTGATTTTGGCCCTCGGAGTTAATTTTACCTTCACGTTCATCACTTTAATTTTTTGCACTGCACCCCATTAGCACCACCAGTGAAGCCCAGTGGTCTGTATTTACACCATGTTAATCCATCCATCTCTGCGCCATGACTAGGTGCACTGTTTGAGAATTGGATTGGTGACATCTCCCACATGACGACATTCCACCACATGGGTGGGCTGATGGGAATTTTCCTAACAGGCCTGGGCTATCACTTCTAGTGCTACTAATGGTTTCGGGGCACTAGTTCAGTTGCGGCACACATACAGGTTTCTGACCAGGCCACTTTTTTGTTTGTTGATAGTTTCTCTTAGGGCATGAGTGGTTCTGGTCGTTAAATATAGCCCTATTTGACCCTCCCTACGCTTATTTTCTGTATTTAGTGCAACTTCTGTTGCGGGTCTTTTTCTAATACATTATTCATTTCTAAGGGTATATCCCTTGATTATGCTCACCTAGCTTATATTTGTTTAAGAGACTCCCTTACTAAGAAGATGGCTGACTTTGCAGGACTAGCGTTTGATGACGAGATGTTAAAAACTATTTTGGATGACAACCCCTCCCTTCTAGACTCATTACCTGAGACTTCCAGTGTAGCAAAAGATGACTGGCTTACACTGTTAAATTTAAAAAAATCACATACACGCACCTCTATCCACGGAACCATTATGGCACAATACCTGAGAGGCAAATGTGCCCCTACAGGCCTTATTGTCACGAACACACCACGTCTTTTTTTGACTGACAAAGCCTTTCTACGAGACTGGTCCCTCATTGCGTGGCGCTGCACGCGGGACTGGCTGATATTAATAATCAGCACAGCTAAGAGAGCAGCAGATGCAATTCTCATAGAAATTCAGGTGCTTGAAGGTCAGATTAAAGCTGCGTGTAGTACACTGTTCAAGAAAAGGTTAGACGAAACAAACAAGGCAAATAAAGATTATAAAGATAACATCTTGATGAGCAAGATGGACAAGTTCAAGAAAGATTTAGATCGCTTTTCTATGGAGAAAACTTATCCATACACTAGTGATAACTATGTAGCCCCTAGCTTTAATAGCAGAGGCAAACAGCATGGATCCAACTACTAATCTTCTGGTTCCGACACTTACTCTAGTGATTCAGAGGCACCCAGCACGTCTGGAGCTCCCCAGAGAGGGGCTGGGTCTCAACAACGACCATTCAAGAGGGGTGGTCGACAGAGAGGTGCTATGTATAATCAACACCCAGGCAATTACCAACATCCGGGTCCTTGGTGGCCACCAGGCCCATGGGGCTTCCAGCCACATCCGCCACCAATGAATCCATACACTCCTTTTCCCCAGTTTTTCCCTAACCAGCCTTTTTTAGGGCGTGGCCGGGGCCAGAACAGGGGAAGAAGAAAAGGACCACAAACTGTCCACTGGGAAGCCGAACAGACGTTCCCGAACACTCGGAGCAGGAGAGCAGCTCAAGAGAACAACAGCTCGGAGACGACAGGAGTCTAGTTGTAAATCTCAGCTCTCGTACTCTTACTCCAGTCGAGCAGTCAGTCTTGGAGAGAGGTCTGGGCTTTGTGCCAACTAATGTCGGAGACCCATTTCTTCTAAGAACAGAACTTGAGAAGTTCTTCCGCAAAGTGCGTCTTCACTTTTTCTTTAAGGATAGAACTGACGACTCTCAATCAGGTGATGACACTATTAAGAACACAGGACTACGTCCTCCTTCCACTTTTACTCCTTTGAATCATCAAGTCCCTTCCCTCGTCACTACCTTTGAACAGGCGGTCAGACACGATATCTCGCAGCTGCAAACTACCGAACGGAGTACGTTCCATAATTTCTCAAAACCTGAACAGCAGGCGGTGAAAAATCTCTCACTAGATCCGTCCATCATTATAAAACCGGCGGACAAAGGGGGAGCCACTGTTGTTATGGACCTGGAACAGTACCGTCAGGAATGCCTTAGACAGCTGGACAATGATAAATTCTATCGTCGTCTTACTTCAGACCCCACCCAAAGTTTACTTACTGAAATTAAAACTTTGGTGGACGAAGGGAATATGGAGGGGTGGATTACACCTCAGGAAGCTAGATTCCTTATAACAGAGAAACCCACCATTCCAGGTTTCTATTGTCTCCCCAAAATCCACAAGGCCACGAGACCACCACCAGGCCGTCCCATCATCTCAGGGATTGGTTCCATTTTGGAACCACTCTCCACCTTTGTAGATCATTTTCTTAGACCTTTAGTTAAGAAAATGCCCACGTATCTGGAGGACACAGCCGATGTCCTCAGATTATTACCAACTATTGAGTACAACGTGGAAACTGACCTCATGGTCAGTTTTGATGTAGAATCACTCTACACCTGTATTCCACAACATGATACGTTGGATACAGTCAGAGGTCTTCTGTCAATGGAAGATATGGACAGCATAACCCCAGTTAACTTTATTCTATCTCTTGCAGAACTGGCAATGAAGCAAAACTATTTCAAGTTTGAAGAACAGCTGTTTTTACAGATCTCCGGGACCTCCATGGGGAGTGTCTTTGCCCCGAGTCTGGCAAATCTTTATGTACACCAAATGGAACAGACTCACATCCTCAACCATAGCAACCCATTTTCAAAACATCTGGTGCTATGGAAGAGGTATATAGATGACGTCCTGGTAGTGTGGCGTGGCTCTATCCCTGAAGTACAGGCTTTCCACACTTGGCTCAATGGATGTAACCCTCATCTCAAGTTCACGCTGGAGTACAGTCACACAAGACTCCCCTTCCTTGACCTATCTATCTTCCCCGAGGATGGTAGTCTCCGTAGTGAGTTGTTTACCAAACCGATGGCAAGAAACTCACTCTTGTCATTCAACAGCCATCACCCACGCTCCCTTAGGTAGAACCTCCCGGTGGGCCAGTTCCTCCGGGTTAGGAGGTATTGTTCATCCAGAGAACTTTTTAACAAACATGCAACCACACTAGCCACTCACCTAGAGGAACGCTATTACCCCAAGCATCTTGTGAACAAAGCATGGAAACGTGCCTCGAACAACAACCGCGAGGCACTGATTGAAAAACGCCCATCTAAATCACCAATGGAGCGCCTGACATTTGTTAGCACATTCAGTACAATGTCTAACTCTGTCCAGAAAATGGTTCGCAAACACTGGACGATTCTGAATAGTACTGGGGCCAACCTTCCATTACCATTGTTTTCATTTAAAAGGGCACCTAGTCTTCGAGACACTCTTGTCCACACAAGACCCAGGACTACCAAGACTGACGGCTCAACAACCTTATGGAACCTTCCCCCAGTCTCTGGTCACTACCCTTGTGGGTCGTGTAGTGTCTGTCCCCAGACTGAAAAAACCACTACAGTTGATATAGGGACTGGAAGGACATGGTTGCTCAAGAACCATACTAATTGTAACACCGACAACGCTATCTACATGATAACGTGTCCCTGTTCCCTCAAGTATGTTGGCTATACCACCCGCAAGATCAAGATAAGAATAGGGGAGCACAAAAGCACCATTAGGTGTCGCAAACAGGCTACTAAACTAACAAACCACTTTCTGGAGCAAGGTCACACTGCTGATGAAATGAAATGGGTCATTTTAGAAAGGCCATTTATTCCGTCACACATCAGTGACGTAGCCAAATTTCTTTTCAGGAAGGAGCAGAAATTGATTTTTCTTTTGAAAAGTCACATGCAAGGTTTGAATGATGACATACCGTGGACATCGCTGTAAATCCAACTAGTCCAGAGTCTTTGGTATCTGTCTTCTTAGTTGACTCATCCTGTTAGCATCTTTTTGGTCATCCAAGACTCTATCCCAGACCATATTTAGCCAATTTGAGCCTGATACACTACTCCACACATGCAATTGCTTATTTTTAGTACATACTTATTGTCATTAGGAGTATATGTACAGCTGCTTCCACTATGGCTCAATCTATGTATTGTATATACTATGGCATATATACTTACTTTCTCCCAGATTGGGAATAGGGATTACAAATGAGCACATATGATCCTCTTACATCTTTCATTAATTATATCTCAATGCCTTTGATATGGCTGTCTGTTTGGTAGTCGCTAGTAATGCTCCGTTTTCCTTGCGGTGGCACACATTGGATGTGTTTGAACACCAGCGCATGCGCAGTACACTCTGGCACATGCGCTGATCGTTGCACATGGCTTAGAGCCCGCGCATGCGTTCTGCGACCGACGCGCCGTGCGCATGCGCGTTTAAAGTTCGCTTGACTCTGCCCACATATAGTTATTATTTCAAACTATTTTGGCAGAATTTTAATCTTGACCCGAGCGCCATACTGATTAAAATTGATTTTGGCCCTCGGAGTTAATTTTACCTTCACGTTCATCACTTTAATTTTTTGCAATGCACCCCATTAGCACCACCAGTGAAGCCCAGTGGTCTGTATTTACACCATGTTCATCCATCCATCTCTGCGCCATGACTAGGTGCACTGTTTGAGAATTGGATTGGTGACATCTCCCACATGACGACATTCCACCACATGGGTGGGCTGATGGGAATTTTCCTAACAGGCCCGGGCTATCACTTCTAGTGCTACTAATGGTTTCGGGGCACTAGTTCAGTTGCGGCACACATACAGGTTTCTGACCAGGCCACTTTTTTGTTTGTTGATAGTTTCTCTTAGGGCATGAGTGGTTCTGGTCGTTAAATATAGCCCTATTTGACCCTCCCTACGCTTATTTTCTGTATTTAGTGCAACTTCTGTTGCGGGTCTTTTTCTAATACATTATTCATTTCTAAGGGTATATCCCTTGATTATGCTCACCTAGCTTATATTTGTTTAAGAGACTCCCTTACTAAGAAGATGGCTGACTTTGCAGGACTAGCGTTTGATGACGAGATGTTAAAAACTATTTTGGATGACAACCCCTCCCTTCTAGACTCATTACCTGAGACTTCCAGTGTAGCAAAAGATGACTGGCTTACACTGTTGAATTTAAAAAAATCACATACACGCACCTCTATCCACGGAACCATTATGGCACAATACCTGAGAGGCAAATGTGCCCCTACAGGCCTTATTGTCACGAACACACCACGTCTTTTTTTGACTGACAAAGCCTTTCTACGAGACTGGTCCCTCATTGCGTGGCGCTGCACGCGGGACTGGCTGATATTAATAATCAGCACAGCTAAGAGAGCAGCAGATGCAATTCTCATAGAAATTCAGGTGCTTGAAGGTCAGATTAAAGCTGCGTGTAGTACACTGTTCAAGAAAAGGTTAGACGAAACAAACAAGGCAAATAAAGATTATAAAGATAACATCTTGATGAGCAAGATGGACAAGTTCAAGAAAGATTTAGATCGCTTTTCTATGGAGAAAACTTATCCATACACTAGTGACAACTATGTAGCCCCTAGCTTTAATAGCAGAGGCAAACAGCATGGATCCAACTACTCATCTTCTGGTTCTGACACTTACTCTAGTGATTCAGAGGCACCCAGCACGTCTGGAGCTCCCCAGAGAGGGGCTGGGTCTCAACAACGACCATTCAAGAGGGGTGGTCGACAGAGAGGTGCTATGTATAATCAACACCCAGGCAATTACCAACATCCGGGTCCTTGGTGGCCACCAGGCCCATGGGGCTTCCAGCCACATCCGCCACCAATGAATCCATACACTCCTTTTCCCCAGTTTTTCACTAACCAGCCTTTTTTAGGGCGTGGCCGGGGCCAGAACAGGGGAAGAAGAAAAGGACCACAAACTGTCCACTGGGAAGCCGAACAGACGTTCCCGAACACTCGGAGCAGGAGAGCAGCTCAAGAGAACAACAGCTCGGAGACGACAGGAGTCTAGTTGTAAATCTCAGCTCTCGTACTCTTACTCCAGTCGAGCAGTCAGTCTTGGAGAGAGGTCTGGGCTTTGTGCCAACTAATGTCGGAGACCCATTTCTTCTAAGAACAGAACTTGAGAAGTTCTTCCGCAAAGTGCGTCTTCACTTTTTCTTTAAGGATAGAACTGATGACTCTCAATCAGGTGATGACACTATTAAGAACACAGGACTACGTCCTCCTTCCACTTTTACTCCTTTGAATCATCAAGTCCCTTCCCTCATCACTACCTTTGAACAGGCGGTCAGACACGATATCTCGCAGCTGCAAACTACCGAACGGAGTACGTTCCATAATTTCTCAAAACCTGAACAGCAGGCGGTGAAAAATCTCTCACTAGATCCGTCCATCATTATAAAACCGGCGGACAAAGGGGGAGCCACTGTTGTTATGGACCTGGAACAGTACCGTCAGGAATGCCTTAGACAGCTGGACAATGATAAATTCTATCGTCGTCTTACTTCAGACCCCACCCAAAGTTTACTTACTGAAATTAAAACTTTGGTGGACGAAGGGAATATGGAGGGGTGGATTACACCTCAGGAAGCTAGATTCCTTATAACAGAGAAACCCACCATTCCAGGTTTCTATTGTCTCCCCAAAATCCACAAGGCCACGAGACCACCACCAGGCCGTCCCATCATCTCAGGGATTGGTTCCATTTTGGAACCACTCTCCACCTTTGTAGATCATTTTCTTAGACCTTTAGTTAAGAAAATGCCCACGTATCTGGAGGACACAGCCGATGTCCTCAGATTATTACCAACTATTGAGTACAACGTGGAAACTGACCTCATGGTCAGTTTTGATGTAGAATCACTCTACACCTGTATTCCACAACAGGATACGTTGGATACAGTCAGAGGTCTTCTGTCAATGGAAGATCTGGACAGCATAACCCCAGTTAACTTTATTCTATCTCTTGCAGAACTGGCAATGAAGCAAAACTATTTCAAGTTTGAAGAACAGCTGTTTTTACAGATCTCCGGGACCTCCATGGGGAGAGTCTTTGCCCCGAGTCTGGCAAATCTTTATGTACACCAAATGGAACAGACTCACATCCTCAACCATAGCAACCCATTTTCAAAACATCTGGTGCTATGGAAGAGGTATATAGATGACGTCCTGGTAGTGTGGCGTGGCTCTATCCCTGAAGTACAGGCTTTCCACACTTGGCTCAATGGATGTAACCCTCATCTCAAGTTCACGCTGGAGTACAGTCACACAAGACTCCCCTTCCTTGACCTATCTATCTTCCCCGAGGATGGTAGTCTCCGTAGTGAGTTGTTTACCGAACCGATGGCAAGAAACTCACTCTTGTCATTCAACAGCCATCACCCACGCTCCCTTAGGGAGAACCTCCCGGTGGGCCAGTTCCTCCGGGTTAGGAGGAATTGTTCATCCAGAGAACTTTTTAACAAACATGCAACCACACTAGCCACTCACCTAGAGGAACGCTATTACCCCAAGCATCTTGTGAACAAAGCATGGAAACGTGCCTCGAACAACAACCGCGAGGCATTGATTGAAAAACGCCCATCTAAACCACCAATGGAGCGCCTGACATTTGTTAGCACGTTCAGTACAATGTCTAACTCTGTCCAGAAAATGGTTCGCAAACACTGGACAATTCTGAATAGTACTGGGGCCAACCTTCCATTACCATTGTTTTCATTTAAAAGGGCACCTAGTCTTCGAGACACTCTTGTCCACACAAGACCCAGGACTACCAAGACTGACGGCTCAACAACCTTATGGAACCTTCCCCCAGTCTCTGGTCACTACCCTTGTGGGTCGTGTAGTGTCTGTCCCCAGACTGAAAAAACCACTACAGTTGATATAGGGACTGGAAGGACATGGTTGCTCAAGAAGCATACTAATTGTAACACCGACAACGCTATCTACATGATAACGTGTCCCTGTTCCCTCAAGTATGTTGGCTATACCACCCGCAAGATCAAGATAAGAATAGGGGAGCACAAAAGCACCATTAGGTGTCGCAAACAGGCTACTAAACTAACAAACCACTTTCTGGAGCAAGGTCACACTGCTGATGAAATGAAATGGGTCATTTTAGAAAGGCCATTTATTCCGTCACACATCAGTGACGTAGCCAAATTTCTTTTCAGGAAGGAGCAGAAATGGATTTTTCTTTTGAAAAGTCACATGCAAGGTTTGAATGATGACATACCGTGGACATCGCTGTAAATCCAACTAGTCCAGAGTCTTTGGTATCTGTCTTCTTAGTTGACTCATCCTGTTAGCATCTTTTTGGTCATCCAAGACTCTATCCCAGACCATATTTAGCCAATTTGAGCCTGATACACTACTCCACACATGCAATTGCTTATTTTTAGTACATACTTATTGTCATTAGGAGTATATGTACAGCTGCTTCCACTATGGCTCAATCTATGTATTGTATATACTATGGCATATATACTTACTTTCTCCCAGATTGGGAATAGGGATTACAAATGAGCACATATGATCCTCTTACATCTTTCATTAATTATATCTCAATGCCTTTGATATGGCTGTCTGTTTGGTAGTCGCTAGTAATGCTCCGTTTTCCTTGCGGTGGCACACATCGCCATTGGATGTGTTTGAACACCAGCGCATGCGCAGTACACTCTGGCACATGCGCTGATCGTTGCACATGGCTTAGAGCCCGCGCATGCGTTCTGCGACCGACGCGCCGTGCGCATGCGCGTTTAAAGTTCGCTGCTCACGCGCCGCACTATCGGGATGCCTAGCGCATGCGCATTTTAGCGCGGGTATCCGATTAACTAAGCGGACGCTTTAACAAGCAGTAACAGCTGCAGCCAGGTACCCAATCAACTAGGGTATAAATACACATGCGCGCTGTGCGTCGGTACCTCCGTTCCTTCTCGGACGCCGGCATCGAGGTACCGACGGACAGGCAGGGTACCAGACCTTCACCTTGCTATTTCAATAGGGCGAGCAATTTAAGTACTAGTGAGGGTTCCCTTAAGGAGTGGCTCTACCCACCTTAAGCCTTCAGTCATTTGCCCAGTACTTGGTTACTGATAGCCTCTTGTAGTCATTTTACCGCTAGACACAGTCCCCCAAGGTTACTGATGACAGCCTCTTGTAGTCATTTTATCGCTAGATACAGTCCTCCAAGGAGTGCCCTTGCCCTCCAACTGTGGTTGATTAACTTTCTGTAGAGTCTCATAGTCAATTTTCTTATACTTGGTTGAGTTTCTTTTTTGGTTAAAGCTAGGTTTTGTTAAGAACAATTATGGAAATGGCAGCTATTATCCATGTTAGTCCCTCTGCTATTTTTCAAAGGTACTTTCCTGTCCATTTCCCTCCTTAACTAGAGCGGGGCCTCCCTTTTTCCCGAGTGGGTTCCGGGTGAGGTGAGGCGTACTCCCACATAATGCTGGGTAAGTTACCACACTCATTCTCATTTATGTGATTTTTATACACTGATTAAAACATAGCAACATATTTAGCGGGGAGAGACTGTCTCCACCGCCCTGTTTGTGTGCTTAGTATCTTGTGCTTGTTTTCCAGAAATCTGTTGTGCACTACATGGTTTTTTGATTCACGCTTATGTCTCTTCTTTAGGAGATACATAAAGTTCTGGACTTCCTACAGTATTCATCTGGGCTCAGAGGAACTGGTAGGACTTATCCAATGTACATTAGCGTGCATCACTGATCTTTTAACTTTTGATTTGCAGTCGCAGTTTCCTTAATGGTCCTGAAGAAAGCTAAGACCAATAGCCAGTACAGCTGAAACATGTCGACCTTCACTTACTCTGCCCACATATAGTTATTATTTCAAACTATTTTGGCAGAATTTTAATCTTGACCCGAGCGCCATACTGATTAAAATTGATTTTGGCCCTCGGAGTTAATTTTACCTTCACGTTCATCACTTTAATTTTTTGCACTGCACCCCATTAGCACCACCAGTGAAGCCCAGTGGTCTGTATTTACACCATGTTAATCCATCCATCTCTGCGCCATGACTAGGTGCACTGTTTGAGAATTGGATTGGTGACATCTCCCACATGACGACATTCCACCACATGGGTGGGCTGATGGGAATTTTCCTAACAGGCCCGGGCTATCACTTCTAGTGCTACTAATGGTTTCGGGGCACTAGTTCAGTTGCGGCACACATACAGGTTTCTGACCAGGCCACTTTTTTGTTTGTTGATAGTTTCTCTTAGGGCATGAGTGGTTCTGGTCGTTAAATATAGCCCTATTTGACCCTCCCTATGCTTATTTTCTAAACTGAAGCTGTGCCTGATAGGTGCCCAAGACACACCCAAACCCAGGAAGGGAAGAGAGTGAGAGAAGGGCGAAAGTTTATAGGAAATGACCACCCCCAAGTATAGCTGCCATGCACCAGTGAAGCATCCATTTCTGTGACCTGTAGTGTCGATTATTCTGTTTTCTTTCTGTACTAAAGTATTCCTTTTAAACAAAGACAAGCACTGGCTTGGACAATGCATTACTGCGCTACCGCGATACCAACCCAAATAGACGAGGCCAATTAGCCCCTGCTAGCCTAATCACCCCCTAAACAGTAACTGAAAACAACAAAGCCAATAGACAAAAACACATGCTTTAAAAAGGCTATGTTTCTTTGATATTTTTTGTTTAGTAAAGCTATTACAGTTTTGAGAGGTTTGACATAGTCAATTACATCTTTGAACGCAATGCTTTATGTGTATATGTGTGCGAAAAGTAAAAAGTGATTTTTGATAATGGTGTGATAATTCGTAAGAATAGAAAACATATTTGGGTGATTCTTTTTTTAAAAAGTTGACTGAGTGCATTCAAATGTTTAATAGGTGATTTAGTAGTTTTTCAACACTTCGGACTGTTAGTAAACATTTTAAAAGGTCAATTATTTTCAAAAAATTGGACCTGGTAAGTAACATTGCTTTAAAGACAATTTATAGGCTATGATTGTTAACTGAAGTGGTTAAAATATTTTATGCATTTATTAAAAGGATGCACAATTTGCTTAGACATTTTTAAACGTTAGGGTAAACGCTGTATGTATTTTAAAACAAATTACAATTTCGATTTTTATTTTTGAAAAAAGTTTTTGAAAACCTTTAGTTCCTCATGCATGTGCTGTAAAATGCATAAGTTTGTAACTTAATGAAGTTTGGCACGTTTTACACAATTTTGTGAATTTGGCTAAGGCAAGGTCCCTTTTTTTTCCAACACAGAAATATCATGCAAGACTGTTACTTACATGAATGCTGCTCTCCTGGTCCCAGGCCAAGATGAGGCCAAGTTTGGCCACCACTTTCACATAGTTGTTCTTTGTTTTGATTTCGATCCACGCACGTCTGTAGGGTAGTTCGATCCTGTGCAGTAAGAGAAGGAGCGGGATTAGTATGGGAAATCACGGAAAAGGCACTGGTTGTAAGTATTACATATTTAAGAAAAACACTGGAACAAAAAGATGCTTTACAAACACTTTTGCACACCTTTCTTTGTTCCTTGAGTAATTAAAGGAAAATGTGCACAGACATAAGACATGCATGGTTAAAAATTGTGATGATCAGGTCCATGGAGAACATTTGATTGTTGTAGGTTTGTAAACATGCTTGTGTCTTTTAAAGACCATTTGTGCTGGGTCATATACAAACATATGTCATGTAAGAAATATGTTTGTACAATTGTATTGTTCTGGGTTATTTGTGATTTTAAAGAAAAAGAATTTCATAGAATACCATTACTGAGCAACTATTTCACCGAACCAGTTTAATTGAAATTAGGAACAGCATTTACCATTTCGTAGAAACCAATTTATAGTGTGTCTTTTTGTTTTAAAAAATTGTGTTTGCATGCTTATGTTTTAAGGTGTAAATGCAATGGCTGCAGGTGTTACTTTGAGAAATATTTTTATATGAGGTGTTCATTTCAGTGCTTTTCTTCTCAGCACCATAAACTCCACACATTTCTGAACCATGAAACCATTACTGCCTATAAACTCCACCCATCACTGATCCCTAAAACCCCTCACCACCCTTAAACTTCATCAGTTCCTGAACCCTAAAAAACCCTTCGCCACCACTAAAATCTACCCATCACTAAACCTTAAAAAGCCCTCAACAGCTCCAAACTACCCATCCACAAATCTTTAAAACCCTCCAATACGCCAACCCTAAACACTACCCATTCATGATTGCTAAATAACGCGCACTACACCGAAACTCCACTGTTTCCTAAAGCCAAAAGTCCCTTTCTATACCTGAACTCCAGCCATCCCTGACCCCTAAAATCCCTGACCCTAGAAAACCCTCACTACCCCTAAACCCCACCCAAATTTAATGTACTTGTCTTTTTTTCCTTAATATTAGATTTCCTTTAAAATTATTGGTTTCTTCCAATGATGTTTCTCAGTTTTTGTTTTTCTATCAAATTGCATACATCAATCTTTCTGTGTTTTAAATATATGGGCCGATTATGATGTCGGGTGGAAAGCCTCCTCCTGACAGTCGGTTTCTACTCGACCATGTCGGAGCCCTTCCGACCGACTCGGTCAGTTTACAATCCGCCCGACAGAATACGATGTTTGCGGTCCGAAGGCAAACTTCATGGTCATTGCGATTTGGTTCTCACCGGCCCTCGGAGTATTCCTGTCAGTCGGAATCGCATCGTACGCCCCAATAAACAGCGTTTCTGACCTCAAGATTACGATGTTGATTTCCAACAGCCTTTCCCCGTCAGCCTGTCCGACATGAAAAGGCTGTTGGAAAGTGACTTTAGGGGCCCCTGGCAGGGTCCCCTTCATCCTTGGGGGCTGAGGGGGTACCAAAGGAACCCGCCTGTAAACAGTGCACTTTGTGGCAGTGTGCAGGGTTTTAAACACACTCCCCATTTCCCCATAAGAGCCTGTGCACTGGCCAGTTAGCGGGCGGAACACAAGCTCCTATAGGAAACAATGGAAATTCGACCGAACAGTGTTTGGTTGCATCCTATTCGGTTTGGCAGAACCACCGAGCTCGAGTCGGTCCTGATTGCGAGTCGTTCCCGGGTGGAAACTTTCCGCCCAACATCGTAATCGGCCCCCTAGTTTCTGCCCTACAAAGATTTGGCAGTAGTAATCAAAATGATAATCTGGATTTAGTTTCAAGTAAATACTCTGCAGCTGTTTCTGTGTCAGAGGGTAGTTAATTAGTCAACTGTACAAATAATTAAGGTACAACAGTAAATTCGAATGTTTATTTATTCTTCAAGCTTCAATGTTTACATGTTCTCGAGCACTGTGATTTGGGAGCTTCACTTTTGATGCATTTATATCACTCTCCTACTTTCCTCTATGACATTTTATCAGGGTCGGACAGGCTACCGGGCAGTTTAGAATGCTGCTGAGCTGGGGGTATATTTTGTTGATGGGGACCTGCGTGTACTAAACGAAATTCATTTTGCGTTTATTATTTCGAAGCACACGCAGGTCTCCATGAACTAAATCAGCCCCCACTGCAGTAAAATCAGCCAGCAGCTCTGCAGCATTCCAAACTGCCCGGTAGTCAGTCGGGCCCTGTACAGTTTCCCACATTTCCTAAAAGGACACATTCACGTCGTTATTCCTCACAAACTCACAAGTGCCAATATTTCCTCGAGAAAGCTGCTGGTAACATAAACGGATGGGCCATTTTCTCACGAGTTAATTTTAAGAACCGCTGTGTGGCTTTGAAACTGGAAAGATTTTAGCAATTTATTTTTCAAGCAACTTAAAGAACAGTTAAAGTCCCAATTTTAGTGGTAAAACCCACAGGTAGAAGAAACTATTGTGAACTACCGTAGCTATGGTGTAATCACTGGAATTACATGCAGGACGTTCACGCAAGAAAAGCTTTGCCGTTTTGCACACCCCTACAAATCACAAACATTGAATTAGAAGACTGGTATTACATTCCTAAATGTTCTCGAGTGGGGTGTGCAAATACCCACACAGATGAAACATCTACATCTCCTCAAGGAAGTAGCTGACAGTTTGAAAGGCTCAGACTTACAAGTTGCCTCCCAGCCTCACTGCGTTCTTGCTGATAACAAAGAAGACCCCGTTCATGTGCATGGTGATGTAGGAGACAGCAGGGAGGCCATCGATGACTGTGCGCCGCAGCTGGACGTTGAAGGTCTCAAACTCGCTCTTGCAGTTGGAACTGAGTAGGTAGTTGCAGGTTCCAGGGAAGTGGATAAAATCCCCATCGAACGTCTTGAAGTGCGAGTTTCCCCACGTGCTGCACAGTTGGTTGGTGTTGGGCATTGGCCCAGCTGTGAATTCAATAGAGAGTGTTAGTCAAAGTGCGCACTGTACCCTCATCAATCTGCGCAGACTGTGAGCCCATCACGCTTTGGCTTGTAATTGGAGGCAGAGATGCTGGCGATCAGGGCCGGACTGGGAACAGAAACAGGCCCTGGCAAACTGCTCAGCTGCCCCTCCCCCCTGGGTTGAAGAAGAGTGAAGCTGAGCAGTTTGTGATAGCCGCTTTCAGACGATTTTATTACGGGGGCCGATATTGCCAACCTCTGTAACAAAAATGGCCCCCAGGAACCAAAAACCAGCCTCCACCCTAGTGACCTACCGGGGAAATGCCTGGCGCCCGATATGGCCCTCCTAGCGACTAATCCCTGACTGTAATTCCCAACACAATCACGAGTCGATATGGATTTCCGGGGTTTGGTAATCACGAGGGACCAGATTCAATTCCACATGCTTAACCTGCGTCAGGGTTACCCGGTTTGCGATAGAGGCAGCTCTAGATACTCCGGGTCTTACTCATGAGGTGTCCCTTCCTGCACAAAATCAATCAGCCCCACAATGCAGGCTCCCTTGCAGCATGCAAGGGTGCCTACATTGGCGCACAGCAGCCATTTGTGCGCCTGCGCTGGGGAAAAGCACAGGAATGCGCCTATCACGTAGATGCAGCGCATTCCTGACCTTTAGTTTTGACTAAGGCAGCTCTTCAAGATTTCTTGCTGTGCTGCCCTACATCAAAACGTCTTAAATGAGCCCCCCCCAAACCCCGATTGACCACCTCACTAACAGGAGGTTAGTTCACTCTACTTCCCAGAGTTACAGGTTCACTCAGACCGGGGCAAAGATAACAGCGTAAAATACAGTGTAAAGCATGGAGACCTCATAAAGGGCCCTTAACGTCAATGGAAACCATTAAGAAAGCAGCAATTATTTGAAAATCTGTTTTGGCTCCAGCCTACGGTAACCAGGCATCCCGGATTTGCCCGGACTCTCCCGGTTTTCCACCAGCTGTCCCGGCAGATTTCAGGAAATTTAGCTCGACTGAAAACGGTGAGAGGTACTTTTTGATGTTTTACAAATTAGGGATAGTTATCAGTTATTTCAAGAAAACAATTTAATTAACAGGCAAGCTACTGGGTTTGGAAAATTGCTTTTTGTGCATTTTCTAACTGCTTGTTCTGTAATTTTCTGCTGAGGAGCACTGTCATTCTGTCAGCTCACTTGAAGTAAAATTGTAGTCCTTATTCTTATTTAATTAAATGTCCTGGTTTTTAGCTTTAAAATTCTGGTCACCCTACTCCAGCTCTCGCGACCACCTTCTTGCAACCTCCGCCTTGAAGACATTTCGTAATATTGAGTTTGCACAAGGTACAGACTCCAGTTTTTCTTTCGGGAAATAATCCTGCCCACTATTCAGTGTATCTGAAAGGTCTGAAGGGCTGGAGTAGAGTCAGTCACACATCACATGTGCCTGACATGCGATCTCTTCCTTTTTCAGAATCAGCGGTTTATTTGAAACCCACATAATTTCCCTGCAACACCGCCTTCTTCAGCAGATGATTTATGGATTGGCCGTAGTACCACCTGCTGGAGGCACAGTATAAGTACATCGTCCCCAATTCCTCCTCCTCTCCTCCTCACTTTCTCCTCCCCCGGTCCAATCATGGATGGATCAGATGAATCTACTTAACAATAAACCCATCAGTCGACAGCGCAAAATCCCTGCGTGTCATACTCGACAAAAAACTCAATCTTATCTCCCACATCAACTCCATTGCAAAGTCTGCTCGATACCAACTGCGCCTTCTTTGGGGAATTTGTCGCTTCTTCCCGGAGCAAGACATTTAAACCCTGTTCCAATTGCTGGTCCTCTCAAGACTGGACTACTGCAATTCTCTTGTCACTGGCCTCCCCTAATCCCACCAGTCCCCCCTTAAATCTGTTCTCCATTCAGCAGCTCGCTTCATTTATGGGGCCAAAAGAAGCGACCACATCACACCCATGTTATCCACCCTCCGCTGGCTTCCCATTGAGGCAAGATCTATCTACAAGACTGCCTGTATCACCCACAAAGCCTTGCACTCCTCCTCTCCTCGCTACCTGGCGAATAAACTGAAACTCTCTGGAGGCTCTAGACCATCACGTAATGCGGAAAGTGTACAGCTTAAGCCTCCCACTATCAAGAAGGAAAGATCGATGGCCCAATCCTTCTTGGGCAACGCTGTAAGAATCTGGAACTCACTTCTGCCTCAGCTCCGGCCCACCACCTCCTCTCAGGCCTTCAAAACTGACCTCAAAGTTCTCCTCCTTCAAAGACACTTCCAAATTTAATTCACACCCTCTCTATTATCTGAAGGAAGACCTTCCATTATAGAGGATCCTTTTCTCCATGCCTATGGAAGTGCCTTCCCAGTTTGTTCTGCCAGTTATTGCAGTATTATCCTTCTACCTGTGTTTGGTACTCTTTTGTAACATGCACAAGTCACTTTTCTCTTGTAATACACTGTTTGCTACCTCTTACATTTTGTTTGCTTTAGATTCTTGCACAAGTGCCACCATTGCCTACGTAATGTTTGTTCTTGTGTTTGAGTGCCTACCATTTATTGCAGTACTATATCTCTACTTGTATTTTGTACACGTTTGTAACCTGCACAAATGTCACTTTTTTCTCCTGTATTACACAGTTTGCTACCTCTTGTATTTTGTTTACTCACAATTGTCACTTTTACCTCATGTAACCTAACGTTTGCTTTTGTAATTTGTTATTTGTTCACTTGTACTTTTCTCCTCATGTATCAGTTCTGTTCCTATTGTGAAGCGTTCTGACACCTTCGGGTAAAGTCTGCGCTATATAAAAATGTATAAAATAAATAAATAAATAAAAAATTGTGTATTGTATAAAATGTGCTGAATTGTGTTCTGGTCTGGTTTGATGTTAGCCATCTGTCGCACATGTTCCCTTCTTTTTAGGGGTATGTGACATACACGCAATTTGCTTTTGTGAGATTGTGTGAGATGTAAAAAGTATGTTAAATTATACAAAAAGCTAAATCGATATTCGGCACAATGAGGCTAATTTACAAGCCCATTGCACTGCTGGTGCGTCACTTTTAATATAGGAAAAAAGCGACCTACCGGCGGTGCAAGGGGGTTGTAAATAAGCTCCTATATGTTGGAGCACAATGTGTCCTCACTTCCTTTATAAATGTGAGGATGCATTTGAAGCTAAAAAATAGTGCAGGCAACAAAACAAGACATCTCATTTACAAGGCCCGTGCGCCACCAGAGTGTCATTTTTCATGACTCCCTGGTGGCACTTTGTCCTGGTCCATATTTACAAGGCAGCACTAGGGCACTTTGCATGGCTTAACGCGGCCTTGTAAATATTGTTTACTTTGACGCAGTTTTCTGAGTTAAAGGGGCATGTAATTGGTGTTGCTTTGGACGTTACCAGCAACACCCATGGCTTTTTGAAACTGCCCCAGATTTACAAGGAATCGTAAATCTGAGGCAGCCAAAAAACGTAAGGAACAAAACGCCAATAATGGTTGTACAGGAGGGTGTTCCTGCCTGCACAACAACAATAATCCCTGCAACGCAGGCAACCTTGCATCATGGTGCAGGGGTGTCTGCATTGGCGTACTGGATGCTTTTTATGCACAGGGGTGAGTAGAGGAAGGTTCAGTATTCTTAAAAATATGGCACATTAATGCACTTAGACAATGACGCAGCTTGACGCAGCAAAATAACTTGCAGCACCAGGCTGTGCTATTGTCTTGTAAACATGCCCCAAGGTGTCATAGACAGCAGCTTTTCGAGGTGAAGTCATTAGCGTTTTTCCCATGTTTCATGCTAAATTGTTGACATGAACAGCATGTAATTATGTTATATGGTGTTATAGAGTCACTTTGGGTATTTCGCGTATTAAGTGTAATGGCACATAACTGAAACTATGTGAAACTACGCCTGTTTAAAGCACATTTCGTATAGATCTACTTTTTACACTTGCATTGCGACCACTGTTTATTAAATCCAAATAATTTGAGAATTATCAACCTTTTTTTTCTTCAAATTGTAGGTGAGCAGTGTATTGGGAAAACTTACTATCAGTAAACGTTGAATCGGATCGGGATTGGCCCACCGTCATGTTGTTATATCCAGCCAAGATCTTCGGCAGGCAATACTTCGCTTGAGCTACGAATAAAAAAAGGGTCTGAATTAAAATCTCGCGCTATGAGTGAAAGAAGCCATGAACTCACACATTGGGGCATATTATCAAGGAACTAAGTTAAAATTATCGCCGCTTTAGTGGCAGAAAACTGCAGCGAAAGCAGTGATAATGGGCTTGATAATATGCCCTGCGAATTCCCATAGAAGCCCATGTTCACAGCAGAACATGGGCTTCTATTGGAATTCTCAAGGGCGTATTATCAAGCCCATTATCGCCGTTTTAGCGGCGGTTTTCTGTCGCTAAAGTGGCGATAATTGTAATGCTGTACCTTGAAAATATGCCTGTTCCCCTTGTCAGTATTAACACAAGTGTCTTTCCTGCTACCCTCAGTGAGGCACAATCACACCTTGTACATTCTCACACCCACTTTCCCGTGATTGACTCAGTATTGGGGGGTCCGGCACTGAGCTGTAAAATATCTTCACTCACACCTTTGGTCCAGACACTAGCGAAGTCTTTACCTACAAGAGGTTTCTGCAGACGAGATGGATGGACAGATTGCAGATGAAGTAAAGTAAAATAAGCTAACAAATTATTAAAATCAAATAAATAATTCTGAGAATAAAGCCCCACCTGCTGACATCTGTGTGACCTTCGTGCCCTGTTTTCGAATGAAAGCAGTAACTGCTCAGACTTTCATGCGTTATCGATAAGCACCGTTTGATAGGGTATAGTAAATATGTGATACATTGTAAAGACAAAGCTGCAGCGTTAAGTATTATTAAGAACCAAGGGGCATATTATCAAGAACAGAGTTAAAATGATCTGGTGTCAACCTTGGTTTCTATTGGAATTCTCCAGAGCATATTATCAAGCCCATTATCGCCGTTTTAGCGCCAGTTTTCTGTTGCTAAACCGCCGATAATTGTAACGCCGTTCTTGATAATATGCCCCATGTTATTATTTTTGTAGTGAGGCAATGAAGTGTTGAACACTTTTAGGCACGCCCCGAATTTGCGGACTCTGCCATGATTATCAGAAAGGCACAACTTAATATAGTTATAAGGGGCGCATTATTATAATTTAAGACTGAACCGAGCCAAGAGTAGGGATCATTTATTTAGCACGGATAGTTAAAGCCTGGACTGAAAGAAAAAGCAGAGAGTTCCTGCATGAAGCGGGCATCTGCATTTCAAAGCACTTCCGGTGAGAGTCCATGGAAAGTTACAGCCTGGAGGAGTCCGCGTAATGCAAAAGGAAACTGCAGGATTTTATATTGACAATGAAAGGCGGCAGCCTCGACCATTCAGGGGGTAGGACTTCAGGCGCAGGGAGTTCTTAGAAGCCATCGGCACTGAGGGAGTGAGTGACGTCAGCCTAGAGGAGTAGGACTAAAAATCACGGGGCGCGTCGGAGATTTGTGCCGTGAGAAAAATCATGCAGCCTTTGGGAAAAGCAGTCATAACCAAGGCCGAAACTAAATGCGTGGACTAGACTGTAACCAGGCCGCGTTCACTCCATACCAACTAGTGCAGCAGGTGCAGCGGCACCGAGCTCAAAGCTCTGAGAGGCCCATTGAACCATGATAATTGCTATTTTAACTACCCTGTCAAAGGGGTCATATTTCTTGCTTGCACCAGGGCCCACAGCATCTATATTGAATATGTAACATTATAACGCAATCAAAATGATCGCGGTACGTTACATTGCAGTTTTTACAACGCAAGTTGTTACAACGACTTGTTCTAGAGGGCGCTGGACTTAGGAATAGTATGATTTACTATTCCAACACCAGTCTACGTACAGTAGGGAAGGTGTTGGAATAGTAAATCATACTATTCCTTAGGGTAGAGCGCCATCCAGCGCAAGTCGTTGTAACGACTTGCATTGTGATGCCCGCGATGTAAAGGCATTGCGATGCCATGACTGCGTGGTAATGGATTTTTCCCATCTATGCTTCTTGCACCCTCCCATGGAAACACCACCAGTCATCCTCCTGGAAAGCAGGAGCAGGGTCAGCGCTTAATTTGTGCCAGTGGTTTCCAGTGCTGAGTACAGGATTTTAATTGTCAGCACCGGCTAGTGACAGTTCACCACATGGTGGCACTGTCTTTTTCATTTTGAAATGAGCACAGCAAATGTGTTTATTAAGTCTATATACATTGAAAAATGAACAATACCAGCCTCTCATGCCATTATAATAGCTTTGTGTGGGCTGCAATAGTCTGAATTGTCACACTTGTAGGGCCGCCATGGTTAGGTGTTATGCTGGTACTGTCATTGGCAGCGCTGCCAGGGTATGGGTGGTGTAGGCTGCCGTGCCTTCTGAGAAGGGCCCTGGAACGTACTTTTTTACGAATTAAGCACTGAGCAGGGTGAAGTTATGGGGATTCTTTTAACGAGTAGAAGATTGGTAGGGTATTCAGTATAAAATGTCAAGAAACCTGAAATGTAACACTGAAATCATTTATAAGCTTCTACTGCTAAAGTGTGGAGAAATCGAACACTAAAAGCAGAGACTGCCAGGGATGGGACTGGTAACCAGGAACATTCACAAAAGCCCTTCTGAGGGTTTGTGTGCAGGGCAAGCAGTGGCCACTAAGATGCCCATGTGATGGAAGCTTGTCACCAGGGCATACACAGTCTTTGGCCATTGGACTTTCCACTAGACACAACACATTTTTGGGAGAAACTAATATCAGGAGAAACCTAAAAGAACAGCTAGGTTTTTAGGTGGGTTTGAGGCTGAAAATAAGGGTAGGTGTTTTATATTTCTGAGATGCTCTAGTCACCTCCATTTCTGGCTGCAGGCCATAGATGGCACAGTCTCATGAGGCCCAAATACAGAAACGTTGTATTGGTGCAAAAAAAATCAAAAACAAGCTACACCAATGTGCACCTTTTTTTGTTGCTTGGGAATAGCGTTAGTAAAAAAAAAGTGAATGATGCAAATTATATTGGCTCAAGGCCAACGTTTTGCACCCAGGGAAGATACGGAGCAAATTAAATTGAAATTTTGTTTGCGGCATTAATGTAAAAATTAACAGAGACAAGGATCCAATTTCGCATTTTTGCACCATAAATGTCATTTCAATGCCAACAATTGTTCCATGGTTCCATTTAGGTACTTCATGAGCTCACAGGAGGATTTCTGATAGGTGTAAATTATATTAATATTGAAGATTTCCATGTTATGAGCGCATAAAAATACGCAGATCAAAACCCCTCTGTGAGCTTGTTGGCATTCACAAGCTCTTCTCCATTCACTCACTACTCTGGGAAGGCTCGGTGTTTTATACCAACAAAGGGAAGGAGTAAGTCCCATTTCAAGGTGTAAAGGAGAGCAGATCACATCTAAACCTGGAGGGGCTGTGGGGGAGGGGAGAGGGCTTTAACGAAGGGGGAAAATAGTCCCAATAGAGGAAAAAGAAGAAAAGAACAAAATGTGTAATAGGTCATCATGCTTCAAGCCTACCCCAGGGTTGCCATGTACACTATGTATAATTGGAGCCTGGGGAACAAGCAGCATGTGTAGAAAGGAAACTTGTGCATTCCCAGGAGTAGTAAATCGGTGCCCAATTGTTGGAGTCCTACTATCAGTACTACTTTGTAAAATATTTTCTTCACTTTTCAAATGTGAAAGATAGGTTTAAGTTTGTAGAAGTGTCTTCCTTTTTAATATATAAATGTGAACCATAATGCAAAATCAGTTGTTCTGTTTCTTTCAATAAAGATACTAAAGGACAAGTACTTGTTTCTGAAAAGCTTAATTTGATGTGTACGATAATTTTAAAGAAACAAGGCATATGTTTTAAAACGCTTATCAAATACTTTTTCTCCGAATTTCCTCAACCTGTACAGAACCTATACAAAACTATTTCTGTAATATAGGCTGAAGCAAAATTAGTTTGCTCAATTTCCAACTGCAAAATGCAGTCGTTATAGTTTCACCCCAGTGCAAGCGTTTTGTAATATGTCCAATGTTCTCTTATTTTTTGTGGTGGAACCTTCAGGAGAGTGGAAGAAGCATAGAGGGCAGGACGTGGGTGAATATTTTACAAACGAACGGTTGGTATCTCCAGAAGTAAGCCTTATGTATCTAGACGCAAGCCTTGGCAAGGTGGCTACATAGGAGTTGAGATAGGCAGGGCAATCTCATGAGAATACACGGTAGAAGCTACGGGGGTCCCTCATAACAGAGGAGCTGTGAAGACTCTGCAAGATCTCTTCACAGTGGTACATTTTTTATTACAATGACTATTATATGCAAAGTAGTTAATAAGTGTATTTATCATGTATTTGCAAGGTCCAGTGTTTGGGAAATGAGAGAATTCAGACACAAAGAGGGCGAATAATTTGATCCAATGAACATGCTCCAAGCAAAAGTGTGGCCTACTGGTTCCAGAGACAGTGCTTAATTTGAGCCGAGGTTACAGGGGGGGGGGGGCACTGGTACTGATTTTTGGGGATCAGCACTTCTTTTTCCTAATCAGTCTTTGACCCAGAGTAGGTCAGAGAAAAACATATGAGGGGGAAAGAAGGAGGAAGTGAAAGACGGAAAAATAGTAACAAAAATGCAAAAAGAAGTGACGAAAAATAAACTTCAGGCATGAGATAAGGAGACATGGAGCGTTTGGTGGCGGATTAAAGATACATGAGATGAAACTGAAACTACACAGCCTTGCTATTTGTCACCCATGACATTCGATAGCATCAGCCACAGGCTTTTTAGCAAAGCTTTGGGCCCTGGCACTTAATCTTTTACAAACTAAACCCTGTTTGAAGTGAATATATTGCCAGCTTGAGCACATTTCACCCTGGTGACAAATGATGGTAAGCCACGTTAATATTATGAAACTTCTGAACACCACAGGATCCTTTGTGACCAGCCAGATTTGCAACCCATAGAACTCCTGAGGATCTCTGCACTGCAGTTCGGTTGTCGTTGCCAGAAGCTAAATCTGCAAAGCTTGGAGCCTGGTAGAGGAAGAACCCATCAAGCCGGCCGTAACCCTATTGTGTAACTGAGCCTCTAGGGCTTTTCACTGGATGGGAACCTGAGTTCATGAGCCAAATGGAAATTTTCCTTAATGAGTAATGACACTAGAATATTGACCTCAAAGTATATGAAGGCAGCACTTACATCTGAGGACACAATAGAGTCACAAAGATCGCACAGACCTACATTGGGGCCTTCGGGGGCCCAACATAGGACCATTTGTGAAGATAACTCGATGAGTTTGAAGCCAGGTGCTAATTACTATTGCTAGGAGAAAACAAAGTAGCCTAAGCCCAGTTAGCAATTATAGTTTGACTGGATTTGCTAATTTTTTAAGGTAGAGGGTGTGAAATGCATGGTCCAAGAGCAAGGAGCTCCGGTCTAAGGGAAAACCTATCTCAAAACACAGTCTGTTGAAGGCGGTGTTGGACACAAGCCAGGTTTTCTATCATAGTTGTTTTCATTAAGCCAAACCCTGGCACTTCCATATGCTTGAGCTAAAGCAAACATGGCTTTAGTGATCAGAGATCATGGCGCGTTATTTTACCTGTGTGAAGGCAGAGAGCCGCCAGCAGTAGGAGCCATACTTGCAGCTGTGACCCCATCCTTCCGTCTGTCCTTCTGAGAGGGCCACATATTCTTGAGGGCTCATTCTCTGTTCTTATAGGCCAAAAACTTGGCTTTCCTCCCAGATTGCTTCGCTCAGGATCCTGGAGAGGTGGGGACTGTTTCACCTTGTGCGTAAAATATTATGAAATCAATTACTTAGACTGGCAGGACAAAAGACAGGTTTTCTTTTGAAGTGTTGAAGTCGCAATTATACTTTTTATTGGTCAGCCAGAAATGGGTTGAGCACTCTGGTGTTCCGAAGAGAAGTTAATTGCTTTTCAATATGCCTACCTGTGTGGTTCTTCACAGTATTATATGTCCACAGAAAGCTCCATTTGCAAGCCTCCTGTCACAACCCAGGAGTTGGAGTGATCTTTTCACCTACCCTCCATAGGCGCAATATTACCAGTGCTTAATTTGTAGAAAAATAATCTCCAGGGCCCTCGTCAGGAGGACACTGCAGCTTGGGACCTCTGTTGCATCTGCCAGCGCTCCCAATGACAGTGTCAAAACAACAACTAACCATCACACTCTTACAAGTGTGACAATTCATACTATTCCAGGCCCCCAAAGCTACAAGAATGGCTTCCGAGGCAGGTATTGGTCAATTTAAATGTATATTGAATTGATGAACAGCTGTTGTGCTCATACCTAAACCAGGCAGACAGAACCACCATGTGGCAGACTGTCAAAAGCTCTGGTGCTGGCAATTAAGTGCTGGTGTCGAGCACCGGAAAGCCCTGGCTCAAATTAACCACTGTATTGAAGACAATGGTTTATAGGGATTGTGCAGTTATCAGAGTTGCCTGGCTCCCACAGCTGTCCAGCAGTGGATGCTTTGCTTGTTGGTGTTGTCAGTGTCGGAAAACAAGCCAAGAACAGTAGGTGGATGGAAAGGGAACTCACCTTTGAAACCTTCTTGTGAAAGAGCCAAAGACTGAAAGACCCTGTGGTGTGAACTACTTTCGCCTGTAGTATGGCAGTGCCTCAGCAGTGAAACTAAAACCTACAATGAATTAACCAGGCGATCTTAGAAATTGCCCATTGCCCCAGAGAGAGATGTCTGATTTTTAATGCAAAAATAGACTAACAAGCCGAAAAACAAAGAACTTGACAGATTAGCTCTATGTTAATGTGTAAGGCCAAAGGGACACAGAAGAAAGCACAATGGGCCTAATTCACAAAGGTAACTTATACTTTTGAGTAAGGTTACACTTTTGAGTAAGTATACTACTTTTTATTATTCACAAACTCTGGCCTTGATTCACAAAGATAACTTACACTTTCAAGTAAATTCACACTTTTGAGTTACGTTTACTACTTTTCCGTATTCAAAAAATGCTTTTGTAATAACTTATACTTCTGAAGTAACTTACACTTTTTTAAGCAGTCCAGCACTACTAATGGCCAACCACTGGTTTTGGAACACCCTTCTGTAGAAAATAATGTAGGCAGGGACTTAAAATAAAACCTCATTGAAAATCATTTGAATTACATTATAATATTTAAAATAGCTAAAAATATCATGAATATAAATTAATGTTAAACAAATATAAAAACAGTACATATATTTACTATTTAATCATAAAAAAATATAATCGGAAATCGGCCATCAAATATCTTTAATTACATAGTAAATATGCACTATTTTTTATGTGTGTCTTACATTAATGGTAATTTAATAGTATTTTAACTACTTAGGTTATTAAATACTTTAGATCATTATTTTCTTTGGTTAGGGTGTTGCTGTACCAGTGGTTGGTAATGTGTAGTGCTGAACTTACTACAGAATTTCAAGTTATTGAAAAGTGGAAGTTGCTACAAAACTGCAGTTTGTGAATACTGAAAAGCAGTAAACTTACTCATAAGTACAAACGTGTGCAAGTTACTATTAAAAAACACAGCAGTAAATCCAGCATTTCTCATGGGCAACTACTGGTACTGCAACACCCTCCCAGAGAAAATAATGGCGGTAAGTTAAAATAAAACCAAGCTTGCACTGCTTTGTGTTACATGGCTATAGTATGGTGGGATGTACCACCAGTTGGAAAGGTTGTACTTTCTTCAAGAGGGAGGGCAGTGCTAGAGCCCAAAGTTTTTCTCACACGCCCGCAAGAAGGTCAGGGTGTTGAATACTAAAGTTGCGTAATCTTGATTCCACCTGATACCTCTTTAGTCCACCACCAGACAATCCGTCTGTTTATTTCACTCTTCCAGGTTGTTTTCATCCCTGCCTTCTGACTTTGTCACTGTTTTTGCATATTTCTCTTCCTCCTTTTTTCCTCCTTTTGCAGTTTTCTCTCTTTTGCTCTAGGTCAAAGTCTGATTAGGGAAAATAAGTCCTCAAAATTAGGTGCTGGTGAGCACCGCCAGCTCCAATTAAGTACTGTGTGAGGATAATGTAGTGATATCTCAGTGTGCAGTTAAGAGGGAGGGAAAATGAACTTCCTTCAGTCCTGTGAGAGATGCTTAGAGACAGTGGTCGGGTATATACTGAGGACTCCTCATTTGAAAAATACAATTCATTATACCACCCCAGAGATCCCTTGGTAAAGAGTTCAGAGGGTCCAAGAGACAGAACTTTCTTCTAAATCCTAAAAGGTGATCATGATATCATGGTAGGCTCCACCGGAGAAGTGTTCGCGTCAGACGTGTATTGATTTTTACCTTAACGATGCACTCTCGTTTACAGTCGGGCTGACCTGGCATAACAGCAAATGAGTGGCATTGATGGAGTTTTGTAATAATAAAAAGCTCCATCATGGTGTCTATTCTTTCAGATCCTGGAAACAGAAAACAATTCACCAGGACCTTTTGTTTCTCAATTTGTGAGTTTTTTGTTGTGTAATTGATAGTTGAGTTCTGCACTGTGTCAGGCATTTGCTATTTCCATAGCATCAGCACATTCTGCTAGCCAAGGCTATGGTGCAGATGTAAAGCATCAAATGGTTGAAAAATGTAAATACTGGGTCATGGAACACTAGGGCTTGAATGCCATCATCATGACAAAGCCATTTATGGCCTGGAGTAGGCCAAAACTCTCAAGCACCAGCATAACAAAGCCTTTTTATACTCCAGATTCTGATAGCTCTATTTCACATATTACTACCTATTTAAATTGCAGCCCTACACCTAATTTTAATGAAGTTGATTCCTCCCAATTGGAATCTGACATATCCCTTAAAGATATCACTCAATCAATAAGGGTTGGAACAGTGCAACTACTCATCTGTGAGGGTCTCAAGGTGCTGGGGAATGGGGGGGGGCAGCTCTTTTGAGTGCTGGGGTTATCCGAAGAGTCAGGTCTTGAGGTCCTTCCTGAACTGGGACAGTGTGGGAGCTTTCCGGAGGTGGCGGTTATTCCAGACTTTGGCTGTCGGCTAGCAGAAGGACTTTCCTCCCGTTCTGCTCTTGTAAATACGTGGGACAGTTGCCAAAGAGAGATTGGCTGATGGTAGGTGCCTTTTGGCTGCATGGAAGGAAAGGCGGTTGTTCAGATATGTGGGTTTGGTGTTGTGAAGGGACTTGAATTCGTGGGTGAGGAGTTTGAAAGTTGTTCCTCTTTCAACTTGGAGATCACAGAGATGGTGGGTGATGTGACTGCAATGGGCGATATCGAGCATCAGTCTGGTTGCGGCGTTCTGGGCAGACTGGAGTTTGCAAAGGAGTTTCTTGTTGATTCCGGCATGGAGAGCGTTGACATCGTCCAGTCTGCTGCTGATGAGAGCATGCATAACAGTTTTTCTGGTTTCAGATGGGATCCATCTGAACATCTTTCGAAGCATACAGAGGGTGTTGAAGGAGATTAAGGATACAGCGATTATCTGACAGTTCATCATGAGTGATGAGTCTAGTATGATGCTGAGGTTTCAAGCATGGTCCTTTAGGGTAGGGGATTTCTGAGAGTGGGAGGGCCACCAGGAGTCATCCCATGTGGAGGGGGTCGAGCCAAGTATGAGGACTTCTGTTTTCTCAGAGTTGAGTTTCAGGCAGCTGTTCTTCATCCAGGTGGAGACGGCTTTCATCCCTTCTTGGAAGTTGTGCTTGATGACGTTGGGTTCATTGGTAAGGGCGAGGATCAGCTCGGTGTCATCAGCATAGAAGAAAATAAATGTTGAGCCTATTGTTCCTGACGATGGTTGTGAAGGGGGTCATGTAGCCGTTGAAGAGGGTGGAGCTGAGGGAGGAGGCCTGGGGCACTTCACAGTCTGTCTCTGTTAGTTCCAAGAGTTAGGGAGGGAGCCTGACCAACTGAGTTTTGCCAGTGAGGAAGGAGCAAATCCAGTCAAGGTTCTTGCCATGAATTCTGGCGTCATAGAGTCTGGTGGCTGGGGGGGGGCGGAGGAAGACGATGTCAAAGGCAGCTGAGAGATCCAGGAGGATGAGGGATGCCATTTTGCCCTCGTCAAGGAGGGAGTGGACGTCGTTGGTGGTAGCGAGTAGGGTGGTCTCGGTGGTGTGGTTGCAGCGAAATCTGGGTTGGGAGATGTCCAGGACATTGTTAGCTAGAATGAAGTTCGCAAGCTGGACGTTGACAGCCTTTTCGATGAACTTGGCTAAGAAAGGAAGCTGGGATATGGTTCTGAAGTACTTGAGGACCGTCGGGTCTGGGGAGGGTTTCTTCAGGAGTGGGTTGACTTTGGCGAGTTTCGAGTTGTCGGGGATGGTGGCAGTCTCAAAGGAACAAAGCTTGAGTGCGATGGCAGAGGTGGCTCTGTGGAAGATGTGATATGGCAGAGGTCTGAGTGTACCCCGGAGTAGATGCTTTTCATGTTCTTCAAGGTGTCTGTTGTGAGTGGGGTCCATTAGAGAAGGGTCTGTTGGGTAGTGTTACATGGAGGGGAAGTTGGAGTGGTGAGAGGAAGTTTTGGTTGTTGAAGTTGTCAGAGATCATCTCAGTCTTAAGGTGGGAGAAGGTGCTGAGTTTGTTGCAGAGATCTTGGGAGGGTGGAATGTATGTTGTTTCGCTGCGGGGTTTGACAAATTCCTTGATGATGTAAATGATTTATTTGGTGTTGTGAGCGTTGTTGAGGATTCTGTCTTGGAGGGATTTCTTCCTTGTGGACTTGATGAGATGGTGGTTATTTGATGATATGGTGGTGAGCTATTACTGATGCTCTCAAAACATTAAAACCCAACAAGTTTCCAGGAACCGATCGATATACATCTGAATTTTACTCCCATTTTTCAACACTTTTATTCCCCTGGTTCCTTAAACTATATCACTATTTTGCTCATTCCTGAATTGCAACAGGCACTTTTCAAGTAGCGATTATTTGTTTAATCCCCAAAGAAAATAGAAACTCACAATTTTGTAAAAAATGATTGCCCCATCTCCCTGGTTAATATAGACTGTAACACATGGTCAGTGACGGCTACCGCCCCTCTCCCTGTATACCCACATCAACCCAGAACACAACGAAACGGAACAGGATTTGTCTTTGGAAGGCGGGGGGTCGTAAACCCCCCCGGCCGTATTTATTAAGATACAAAATAATAAAATTGTTAAATAAAATATACAATTTTTATGCAAAAATATTCAGAAACATTTAGATACATTCATATCGACAATTGTGATCGGCTAGCCTTAACAAGATTCTAATACAGCTTGTTCCTAACCGAATCTAACATCCTCATCTGAATATTTTTGCATACTAACATTTATGGCGATATGGCAAGGTCGCTAACCGGTGTCAGGTCTTACAAGCTGCGCCCTTACGCAGGTGCGCATGCGCAGCCGGGCCTGTTAATTACCCGGTCCACCCCTGCAGCCGAGCCCGTTAATTACTTGGTCCACCCTTGCAGCCGAGCCCGTTAATTACTCGGTCCACCCATGCAGCCGAGCCCATTAATTACTCGGTCCACCCATGCAGCCGAGCCTGTTAATTACTCGGTCCACCCTGTGAACTTCATTCAACCAGTGAAGGAGGGCCCTAACTTGCGATACCAGCTGCCCCTGAAGTTCTAGGAGGGGCCAGTGACCCCTCCTCCCCCTGGGCGGACACCTCCAAAGGATGATGCCGCCCCCTAAGACCTTAAGATAGCTGCTCACCGGTCATGACCTTACCGCCACAGGCCAGCATTGTTACCCGACGATCTGGCCTCCCCCCTTCCTACTCCTCAGAAAGGTCAGGTTCACCTCGCAAATCCCTCTAGCCATGCTAATATGTTGTTCGACCACAGAACGTTCCCAGCCTCAGTCAAGTGCACCCCGTCCCGTAGGTAGAAATGCTCCCCCCAAATACACCCATGAGGAATCGTCTGCAACCGGGGGGCTCGAAACAATTTGTCCAACTGTGTGTTGTTCCTCTTTAACAAGTGATTCAATGCCTTCACCGAGTCCCCCCCTCACCACTGCCAACGAGGAATAAGTTGTGACCAGACTACCGTGCAACCCACGCACGTTCTAGACACCCACCCCGCAGTGGATATGATTTCATCTATCAGGATGCGTCTCCCTAGTTTGGTCAAATCGTTCTCCCCCAGGTGATGTAACACCACTGACGGGGGGGCGGGTTGCTGAGATAATATTTCCACAAAGTAGTCCTTGAACTGCCTAATGCCAAAGCCTCCCCTCCCGAAGAAGGAGACGGAGAACCCCTTTTCCTCAGCCCTTCTCAATCTGTCACCTGAAAGAAATACATTTTTCGTGCGCCGAACATAAGAGTGGCCCACGATCCAAGTCACCATTGTCCGACGATCTTCTTGTTGCATGTGTTGCGATGCTGATGTTTCCTGCCGACATTCGGCAAGTTCCTCTCCCGCGTGACAGGTTCGAGAAACTGCAAAACCAAGAGATACCAAGCGTGAGTCATCTGGCTATGTCACAACATGTCAACACGTACATAACGTTTGTAACACTCAGAAGACCACCTCCCAATCCTTTTAACCTTTTCGGCTGGGAGTCCCCTTACAACTGCCTCAGTTGCTGCCCCGATTCTTAAAGAGTGGGAGCCAAATTCCGTGGGATCCAGGCCTGCTTTTGCGACCGCCAGATCCAGGACTTTCCTAAACTGATACCTGGTCAAAGGAGTACCATCCATGTGACACAATAGTGCCCCCCCCAGCGTACCTTCCCGCTGCCTTCTAAAAGCCTCTACATGCGAGACTGGGCAACAAGGGTTGGTCCAAGCCCGGTGAAGCACTATGGTATCCCCCCTTCCCTCCTGGTCGGTCTTCGATCTTTGAATCGTTACCCACATTGTATCATCCTGGATCACCACACAGCCCACTTGCAGGCCGCCTATTTTGTCAACTTTTGACGCAGCTACTAGCTCGCCTATTCTTAGGGCCCCATAAAACGCTAGTGTGAACGCCGCTTTGAAAAGCAGCACCTCCCATGATGAGCTACAGATACCCTGGAGTGCTAACAACAGGGCTGTGAGCCTTACAAGCCCAATCGGCTTTCTCGAATCCGTCTAGTGTGTCTGTATGCGACGCCAGCCCCTCAAAGCCTTGCGCACTACAAACGTGTTCGTAGGGTCCCTTACACCCCAGGCTTGTGCGAAGAAGGAAACTGCTGCCTTGTGCTTGTTCGCGGCGGCCACCGAGCGCCCTTCCTTATACATCAACTCTAAGTATGCAGCAAAACTGTCCTCCTGTGCCCAGCTAGCCTCCCAACTGTGCCCTAAGAAAGTACAGTAAGACAAAAACGCCCCTTTGTATGCTGTCTTGGTCCTGGGAGCTAAGCTAGATGCCAAGAGGTACGGTAGTCTGGGGCTCCAATCCGATAGAGAGCAACAGGGAAAGGTGCTGGCGATGGGTCTGCTGCTGGAAGCTGCTCCCTGAACACCTGCATTTTAAAGAGAGAAAGGGCATCAGCTGCATTGTTGAGAACACCTGGCACATGTTTGGCCCTGAACGTCACATTCCATTTTAAACATTGTAGCACAATCTCCTTTACCAAGCGCAGTATGAATGGACACCGAGCCGCTTTCTGGTTAATGCATTCTACCACGCTCATGTTGTTCGACCAGAACACCACGGACTGATTGCTGAGATGCTCGGGCCAGACCATTAGTGCTACCCATATCGGGAATAATTCCAGGAATCCGATGTTGGTGGTCAATCTCCACGACCCCCATTCCTCAGGCCACTTCTGGGCGACCCACTTGGTTCCCAGGAAGGCGCCGAAGCCCACGCTACCAGCAGCGTCTGTTCATAAACCCAACTCTGCTGATGTTGTGGGGGGCCCGGCCACACTACCCTGCCATTGAAATCCTCCAGGAATGCCTTCTCCTTAAGGAGGCACTGGCGCAAGGCCGCCCTGAACTTCAATACTTTGTCTTTGGGTAACCTGAAGCACCCTTCCAATGAATCAATCTCGATACCCAAGAACTCTATACAGGTGGTCGGGCCAACCGTCTTCCCAGACGCTACCGGAACCCCGAAAGCCCGCATAAGCACGCAAAATACCTATAATGCCCAGGCACACTCCAGAGTCCCCGCCGCTCCCAGGAAAAGGAAGTCGTCCAAATAATGCATGACCTGTTTGAGGCCCGTGGCCTGTTTCATGACCCACTCCAAAAAGGAGCTAAACGTCTCAAAGTACGCACAAGAAATCGAGCAACCCATAGGCGAAACCAAGTAAGTAATGGTCCAAAGGATGCACCTGCAACAGACGAAAGGCGAATTCAATATCCGATTTGGCCAAGAGAGTGCCCCGCCCCAACCCCCGCAATAGCTCCACTGCTTGGTCAAAGGAGGCATACTTCACACTACAAATTCCTTTGTCTATCGCATCATTCAAGGATGCCCCTCTCGGTGCCGATAAGTTGTAGATCAGTCTAAACTCGCCCTTCTCTTTCTTGGGGATTACGCCCAATGGTGAACACACAAAATCGGGCACTGGGACTTCCTGGAATGGCCCAGCTATCCTGCCTAAAGACAGTTCCTTTTGGATCTTAGCCATAACTACAGCAGGATTATGTTGTACTGATAGCTGATTCCCACAGTGCGCACTGCCTGTGTATCCCCAGCCGGGATCCGGCTTGGTCTGGGTATCTATTCAGCCATGGGATCATTGCCAGGACATTAACGGGGGAGGGGCTAACCGTGTATCCAGCGCTACTCTGGTTTCTTTCCCCCTCTCTGACTCTGGTTACCACTTCTAGATCTGCATGTTGTCTCTGGATGGGAGGTGTGACCACAGATTGCGCATGCATGTCTGAATCTACATGTGCCGGCCGGCCTTGTACAGGAACGCTTATTAAAGTCCCAACACACACCCTTCCTTTCCCCGCCGCCTCCCCTATTCTTCCCCGGGAACTCATTCTCTGGCGCCGCACGAAAGGGCTGCTGGGTTTTAGCGGGGAACACACTGGCTACGCTCGTGGGCTGGGCAGAGGCCGTGCTCTCAGTGAACTGTTTATGCCACGACAGCGAGTTCACCTTGTCCCATGATAATGACAAGCCGAATTCCTTCGCTTTCCTGAATTTAACATCATATTCCTTCCATGGGTCCCCAGGATACTGTTCGTTCCACCCTACAATCCTGCTCTGATAGCAAGCCATTGCCGCATGCACATTTGGAGGGCGTTCGACAGTGATAGCCGTAAGGATGGAGAATGCCCTGATCCAATTGCGCAGAGTTTCTTCCACCCTAAACTTCGCACACTGTACTCTCCATTCACTAGGATGTGTCCATTCTTTTAGCATTTTGGCATTTTCCATTTCCCTATTGTCTAATAGCAAAGAGAAAATATATATGTACTTTCCCGCCCAAATCATCTCTTTCACCGCCCGAGAAACATGTTGCGCCAATCTCCTAGACGGGATCGTACCATCCCCTAAGAGAGGCAGGGCTACCTCCTTACCATTACCGGACACCGGGGCTGGTCCCGCGTCGCTTCCATTCGGTCGATCGGCATCCAAACCTGCAGAAGGAGAAACAGATTCCCCAGCCGCACTCGCAACTGTTCCCGCCCTAATCTTTTCTACCATCTTGGCTGCCTCAGCTGCATGGTCTAGTGTTGAGGGCATCATACCCCCCTTCTGCAGCCAAGGAAATATAGCCGCTATCTGCGTCGTTAACTCGGGAGGGATCTGAGGTTCGCAATCAGGTACTGCTGCCAGCACCACCGGCGGGGAGGGCGCCATGGTGCCGGCACGGGAGGCAATGGAAGTGGACAAACTGGGGCAGGTGGCGCCGGCCCGACAGGAAGGGCCCCTGCTGGCAAGCGGGAGCCGGTGCCATGGGAGCCGGGAGTACCGGCTCCGGGGTAGTGGGCACCGCCACAGGTGCATGAGCCGGTGCACTGCGCCTTGGTCTTTTGGACTTGCTCCTTTTAGGCGAGGAGTCGGAATCCCCCTCCAGCAAAGGCGCACCAATCTGCTGCTTGGGTCTACCGTGTGGGCCTGCGATATCATCCATCCTTTCCATCATACGAGCCTCTAGGCCGTCAACCTTATTCAATCTCTTATCCATGGCTTTCATTTTACGCATCATGGCCTGCAACATCAACTCCATTTTTACCCCTTAGCGCCCTTGGCTCCTGGCATTTTGACAATCTATCGATTCGCTTACTGCTCGGATTCGCAACCCGTGAGCCCTGTACCTTCACGAGACGGAGGATACGCAGGGGGCTATGAGCACCACGCAACTGCGACCGCAACACCGGCTATTCCAAGTGTTAGGGGTGGCCAAACTCTAATGTAGACCCACCCGGCGGCCACACGAAGCAGTGAAATGCAAGCCCCCCCTTGCGTGTCCTGGACTCTACAGATCCACTGTACACCGGTATACCGCGTGAACGCTTTGGTCTTTACGATCAACTCTCCGTCTGTCTGCTTCCAATGTCGCGCTACAACACACTCCTAGCAGCAATCCTTGACCTGAAAGATAAAACAGAAAATTAGGAGGCCCGAGCGCGGGGCACGACCAGTGTGGGGGAGCATCAGGCGACAAGAAGGCCAACTGAGCGCTCCTCCCTCCTTTATTCCCAAAGACGCGGGGAGAGGGCGGACCGCCCCCTCCCCTCACCCCTCGATGCCCGCCCCTTTGACCCAGAAGACTGCACCACGCCTCCGGGTCAGGGATTGGGCGTCGGCCGACCGGTGGTGTGGCGCTCACCTCTCGCGTAACCATTGGGCGCTGGGAGATCACGCCCCCACACCACCGGGAGGCAAGGGGAGAGGGGATCGCCGCACCGCCATGCGGGCGGGGGGGGGCCAAGAGCCCCCTCTTTTCATTTTCACCAGGATTCTGGCACTTCAATCGGACCCCTTACTCTCTCACATAATTAGCCCAGAACAAACTGGATTTATAAACAGTAGTTTTTCATCCGAAAGCACTAGAAGTAGTTTAATGTGTTTGGTAAGGTCTCAAAACTCCCCACAAATTAAGTATTATCACTTTGGATGCCGAAAAAGCTTTTGACTGAGTTAGTTGGCAGTTTGTGTTTGAATCACTAAAAAGATTTGGTTTTGGACTTAAAATTCTCAACCTTATCTCTTTATTTTATTAGACTCCTAAAGTAGCTATTTTTGTTGATAATATGACTTCTATTTTTCCTTACGTAGAGGAGTGTGTCAGGGATGTGAACTATCACCCTTTTTTATTTCTACTCGCATTAGAACCATTTTTATTAAGAATCAGGAAAAACATCCTGATGCTGATGATATTCTTCTTTATCTTTCTAACCCCAAAAACTCAGGTCCTGCCTTTCAATCAGAGGTCCACAGTGTTGCTGCTGTTTCCAGCTATAAATTGACTCTTGAGAAATCTTAGATATTATACTTTGATAGATTCTGTATAAAAGTCAATTTTAAGGATGTAGGATTTACTTAGAATCAAAGTAAAATTAAATATATAATTTTGTGAATTATCAATTATATTAAATCAACTCTTAAATTTATTTTTGATGAGATACTGTAAAAACTAGAACACTATTGTTCCCAATGGAATCCTCTATTTTTATATTGGTGCGGTAGATTAAGCTCCATTAAAATGATGGTCTCCTCTCCTGTGATGTTTTCAATCTCCATGATACAAGTACAAATTCCAGCTCTTTAAAAGAATAGACTCAGGGGCATATGTAGGAAGGCTTTTGCTATTTGCAAACGCCGGAATTCCCAGAATTCGGGTGTTTGCACATCTCAAACGGCCATTTGGTATGTAGATGCCACATAGCATAATAAGGAATCGCAAAAATTGCGATTCCTTATTTTGCTCAGGCATTTAAGGAATTGCAATTTTGCGATTCCTTAAATGCTATATAGGGGTGACTTTCAAAATACGATTTTGGCTTAAGGAATCGCAAAACACCACCTACTCCAACTAGATGGTATTTTGCGGTTTCCTGTCAAAATGCATTTTTTTTAAAAAGTGCCATGTGGTGCACAGACATGCCCTTAGGGCATGTCTGTGCGCCACATGTACTTATAGGCACATTCCAGGGGTGCAATAGGTGTCCTTTGGACACCCTGGCACCCTTGGAATTGCGATTCTCAAATTGCGATTTTCTCATACATTTGAGAATGTATCCCCATTCATTCCTATGGGCCAAGAGGCCCATAGGAATGAATGGGGATACATTCTCAAATTGCGATTTGAATGGGACACTCATTCCTTAATTGCGATTCACAATTTGCTAATTGCAATTAAGAAATTTTAGCAATTCGCCAAAATATTTCTATTTTTAACTTACATTCCATTTTGAAATTCTCAAATAGCGATTCCTTAAAAAACGCTATCTGAGAATCGCAAAATGGAAATTACCTACATATGCCCCTCTGTTCTTTCACATGTTTTATGGAATAATGAACACGCTTGTATGAATCTCTCATGGCTAAAACATGATAATTATCATGGTGGTGTGAATTTCCCCAATTTTCTTGGATTCTTTTTGCCTTAAGCAATATAGTCATTTGATCAACAATAATTTTTATTTACCTAAATCTTTATGTTTTTTTAATTGAATATTCACTTATTTCTCCCTTTTCTTTTGATGTATTTTTATCGTTTTCATCCAAAACAAGTGTTCTCCCTCACCGAGCTATTGCACACTCATATAAACTCCTGAAACCCCTTCTTTTCTCAAAACACTTATGTAACACTAATTTTATAAATGCCTCCCGCTGGCATTATAAAAATCGCAACATAAACATTATTTTGGAAAACATGGAAGGATAAAAGCAATCATTTGATTAATCAACTAGTTGTTAATGACCATCCTTTCCCTTTACCATAGCCCAGACTCTTTTTTGCCGGCCACAATATTTCATTCAAAAATATACACAATTAACCCAACAGATTTAATATTCCATGACGTTATTACCCAATGATAGCAAACCATGTACGTTAGAAAATAATTTAGTTACCCTGTTTTAGCAGAACATCAAACCTTCTCTCTCTCATCTATAAACACCTTCAGGCAAATGCATCAAGCGATTTTGGAATCGCAAACGGTGCGAATCGCAAAAATGGGCCGTTCCAAAATCACTTATTGGGATGCATCATTTATTTTTCATGAATCGCAATTTAAGAAATCACAATTTTTTGCGATTTCTCAAATTGCGATAGCATTTAAGAAATCGCAAAATTTGCGATTTCTTAAATGCTATGCAAGATTAATTTTATTTTGCGAATTCGCAATTTTGTAGGGAAAAATTACCATGAAGTACACCTTCATGGTAATTTGCGAAAAGTGTAAAAAATGCAAATAAATGCATATTTGACACTTACATGTTACACACACACATGCCCTTGGGACATGTGTGTGAGTAAAATGTACTTACGTGACATTCCAGGGGTGCAGGGGGGGGGTCCTTTGGACCCTCCCTGCACCCTTGAAATTGCATTCTCATTTTGCGATTCCTTAATTTCGATTTCGCAAAATGAAAATGCCTTCCTATTGATTCCTATGGGCCTCTAGGCCCATAGGAATCAATGTAAAGCGATTCCTTATTCGCGATTCGCAATTAAGGAATCACAAATAAGGAATATTAAGAAATCGCTAATACTTTTGCGATTTCTTGATGCATTGCCGTTTGCGATTCCTTAATTGCAATTCCTTATTTTTCGCAATTAAGGAATCGCAAACGGCACCAATGATGCATGTACCTGCTTGTCTTGTTTTTTCTACCATTAGAAACAAATCTAACCCAGAAATGTAAAGGGAAAATGATTTGCATGCAGAGTGGTCTACTCAATGTTGGGATAAGATTTGGTCTAAGTTACATAAAGCATCCAGAGCTGCAAAGGTTACGCAAACAATGTATTTTATATACAACAGATAATTTTTCACACCTATGTGATTATATAAAATGAAAGTTTCTTTTGGCCTTGTAATGCTCCTTACTGTGATCTATTAAACATGCTGTTCCAATGTCCCCATGTTCATGCTTTTTGTTTGCAAGCTTGGAATCAAATTACTGAACGTTTTAATGTTAACATTACATATACTATCTGTGAGAAGTTGGCCTGGTATATAATGCTCACTAATTCTTAGTGATCACTTTGTACCATGCCAAGCAACCCTTATGATGATGGTTGTAATTCAACCTTGTAGACCAGTTATCCTAGTGGTAACGTGGACAAAGCAGTCTTAGGCTAAACTCTGAAAGGCATGTGAAGCCAGATGTTATACCATACACAACCCCCTTGAATACCAAAGGAAAGGTACACCACACAGATATATATTGAAAATATATATTGATTTATTAACTATAAAATCCTCTGGACTCTTTATGAGCACAGAAGCACAAGCGTTAAATCACAAGACAGTTTAAAATACACAAAAGTTGCACAATATGGATGAGCCCTAGGGGCCACCTAAACCATATACTAAGAAAGTGGTATAAGAGATACCAAGAGAAGAGTGAAGAGGCCTAGGGCCTTGGGAATCGCTGGAGCTATTCGAGACTAGCAGTGACTAAGTCGGGAGAGGCCCACGGGACTCGGGTGCAGTGTTCAAAGTGCACGCACTTTCCAATGCAAAGTCTATGGTGCGTAAAAAGTACAAAGTTAGAAAGTTAGGAACCTTCCGAGTGACCTACGGAGTTAAAACTTAAGACACAGGCCCTTGAGATGTGTACCAATGCAGGAGCACTGGCGGAGCTGAGTTACCTCACCCACAGGAAGCGGGTGCACAGGGTCGAAGTAGTGTCGGGTTTCGTCACGCCGGTCGATGGTGCTTGGAGCTGAAGATGCTGCAGGCGGCTCGATGAGAAGAGTTCCGGTGGATCCAAGGCTGGATCTGAGGATGTGAAGACCTGAAAGCAGAGGGGACAGTGTTCAAAGTCACTAGCCAGTGACTACCGTGGAACCAGATTGGAACCAGGCGATGTCGGGTGCAAACAGGCGTTGTCGGGTAGCTTCTTTCTGCAGCCACGTGGATACCCGGGGTCGAGGACGTCCAGGAATCGGTCACGAGCTGTCCCACGTAGGCTTCTCGCTGTTGGCGGTGTCGGCGACCTGATCGGAGCAAACAGGCCTTGGCAAAGGCAAGCCACGCAGAAGTTGAAAGAGGCTGAATACTCGGACCAGCAAGGTCAGAGCGGGTGCTCCTTTTCACAGGAGCTTGGGTAGGTCTGGAGCAACCAGACCTGCTGTGTAAATCTTCGGTTTCGTCGCCAAGATGGCCGCTGACCACGTGGCTAGTGGCCGGGATGGCGCGTCGAGTGGCACAATGCAAAAGGGCCCCACGCAGATCGTGGAGATGCTGGAGGGCTGCTCTTCGGTGCAAGGGCTGCTCGGTGGTGGGGGTTCTCAGTCCCCAAAGCACAACGTCGAGGATGCCTCAGAAGCTGCGCAGTCAGCTTTTCGAGTGTCTTCCAAGAGGTCCGGTCCCACGTCACTCGGTGCCTCCACGGGTCCCTTCCTTGCGGGACTGTGGATCGGGCTCTGAGAGGTCTGGGAGTCTGGTTCTTGTCGGGCTCTGGGCTCGGTCTCCGGCGGGAGGCGGCGGCAAAGCAGACGTCGAGTTGCTGGTTGGTACCTGTGTTCACAGGGTGGCCACTCCTAGGCCACAAGGGAGATTCTCTTCAGTCTTCTGTGCAGCAGAATGTCGAAGTCCAGTCTTCTTCTTCGTGTAAAGTTGATTCAGGATGATCTGCTGTGCAATGGCACTGCTCCCGCTCTTATTCCCAATCTGAGGGGTGGATCACCTACTAGGTCCCTCCTCTGGGAGGAACCAGGAAGGGGGGCGGTTACACCCCCTTTCCTTTGTCCAGTTCCGCGCCAGGCCTGGGTCTGGAAAGTCCCAGGACCGGTTTGGACTGGCCTATGCACGGGGACACCTTGTGTGCCCCGGGCATGTCTGATTCTATTCAGCCCTGTCCTACCCAATACACAAAATCCTGTCTGGGGTGGTGCTCGCACCTCCCAAGGCAGGAAACCCTTTGTCCGGGCCACCATCTGCCGAGTTTCGGTCAGCAGCAGGAGGCCAGACTCGTGCCTGTGGTGGCAGCATCCATTTTGTGATGCTGAGGCTCTGTTTAACTTTAACCGGGGTTAAGGCTACACACATGTCGTGTCCCTCTAGAAGGGTGGAATGCTATTCCCGTCGCCAGAATTGGCGAGGGGATAATATTCCAATTCGTATGACACCTTACTCGACATGTTTTGATAAAGCCAAACCAAAGATAGCAAATAACCGCGAGGATTATAATGCACTTAAGAGTATATGGTATGGCAATATCCTGGAACAGCTTAGGGAGTGGTTCCCGACAGCTGCAGACAGGCTCAGCTCATGCTAGAGCACCATCTCACATATTTCCAAGCACTCTGCCTCCAGGATTGATGAGGCCTTCCATAGGAGTGGCTGATAGGAACATATGTGTCCAGTTTAGGGTTAGGTACAGACATACTGTACCTAAGTAAGAGGTGGTTACACCAACTTACCCCAGCTGAGTGATCAGCCAGTTGTGTCAAATATGGAGGCAAGGCCAGGGGTGGCACAATACATGCTGCAGCCCCTGGTAGGCCTTGGATACACCTATGCCCTGGGCACCTAGGGTGCACTAATACAGGGGCTCATAAGGTGAACCAGTTCCAATTCGTAATGCACCTAGAGTACATTGGCAGTAATTTAGAGAGAGAACAGCAGGCTGTGGGTCTGATTAGCAGGCCCACAGCCACATTAAGTCAGAAACCAGTGAAGCAAAAAGCAAAAATTTGGGGTGACCATAGGATAGCAGACCCTACTCTCCTACACAACCCCCCCCCAAACGCAGGGACATTAGACTAACCTTGACCAGTTGTGTCTTCATGTTCTAAGTGGAAGTACCTGGAGAGACCATCTGCGTTGCCATGGTCAGTCCCTGGGCGGTGCTCCACTGTAAAGTCCATCCCCTGTAGGGAAATGGACCACCTGAGTAGTTTGGGGTTTTCACCCTTCATCTGATTAAGCCATAGGAGGGGCTTATGGTCGGTCTGAATCTTGAAGTGAGTACCAAACAAGTATGGCCTCAACTTCTTCAGGGCCCACACCACAGCAAAGGCCTCCCTCTCTATTTCTGACCAACGTTTCTCTCTGGGGGTCAGCCTTCTGCTAATGAAAGCAATGGGCTGGTCCTGGCCATCTACATTAAGCTGTGAAAGCACTGCTCCCACTCCCAACTCAGAAGCATCTGTTTGGACAATTAACTCTCTTGAGTAGTCAGGACTCTTCAGGATAGGTGCAGAGCACATGGCCTTCTTCAGGTCATCAAATGCCTTTTGACAGATTTCTGTCCACTGAACCTTTTTGGGCATCTTCTTGGATGTCAGATCATTAAGAGGAGTCACAATGGACCCATAGTTCTTAACAAACTTCCTGTAGTACCCAGTCAGGCCCAAGAAAGCTCTGACCTGAGTCTGGGTAGTTGGAGGGGACCAGTCCTTGATGGTCTGGATCTTACTCTCCAGTGGTTGAACTTGGCCTCCACCTACAAGGTGGCCCAGGTATACAACCTTACTCTGCCCTATCTGGCACTTTGTTGCCTTGATAGTGAGGCCTGCCTTCTGCAGAGCCTCAAGCACTTCCTTCAGGTGGACCAGGTGATCCTCCCAGGTGGAGCTAAAGACAGCAATATCGTCCAGTTAAGCTGCACAAAAGTCATCCAACCCAGTGAGGACTTGATTCACCAACCTTTGGAAGGTGGCAGGTGCATTTTTCAAACCAAAGGGCATCACCACAAACTGATAATGCCCACTAGGGGTAGAAAATGCTGTCTTGGCTTTAGACTCCTCAGCTAACCTGATTTGCCAGTAGCCGGCTGTCAAGTCAAATGTGCTCAAATATTTGGCAGAAGCCAACTTGTCAATGAGCTCATCTGCCCTTGGAATAGGGTGTGCATCTGTCCTGGTGACAGCATTGAGTCCTCTGTAATCCACACAGAACCTCATCTCTCTCTTGCCATCTTTGGTGTGAGGTTTGGGGACCAGAACCACTGGGCTAGCCCAGGGGCTCTCTGAAGGCTCAATGACACCTAATTCCAGCATCTTTTGCACCTCAGTCTATATACAGTCCCTGACGTGGTCAGGTTGCCTGTAAATTTTGCTCTTTACAGGAAGACTGTCACCAGTGTCCACCACATGTGTACACCAGTTAGTCTGACTGGGTGTCAATGAGAACATATGCCTGTATGCCTGTAGAACTTGTCTGCAGTCATGTTGCTGATGTTCAGTGAGGCTGCCACCTAAGGCCACACCATCAACTGAGCCATCCTCAGGGTTCTGAGTGAGCAGGTCTGGGAGAGGGTCACTCTCTTCCTCCTGTCCCTCATCTGTAGCCATGAGCAAGCCCATGTCTGCCCTGCTGACATATGCCTTCAATCTGTTCACATGGAGCACCCTGTGGGGGCTCCTGGGAGTTCCTAGGTCCACCAAGTAGGTAACCTCTCCCTTCTTCTCCAGAATTGTATGGGGTCCAGACCATTTGTCTTGGAGTGCTGCTGGGGCCACTGGCTCCAACACCCATACCTTCTGTCCAGGCTGAAATTCAACAAGGACAGCCTTTTGGTCATGCCAAGCTTTTTGTAATTCTTGGCTAGCCTCAAGGTTTTTGGATGCCTTTTCCATGTACTCTGCCATCCTGGAGCGGAGACCAAGTACATAGTCCACTATGTCTTGCTTAGGCTTTTTGAGAGGTAACTCCCATCCTTCCTTCACTAGACACAGGGGTCCTCTTACAGGGTGCCCAAACAACAATTCAAAGGGGCTGAAGCCAACCCCCTTTTGAGGGACCTCTCTGTAAGCGAACAAAAGGCAGGGCAGTAGGATGTCCCATCTTCGCCTGAGCTTTTCAGGTAATCCTTTAATCATGCCCTTTAGGGTCTTGTTAAATCTCTCAACAAGCCCATTGCATTGTGGGTGATAAGGAGTGGTGAACTTGTAGTTGACACCACATTCCTTCCACATAGCTGTCAAATATCCAGACATGAAGTTGGTATCTCTATCTGATATTACCTCCTTAGGAAACCCCACTCTGGAGAAAACTCCAAGTAAGGCCCTGGCCACAACAGGAGCTGTTGTGGTCCTAAGTGGAATTGCCTCTGGGTACCTGGTGGCATGATCCACTACCACCAGTATGAATCTGTGCCCAGATGCTGTAGGGGGATCCATTGGACCAACAATATCAATCCCCACTCTTTCAAAGGGAACCCCCACCACAGGTAGTGGTATTAGGGGGGCCTTTGTTGTTCCACCTGCTTTACCACTGGCTTGGCAGGTTTCACAGGAGCGACAAAACTCCTTGGTGTCTTCAGACATGTGAGGCCAGTGAAAGTGAGGGACAAGCCTGCCCCAGGTCTTGTTCTGGCCTAGGTGTCCTGCTAAAGGAATATCATGGGCCAAGGTGAGTAGGAAGCCCCTAAATTGCAGAGGTATAACCAACCTCCTGGTAGCACCAGGCTTGGGGTCTCTAGCCTCTGAATAAAGGAGTCCATCGTCCCAATATACTTTATGAGCACCTTGAGCATTCCCAGCAGCCTCAGCAGCAGCCTGCTGTCTGAGGGGTTCAGGAGAAGGACAGGTTAACTGAGCCTGCCCCAAGTCTGCCCTAGAAGGTCCCCCTGTCCCCAGAAACTCAACCTGATCAGGTTCAAGTTCTTCAGGGACAGTTCCTTCAGGGGTCTCAAGATCAGTTTCCTGTGAAGCCTGATCCTCACTTGTAGGCAGTTGGGAAGGCGCAGCCTTAACCCTCCTGTTCTTCTTCTTGGAAGGTACTTGGTCCATTGTTCCAGGATCCAAGACCTGAGGTTCAGAGAGGCACTTTTTGGCCTGTGACCTGGTCACAGCAAGGACATGTGATGATATCCCTAACATCTCTGCATGAGTCCTGTACTCAACTTCTGACCATAGAGAGTTCTCCAGGTCATTGCCCAACAAACATTCTACTGGGAGATCAGCACTAACCACAACTTTCTTTAGGCCAGTTACCCCTCCCCAGGAAAAGTTAACAAGTGCCACACTATGTGTAGTAGTGACATTGCTGGCATTGGTCACCAGGTAATCATCGCCTGGCATGTATTGTCCAGGGTCCACAAAGTTAGGTGTCACCATAGTGACACTGGCACATGTGTCCCTGTAAGCTTGAGCCACTTTATTGTTGATCAAAGGTGTCTGTCTGTATTTGCCCAAGTTACTGGGACTTATGTCAGGGGTCAAATCTATGTCCCCTTCACAAACCAGAACAGCCTGTGTAAGGGTTCTGACTAGGTCAGAATCTCCTTCAGTTCCCAAAGTGATACCCACTAATCCCTTGGCTTGAGGACCAGCACTGCTAACTGTACTAGTGGGTGCAGGTGCCTTAGGGGCTGCAGTGCTGGGGGCTCCACCCTTTTTACACTCACTTGTCCAGTGAGAGGTGTTCTTACAAGTTTTACACCAGGGTTTCTTCTGACCTTCTTTCTTCTTCTTCTTGGAAGTTTGGGACCCACCCTCTGTCTCAGTTTGGGGCCCTGTTGAAGACTTCTGGTCTTTAGCTTTCTGCTCCCCACCCTTCTGGTCTGTTTTCTTCTGGTCACCACCCTGGTTCTGGTTCTGGTTCTTTTGCTTAACTCTGGTTCTTACCCATTTATCTGCCCTCTTTCCCAATTCTTGGGGAGAGGTCAAATCTGAGTCAACCAAATGTTGATGCAACTGCTGGTTCTGACAATTATTTAAAATGTGTTCTCTCATCAGCAAATTATACAATCCTTCATAGTCTGTAACCTTGCTTCCCAGCAACCATCCCTCCAGAGCCTTAGTGGCACACTCAACAAATTCAGACCAGTCCTGAGTCTGTGTCTTCTGGGTATCTCTGAACATTAACCTGTACTGTTCAGTGGTTAAGCCTAACCCATCAATCAGAGCACTCTTCAGGACCAGGTAGTTTCTAGAATCCCCATCCCTAACTGTGAGGAGTCTGTCTCGGCCTCTACCTTCAAAGGAGAGCCACAAGATTGCTGCCCACTGCTCCTGAGGGATCTGCTGTACTCTGCAGGCTCTCTCCATTGCAGTAATCCATTTATGGATATCATCCCCAGCTTTGTAGGGGGGCACAATCTTACTCAGGTTTCTGTTATCAAAAGACCTGTCTTTATCCTTGTGGATATTGCTGCCACCAGTGGGTTCTATTACCCCACTCTCTCTAGGCTGTCTTGCTCTAGCAAGTTTCTCCTTGGCCAGGGCAACCTCTAACTCTTGCCTCTGGATCCTAAGCTCAGCCTCTCTCATCTTGGCCTCATGTTCCCTTCTCTGAGGGCTAGTCATCTCCTTCCTGGAGTGACCATGAGAGCCTCTAGAGACATGGGAGGTATTGGATTCACCTGAGTGATTCCTCCTCCTCCTATGCCCCTGGTTAAGTCCACCTGGGGGTCTGAATGGGTTGTTACCAGATTCATTCCCAAGTTGGCTTAAGTTAGCCTGGTTCAGTCTACTGACCAGCACCTGACTATCTCTGTCATCATCTGACTCACTGCTTTCCACCTCCTCCTCTTCCTCCTCTTCCTCTACATCTACCTGAGGAGCTCCAGTGGTGGAGGCTTCCTCATCTACCAGGATGATAGGGGCAGGGGTGTCTACAGTGTCATCCTCTGAAGGATGGCCTCCTTCAGCATCCCCTGTGGGGTTTGCCTTAGAGGGCTTTAGAGTCTCAGACTGGTCTAAGAGCTCTCTTAGGTGGTCTGTAGTAGGGAAAGGCCCTGTCTTCAGACCCCTTACGACACAAAGCTGTCTTAATTCCTTAAAGGAAAAAATAGAAAATTTGGATGGTGCCCTTGGAGGGTCACTCTCAACAGGAGTAAGTCCACTGGACCCCTCTGCTCCAGACATTGCTCTAGTGTGGGTGGATGTGTTGCAATCTACCTACACTGGTGTTTACCTACTAAACCTATCTAGTAGTTGTAGCTAGGGTGTGCTACTCCCTTTGCTCTACAACAACTAAGTTCAGTAGAACTTAAGTATACTAGTCTTGCTTTATATGTACCTAGCAGGTACCTGTATGATCTTTCAAATGATAATCTCAAAGATTGTAATGGTAAAACAACAGCAAGCTCAGATCCCACCGCTGCCACCAATGTGAGAAGTTGGCCTGGTATATAATGCTCACTAATTCTAAGTGATCACTTTGTACCATGCCAAGCAACCCTTATGATGATGGTTGTAATTCAACCTTGTAGACCAGTTATCCTAGTGGTAACGTGGACAAAGCAGTCTTAGGCTAAACTCTGAAAGGCATGTGAAGCCAGCTGTTATACCATACACAACCCCCTTGAATACCAAAGGAAAGGGACACCACACAGATATATATTGAAAATATATATTGATTTATTAACTATAAAATCCCCTGGACTCTTTATGAGCACAGAAGCACAAGCGTTAAATCACAAGACAGTTTAAAATACACAAAAGTTGCACAATATGGATGAGCCCTAGGGGCCACCTAAACCATATACTAAGAAAGTGGTATAAGAGATACCAAGAGGAAAGTGAAGAGGCCTAGGGCCTTGGGAATCGCTGGAGCTATTCGAGACTAGCAGTGACTAAGTCGGGAGAGGCCCACGGGACTCGGGTGCAGTGTTCAAAGTGCACGCACTTTCCAAAGCAAAGTCTATGGTGCGTAAAAAGTACAAAGTTAGAAAGTTAGGAACCTTCCGAGTGACCTACGGAGTTAAAACTTAAGACACAGGCCCTTGAGATGTGTACCAATGCAGGAGCACTGGCGGAGCTGAGTTACCTCACCCACAGGAAGCGGGTGCACAGGGTCGAAGTAGTGTCAGGTTTCGTCACGCCGGTCGATGGTGCTTGGAGCTGAAGATGCTGCAGGCGGCTCGATGAGAAGAGTTCTGGTGGATCCAAGGGTGGATCTGAGGATGTGAAGACCTGAAAGCAGAGGGGACAGTGTTCAAAGTCACTAGCCAGTGACTACCGTGGAACCAGATTGGAACCAGGCGATGTCGGGTGCAAACAGGCGTTGTCGGGTAGCTTCTTTCTGCAGCCACGTGGATACCCGGGGTCGAGGACATCCAGGAGTCGGTCACGAGCTGTCCCACCTAGGCTTCTCGCTGTTGGCGGTGTCGGCGACCTGATCGGAGCAAACAGGCCTTGGCAAATGCAAGCCACGCAGAAGTTGAAAGAGGCTGAATACTCGGACCAGCAAGGTCAGAGCGGGTGCTCCTTTTCACAGAAGCCTGGGTAGGTCTGGAGCAACCAGACCTGCTGTGTAAATCTTCGGTTTCGTCGCCAATATGGCCGCTGACCACGTGGCTAGTGGCCGGGATGGCGCGTCGAGTGGCACAATGCAAAAGGGCCCCACGCAGATCGTGGAGATGCTGGAGGGCTGTTCTTCGGTGCAAGGGCTGCTCTGTGGTGGGGGTTCTCAGTCCCCAAAGCACAACGTCGAGGATGCCTCAGAAGCTGCGCAGTCAGCTTTTCGAGTGTCTTCCAAGAGGTCCGGTCCCACGTCACTCGGTGCCTCCACGGGTCCCTTCCTTGCAGGGACTGTGGATCGGGATCTGAGAGGTCTGGGAGTCTGGTTCTTGTCAGGCTCTGGGCTCGGTCTCCGGCGGGAGGCGGCGGCAAAGCAGACGTCGAGTTGCTGGTTGGTACCTGTGTTCACAGGGTGGCCACTCCTAGGCCACAAGGGAGATTCTCTTCAGTCTTCTGTGCAGCAGAATGTCGAAGTCCAGTCTTCTTCTTCGTGTAAAGTTGATTCAGGATGATCTGCTGTGCAATGGCACTGCTCCCGCTCTTATTCCCAATCTGAGGGGTGGATCACCTACTAGGTCCCTCCTCTGGGAGGAACCTGGAAGGGGGGCGGTTACACCCCCTTTCCTTTGTCCAGTTCCGCGCCAGGCCTGGGTCTGGAAAGTCCCAGGACATGTTTGGACTGGCCTATGCACGGGGACACCTTGTGTGCCCCGGGCATGTCTGATTCTATTCAGCCCTGTCCTACCCAATACACAAAATCCTGTCTGGGGTGGTGCTCGCACCTCCCAAGGCAGGAAACCCTTTGTCCAGGCCACCATCTGCCGAGTTTCGGTCAGCAGCAGGAGGCCAGACTCGTGTCTGTGGTGGCAGCATCCATTTTGTGATGCTGAGGCTCTGTTTAATTTTAACCGGGGTTAAGGCTACACACATGTCGTGTCCCTCTAGAAGGGTGGAATGCTATCCCCGTCGCCAGAATTGGCGAGGGGATAGTATTCCAATTCGTATGACACCTTACTCGACATGTTTTGATAAAGCCAAACCAAAGATAGCAAATAACCGCGAGGATTATAATGCACTTAAGAGTATATGGTATGGCAATATCCCGGAACAGCTTAGGGAGTGGTTCCCGACAGCTGCAGACAGGCTCAGCTCATGCTAGAGCACCATCTCACATATTTCCAAGCACTCTGCCTCCAGGATTGATGAGGCCTTCCATAGGAGTGGCTGATAGGAACATATGTGTCCAGTTTAGGGTTAGGTACAGACATACTGTACCTAAGTAAGAGGTGGTTACACCAACTTACCCCAGCTGAGTGATCAGCAAGTTGTGTCAAATATGGAGGCCAAGCCAGGGGTGGCACAATACATGCTGCAGCCCCTGGTAGGCCTTGGATACACCTATGCCCTGGGCACCTAGGGTGCACTAATACAGGGGCTCATAAGGTGAACCAGTTCCAATTCGTAATGCACCTAGAGTGCATTGGCAGTAATTTAGAGAGAGAACAGCAGGCTGTGGGTCTGATTAGCAGGCCCACAGCCACATTAAGTCAGACACCAGTGAAGCAAAAAGCAAAAATTTGGGGTGACCATAGGATAGCAGACCCTACTCTCCTACACTATCTATAACATATTATTAGAAAGCTTCTCCCCCATTTGGTCTCACCTCCTGTACTCAAATTCTTAATTTGATATTTTACTTGCTGTGGCTTTTCAACAAATTAGTACAAATTGGAAAAATAGCATGCATGTTTCCTATAAGGCATGGTGGTATGCAGTTTGTTTTTGCCATAGATTGGATAGAGCCTATGTGCATCCTATTATATCAGCACTTAAAAGAGAACGAAATGGTCACCTTTAAAATAGTTTCTTGATTTTTCAAGTAACCATAGTAAATCGAAATATATTGATGTTGAAGAAGTTTGAAAAACTCCCTGAAATGCACATTCATTATACTTATAATTATATGATGATTTATAGCTTGTAGTTCTCACAGCCTTTGTGAAAATCTTTCTTTGTTTAGACATTGTATATCATGAATCTCTTTCTCCTTCTCTTTTCTTCATTCTTACCTCCACATAAGGTTTTATTGAAATATTTCCTTATCTACACTTCTTTTATTTTACTCCTTAGTGTTATTGCACACACTTGACTGCTTCTGTAATCATTTCCATTGATGCATTACTTTTGACTTCATGATCTACATCCTCTTACTTTGTTAATACTTATGTAAAAAATAGCATAATCTACACTGAGGGGGAGTCGCTTTGTGGTGTTTTCACTGTGATAACGTTTATAGTGTTGGAAATTCTCAAACAGGGCCAAACAGCAGCTCTCTTCGTACTGGAGCAGTCTTTGAATCTGTCTTCTACTGCATACTAGCCACCAGACTCCACAACACAAGCATCCGAGGAAAGGCCCTTGACTGGATACACTCATTCCTCACAGGCAGAACACAGAGATTTAGACTCCCGCCCTACCTCTCAAAACCGACAGAGATCAGATGTGGAGTACCCCAGAGATCCTCCCTCAGCCCCAACCTCTTCAACATCTACATGGCCCACCTGCAAACATCTTCAGAAACCAAGGCCTGACATTGTCTCCTATCCTGATGACACCCAGTTCATCCTTTCCCTCACTTAGGGACGCACCATCACCAGGCACAACTTCCAAGAAGGGATGAGAGACGTTGCCACCTGGATGAAGGATAGATACCTGAAACTCAAATCTGAGAAAACAGAAGTCTTCACCCTCGGCTCCACCCCCTCAGCTTGGGATGACACCTGGTGGCCCCCAGCCCTCTGACCCCACCCACCCAGACAGACCATGCACATAACCTTGGCATCATATTGGACTTATTTCTCACTATGAACCACCAGATCAATGCATTCTCCTGGGCCTGCTTCAACACCCTCTGCATACTCTGTAATACATTCAGATGGATCCCCGCAGAATCCAGAAAAACTGTTACACATGCCCTCATCACCAGCACACTGGACTTGGGCTACACCCTCTATGCCGGATTCAACATAAAACTCTGCAAGCTCCAGACCGTTCAGAACTCCACAGCCAGACTAATCCTCGACTTCCCCTGGCACATCCACCTAACCCAACACCTCCGCAATCTCCACTGGCTCCCCATCAAAAGGAGAATAATCTTTAAGCTGGTCATGCAGACATACAATGCCCTCCACAATATCGGACCACAATACCTCAACAACCGTCTCTCCTTCCACGCCCCTAAGAGAAACCTGCATTCAGCCAACCTCTACCTTGCTACCGTACCACACATCTACAGGAACAGAGGGGGTATAAAGTCCTTCTCCTACCACTCAGCTAAGACATGGAACGACCTCCCCCTCATCCTCCAGCAAAGCCCTACACTGCTCCAATTCAGGAAAGACCTCATGGCTAGGCGTGGGCGGAAAATCCGTTCCGCTCGCGGATTTTGCGGATTTTCGGGAAATCCGCAATCCGCGAGATTTGCGAATTTCCCGCAAAATCCGCAAATCCGCGAGCAGCGGATTTTGCTCGCACTGCTCGCACTGTTCGCGTGAGTTCGCGCCCCGCGAATAAGTGCAAAATTGCAGAAATACGATTTTAGCAAAAATGAAAGTAACTACTTACCAGGTTCAAAAGTTCAGGCTCATCATTAGTAGCCATTTCCTGTAGTGCTTCCTGAGGGGCCCCTCCAGAGTTCAGTTGCCAGTTGAAACTATTATGTGACCCGGCTCTGAACCTCAGAATAGTTACACATATGCCACAAAGGTCCTGAATTACAGCTAAGGGAGACAAGCAGGAGCCAGGCTGGAAGTTAAAATCCATTAATCAGCCCCTAATTCATTATTGTCAGTTGGGGCAGGGCAGGTGTTGTAACTAATTTTGCAACAATGAAAGCACTTAGCAAGTGCAAAAGATCACTAATCAGGGCGCACTAAGGAAGCAGGTGCCAGCTAAAAAAATATTCTGTGACACATGAATCAGCCCCAAATTAATTCAGGTCACTTGAGGCAGGGAAGGTGTGCTTTGCTTTGCCGAAAATAATGTACACTGGACAACCAGAGGGTGTGGTGATGAAACAGAGGGTGGCATGGGTGGGCCAGAGGGTGGCATGAGTAGTCAGAGAGTGGCAGTGGTGACAGAGAGTGGCAGTGATGAAGAAGAGTGTCCCAAACAGGCTGGACACGTAGAAACAACAAGTTCGCGAAACTTGCGACCCGACAGGTAAGAACGCAATTTGCGAAAGTGTACAAAACCCTCGCGAACTGGCAGAAACACGGGCGAACACAAAAAAAAAAAAATCCGCAAATTCGCGGGAATTCGCGGATTTTGCGGATTGCGAATCCGCAAATCCGCAAAATTCGCGAACGCGAGATCCGCAAAATTCGCTCATGCTTACTCATGGCCTGGCTCTTCAGATTACCCCAACGGAGTTGCACTTATCCCCCCGCTTAGCACCTTCAGACCCTAACGGGTGAGTAGTGTACTTTACCAGCTCCTGATTGAATGATTGATTGATTGTAGTGTTGTACACATGCTCTATACGATGCCTCTTAAGTTAAACCTGCTTGATCTGTGCCAAGCTACCAGAGGGTGAGCACAGGCTAATTTATGGTGTGTATGTGATTTACTTCTATTTCTTTCTTTCTTTTGTGCCTGTGACCTCCCCTGACAGAATAGAGTTTGAGCTGGCCAACGTAGGGAGCCACACAGTGTCACAGTGTCACAGCTCAAGGGATTCTGCAAAGAGAAGAGGTTATTTACAAAGGGGAGTGTACACAATCAGAGATCCAAACAGCTTTGAAAGCATGGGTAGAAGCCCACCAGAACCACACAGATAAGGAGGAAGTAGGATCTGAGGAAGAGTTAGAACAAGACCAGGAGGGTCTTGATATGCAACCTGTTGAGGAGGGAGGGATCATCATCCCAGGACTGGAAGTCCATATGCGTGCAGAGAGCAGTGTGTCATCCATGAACCTGCCCCAGAGGAACTGGGGGACAGGAGGGAGGGAGGAGAGGAACAAAAACCGGAGCTTGCAAAAGTTGAGAAAGAGTAAAATCTTGACAAGTTGGTGAAGGAGCAAGGTCTAAAGGAGAAAGGCTAGCCATGAAGCAGAGGAGAATGGCCCATGAGCTATGATTTAGAGAGCAGGACATTAGAGTCATGCAATTGGATTCCAGCATTAGTGGTGGCAACGTATATGCAGCATCTGCTGCCAAAGGGAGAATTTGCATTTCAAGGGATTTAGTACCCAGTTTTGCTGTGGAAGATTCTATTGACAAGTGGTTCTCTCCACCTATGAGGTGGCTCCAAGGGTGCACACAGTCACCGAGGAGTCCTGAAGGGGGTAGCTCATTGAGATACATGCTCATGGTGGGGAGGGACATACTCCTGACACTAGAGGAAGAGGATCAAACACAGTACACCTCCATGAAGGCCATTCTAGTCAATGCATTTTTGCCGACCCCTAAAAGGTATGGACAGAGGTTCAAGAGCAGCCACAAAATCCATTCACAAACATGGGTGGACTTCCTAGAATATGCTAGCAAGGCACTGAAGGGCAGGGCAAGGGGCAGCAAGGTTGATTAATATTCTGGGATGTGCAACTTGATTTTGAAGTAACACATCCTAGATATTTGATGTTCACAGTATTATGTGTGTTACTGCACACTTTACCAGGCTCCACAGAATACACAGTTTGTTAGTGCCATTTCAAAACCTAGAAGCTGACATGATCTTTTCAACTGCTCTCCAGTGGCACAGTGTTACAAGTGCTTAATTTTTTGAAAAATAAGTGCCAGGGCCTTCGTCTGGAGAAAACCACGGCTTGAAACTTCCGTTGTCCCTGCCAGCATTGCCAGTGACAGTCCCAACACAACAAGTAACAATCACACACCTACAAGTGTGACATTTCATACTATTCCAGGCCCCAAAAGCTATATGAATGGTTTGGAAGGCAGGTATTAGTCATTGTAAATGTAAATTGAATTGATAAACAGCTTTTGTTGTGCTCATACTTAAATTACGTAGACAGAACCACCATGTGGCAGACTGTCAAAAGCTCTGGTGCTGGCAATTCAACGGAAACCGCGGCTCAAATTAAGCACTGTATAGAAGACAATGGTTTCTAGGGATTTTGCAGTTATCAGAATTGCCCTGCTACCACAGCTATCCAGCAGTGGATCATTTGCTTGTTGGCATTGTCACTGTCCGAAAACAAGCCAAGAACAGTGTGTGGATGGGAAAGTAATTCACTTCTAGTGAAAGAGCCAAAGACTGGAAGAACCTGTTGAGTGATCTACCTTCGCCTGTTGTATGGCGGTGTCTCAGCAGTGAATCTACAACATATAATGAATTAACCAGTCGGTCTTAAAGATTACCCTTTGCCCCAGAGGCAAATGTCTGAGTGTAAATGTACATGTGGACTAGCAGTTGAAAAACGGAAGTGGTCAAATCCATCTTTGCTACTTCAAACAGACACAGAAGACATCACCATGGGCCTAATTCACAAAGGTAACTTACACGTTTGAGTAAGCGTATACTTTTGAGTCAGTTTAGTACTGTTTGGTATTCACAAACTCCGGCCTTGATTCACAAGATAACTCACACTTTCGAGTAAGTTCACAGTTTGAGTTAAGTTTACTACTTTTCAGTATGCAAAACGGTGGTTCTGTAATAACTTACACTTTTGAAGTAACTTACACTTTTGAAAGAAGTCCAGCACTACTTATGGCAAACCACTGATACTGGAACACCCTTGCATAGAAAATAATAGTGGCAGGGACTTAAAATAAAACCCCATTGAAAATAATTTTGTATTAAATTAAATTAAATTATTCAAAACAGTTAAATATATAAGACATAAATTCCTATATCTGTTCCAGGCTCTACCCATCCCGGTGGAGTTGGATTTCTTCCGGCGCCTTAAAACCTTGATGCTGAGGTTTGTGTGGCAGGGTGGCTGGGCGTGCTTCTCCTTCGCGACGCTGCGGCGGCCGCGGAAGGAGGGAGGAGTGGGGCTTCCTGACATGCACCTGTACTATAAAGCCGCACAGCTGCGGGTACTGGTGGAATGGTCCCAGCAGCTCTCAGAGAAACACTGGCTACATATGGATAGGAGTGTGGCTGGGAGGTCGATCTGGGATTTGGCCTGGAAGCCTAAGGGGGACCGGCCCAAAAATGCCTACATCAGCACGCCCACTAGCACAGTCTTGAAAGTGTGGGACATGGTCAGCGGTGATGACCGCTGGACCACGTTTCCATCCCCCTTTACACCCATACACTTTAATCCGGCCTTCCCGCCGGCTTTGAGGGAGGGACCCTTCAGACTATGGAGAGAGGGGGCTGTAGAGCCCTCATGCATTTATTCCACGGGAAGGCGCCCCTCACGTTTCATAACTGCATGCAAGACTATGGGATCCCGGCCACTGAACGCTTCCGCCTCAACCAACTCCTCCACTGAGCGACCTCGGCGGGCGTGGGAGACGCTGCCATGAGGCCACTTTTGCCGTTTGAAGCCTTTATTCTCTGCACCTCTACTATGAAGGGGACGATTTCCTTCTTATACGGTCTGCTGCTGGCCACTGCAGTATCTCCACGTCCCCGTTATATGGAACACTGGGAGGTCCTTTTGGGCTGAGACGTTCCTGACGATGAATGGAAAGGTCTCTGGCGGGATATCGTGGCGGACAACCATTCGGTGGACCTCAGAGAGGCTCACCTTAAACTCATGTTCGATTGGTACCTCTACCCGTCCAAGCTGCATCGGATATTCCCAGCCTCCTCGGACAGGTGCTGGAGGGGCTGTGGTCTGTTGGGGGACTCCTGCCATATTTGGTGGGACTGCCCAGCTATCCGCCCATTCTGGGTGGAGATTCTGTCCCATATCAAGGACATCCTGGGTTATCCGATTCCGGAATCGATGGCTCATGTGCTGTTGGGGCTCCGTGACCCGATGTTGGAACATCAAACTAAAGCGGACAAACGTATCCTATGGCTCTGCCTTGGAGCTGCCAAGCTTACGCTAGCGGCAGCCTGGAAGAAACCGAATGCCCCGGCTATATCACTATGGCACGCAAGACTATGGCGGCTGCTGAGCATGGAGAGGATGTCAGACATCTTCCTAGGCAATTTCAAAAATGTCCTGTTCCGATGGGGCCCTCTGGTCCGCTTCCTATCACGAGGCCTGCCCTCTGCGGTCTGCTCTTCCGCGTTTCGTGCTCTTCACCTTTTCCAGATTTAGGCGGATGGTTGGATTGAGGGGCTTGGAGTGCATGTGTGTGCGGTCGCCACCACCAGGGGGGGAACGGGGGGAGGGTGGGGAGTGGGAGGGGACTTAGCTGGGTGTGTTGGGTTGTTACCTGTTGCGACACCGCATAGCATGTGGAGAATGACAGCTATTTGAGCCTTCTGTTGCACTGTTCCCCATTTGGGGTAGCCGCCACTCATGGCAAGACTATTACCGGTCGGCTGACCGAGAAGGGGTTTGAACCAGTTTGTTTTCTTGCTCTTCGGCATGCATTGACTCTGAAAACTGCACCTTATCGTTACACTATGCTGCCTCCCCTTGCCTCCTTTGTTTGAGCATTCTACAGCACCCCCTGTGTGGGTAATATTGCGGATTGTCGCCTGTATAATTTTTACTTTCCTCTCTTCTTTTTTTCCTGCAAATTCTAAATAAAAAAATTTACCAAAAAAATATAAGACATATAAAGTAATGTTAACCTCTTAAGCGCTGCTGACGGCCAACGGTCGTCACGAGCGCTACCTCCCCAGTGCTGCGCACGACCATTGGACGTCCATTCAGCACGAGTTCCAATGGACAGCGCAGCACTGGGGAGTAATATTTGCGAAGCAGCTAAGGTGTTAAACAAAAATAAAAATAAATATTTACTATTTATTCAAAACATCTTTTATAAACAATGAAAATAGGCTATTAAATGTTTTATAATTAAATAATAAATACACACAATGTTTTGTGTTTTTACATTAATGTATATTTATTTATATTTTTAGCTACTTTAAATATTTAAATTAATATTGCAGAGTTCCATGTCATGACTGCATAGAAATACGCAGTTCTAAACCCCTGTGTGAGTTTTTGGGCATTCACAAACACTTCTCCAGTCACTTACCACTCTGGGAAGGGTAGGTGTTTTATAGCAACAAAGGGAAGGAGTAAGTCCCCATTCAAGGTGTAAATATCACCTCCAATGTTCGAGGGATTGCGGGGGGGAAGGCTTTTGATGAAATGGGGAAAATAGTCTCAATAGAGGAAAAATATTAAAATGTGTTGCAATGTACATTATGTATAATTGAAGCCTGGGGAACAAGCAGTTTGCGTGGAAAGGAGACTTGCACCTGCCATACTACTGGGATTGTTTGTTCATTTCCAAGTGTAGTAAATCGATGCCCAATTCTAGGAGTACTACTATCAGTTCTAGTTTGTTTGTGAATCAAGCACAATATATTTTCTTCACTATTCAAGGGTGAAAGATAGGTTTAAGTTTGTAGAAGTGTCTTCCTTTATATTACATAAATGTGTAACACATTGCAAAATTAGTTTATCTATTTCTTTCAATAAGAATAATAATGGACAAGTACTTTTTTTCCGAGAATGTCATTTTCTGTGTAATATAATTTAAAAGAAACAAGACATATAGTTTAAAACACTTATGAATTCATTTTTCTCCGAATTTCCTCAACCTGTATGTTAGACCTGACATCATTGGCGTGGGTCTCCCTTCTACTGTACTCTGCCTATCTTTTATATTGGCTGGATTTAAATGTTCTGGGTGCCGTGTCAATGCTACTCAGTGCCACAGCGCAAATGCTCCCTGTATATAAAAATCTGTATGAATAAGGATAACTATAATACCTACATTGGTGTAGCCTGTTTCCATAGTGAGTTACCCTCCATTTCACTGTCGCTACTGCGAAATGATCCATTTTCATAGGCCAGAATGGACCAGTTAAAGATTGCTTTCTATCATCCTATCGGGCCCTAGGAACCTGATAGGGACCTCAAGTTTGATATGTATATGCTCAGGACATCGAGGGGCACCTCTTAGTAGGGATCGTTTATATATTACATGTTTTGAAATGCCTTTCCTGAAAACATGGTAGTTTCTTGCCAAAGCTTTACTGTACACAAAAAACAGTACGAGGATATAGGGCTTTGGTGGATGTTTAAAGACCTGCCTAAGTATTATCCCCCAGGGAAACTACAGAAATAAACAATGAACTTAGGGGTCTCAACTAGAAATCCTTCAGTGATTTCTTGGAGTAATCCTTATGCCTACAAGAGTGCATAGGAAAAGAGAACAAATTAAACTAACAAGCCATATCATCAGAATGTGAAAACACCTGCGATTGTCAGTCAACCTTATTGAGGATTCCCATCAATGTCTTGTATTGATCAATAATTTCATCTGGTAATCCTTCTGGGGTATAGTATCTCTTGATCATTGAGACATTCGCATACCCTGATGGCCGGTTCGGGGTAACGACCCGCAATCACTCGGTCTTACCACATGGTGTTGATATGATGGGAAGGTGCAGTGCAAAAAGTATATATGTGGTGATTAAAAAAGGATAGGGAGCTTAACGAAAACCAATTTTAATAGACATAAGCCCCTTCCGGTTTAAAAACAAGAACAGTACAACACAATAATCGCAGTACACACAAATAGCTGCGAGAGGTCCAACATGTTTCAGCCTTAAAAGGCGATTTCCCAAGGCTTTCTTCAGGGTCTCTGTTCTATATTAATGCTACTGACTGTATGTGAATAAATGTGTGAAAAATTATATGAAAAAACACACAAGTGAACCAACAACAGTAAAGGATATAATGTTCCTTCAACTGTCTAGAATCCCCTCTTCGGCACCTGGTGTCTTACTGGTATCCAGTGTGTCCGGGGAGTGGGCCTCACCTCTTCCTGGACCTGGCTCAGGATATGTGAGACCCCGCTCTGTCCGTCGTTTTCTCGGTCAGTGACTGAGTCAGGGGGAGCCTCCCCCTGACTTGTTGGTTCACTTGTGTGTTTTTTCATATAATTTTTCACACATTTATTCACATACAGTCAGTAGCATTAATAGGGATACTGTGTTAACCCCATTGGATATTGAAGCAGCTAAGAAGAGAGCTGCCGCCGCTGAGAGCGCACCTAAATCTGTATCCTCAAACCTTTCGCTGGATCTGTGTGCACCGCTGCAGCTGAGAGAGAGCTGCCTCTGAACGCCCTCCTGAACCTGCACCTTTGGACCTTCCATGGAATGAGCGTGGACCACTGCAGTTGAGAGAGAGCTGTGGCCACTGAGCGTCTACCGTGGTGCCCACCTGATCGAGACCATCCTATGTCGTGCAGACCGCCGCAGCTGAGAGAGAGCTGCTGCCGCTGAGTGCCCGCACCCTTTGCCACTTTGCATCAACGTGATTTGTCCTGCGGGCCCCCGCAGCCAAGAGAGATCTATAGCCACTGAGTGCCCACACCCTTTGCTGCTGTGCATCATCGTGATTTGTCCCATGGGCCGCCACAGCCAAGAAAGAGCTGTTGCCGCTGAGTGCCCACACCCTTTGCTACTGTTCATCATCGTGATTTGTCCAGTGCACCGCCGTAGTCACAAGAGAGTTGTAGCTGCTGAGTGCCCACACGATTTGCTACTGTGCATCATCGTGATTTGTCCTGCGGGCCCCCGCAGCCAAGAGGGACCAGTAGCCGCCAAGTGCCCACACCCTTTGCTACTGTGCATCATCATGATTTGTCCGGTGGGCCGCCGCAGCCAAGAGAGCGCTGTAGCCATTGAGTGCACATATCCTTTGCTACTGTACATCAGCGTGATTTGTTCCATGGGCCGCCGCAGCCAAGGGAGTGCCCATACCCTGTGCTATCTTGGATCATCGTAATTTGTCCCACCGGCCGCCGCAGCTAAGAGGGAGCTGTGGCCGCTGTGAGCCCACCACGGAGCTGCACGACGAGAGTCATCGCCACCACCAGGCCGGGCCAACGCAGTCGCGCGCTGCTACCCCTGAGCACCCGCCTGTCCCTGAGTGCCCGAATAACTGTGAGTGCATGCTGCGGACCTCAGCCCCCAAGTCTTGTGGTCGCTCAGGGTCCGCCTGTCACCATCTCCTCTTCTTCACGGAGATGCGTGCTGCATCCCTTTCCAACGACAGGTATCTGGTACGCCATGGGCCGGGTAGGCCTCGGCCCTGAACTCAGTCAGTGTCACGCTTTGGGGGAATACATTGTTTTCTCTTTTGGGTTCCTACGGGTTGACGTGAATTGTAGTTGTTGAAACGCTTTGAGAGTTTTTGAGTTAAACTGTGATATAAAGATATTATTTTTCTATATCTACCTGAGTTGTGTCCTTTTGTGGTGTTAGTACTGCCTTATTGGACGTGGCCATAAATGCTTCACACACTGCCTCTGAGTTAGGCCTAAGTGCTCTTGCTACGGTACCACAGGGTTGAGCATGGGTTATCAAAGGGGGTAGCCCACTTGCCCTGACTTAGGAAGAAGGGTCCCTATTTGGACATTGGCGCCAGCCATTGCGAACTAGAGTCCCCCATTTCTAACACTGTACAAAACGTTTATAAAAACATTTCTGCACTATGCTCAATTTTCAACTGCAAAATTGGAATGGTTATAGTTTTGCCCAGGGGCTAAGGTTTTTGTAATAGGTCCAATGTTATCTTATTTTCTGTAGTGGAACCTTCAGGAGAAGCAGTGGATGGCAGGAAGTGTACCTCATCCCTGGTGGCCAGTGGAAGGCCGTAGGTTTGCTCATCCTCCATTGTATTGCCTGTATTTTCTTTCATTGCTCCCGTTGTAGTGACTGCATTTTCATTGTTGTGTCTGTGACTGCTGTAATCTGTCTCCCCTGCTGCCTGTACGTGGTCTGTGCCCATTCTCTCCCTCTGTTCCCCTCGCTGCCCCCCTTGTCTCTGCCCGGTTTCCCTTCTGCTCCCCTCGCTGCCCCCGTGTCACTCGGCCCGGTTTTTCCTTCTGCTCCCGTCGTGGCACCTGTGTCTCTCTGCCTGTTTTTGCCTTCTGTTGCTTAGCTGCCCCTGCATTTCTGTGACCTTTCTGCCATTTCTTGTGACCTTTGTGCCCTCTGTGCCACTTGTTTCCCCATGTTTTTTTGTGACCTTTCTGCCCCTGGAAAATTTCTGCCTCTGTGCCACTCGTTCCCCCCCCCCCGTTTTTTGTGACCTTTCTGCCCTTCTTGGGACCTTTCTGCCTTCTGTACCACTTGTTTCCTCCCGTTTTTTGTGACTTTTTTGCACTTCTTGTGACCTTTTTGCCTTCTGTGCCACTCGTTTTCCCCTGTATTCTTGTGACCTTTTTGCCCTTTTGTGACCCTTTTGCCCTCTGTGCCACTTGTTTCCCCCTCAATTATGGGGTCCCTTTGCCTTCTGTTTCCTTTGTCGCCCCTCACCGCCCACGCCGCTGCTTCCCCTGTGGCTCCGCCCCCCCTGACTGCCCATTCACTGCCCCGGCCTCCTGCCTCCCCGCTGCTCCTTACTCCCACCTCCCCATACATGCCGACCGCTGCACAGTCGTGCCACTGGCCCCTGGGAAGGACGTCTGTGCTCATCCGCACCTGGACCACGCCCACCGCCAGAACCCCTGGCCCCCGCACCCACCACGACAACCGCCGGCACTACGACGCCAACACTCTGCACGCTCTCAACCCCGGACGGACCCACAACTGCGTCAAGGCACCCCAAAACGCACACACGGTCCTTTCACCTGCCAGAACTGCAGCTACACCAGCCACAGAGCTGATGAACTACCCGCCAAGAAAGACCTCAACCACCTCTGATGCATACTACCGAACACCCGCTCCACATGCAAACACGCCGTCGAGCTCTGGGACCTGCTCAACACAACCTCCCCGGACGTCGGCTTCCTGACAGAGACCTGGTTGAACAACTCCTCCGCACCAGTCATCGCCATAGTCATCCCAGACGGCTACAAGATCACTAGCAGAGACCGCACCAACTGAGTTGGAGGCGGAATCGCCATCGTCCACAAGAAAAGCATCAGGGTCTCGACTAGCGCCAATGACGCGCTCAGCACCACCGAACACATGCATTTCCAGTTCCACACTAACCCCAACTCCACCCTCGGCACACTCGTCTACCGACCTCCCGGACTCCGCACCCAGTTCAGCGACTCTATCACTGACTTTATCAGCACACATGCCCTGACCTCCACCGACTACATCCTCCTCCGAGACGTGAACTTTCACCTTGAGAACAACAACAACAGCAACTCCACCACCCTGATCGACAACCTCGCCAACCTCGGACTGCGGCAACTCGTCACAACGCTCACCCACTCCGCCGGTCACAAGCTCGACCCCGTCTTCTCCTCAAGCCCGCAAGTCTCTGTCAACCACACCACGAACTCCTCTGGACTGAACACGGCTGCATCCACTACACCTACCACAAACCCACCGCACCCAACAGATCCCCGTCGCCGCTGGAGCAAAATCACCTAAGACCAACTACATGCAAACCTCGCTCTCAGCCCACCCACCAAACCCTCCAACACCGACGACTCTGCCCACAACCTCAGACGCTGGATCGAGGACTGCACCAACACCCTTGCACCGCTGAAGAACCCCCCCCCCCACAGAGACAGCAGCAAGAGGGCCCTCTGGTTCACCCCAGAACTCCTAGATTCCCAGCAAGCCTACCGGAAACTAGAGAAGAAATGGCACAGTGAACAAACTCCGGAAAGCCACGCAGCACACAAGGACGCCGTCCGCAACCACCACCACCTCATCAGGGCTGCCAAGAAAACCTCCTTCAAAGAACGCCTCGACAAACAACGCACATGACAGCAAGGAGCTCTTCAACATAGTTAAGGAACTCTCCAACCCCAGCTCCAACACCAATGACATACTGCCGTCGCAAGCCCTGTGCCAGCTTCAACATACAGACAGTCCCAACAGACAGCAACACAACAGACCCTCCGCACACCATCGACCACGTCCTCTTTCTATCCTGGAACAGCGTGAGCGTCGATGACACTATCAAGACCATGAGCACAATCCACTCCGGCTCTCCATCATACCCATTCCAGAACCTCGCCTTCAACAAAGCAAGCAGCAACATCGCACCCCACCTACGCAACATCATCAATATCTCCCTTGGGACCACAACCTTCTCAGAGAGCTGAAAACACGCCGAGATCAACGCCCTACTGAAAATACCCAACGCAGACCCAAGAGACTTAAAGAACTTCCGACCCATCTCTCTGCTCCCCTTCCCGGCCAAGGTCATCAAGAAAATCGTTAACAGACAGCTAACCTGATACCTCGAAGAGAACAGAATCCTATACCCTTCCCAGTCAGGGCTCCGCAGCAACCACAGCACCTAGACCGCCCTCATCGCTGCCATCGACAACATCAGGACCCTGCTAGACAACGCAGAGACTGCAGGCACTCATCCTCCTAGACCTCTCCACCGCCTTCGACACCGTCTGCCTCCGCACACTACACGCATGCCTCCACGCGGCAGGGATCCGAGACAAGGCTCTGTAATGCACCACCTCCTTCCTCTCCGGCAGAACCCAGAGCATCCGCCTACCCCAGTTCTGTTCCGAAGCCTCCGAGATCATCCGCGGCGTACTCCAAGGATCCTCCCTCAGCCAGACACTGTTCAACATTTACATGACCCCACTCACACACGTCGCCCGTCAGCACAACCTCAACATAATCTCCTATGCCGACGACACTAAACTGATCCTCTCCCTCACCAAGGACCCCATCACTGCCAAAGCCAACCTCCATGAATGAATGAAGGCCGTCGTCGACTGGATGAAGATCAGCCGTCTGAAGCTGAACTCGGACAAGACGGAGGTCCTTATCCTCGGCTCCAACCCGTCAGCCTTGGATGACTCCTGGTGGCCAACGGCACTGGGGGCAGCCACGACCCCCACTGACCATGCACGCAACCTGGGAATCATCCTCGACTCAATGCTCTCAATGACCAAGCAAGTCAATGCCGTCTCCTCCTCCAGCTTCAACACCCTCTTCATGCTCAGCAAGATCTACAGATGGATCCCTACAGATACAAGAAAAACAGTCACTCAGGCCCTTGTCAGCAGCAGACTCGACTACGGAAACGCCCTCTACGCGGGAGCCATGACCAAGCTCATCAATCGACTACAACGCATCCAAACACCTCGGCACAACTTATCCTCAATGTACCACGACATGGCCACATCACCCCCCTCTTGAGAAACCTGCACTGGCTCCCCGTCAACAAGAGAATATCCTTCAAGCTCCTCATCCCCGCACAGAAGGCACGCCACAAGACCAGCCCAGCCTACCTCAACAGATGGCTCTCCTTCTACACCCCCAACCGCCAGCTCCGCTCCGCCCACCTCTCACTCGCCACCGTCCCGCGCATCCGAAGAACAACCACCGGCCGGAGATCCTTTTCCCACCTTGCCGCCAAGACATGGAACGCCCTCCCTCTGAACCTACGACAGACCCAAGACCTGCTGACCTTCAGGAGGATACTAAAGACCTGGCTGTTCGATTAGTAGCTGCCCCCACCTCCCCACCCCCCAGCACCTTGAGACCCTCGCGGGTATGTAGTGCGCTTAACAAATGACTGATTGATTGATTGATTGATTGATTGATTGATTGATGTGGGTAAATATTTTACAAAATAACTGTGGTATCTCATGAAGTAAGCCTAATGTATCTAGATGTCAGCCTTGGCAAGGTGGCTACTTAGGAGTTGAGATAGGCAGGATAATCTCATGAGAATACATGGTAAAAGCTACGAGGGTCCCTAACAGAGGAAAAGGTCTAGAACTGTGAGGACTCTACAAGATCTCTTCACCTTGGTACATTTTTTAATTACCATGACTATTGCCTGCATAGTAGTTAATACGTGTGTTTATTATGTATTTGCAATGAGAGAATTCTGACACAAAGAGGGTGAATTATTTGATCCAATGAACATGCTCCAAGTAGAAGTGTGGTCTCCTGGTTCCAGAGACAGTGCTTAGTTTGAGCCTGTGGTTACAGGTGTGGTCCACTGGCATTCATTTTGAGGATCAACACTTATTTTTCCTCATCAGTCTTTGACCCAGGGAAAGTCAGAGAAAAACATATGAGGGGGAAAGAAGGAGGAAGTGGAAGTCGGAAAAATAGTAACAAAAAGGCAGAAAGCAGAGATGAAAATTAACCAGCAAGCATGAAATTAGGACACATGGAGTGTTTGGTGGTGGATTAAAGATATATGAGTAGAAAACGAAACTACACAGCCTTGATATTTGGCACCTATGACATTCGATAGTGCCAGCCACAGGCTTTTTATCACATCTGTGGGCCCTGGCACTTAATCTTCTACAAACTAAACCCTGTTTGAAGTCAAAATATTACCAGCTTGAGCACATTTCACCCTGGTTACAAATGATGGTAAACCACCTCACCAATATGAAACTTCTAAACACCACAGGATCCTTTGTGTCCAGCCAGATTTGCAACTCATAGAACCCTTGAGGATCTTTGCACTGCAGTTGGGTTGTCGTTGCCAGAAGCTAAATCTGCAAAGCTTGGAGCCTGGTAGAGGAAGAACTCATCAAGCCGGCCGTAACCCTATTGTGTAACTGAGCCTCTAGGGCTTTTCACTGGAAGGGAACCTGAGTTCATGAGCCAAATGGAAATTTTCCTTAATGAGTAATGACACTAGAATATTGACCTCAACATATATGAAGGCAGCACTTACAGCTGAGGACACAACAGAGTCACAAATTTCGCATAGACCTAGATTGGGGCCTTAGGTGCCCCAACATAGGAACATTTGTGAAGATAACTCGATAATTTGGAAGCCAGGTGGTAATTACTACTGTCAGGAGAAAACAGAGTAGCCTAAGCCCAGTTAGCAATTATGGTTTGACAAGATTTGCTAATTTATGAAGGTAGAGGGTGTGAAATGCATGATCCAAGAGCAAGGAGCTCTGGTCTATATGAAAACCTATCTCAAAATAAAGTTTGTTGAAGGTGGTGTTGGACACAAGCCAGGTTTTCTATCATAGTTGCTTTTGTTAAGACAATTATTGGCACCTTCACATGCATGGGCGGAAACAAGCATGGCTTTGGTGATCAGAGAACATGGCACGTTGTTTTACCTGTGTGCAAGTAGAGAGCCTTTCTTCATTAAGCCAGATTCTCACATCTCCATATTACCTATTGCCCAGAGAGAGACGTCTGAGTTGTAATGCACATATGGACTAACAGGCCGAAAAAGAAATAACCTGTCATATTAGCTCTCTTTTCACCTTTCTGTAGAGGCCAAAGCCAGCTTCCCTACTTAAGAGGATAACTGTTGATGTTTAATGTCAAACGGATACAGAAGATTACACCATGGGCCTAATTCACAAAGGTAAATACTTTTTGGTTTCACAAACTCCGGCCATGATTCACAAAGAACTTACACTTTCGAGTAAGTTCACACTTTTGAGTTGTTTACTACATTTCAATATTCAAGCACTGTGCTTCTATAATAACTTGCACTTCTGAAGTAACTTACATTTTTGTAAGAAGTCCAGCACTAATTATTGCCAACCACTGTTACCCCTACACAGAAGATGGTGGTAGGGACTTAAAATAAAACCCCATTGAAAATATTTTTAAATTGTATTAAGTTATTTAAAATAGTTACAAATATATTAAATATAAATTAATGTTAAACAAATATAAAAACAGTACATATTTACGATTTAATCATAATATATTTTATAATCGATGAAAATAGGCTATTTTTATAATTAAAAAAGAAATAAGCACTATTTATTATGTGTTTTTTTAACTTAATGTATATTTATTTGTATTTGTAACTATTTTGATAGGTTATTAAACATTTTAGATTATTATTTTTTATGGGATGGTGTTGCATTACCAGTGGTTGGTTATGTGTGGTGCTGAACTTACTATAAAATTGCAAGTCACTACAAAAGTGGAAGTTGCTGCAAAAGGGCCGTTTTTGAATACCGAAAAGCAATAAACGTACCCAAAAGTACAAACGTACTCAAAAGGCCAGTTTGTAAATGAGGACCTCTGTGTGTACGTTACTATTAAAAAACACAGTAGTAAGTCCAGCATTTCTCATGGGTAACTATTGGAACTGCAACACCCTCCCAAACAAAATAATGGAGGTAGGTTAAAATAAAACCCCATTGAAAATAATGTTGAATTAGATTCAATTCTTTAAAATATTTCCCCTTTTGTAGTTTTCTCTTTTTCGCTCTGAGTCAAAGTCTGTTGAGGGAAAATACGTGCTAATCCTCAGAATTAGGTGATGGTGAGCACCACAGGCAACCACCAGCTCCAATTAAGAACTGTGTGAGGGTAATTTAGTGATCTGTCAGTGTGTAGCTAAAGAGGAAGGTAAAATAAACTTCCCTCAATTTTTTGAGAGATGCTTAGAGACAGTGCTCAGGTGTATACTGATGACCCCTGACTTGGATTATACAAGTGATTATACCACCCCAGAGATCCACCTCCCCTGTGAGACTACCCCGGTAAAGAGTTCAGAGGGTCCAAGAGACAGAGCTTTCTTCTAAAGCCTAAAAGGTAATCATGATATCATGGCAGGCTCCACTGGGGAAGTGTTCGCATAAGACGTGCATGGATGATTGCCTAAATGAGGCACTCTCGTTTACAGTTCTGCTGATCTGGCAGAATAACACATCTGTGGCATTGATGGATTTTTGCATTAGCAGAAATCTCCATCATGGTGTTTGTTCTTTCAGATCCAGGAAAAAGAAAACAATTCACTAGGACCTTATGTTTCTCGATGTTTGAGTTTTTGTTGTATAATTGATAGTTGAGTTCTGTACTTTGTCAGGTAGTTGCTGTTTTCATAGCATCAGCACATTCTGCTAGCCAAGGCTACGGTGCAGATGTAAAGCATCAAATGGTTGAAAAATGTAAGTGCTGGGTCATGGAACACTGGGGCGTGAATGCTGTCATCATGACAAAGCCATTTATGGCCTGGAGTGGGCCAAGACTTTCAAGCACCAGCATAGCAAATGTATATGGAAATATGTAGTTGGTGCAGTACACATGCTAACAGATCATTTGGCACACGTACTAAGGGAATAAAACTAAACTGAGTAGTCAAGGGTCATCCCACCATCACATTGTATGGATGAGCATATACAAACTATAAAAATATGATCTTAAAATTCATTAACTTGTTTTCAGACACACAATGTCCCTTATCAGCCAAATGCTCATTTAATTAGAACATCGATGGGGCTATGTAGCAGATCCCTATTTATTGCACAGTCACCTGCATTTGTCATGGTCACCCCTTGTTGAGATGGAAATCGCTCTCGATGGTAAAAGAGGGGTACCCCTGCCCTGAGTGCCCAACTGTACTGTTGTCTGGATCCCTGCTGCTGATTTCTGTTGTCTTAGTCAAATACAGATCATACGTGTGCACCATGACATGCACCGGTCTCATTGATTGTACTATGGTTGGACTGGGAGGTGCTCCCAAAGTGCTATCCTCTTAGTGGTGCAAGGCTATCACCATCACTAAGAGTTAAACAGCATTGGTGTGTTGGTAGGAGCATACTGTGTATTGATTAACCCTGGGTGTAGTGAGCGTAGTGGGGCTTCGCGATGCTACGCAAAGTGGGCGAGAAACTACACCCACCTGCGCACTTTGCGTAGCCTCACTACGCGCCGCATGCCCACCTCCCAAACATACCTAATTTTTAAGAAATGGGTACATAAAAATATTTAAAAGACACTTACCTTGTCCGTGGCGTCACGGGGCTCCCTCTGCTCGTTCACTCCATTCACCCCGCCGTCTCCTAACCAATGCGCATGCGCGGGCGGGCGCGCATGCGCATTTCTCGCGAGAAATGCGCATGCGCGGCCGTCCCTGCATGCGCATTGGTTTGCAGACGGCGTCGTGAACGAGCAGAGGGAGCCCCGGGACGCCGCAGACAAGGTAAGTGTCTTTTAATTATTTTTATGTGTGTTGGTAGGAGCATACTGCGTATTGATTAACCCTGGGTGTAGTGAGCGAAGTGGGGCTAAGCGAAGCTACGCAAAGTGGGCGAGAAACTACACCCACCTGCGCACTTTGCATAGCCCCACTACGCGCCGCATGCCCCCTTCCCAAAACATACCTAATTTTTAAGAAATGGGCACATAAAAATAATTAAAAGACACTTACCTTGTCCGTGGCGTCCCGGGGCTCCCTCTGCTCGTTCACACCGCCGTCTGCTAACCAATGCGCATGCGCGGCCGCCCGCGCATGCGCATTGGTTAGCAGACGGCGATGTGAATGAGCAGAGGGAGCCCCGGGATGCCGCGGACAAGGTAAGTGTCTTTATTTATTTTTATGTGCCCATTTCTTAAAAATTAAGTATGTTCGGGAAGGCGGGAGGGAGGCGAGTGGCGGGCAACTTCTCTATGCCCAACGAGTGGGCGTAGTGTTGCCTGCTTTGCCTACTTTGCAAAGGGCAAAGTAAGCGACACTACGCACACTTCGTGGGCGTTGCGAAGTTGACCGCCCAGGTTTAGTATTGATCAGTAGAAGTCAACAATTCTTTTTTTACCCTGTGTCACAAGAGTGAGGCCTACAGCCTCACCCAACTTTTTAAGGTTCCGCAGTTATGTGCCTAAATTACCTTTGGCCTACATCAGATAAATGTGGAGTGTTGTGCAGCACAAGAGTAGTGACTGTGGGCTACACATATGTGTGCCTGGGAAGGGTACAATTCATGATCCAACAGTGTTGTGCTGTAAATGCATTATTAGTGCATGTACCGAATGTTTGTTTGCTTTTGAGGGATACATTTAATGAGAGATGTAAAGCAGTGCATGTGCACTGAAAAGCATGTGCTGGGTGTATGTGTGCTTACAAAGAAGTACAGTACATTAAGGATGGAGTGTTCTGCAGCACAAACCTGGTGAGTGTGTGTACTGGCAGTGTGTGTGTTTGCCAGTAGCACACTCTGGCACAATACAAAAAGACTACAGTACTAAACAGTAAATGCAAAGAGAAGCATATGTAATAATAAACATATAGAGCTTTATTTCGATGTCGGACGGACTTGGTCCATCCCACACCGTTGCAGATATGGGTCCAACCGTCCTCCGGTTCTGACTGCTCAATTTTGATGCGACTGCACATGGTGGGTTCGCCAGGTCCCTTTTCTCTATGGGTGCTTGTACTGTGGTCAGAAACCGACCACCGCACAAGCTCCCATACAGAAAGGGGAGTTTGTGTCCATCCCTGCACTTCACGCTGCCTGCCATATGGTACAGGGATGAACAGGGGGACACCACAGGTGCCCCCTCCACTCCCAATAGGAGGCCACTTGCTGAAGGGTGCCCTGCTAGGGGCCCACAAAGGAGCTTTCTGACAGGGTTTTCATGACAGAAAGGCAGGCATGGAAACCCTGCCGAAAAGCGAAATCATAATCCGGATGGCATAAAAAGCCATCAATAGTGATTACGTGTCGGTTTCGTCAGAAGCCAGACAGAATTTCCAGCTGGTTTCAAAACTGACAGCCTCCATTGTAATGAAGCTGTCAGCTTTTTAACCGTTATGAGGCTCGGAACCCTCCGAACTGCGTTTGGAGGCATTCCGAACCTCATCGTAATGAGGCCGATAGTATTGTATAGAAAACAATGATTTAGAATCATCAGGTTTTCAAAGACTATTTATACAGAATATAGATAAATGCAGTAAAGAATTTTGTATAGTATACAAAATAGAATTAATAATGAGAGATTTTCAACGGGGTTTATTCACCTTTTCAATCAAAGGTTGAAATCAAAACCTACAAATTAGTAGTATTTAGATCAATATTAACATGAGACCATAGAGCTTTCCTATTCACAGCAAGTGAGATTGGTCTAATATAAGCTCTATCAAGTCAATTGTTTTAACATATTCCATACCACCAAGCTTGAACCCAAATATTTTTTGAGTTCTTCCAGTTTTTAGTAGTTTGTTGTAATGTAACTGCTAGCATAAGGCCAATTATTTTAACATTTACATATGATCACTCCAGCTGCTTATGAAAAGATTGACATAGGAAAAGGAACAATTGATTGAAACACAGAATTTATCTATTTCCAAGCCTTAATCCAAAACTGGTGAGTATAAGACAACTAAATGCTACAGACCTGATTATGAGTCTGGCGGTCCAAGGATCGCCAGACTCTTGGGGGCCTGGCAGTCCAGCCACTGCAGCACTGGCAGTCCGACTGTTGTATTACAACTTTAGCGTTCGGACCACCATTGCACCATCACAACTGCCAGGGAACCACGGGCCAGATGTATCAAGGCTTTTGCGACTCGCAAAGGCCTAAATTCGCAGAATTTCAGCCTTTGCGACTCACAAACGGCCTTTTCGCATTTTTTGGTATGTAGCACAAAATCGCAATTTAAGGAATCGCAAAAAATTGCGATTCCTTATTTTGCCATAGCATTTAAGGAATCGCAATTTTTGCGATTCGTCAATGATATGTATGTAACATTTAGAAATTGCGAATTTGTTTTAAGAAATCGCAAATTACCACCAACTTGTAGTTGGTTTGTAATTAGCAATTTCTTTTAAAAATGCCCTATTTGGCATTTGTGAGGGTGCCATGTGTGCCACATGCACACACATGTAAATTTCAGGGGTGCAGCAGGGTGTCTTTGAGACACCCCTGCACCCTTGAAATAATTCTCAAATTGCGATTAGCAAATTGCGAATTCGCAATTTGAGAATTATTGCACTATCATTCCTATGGGCCTCCTGGACCATAGGAATGCATTGGAAATTATTCTTTATTTGCGAATTCGCAAAATGCGAATTCGCAAATAAAGAATAAAAAGGAATCGCTAAAAAATAGCGATTTTGTACATACATTTCGTTTTGCGAATTCTAAATAGTGATTCGCAAAAATCGCTATTTAGGATTCGCAAAACGGAATCTTGATCCATCTGGCCCCACGTTCCCACGGTGGTTAGGGGCTCACAATATGCTGGTGGTGCCGCTGTTGCACGCCATTAATTTTACGAGTTTCAGGACTGGCAGCGGTGTCACAGAGGTTCTTCCTCCATGAAGCTGCTGGAGGTCATAAAATTCCCCCTCCTGCTCCATACATGGGGGTGCATTCAGGGGGGCAAATTTTGTGCCCCCCTGTGTGCATGCACACCCAGTTCCTTCACGGCATGGACTAAACAGTCCATACCTTGCAGCAACTTGCTTTGGCGTTCCCATTGTGGTACATTTTTTCAAAATCTCTGCCATGGAAATGCCAAAAGACTAAAAGAAGAGTTGAAGACTTACCAGGTGGCCGGCGGTCAACTTTGGTGGTGCAGGAGTGGGGCTATGGTATGATGTCCTGCTCCCACACTGAAAAAGTCGTAATCAGGTCTTAAGTGTATGTAGTCTGTGTTACATGAAAATCTACATGGGGGAGTAGACGAGCAGTCCACGGGAGGAGCACCCACCTTGAGGAAAGTATGACTACAGGGGCTCTCTCCTTGCCTCCCGCCAGTTTTAGCATTGGTTTGGGGTAAACTCGTACAACAACACAGTACAGTCGAGGGGATACCTCAGAGCCAGGACAAGTGGTTCTCACACCCTCTTATCCTGGAATTCGAGGTGAGAGATACACAAACATATGTTCTCTCAGACCGGCAGAGTCCTGAGGGAGGGTGGCATGACCCAGAACAAGGGGCGCATACACATGACTGAAACATGTTGATGATTTGGCAGTAAGATGGGTGTAAGGAGCACATTACATCTCCCAAGCACCACCATCCTTAATCCTGGCCGGAGGGTCCAGGAATAAAGTATAGGCACAGCGATACCTCCGAACTAGTTTTAATCTAGACTGCACTTTCACTTCAGGTGATCCCAGTAACTTTAGACCTCATTGTTTTTCTTGTATGTTGTGTTTGTCTTCCCTACCCTACTGCTCCACCCCAGGCGTTGGCTGCACAGGGGTGTTTGGTAGCAGCCCTATGATGAAGCATGTCACACAACTGTGTGAGTGAGGGCAGTATTAAGACACACAGAACGTTCCACCACAAAATAGAGACACATTTTTTATCACTCCCTACTCCTTAAGCTGTAGTAAAGTATTGTCAGGGGGTCCGAAGTAGGTGAGTTAGTTACCCTCACCCCTAATCTTTTGTGTGAATTATTACATTTATTACATGGCCATCATGTGAATGGTGTGTTAGTAGTTATTGTAGAAAAAAGTTGAGGAGTTATAAAAGTCTATTTTATACTGAAAACTAACACTGATTTGGTAGTGTTCGTTGCTGTGGAAGATATTTTAATCTTGACCCGTACTTTTTTCTGCATATCAACACACCAATTGATACTGAGATCTTCTTCCCACTTCAGTTCCTCTTGTGATTTCACCTCTCGGTATCAGAAAACCTAATAATTCTTTAATTATATATAGTTTAGACACTGATGATAACAAGATCATCAAAAAGGTTAATATTCGATACTGCAACTGCATTAGTGATTAGAATTTCATCATTTATAACAGATATAATTTGAGCTTAACTCAGAAAGATAATATTGTGATAGATCAATCTTAGAAAATTATCCCTAGAGCTGAAACACTTAAATAGTATGCGTATATTAATTTGCAAGCATTTTTACAGATGAGTAGCTTCATTAATGATAGGAATTTTGTAAAAAAGATATACATTCTTTAAATGAAACAGAGGAAATAAATCATTTTTCTACAGATTTTTCTATAGATGGGAATTAGGATCAATGTTATCTAATAGCAAATACCTGGATTTTTTTCAACATAAAACATTGTGATAAGTTAGAAATCCCATAAAGTTATCTCCACTGTACTGTTTGTCTTTTTTAACTTCAGTAAGTACATATGCCTGGTTTCCCCTTATTACATAAGAAGATGTGAGTAAGGCATTAATGTTCTTAAAAAAATAAAATGGCAATTATATAGGAAATGTGGATAAAGCAAATAAAACATTAGGACCAAACATTATTTAATGGAATCAAGACGCCTCCACCAGGGAATGAATAATAGGTTCCAACTCATTATTATTAAGCTTAGATTATTAATAGTTTCTTGTAAGTTCATTTTGACTGTTCCTTCCACAGAATTAGAGAACTAAAAATTGAATTTCATGGGTTCTCCAATGAGAACAAAAACATATAAAATCATGCTTTGTTTATTGAGAGGAAGTATTTCACATTTTTTATATTAAGTTTGCTTCCTGAGACTGAGAAAAAATCTTTCACTTTATCACGAAAAGTTGCAAAACATTTAGATTTAAAATTAATAGAATAAATGAATAGAAGTATGTCATCCACATCCACAGATAATGTGATTTGATTTTTACCATAAATGACACCTTGCATTTCATTTCTTTGTCCTATTTTAGATACAAGAGATTCAAGAGCAAATATAAATAATATAGATGTTAAAGAACACCTCATTTCAACTTGAAAGGTGGGGATATCAAAACAATTAACAAATATAGACGCTTGTAGTGAGGAATACAAAAGATACACTAAATTGATAATTTTGGGACCAAAGCCAAACCAATCGAAACACCTGTAAAATAGAAGTGCAACTGCTTCTAAAGTTAAGCTGTAACTGTTTAATTTGCTTAAAACATAAAAAATATAACCTTGTATTATCAGAGATAAATATATCTTTAGAAAATCCAGATTGTTCTTGTTTTAACAGATCTGGCAAGAGTGGATCTAAAAGCAAAGCAATATCTTTTGCAAAAATCTTATAATATACTTCTAGCTTCTTGCAATTAGTATTAAAAGTCCATATCATCAGCTTATATGTATCAATAATGTTCCAATACTTAAACAAAAAACATATATTGTATTAGTGCAATGGCTTTATTGTTTTATTTGCTTTAACATTCATGCTGGTAATGGGCTTCAGTAAGTGACTCGTTTGTTTGTGCTAACTCTGATGATTTGTTGTTTCCCTTTTGCAGCAAATCAGTTCTGGAACATGCTCAAGTTTCCAGGTGACCCTGGTGAATCATTTGTTTGTGTTGATTATGATGTCTCATTTGTTGTTTCACTTTGGCAGCTGGTGTAAGTTTTGGAAAATTCTCAGTAGACCTGTGCTGACCCTGAATATTATACAACTATAGCAGGACTGTGTATTGGACAACACAAACATTACAATAAAGGGACTCAGTCCACATATACCATAAGTAAGTGTTGGTGGGTTTCGACTAACTCACAGTACCACATTCACCCCCAAAAACAAACAACCAGGGTAACAGATGTTGGCAACCTCAACCATGACACTGATTCCCGAGGAATCTGTGGAAACAGATCTATCCTTTTCATTTATTCACTCTTGCATGCCCAAGGTAAACACAAGAAAAATATGACAATGTATTTTTAAGCATTTATTAAAATGATTGTATTCTTGTAAGGAAAGCCTGAGCTGCAATTACTAGAAAGATGAGACATGTTACTGTAATCTTGGTTTTTAGAATGAATGGTAAATTGAACCATGTTAATTGTTGCTAATGTTTGCCTACTCCCATCTGTATCAAATACTGTACTGAAAAGAGCATAACAGGAGTACTCTCTGCCAGATCAATTGGACCTTGGTCTTAGGTGTCAGGAAGCCAGTCGCAGTGCTCAGGTTATCTTCCGTAGCAGGATGAATGTCAGAGTCAGCAGGGCTACATCTCAGTCACAATTCGCTGTGGTTCTGTGGTAATCCTAACATGGAAATGCTCCTCTCAAAGAACTTTAGCATGGAAGCTGTTTACATAATAAAGTACTGCTCTTACCAGCTATGGCATACACGCAGAGCAGCTAATTCGATTTTGTCTAGCTAAAATGAAGTACCTCCTAACAAGCACAGAGAGAAAGGAAAACAATGGCTTTGTGCTCTTCATGCATTACTCTGGAACATAACTGTACAGACTACAGGGCATGAGTGTGTATCACAGATACACATACAGCACATTCATGCAGTACCAGAAAGTGTGGCAAAGGGCACCATTAGTGAGAGATGTCAGCCTGCGGAGCTGAATCTAAAATGGAGAAATAGTGTGACCCACGCTATATGATGACTCAGTCATTTGTGCTGACTCTCTTGCTGTTTCCTGTTTTCTGCACATGTCACTTCTGGAACATGCTTGAGGGCAACACCTTCTGGGATGGTACCTCTATTTAGAGAGAGTGCACTTATAAGCTGTGCTTGCTATTCTTCTTTGGTTTTGAAAGGAGCTGCCACGTTGAGGAGCCAAAAATCCAAGAGGTTTTCTTGGTTCCAGAGATATGTTCTGGTCATTACACAGATCTTGGCCGCATATGCTTCCTGACACTGTGCTCTCTGGCTCCACATGCTTTCAGCCCCTGCTCACCTTCTTCATACTCTCGAATGTGGTACTGCCTTCTGACACTTGAACAGGAATTATTTTGGGCGATAGGGAAGAAACAGCACTCTGGTAAGGTGACGAGTTGAGGGGGGACAGTTAAGCCTACACTAGGAGTTGGTGAAGGGAGATCAACCAACAATGGAACTAGACACCCACTGACACTGTTCCTAGTTCCCCTCAACAGAGATTTAATTTTGGATATCAAAACTTGTTTTAGGAATTTTCAATGAACATTGAAAATAAGTATTTCAGCTTTTGATTCAGGAATAACAAGAACTTTGGGTTACCTAACATAAGGAACCCAATTTATGGACTTTGTTCTGTCATTGGAAACAACCAGACATTTCTTGTATGAATGGTAAAAAAAATATTTGTGAAAGTAAAACTAAGAATTGTAGACTAAAGTCCAGGTCTCTTTCTGTGAGGTGCCCACTTTAATTTCCCTTCTTCTGTTTAGCCTCGTTGATACTCTGGTGAAATATAAAACTCAGAGTCGGTGCTGCCAGAAGGAGAACACATTGAAATCATTGCTTCCAAGGGATCTGGGTCTGACAGATATTAACCAGGAAGACTGGTCTTTAATTCTTATATAATCTAGGATTTCTATCTCCTGTAGGGATTAAAACATTCAATGCAATTTTAAAGGTATTGAGAGCTGTCCCCATTTAAAAAAAGCAAATTATGTACTTTTTGGAATTAAAATATGGGAAAAAAATATATAAATTAAATAAAAAATCCATCTGGTGCTTTGCTTTTCTAATAAAATAAAGTGTTTTAGAAATCTCTTCACAAGAGATATCTATGTCCAATGAATGAAAATGTACATCCTTCCCATTGTGGAAGATATTCCACAATTCAATCATGTTGAGGTATTAGCTTAGAAGTGTCTAAAGTATTATTAAATGTGGCAAATTTACGTAGGATATCATAATCCTTAAATATAGGGTCTTTATTGTTCTTTAAAGTACATTCCACCTTAGTTTGATCTTTTTTAATTTTAAGATACGTTGCTCAAATAGGACACCTGGCACTGTGCTGTCCCTGATAGTGAATGGAAATGTACTGACAAGATGGCAGACACTGGGGACTGATGTTAGGAACACAAGGCCATGATGGGATTTGTATTCAACCCTGACACCATGAATCAGTGTCAGATAGTGTTGATGGTATACTACCCCTCATTGTCTGAACAACACTTTTATGGTGTGCTGCTTAAGCTTTGTGGTATTGACTGCGAACACTCCTCCTCACACCTATCCTAATAACACATCTGGGCCTATGGCTACCTGTCAGTGTTACGAAATGTACTTGCAAGATGGCTGACACTGCTACATGGTGTTGAACTTGAATCCAACTCCTATCAATGCCATGTGCTCCAAACACAATGCAACTCTGTCTCTTAACATAGAGGCAGTTTTTATAAAAACACACTAGAAAAATATGAGGTTGGAGTGTGCATTAATAAACTCCTAGTGGCAAAAATACTATAATATGTGTGCATATATGTGTTTTATAGTCTGTAAAAAGGTGCGATCATCGCGGTTACAATCATCATGACAACTCCTAGTGTCACCGTAAAATTGCAAAATAGGTTTTAGAGATGGTTTTTATGGAAACTTTATGGAAAAACATGAGTATCAACAATACATTATTATCTGCTAGATGCATCAACGTTCAATTTTGCGAGTCCTTAATTGCGAACTTTAAGGATTCGCATTTAGGGACTCGCAAAATCAGATGCATGTAGGATTTGCTAAAATATTAGCAATTCCAAAATATTACTTATCTGCGACTCGCAGAGTGCGATTCGCAAATAAGGAATGACATCTCATTGATTCCTATGGGCCAAGAGGCCCATTGGAATGAATGGGGAGGAATTCTCAATTTGCGATTAGCAATTAGCTAATAGCAATTTGAGAATGCAATCTCAAGGGTGGCGGTTGTCCAAAGGACACCCTGTTGCACCCCTTAAATTGACCTGGACACTCGTATTGCGCACACACATGTCGAAAGGACATGTGTGTGTGTAACATACAACTTTGAAAGATGCACTTTAGTGCATTTTTCACAGTTTTCGCTATTTACCAAGAAGTTTGACTTCACGGTAAATAGCGACCCCTATCAGCGAAATCGCTATCTATTTTACATTCATGCATTGCATTTAAGAAATCTCAATTTGAGATTCCTTAAATGCAATCACAAATAGCGATTTATGCATTTGGGATGATGCTTCCCAAATGCATAAATACCGGTCGCAGAGGGGCAGATTCTGAGAATCTGCCCCTTTGCGAACGGTATTTCGCTTGATGCATCTAGCTGAAAATCCCTAGTGTCTACAATACTGAATATGTGTGCATATATGTGTGTAACACTTTATGAAGGAGGCGTGATTGTTGCGTGTAACGCATCATCGCAATGCCCTGAATAACTAAAAAAATGGAAAATAGGTTTTAGAGATGGTTTTTGAAAAAACTTAGTACAAAAACACAAGTTCAAACATGTTTTTTAAAGAAGCAGGTATATAGCAATATGTGTAGTGCAATGCTAGGAATGGAATATTTTTATTCATTATTTTTGCACATGCTGGTGGATATTCAATGCCTGCTTTTATTTTACGATTCTGTGATGTATAGGCAACCATTGTATTGTCCTAGGGAAGGTTCACAAAAACGAACAAAAAAAGGATCGTTATAAAACAAAAATTACAATATTTTTGGTACTAGGGTGGCTCTGACAAGGGCCTCTGTGTTGATTGTGTTTGTATGATTGCTACACATTAGGCATGGGCGGAAAATCCGTTCCGCTCGCGGATTTTGCGGATTTTCGGGAAATCCGCAATCCGCGAGATTCGCGAATCTCCCGCAAAATCCGCAAATCCGCGAGCAGCGGATTTTGCTCGCACTGCTCGCACTGTTCGCGTGAGTTCGCGCCCCGCGAATAAGTGCAAAATTGCAGAAATACGATTTTAGCAAAACTGAAAGTAACTACTTACCAGGTTCAAAAGTTCAGGCTCATCATTAGTAGCCATTTCCTGTAGTGCTTCCTGAGGGGCCCCTCCAGAGTTCAGTTGCCAGTTGAAACTATTATGTGACCCTGCTCCGAACCTCAGAATAGTTACACATATGCCACAAAGGTCCTGAATTACAGCTAAGGGAGACAAGCAGGAGCCAGGCTGGAAGTTAAAATCCATTAATCAGCCCCTAATTCATTATTGTCAGTTGGGGCAGGGCAGGTGTTGTAACTAATTTTGCAACAATGAAAGCACTTAGCAAGTGCAAAAGATCACTAATCAGGGCGCACTAAGGAAGCAGGTGCCAGCTAAAAAAATATTCTGTGACACATTAATCAGCCCCAAATTAATTCAGGTCACTTGAGGCAGGGAAGGTGTGCTTTGCTTTGCCGAAAATAATGTACACTGGACAACCAGAGGGTGTGGTGATGAAACAGAGGGTGGCATGGGTGGGCAAGAGGGTGGCATGAGTAGTCAGAGTGTGGCAGTGGTGACAGAGAGTGGCAGTGATGAAGAAGAGTGTCCCAAACAGGCTGGACACGTAGAAACAACAAGTTCGCAAAACTTGCGACCCGACAGGTAAGTTCGCAAATTGCGAAATTGTAAAAACCCTCGCGAACTGGCAGAAACACGGGCGAACACAAAAAAAAAAAAATCCGCAAATTCGCGGGAATTCGCGGATTTTGCGGATTGCGAATCCGCAAATCCGCAAAATTCGCGAACGCGAGATCCGCAAAATTCGCTCATGCCTACTACACATAAGAACGGATGCAGAGTTTCAGGTTATTTAGAAACACCCTGTTGCCTTTATCTGTAAAGTGCATACCATCATTTCTATAAATACCTAGCATGTCAAAGTGCAGATTGTTGTTATAAATACAGTCCATGCGAAGGTCTATGAGGAATGCAGAAACAGTTTTATTAGCATGTTTCCTGACTTTTTCAATCTGTATGCAGAATTGATTAGACCACTCCCATTTCTGTCTTTGGCATATTTTAGAGTACTGTACTGAGGGTGTAGGACAGAGCACCGCAGTTCAAACTGGAAAATTAACGTTGTTTTCGTGCCTCCGGGGCTCTCTCCCCGTCTGGAGAGATATAAGTAGAACCTCTGATAGCAGCTATACCTAGTTGGGTGTAGCTGACCCCCCGGGCACCGATATGTGCTGAATCAGCTCTAAGTTTTCTGTTTCTCAGGTACCAAGTTTATATTCCAAATAAAACGGTTAATCCATTGTTCATATATATTTCATTTATTCTTCATGAAATTATTTTCAATAAATTATTTTCAATTATTTCACATGAAAATCCAATGCATTTCGGCAGTGTATTCCTGCCTTCATCAGGGAAATAGTAAATCTACAATTCAAAGAAACATGGTTGTAATCTTATGTACATCTAGGCATATTACATCAAATTTAACTCAACTGTTGTTCTATACAATCATATTGTTTTAACTAAATCAACGGGCGTACTATCTCAAATTAGTAGTCACTTAGGGTTCTCATTTAGCTTGTATAGAAATGTTAATAAACAAGATCCTTCTAAATGTCACACCGTTTCTTAAGACTGTTACGATCACCAGACTCGGTTTCTAACTGTTGTTTCCTGCCATCATCAAAAGCGGTTAAAACGTGAGAGCCTCGCATTACGCGCTGGCAGTGTTAGTTTAAACAGAATCGAATGTTAAACCATGTGCGTTAAATGTGCGCGTTATCAGGTATATTAGGCTCGCTTTTACTAAGAAGGGTATTGTTTCTGCTAAGAAGGAGAATTTATTCATTCTTGTCTTACGCGCTTAAGCAGTCTGTGTGTGGCTGCTTGTCTGCTTACCTCGGCGTTTCTGCTTGTCACGCCATTCCTCTACGGACTGATCCTGCTCAACAGAATTTCTTTGTTATTTATAATGATTTGTGTTATTTAAAATGAGTAGAGTATTCTCATTGCTTTGACACTTTTGAGTATAGCACCAACAGTTTACACTAACATCGTGCTAGCGCGACAGCAGCACAGACACATAGTGGTAGCGAGCACTGGTATAGATCCCCTTCAATAGGAACTTAATAAAGTTAGCGCGAATACACATATAAAAAACGGGTCAGCAGGAGTTAAATAGTGCGCAGGCGCGAGGGGCGTAACACCGGAGGAGAGCAGGATCAGTCCGTAGAGGAATGGCGTGACAAGCAGAAACGCCGAGGTAAGCAGACAAGCAGCCACACACAGACTGCTTAAGCGCGTAAGACAAGAATGAATAAATTCTCCTTCTTAGCAGAAACAATACCCTTCTTAGTAAAAGCGAGCCTAATATACCTGATAACGCGCACATTTAGCGCACATGGTTTAACATTCGATTCTGTTTAAACTAACACTGCCAGCGCGTAATGCGAGGCTCTCACGTTTTAACCGCTTTTGATGATGGCAGGAAACAACAGTTAGAAACCGAGTCTGGTGATCGTAACAGTCTTAAGAAACGGTGTGACATTTAGAAGGATCTTGTTTATTAACATTTCTATACAAGCTAAATGAGAACCCTAAGTGACTACTAATTTGAGATAGTACGCCCGTTGATTTAGTTAAAACAATATGATTGTATAGAATGAACAGTTGAGTTAAATTTGATGTAATATGCCTAGATGTACATAAGATTACAACCATGTTTCTTTGAATTGTAGATTTACTATTTCCCTGATGAAGGCAGGAATACACTGCCGAAATGCATTGGATTTTCATGTGAAATAATTGAAAATAATTTCTTGAAAATAATTTCATGAAGAATAAATGAAATATATATGAACAATGGATTAACCGTTTTATTTGGAATATAAACTTGGTACCTGAGAAACAGAAAACTTAGAGCTGATTCAGCACATATCGGTGCCCGGGGGGTCAGCTACACCCAACTAGGTATAGCTGCTATCAGATATTTTAGAGTACACCTAGACAGTGTGAAGGAAAAGTGACATCAGTTCTGCAAAGGTATCCTTCATTAGGACTTCCAGCACTACTCCAGTTAGTTTGCCTAGGTCATTTCTGCCACAGTACACAATCATGAGGTGAGGAGCTCAGCAATCCACAATGGTTTTAGCCAAAGCTAGCCACTGATGAAACTTTAACCCTTTATGGCCAAACGGAGTATCTCCACATTTGACAAACCCAAGTCCCTGTCAAAACCTCTTTTTTTTGCACCCTCTTTAGCCTAATAATTTTGCAAAAAGTCAATGGTTCATGCAAGGCCAATAGGTCCTAACAAGGTCTAATATCTCAAGAAAGTTTTTAATCAAAAAGACTCTGGCATAAGACACTTTATGAGATAAATGGTATAAGAGACACAAGTGGACATTGAGAGGTAGTTCATTAATTTAACAATATTAATATTTTCCTAACTAGTGGATTATAGATCCAATGCTCACACAAAAGTGAAAAGGTATGTGATGTGCTGAGTGTAGGAAATGTTTAAAAAACATACATTGCATTGACAACAAAAGCTAATCTCCTTGGTACAGATTTTTAAGAATAAAGGAGTTTCGTTGTAAAAGAGGTTGACTGCGTTTCGATCTCAGTAATTTGAGATCTTCATCAGGACAGAGTTGTGAGCATCTAGTATTTAGCGACCCCGTAGGCGATGAATCCATTCCTTATCAGGTGCGGCAATGGGATAAGTCAAGGTCCAAGGGGGACAAGTATGTAAATATTAATAGGAACCACAAGGATGTGGTCCAGGGCTCCAGTGGCCAGATTGCTAGAGAATGCAGGAGCCATGTGGTACTTGAAGGTATAATGGGAAGGAGGGGAGTCAAACCCCTGTGTAATTAGCAATTCCCACACCACGGAGTCGGTGTTTCACACACAGCAAAGTCTGTGTTACAAAATTCCAATTGTGTAGTACCGCTTAGTCAGTCGAACACAGAAACGGGTGGCCTCTACATCTGTCTGTGGTAGGACGTTCTCTGAGGAATGCAGAAACTGTTTTATTAGCATAATTCCTGGCTTTGTCAGTATGTGGATAGAATTGATTTGGCCACTCCCATTTCTGTCTTTGGCATATATTAGAGTACACCAAGATAGTGTGAGGGAATAGTGACATCAGTTCTGCAAATGTATCCTTCATTTTGATTTCCAGCCCTACTCCAGTTAGTGTGCCTAGGTCATTTTCACAACAGTACACAATCATGAGGCGAGGAACTCAGCAATCCACAATGGTTTTATTCTAAGCTAGCAACTGATGAAACGTTAGCCCTCTCTGGCCAAAAGGAGTAATCTCCAAATTTGGCAAACTCAAGTCCCTGTCAATACCTCTCTTTTTTGCAGCCTTTTTAGCCTAATAGAAATAGCTGTGGTCAACAATCCACTCTCTAAGCATTTTGAAGGGAAGGATCAATAGCAGTCAGGAGAAGGCTGGAGCTAAATGAGAGAATTTTCCAAAAGCAGTTACATTGGAGGTGTGTTCTTTTAAAAAAATATATATATATTTTACTGGATGCTGTCATCATGTAAGTGCATATAATTACATATCGTATTGGATGCTTTAGCTAAAAGTCCTATTATTGGCTAAAAAAAGAAATGTAATACAGACATGCTTATACTTTTGAATCTTTTAAGTAAACCACACCTGCTGTATATCATTTGGAACTAGCATGGTCATTCTGGAATGTGCGGTGAAATTTTGACCTACTGGTCCCACTGGGTTGCCAGATAGTCTGAGCTAATAGTGTATTAGAGGGGAGGGTGTTTAAGAGACAGAACATTATTTTTTAAAGTTGAAGAGTTATGACACAATTTAAGTAATGATAAACTTTCATTTCCAACTAAAGACTATGTAATTAACTATTGTGCAGTATTTAAATACAAAAAAACTGAAGATAAATATAGGGTTGGACTTTTCTTCATGATTTCTCTATGAGAATTGCGAAAATATCGAAAACACACAGACAGGAAGCTCTTTTTATGATAGAGGGAAAGGGTTAACAGATACCAACCATTCACATGTGGAGATAGAGTAGTCTAAAATGAAAGACATGATTTCATTTGCTGCCATTCCCATGATCACAGAGTGTAAAGTTGAAGAGGTTGCCATTTTATAGTTTGTGTATCATTCTTGTGCTTAGTTTTTACAAATCCGAACAGTGTTAAAACTATCCAAAAAGAGATAAAACAACAATATAATATACACACTCAATTCACTGGTATGTACATAACTTTGTAATTTTTTTAAAAACTACATTAGAAATGAAGATGTATATGGGAGTTTGATAGAAAAGTTTATCATAGTGATATGAAAAAAATATATTAAATGAACTGCATCTGGCAGAGGGTATGCGTTTAAGATGTTAGTACCAAATGTTTTGTGATGTAAGAGGAAAATGAATTAGTGCTCCTTTATTCCATTGTGTAATTTATAGAAAAACAACAGTAAAATATTGTTGAAAGTTATAATGCGGAATGTATATAAAACTAAGAATGTTTTAAATGTCTAAACATTATGTGCAGAATAGTTGCATCTATGTTATTTGCATTCTGGGACTTTTAGTACTTTTATTCACAATATTAAACAAGAGTAGTGTAGTTACAAATAAAAGATGAGAACATGTTCTGCACTTGTATATAAATTATAAAATAGTGATACATGTTAAGTATGTGTTAGGAAGTGTTTGTCGATGTGTTTTTTAACTTATATGACCAGTTTGCATAAGGTGATATATGGTTTTTCTGGTTGCAGATAGTTATATGTATGATGAGACTCTTGAGTTTACTTAATGGTAAAGAGAATTATATATTTCTGGAAAGATGGCATAAGGTGCATATCTATTATGATATCACATATATGTTTAAATTGTGATCTATGTTATTTAAGGCTGTTAAAAACATCATGCATATGGTGAGGGTGGTGTATTTCTTTAAACATGCTCTGCTTAAAATGGTGGAGGGTTAATAGTGCAGTGAGCATTCTTCTACTAGCTTCACTTGATGTCTAACTTTTCTTTGAGAAATGCAGAATATGTGTTCTAAACACACAAGACATATTTGAGAAAAGTTATAAGTATGCCATTAAGCAAAGTTTTGTGCTTCGAAAAAGTGACAATTGTTGTTTTCAGTTTTTAGAAACTTACCGATGCATGTGAATGTTGAGTAACAGAGCAATGTATGCTCCTAGAGAACCATGCATCCAATTATATATCAAGTGTGATATCTAGAGTTCACTCACACATAGCTCATTAGAAAAAGAAAAATACACTAAAACAGGTAGTTTCATCCTGAGAGAAGCACTTAAATAATGAGTCACAGATATAGTCAAAACTGTTATGTATCTAACAGCAATAAAGGTACTTTCACAGTCAGCCAAACACTATTCAGGACATTGAATCACTCATGCACGATCCACAAACATATTCAGTCCCCAGACACTATACATGCACTCTCCCAATCATACAGGCAATAATTATGTAGACATTAAATTATGCAGGCACTACACATGCATTCATCCAATCAGCCAGACACTAACCATTCAAAAAAGTGGCAGCGACCTATACGAAGAATTAAATAGAGGCAGGGTGCTCAAAGTGGGCCAAGAATAGAGCCCAAAGGAGGATCAGGGAGGTTTCCCCAAGGGGGGTGGGTGTATCTTCTCACTTTGGTTTTGTTTCTTTTCACTACTTCCACTTTAGTTTTAACTTATAATCTCAAAAAAAAAGGAAAGAAAGAAAAAAAAGCGGTGAAAATGCACGGGGATGGGAGCAAGATAGGGAAAAAAACGAAAAAAAACGTCCTCTTCAACCCATTAGATATAAAAGGAAGGAGAAATTCAGGGGCTGGCGAAATAAGAGAAAGAAATGAGTCAGAGTATGAAACAAATAAAGATAACTACCTGGAATGTGAATGGGCGATGCACCAAGAGTAGGCGGAGGAAGATCTTTGAATATTCAAATTCATTTGATAGTGAGATCATAATTTTACAAGAAACTCATTTATTAAAGAAAGAATGGGAGGAAATAGTGAAAAATCTAAGCTGGCTGGACTCATATGTATGTACGGACCACGAATGTGTTATAAAGGGGGTAGCTATCCTATTTAACCCTCCTGTGCTGAGTTATGTTGAACTCCATTGTTCATGACGAGCTCAGCTCGACATCAGCACAGCTCAACCGTGCGTCATGACGAGCTCAGCTCGTCATGAGCATGGAAAGGGTTAAGAAATCTCCGAGAGTAAGGATAGAGTCTACAAAAGTAGATCCTAAAGGAAAGTGGGCAATAGCTAATTTCAGATTACTTAACCAAACCCTCCCTGTGGTGGGCTACTACAGTCCAAACTTGGACGATCCTTCTCCCCTTCAAACATTATATTCGCATCTGATCACAATACCAGGCCACATCATTATAGGTGGAGATTTTAATATTATACCAGACCCTAAAGTTGATAGATATCCAAAGGGGAAACAAACCAATCTTCCAAAAATGAGAGAATGGCTGAAAATGTATAAAAAAGATCTGAATTTAATAGACATCTGGAAAAAGAAGGGTGATGACCAAGAGAAGTTCTCTTTTAAGAACAAGAAACTAGGGATACAGTCTAGAATTGACTTCTTCTTAATAGATCAGGGTCTACTGGAAAAAACTTTAAAAGTAGCCCATCTCCCTGCTCACCTTTCAGATCACTCAGCAGTACAAATGATAGTCATATTAAAGGATATACTGAAACCTTCAAGGTGGTCGATGGATCGTTCAATTCTTTTAAATCCAGAGACTGTCAATCAACTCAGGGAGGAGACGTTTTGTTTTTTTGAAATCAATAATGAAGGGGCCTCATCACATTTCGTTTGGGACACATATAAATCGGTGATTAGGGGTACTTTGTTAAGCCTAGCCTCCCATAAATCGAGAGAGCTTAAAAGGAAAATACAAAGTATACAAGAAAACATCTCATTAATAGATCAACAAATATTTACAGATCCAAGAGGGCCAGCTTTGGAAGTAGAGAGACTTAAGCTAAAAAATAGGCTTTCAGAAATTTTGAAAGATCAATTGAAAGAAATGTGGGAATTTAGTAAGCTGGCTCATTACGAATATGGGGAGGGCTGCGGAAAATTATTGGCTTGGAAAATAAGAACAGATAGGTCTAGAAACAAAATCCCATTTATAGACCCACGTAACCCAACACACAATGGAGCAGAAGAAGATGCTATAAAGCAAGAATTCTTAGCCTTCTTTGGTGATCTCTACTCTGATGACTGTAACCCATCTATGGAAGAGATTGACACATTTATAGAGGCTCAAAATATCCCAAAGCTAACCCAAGAGGAGAAAGACAAATTAAACTCAGAAATCACTACTGTAGAAGTTGAGGAAGTTATAAGAAATGTAAAAAGAGGTAAGGCTGCAGGTCCGGACGCCCTCACAAATGAGCTTTATATTAAACTAAAAGACACTCTTGTCATCCCCCTTACTACTCTCTTTAACAGAGTTTTGCTTGAAAACTGCAGTCTTCCTGACTCCTGGAATGATATTTCTATCCTCCTAAAACCAGATAAAAATTCTAAGAAATGCGAGTCCTACCGTCCTATATCCATCTTAAATTGCGACTACAACATTTTTAACCAAATAATGGTGAAAAAGGCTTGGCTGTGTGATTGGTTCCCTTATTGATTCTAACCAAAAAGGCTTTGTGGCAGGTAGAAATTTGCAAGATTTAACCCATGAGCTCATTGGAGCAATAGATATTGCCATATACGAGAAGCTGCCTCTATCTATAATCACTATCGATGCAGCAAAAGCATTTGATAGAGTCAACTAGCTTTATCTGAGTGAAGTGCTAAAAAAATTTGACTTAGGAACTAACATCTTGAATATGGTAAAAAACATCTACAGTACTCCTAAGGCCAGAATATTAATCAATGGGGAGCTAACTGTTCATCTTTTAATACAGAGAGGTACACGCCAGGGATGTCCCCTATCCCCGTTGTTATTCAATTTATATATGGAACCAGCAGCTGAGTGTCTTAGGAACCATCTTGCCATTACCGCTTTCTCATACCAAGGTTGGCACAAAAAAGTAGCACTATATGCAGATGACCTAATGATATTTACCTGTCATCTTAAAGAAGCCCTTGAAGCAACAGAGGAGACTCTAATTAACTTTGGGAAAATCTCGGGCTATCAAATAAACCAATCCAAAACAGAGACTATGACTTAGAACGAGTCTTCTTGAGCCCCTATAATAAAGAGAAAATCAGATACCGGGTATTGATTTGGTTAAAGATCTAGATAGGGTTCCACAGATTACCTTCCATAGAGTTCAGGTTGAAGTTAAAAGATTGCTGAAAGTATGGAGTGGATTACCGTTGTCTATACTGGGTAAATCAAACATTCTTAAAATGTCAGTCCTACCGAAGTTTAAGTTCATCTTTGGAGCCATTCCGCTCAAGTTCAATAGGGAGTTTTATTAGAAAATCCAGGGAGAGTTATCAAGTTTTATTTGGTCATCGAAAAAACCAAGAATTGCTTGGACTAAAATAGGGAGAAGAAAAAACTAGGGTGGGTTAGCCACCCCAGACATTTTAGAATAATGTAGAGCATTCCAATTTAATAATAGTAGAATCTTGTTAGGCTCATATGAAAATTACCCATTATATATGCAGATAATGACAAATAACACCAGTCACTTCCTTTTTAAATTCGGTCACCCGAAATTTAAAAAAAAAGTCAAGCTGAAGACTCTAAGAGCAGCTGCTAAATCATGGTATTGCATCAGGTCTACTGTGAATATCCCCCTTTACAGCGATAAAGCTCCTATTTGGGACTCACCTTGTACCCTGGAATGTCTTAAAGACTCTTTGTCGCTCCCCCTAAAATCAGCAGGAATTGCAGTATGCGGACAATTACTATATCAGAATAAAATCTTAGACTGGGAAATTTTAAATGAAATCACAAACTCTTCTCTAGCTAAGGTTAAACATTATCAACTCTTAAGTTGGGCAAAATCAGTTAAGGAAACCGAATGTCTGACATAATATCGACAGACAGAATATCGATATGCAAAAATATCGGAGCAAAAATATCGACAGCAAAAATATCGGAATCCTATCTTCATTAAGGTAAGTACAAAAATATCGAAAAAATAATATCGAAGTACAAAAATATCGGAATCAAAAATATCGTTTTTTAAATGTATTAATAATAATGTAAAAATAAATTTAAAATACATATAATTTTACAACTATTAAATAAAAATATTAAAACAAAATTAAAACTAATACATATACATTTAAAATAAATAAAACACTTAATAATTTAAAGTAATTTTAATTTTTTTCATGTAATTTATTTGATTTAATGTAATTTATTTTGTTTTTACCCTATACACCTGTACCCCAAAAACCCAAAACTGACCCTGAACCCTAAAAATATCCCTGTACCCCAAAAACCCAAAACTGACCCTGAAACCTAAAAATACCCCTTTACCCAAAAACTGAAAACTGACCCTTATCCCTAAAAATACCCCTTTACCCAAAAACTGAAAACTGACCCTGAACCCTAAAAATACCCCTTTACCCAAAAACTGAAAACTGACCCTAAACCCTAAAAATACCCCTTTACCCAAAAACTGAAAACTGACCCTGAACCCTAAAAATACCCCTTCACCCATGAACTGAAAACTGACCCAGAACCCTAAAAATACCCCTTTACCCAAAAACTGAAAACTGACCCAGAACCCTAAAAATACCCCTTTACCCAAAAACTGAAAACTGACCCTGAACCCTAAAAATACCCCTTTCCCCAAAAACTGAAAACTGACCCTGAACCCTAAAAATACCCCTTTACCCATAAACTGAAAACTGGCCCTGAACCCTGAAAATACCCCTTTTTTTTAAATTCAAATAGGTTTTTATTGGGTGTTTCAGTATTAAATAAATACAAAAAATGCAGACTTAAAAACATACATTAATACAGATGAACAGTACATTACAATAGAGCGAAAGGGGTAAAAAGCAATGCACAATAGGTTACTCGATAATACATACTTCCGTAGGCGGTGTGGCCGGGCAGTTTCATGTAAATTAGAGCACCAAAGGTATGTAGGTGGGGCTCAGGAATTCAGGGTGAACTGAAGTAACAGATTAGCTCCACACTGTTGGATTGTGATGGTGTCAAGTGGAACGGAGGGGGGGGGGAGACAATGTCTAAGGTGGTTTATGGGTGGTAAAATAACTGTCAAGGGTAGACCACATCTTTCTCATAGCGGGGCGCCATGGTGATTGTTGGAGAGCTATGTTATCCGCTCCCCTGAGGTTAATTATCCAGTTAAGCCAGCAAGCAAAGGTAGCCTTGCTAGAATCCTTCCAATTACAGAGGACAATTTTAACAGCTGCAGTGAGCAAGAGATCAAGTAACGCCCTGTCGTCGGCGTGGAGGGAGGGCTCTAGGGTGAAACCAAAAGCTAGGTAAGAAAGTTCTCTGGATGGGGAGATGGGGAAAATTTTTCTGATGAAGTCGAATATCTTGTCCCAGAATTGGGTAACACAGTCGCAATGTAGAATAATGTGTGCGAGATCGCCCTCCGCCCGTTTACAGTTCCAGCAGAAGGCGTCTTGGCTGATGTTATGGGCATAAAGACGCGCAGGAGTCCAGAAGGTTTTGTGGAGGAACCAATATTTGGTCTGGGATAAAGTCGGGCTAATTTTATGTCGCATGCAAGATTCCTGGAAAGGGGCGACCACTCGGTCCCCCCGAACGTATGGTGGAGTACCCCGATCCCCCCGGGAAGCCATCTTGGGCGGGAGGCGAGTCTCGGCTGGTATGCCCAAAGCGGCGTAGCCGGGGCGCGCTTTTTCCCGCCCAAGAGTGGGTTGTCCTAGACACTGAAGCCGCCAGCCACGCCCCCGGAGGCGGGTTTACGCCCGCCCGAAGAAGGATAAAAGGAGCGACAAGCCAAGGAAGCATCCTCTTGTTCCTGTGCTCTGAAGCCGCACCTCCCCGCTGCACGTGAGCTCGAGACGGAACGAAGAGCCATTTTTGAGCATTTTAATTCTTGTCTTTGTCCTTTCAGAGAATCAGCGTTGGACAATGCCGGGCAAGAAGGCCGGAAAGCGGGTCGGAACCGATCAGATGCTCCGCATGCTCGTAAAAGACATGGCCGAGATGAAGAAACAGATGGCGGCAATGAACGGTGTAGGGGGCCCTAAGCGAATCGTCGGACCAGCATTGCCGGGTGTAGTCCCTAACGGGAGAGGTAGAAGGGCCAAGAAGGGAGCAACTGGGGAAGAGGCCCCGGTTCCCGAGGCGCCGCCGGCGCACCCTGATACACCGACTGAGGCGCCGATCCCGGTCCCGAAGGAGGGGCAACCTATTCCCGTTGTAGTCACCCCTGTGAATGGGGAGGATATGCCTCCCGAGTTGGCTGCACAGCTGGCAGCATGGTTGGGGAAAGAGAGTTAGGGGGCTACGGCAAATGACGCCAGGGCAGTAATGAGGCAGTTGCAGCAATCAAGAGAGGCTGCAAAGGCTCCATGTCCTTTTGTTCCCCCGCAGGCTCCAGTGGGACAACCTGCAGCGGGCATGAGTTCGGCAGCGACTACGGTTACAGCTTCGGGTTCAGGTAAGCAGCTACTGCCGATTGCGGGGGAGGGGTCAGTACCCTCGAGAAGGGAGAAAGTGGCTCAGCATATTCCGATGGAAATCAAGGAGAGGATATGGGCTGAGAAATATATAAACATGTTTTCTTTATTAACTGATCATTATGAGATTGAGCACGTGAAAGTTCAAAAAGAGTTTATGCACCCGAGTGTTTGGCGCGCCAAGATGGCCGCTTTCAGAGTCGATGAGACGATAGGTAATTGGGGCAGAGCATTTGGCATATTCACTGCAATTATGGGGGAACGGAGGCCTGAACTGTTGGCCGAGTTACCCGTGTACCAGACACGTATTATGGAGTATTCTCAGACATATGAGGGCAATCAGTGGTTTTGTTACGATAATATTTTTCGTAAGGCCAAGGAGTTCGACATATCTCTGACGTGGGATTGTTACGACTCCATTTCCTGGCAAAAAATGGAGAAATAAGGCATGACAAAGGCGCCATTGTTGGGGGGAAACGGGGGCGAGTTTTCCCGCCATTCATCTGGGGCGCCCTTTCGGGCGGGTTCAAGTAACGAGCATCATATTCAAGGTCGAATGGCAATACAGGTAAAAAAGGGGTCTGCTGGAATTTTAACAGGGGAAAGTGTACAAGGCCCCAGGGGTCATGCAAGTTTAGGCACGACTGTGGGGGGTGTGGACAGTCCTCGCATCCCGAGACCATGTGCAGAGCCAAAACGGGTGATAACGGAAGTAGGGGAAGCGCCAAACAGGTCTGAAATAGTCCGAGGGGCGCCTTTACCTACCCCGGTTGATACCATGGCAATGATTCCTTGGCTCAATGAATACCCGGATCATGTCTCCGCTGGGGTGTTGCGAGACGGTTTTTCGTATGGTTTCCGCATCCCAGTGGGGAATTTTCAGGGTAAAGCACATTGTAGGAACCAACTGTCGGTCCTGCAGAATACGGCGGTGGTACAAGTGAAGATTGGGAAGGAGGTGACCCGGGGTCGGGTTGCTGGACCATTCGACATGCCACCAGTTGCTAATTTTGTTTGTTCACCCTTGGGAGTGGTCCCCAAGAAGGACCCGGGTAAGTTTAGATTGATACATAACTTGTCAGCCCCGAGAGGTCTTTCGGTGAACGATGCGATAGACCCGGAGGTTTGTTCGGTGCAGTATGCATCTTTCGATGATGCCGTCGCCATGTTGAATCGCCTGGGGCCCGGAGCGCTGATGGCCAAATCAGACATCGAGTCAGCGTTCCGGTTGCTCCCGGTACACTCAGACGATCAGCGTCTCCTTGGTTTCATGTTTCAGGGGCGCTACTACATGGATAAATGTATGCCAATGGGATGCTCCATATCTTGTGCTTATTTTGAGAAATTCAGGTGTTTTCTGCAATGGGCATTCACAAGAATGACGGGGTTTCAGCATGTTATGCATTATCTTGACGATTTTCTGTTCCTGGGGGCAGCCGGGGACCCAGAATGTGCACAGGCTTTACAAGAATTCTGTGGTCTGATGAGTCAGTTTGGTGTGCCATTGGCGCCAGGTAAGACTGTGGGGCCATCTACTTCGCTCGAGTTTCTTGGAATAGAGCTCGATTCCGAATAGGGTTGCTTCCGGTTGCCCAAAGAAAAGGTGAGGAAATTCAGGGCCTCGCTTGAAACATGTATTAAGGAGACTAAGGTGAATTTGCATCAATTGCAGCAGACTGTGGGTCAGTTGAATTTTGCCCTTAGAGTGATGCCAATGGCCCGCCCTTTTTCCCGTTCGATTGCACAAGCCATGGTCGGTCTTAAAGAGGGGCACCACCGCACGAGGCTCTCGGCAGAGATTCGCCAGGACATGCGCATTTGGTTGGCATTCCTGGCGGATTTCAATGGTCGGGTTGTTTGGAACAAGCCGGCGGTGTCCTCCAAGGAGTTGGGGCTGTGGACAGATTCGGCGGGGAGTATAGGCTTTGGCGCCATATTTGGTAATCACTGGTCGGCTCAAACGTGGCCGTCATGGTGGCACGAGTGTGGGCTTACAAGTAACATTGCTTTTCTCGAACTGTTCCCTATTTTGGTGGCCTTGAAAACATGGCCTGAGGGGTTTCGGGATCACTCTGTGGTGTTCTGGTCTGATAACATGACCGTGGTTGAGTGTATCAATAGTCAAGCTGCACGATGCAAATGGATTCTGAGATTGCTCAAGGAAATTGTCTTACTATGTATGCAATTGAACGTGCTCTTTAGGGCGAGACATGTGCCAGGGGTGCTGAATCAGGCTGCTGATGCGCTTTCTCGTTTCCGTATGCAGGCCTTCTGGGGTTTTCTGCCCACAGCGGACCCGGTGGCGGCACCATTTCCCGAAGCTCTCTGGTCTCTCGGTGCCCCGAACTACAAAACCTCGTGGGAGAGAGTTTAGCACCCAGGACAAGGAAGGCATATGAAGGGGCGTTCCGTTCCTATTGGTCCTTTTTGGGTTCTGCTAGGAGGGAGCTTTGGGGCCAGGAAGAGTTTTTCGTAAAGTTTTTGCTGTCATTACATCAGGCAGGCAAATCGGTAGCCACGGCCCAGAGGCATCGGGCCGCCATTTCCTTCATGGCACGGGCTCATGGTATCCAGGACCCTACAGCGTCTTTTGTGGTACAGAAAGCGCTGCGTGGGTGGCAACGCCTTGAGGGTCGCAGAGTAGATGAAAGGCACCCGATAGGTCTGGAAAGGTTGGCCCTGTTACTGTCCGTACTCCCTGCGACATGTTCATCCCAGTCAGAAACAGTGTTATTCCGGGCCGCTTTTGCATTAGCATTCCATGGGGCTATGCGGGTAAGCGAACTGGTGGCAAAGAACAAGCAGGATACGGGGGGGGGGGACTGTGCCGAGAGCACATTCAAGTTAAGGGGGAGATGATGATTGTCTCGTTTGCCAGGTCCAAGACCGATCAGGGTGCGATCGGGGACAGTGTAGTAGTCCATCGGATTCCCCGATCTCCCATGTGCCCTGTCGTATGCGTTTAGGAATATTTGGCGCAGAGGGCGGCATCATGGGGGGGGACCTTGGTGAGACACGCTGATGCTACCCCACTGACGAGGTTTCAGTTCCAGCGGGTGCTTGCAATGGCAATTTCGGCCGCGGGCTTGAACCCGGGCGAGTTTGGGACCCATTCCTTCCGGATAGGGGCTGCTACAGAGGCTACAGCCAGGGGTCTGAGTGTGGAAAAGGTGAAACAGTTGGGGCGTTGGTCCTCGAATTGTTACAAAAGGTATGTGCGGTTGCACATGTTGTGAAGCTGATATCATGTACTCACGCTTCTTGTTTTTGTTTGGTTTACAGTTTCGCAAGCTTACGAGGCGGGGCGGACTGTGCAGTCGACCCGACACCTGGGAACCAGCGGTCAAAGATCACCGGCTGAGGAAAAAGTGGTGTGGGTCGTGGGCCACTCATACGTTATGCGTGCCGCGGACGTATTCAAAGCAGGTGACATGATTCACATGGCTGGGGAATACGGGTACAGGGTGACCTTCTACGGAAGGGGCGGGCTCTGTATTGACCAGTTTCAAACTTTTTTCGAGGGTTTGTTAGGGCGGACAAGGTCACCGCCATCTATAATCATAGTGCATCTTGGGGGCAATGATTTGGTGACCACTGGTAGACGACTACTTCTCGAGGCGATACTATTCACAGTAAGTTGGTTGGCGAGAAGGGTTCCAGGGTGCACGATTGCATGGTCCCATATGATTCCACGAAAGGTGTGGCGGGGGGCTAATTCAGTGTCTGCTATAAATCATTCTGTGAAGAAGGTAAATAACAAACTGGGTAGACTGTTCCGTACAAGTACATTGCATTCGATTCCTCATGGGTGTATCAGGGGGGACCATATGTATCTGGAAGATGGGGTCCATTTGTCCCGGGTGGGGAATTCTTTACTCATAGGAGACCTCGTAGCTTGGTTAAAGAGTTTACAGCATGACCTTTAGGTAGGAGTTTTGTGGGGGGTCCGGATAGCCGGTCAACTATCCGGCCTGTGGCAGTAAGGTCATGATCGGTGAGCAGTAATTGGAAGATCCCGAGGGGGGGGCGTCACCCATTACGGATGGGAGCGCCCGGGGGGAGGTGGCCATTGACCCCTCAAAGGGGAGGCGGTCCCTTCTAAGGATGGGACGCCGAAAGGAAAGGGAAGGCGGTCAAGGCCCCTCCCTGGATAGGAGGGGCTACGGGCCCCTCCTGGGAATTTCCCGGGGCCAGGACATCTGCGACGGCAGATGTGGTAAGTTGTGTGGGGTGGGGAGGGGGGTCTACGCTACCTTCTAGACTCCACACGAGTCCTCGGACGACCAGTAAGATGGCGTCGAGTTAATTGGGGCCCCCGTCAAGACAAGGGAAATTGGTATGTGCACATGAGGTGCAGTCCTCTGTGCGGCCGCCCCTCACAAGTGAGGGGGGAGTTTTGGTTTAGGGATCTGACACCGGTTACGACCTTGCCGTTGGCCCTTAACGTTAGGATGTACAATTTCAATTTGAAAATGCATTTGTAGGATGTTAGTATCGGCTAGGAGAACCTTTGTATTAGAAATGTGTTAAGGTCAGCCAAAACATCGTAATGTGGAAATGAAATTGTACATGATATGAAACTGTTATTTTAATGTTTTAATTTTGTTTCATATTTTAATAAATACGGCCGGGAGGGTAACTCCCTCCCGCCTTCCAAAAGTTCAGAACTGTTTCCGTATTCCCATTTTTGGGGATTGTGTTGAGAGGGGGTGGCGGGTATCTCAGCCATATGGAAAGGGGCGACCACTCGGTCCCCCGAACGTATGGTGGAGTACCCCAATCCCCCCGGGAAGCCATCTTGGGCGGGAGGCGAGTCTCAGCTGGTATGCCCAAAGCGGCGTAGCCGGGGCGCGCTTTTTCCCGCCCAAGAGTGGGTTGTCCTAGACACTGAAGCCGCCAGCCACGCCCCCGGAGGCGGGTGGAGGCGGGTTTACGCCCGCCCGAAGAAGGATAAAAGGAGCGACAAGCCAAGGAAGCATCCTCTTGTTCCTGTGCTCTGAAGCCGCACCTCCCCGCTGCACGTGAGCTCGAGACGGAACGAAGAGCCATTTTTGACCCACCCACCAGCCCCTGAGGACAGCAAGTTGTTTTTGAAATAAAGTCATTTGACGTGGTAATTAATTTTTCTTACAGGTTGTTCTGAATAAAGTTGTGATTCAGTATGCAATAAAATGGATAATTCTTTACGGTATGCTTTATTGAATAAAAGTATTCGCACCAGAGTTGATCAGTGATGTTTTAGACAGTTCATACTTTGAATATCTTTTGTCTTTCTCCTCTTTAGTAATTAGCCTCTTTTTTAGTTTGTCGTATTTATTATTTGGTCGGGCGGTAAGGTCATGATCGGTGAGCAGTAATTGGAAGATCCCTAGGGGGGGGCGTCACCCATTACGGATGGGAGCGCCCAGGGGGAGGTGGCCATTGGCCCATCAACGGGGAGGCGGTCCCTTCTAAGGATGGGATGCCGAAAGGAAAGGGAAGGTGGTCAAGGCCCCTCCCTGGATAGGAGGGGCTACGGGCCCCTCCTGGGAATTTCCCGGGGCCAGGACATCTGCGACGGCAGATGTGGTAAGTTGTGTGGGGTGGGGAGGGGGGTCTACGCTACCTTCTAGACACCTCACACGAGTCCTCGGACGACCAGTAAGATGGCGTCGAGTTAATTGGGGCCCCCGTCAAGACAAGGGAAATTGGTATGTGCACATGAGGTGCAGTCCTCTGTGCGGCCGCCCCTCACAAGTGAGGGGGGAGTTTTGGTTTAGGGATCTGACACCGGTTACGACCTTGCCGTTGGCCCTTAACGTTAGGATGTACAATTTCAATTTGAAAATGCATTTGTAGGATGTTAGTATCGGCTAGGAGAACCTTTGTATTAGAAATGTGTTAAGGTCAGCCAAAACATCGTAATGTGGAAATGAAATTGTACATGATATGAAACTGTTATTTTAATGTTTTAATTTGTTTCATATTTTAATAAATACGGCCGGGAGGGTAACTCCCTCCCGCCTTCCAAAAGTTCAGAACTGTTTCCGTATTCCCATTCTTGGGGATTGTGTTGAGAGGGGGTGGCGGGTATCTCAGCCATACAGGTATTTGCCCAGTCCTCCTCTGAAATTGGTCTAGATGACATTTCGGACCAAAACTGAGTGAGTGGAGCGGTGAGATTGGTATGTTGGGGGCGAATAAGTTTGTAATGATGTGATACTTGATGCCCAAGTCTGTTTAATCTACTGAGGTAAGATGGGAGGGAGGGTGGTGTTAGGGAGAGTTTCACCTTAGAGAGTGCTGTTTTTATGTTTAGGAAGGTATAAAAGTCTAGCGGCGCCAGGCCATAGGTAGTTTGCAAGACTCTGAACGGGATAGAGTATGACCCCTCGAATAATTGGTGCGGGAAGAAGATGCCTTTCTTAACCCACTGAGAATTATGCAGATGTTTGCCTTTGTGCAGTGTGTATCGATTGTTCCATAAAGATTCCCAACCTGAGTGGCATATGCTATGATCTAGGAATTTATCGATTTAAGAAGAGCCGTTTTAGTGTTGCGAAAGATCGATTTCGAGTGGGATAGTTTATTTAAATTGAGTGAGAGGGCCGCAGCCGGAGTGATTCCGTTTAGGATTGCTTGTTCGACTTCCAGCCAGACCGGGGTGTAGTTTATCGCGGGGGCTATCCAGTGGGCACCTTGTTTCGCTAGGAAAGCGGTCTCATAGAGTCTAAAGTTTGGTAGGTTGACCCCTCCTAAAGATTTGTCCAATCGTAATTTTTTTATGCTGATTCTCGTTTTTTCCCTTTCCACAGGAAGTTGGCTATAGATTGGTCCAATTTATGGAAGAAGTCTTGGGTTAGTGTTAGATGAAGCATTGAAATAAGGTAGTTTACCAGGGGGGATATCATCATTTTGATGGTTTCTATTCTACCCCACCACGTGATGAAGCGAGGGGACCATCCATCCAGTTGGTTTTTTATTTTATTTAGGGTGGTCTTCTCATTTTGTAGAAGGGTTTCCATAAGGGAGTCCCCAAACTCCATCCCCAGGTACTCTATAAACCCCGATTGCCAACAGAGTCCAGAGTTCCCCAACATGTCCTTAGTGGCTAGGATGTTTAGAGGTTTGACCTCCGCTTTCTCCCGATTAAGTTTATACCCTGAATGGGTGGAGTATAATTCAATGGTTGACATCAAGGTGGTGATGGAAGGCTCCGGAGATTCAGTCACTATCAGGATATCATCCGCATATGCGGCTAGCTTAACACAAGTATCTCCAAAGTTTACGCCCTTGATGTTCTCGTTCTTTTTAATGCTGGCGATGAGAGGCTCCATTGCCAGTAGAAAGAGTGATGGGGAGAGGGGACAACCCTGTCTGGTTCCCTGTTCCAGGCTAAAGGGATCTGACAATGAGCCATTTATGGCAATGCGAGCGGATGGGGAGAGATACATAGCCATGACCATATCTATAAAGGTATTACCCAAGTTGAAGGTGGACATACAATGTTTAAGGAAGAGCCAGGACACTCTGTCGAACGCCTTCTCCGCGTCTAAGGTAATCGCCACGGAGGGGGCATCAAATGCCTTGGCCTTTTCTATAACATGGCAGAGAAGTCTCGTATTGTCATTAGACATACGGTGCTTTAGGAACCCAACCTGTGATGTACTAATTAATTTAGGTAAGATCAAGTCCAGTCTGGACGCTAGGACTTTTGCGTAGATCTTGCAGTCCAGGTTTATCAAGGATATCGGTCTATAGTTTTTTGTTAGTAATGGATCCTTCCCTTCTTTTGGTATGATAATAATGGTGGCCTCACTCATTGATTTTGTTACTCCTTTTTTTGAGGGAAAGGACTGGAACAATTTTAGAAGGGTTGGGCTTAAAGCGGGCCCAAGTTCCTTATAGAAACTGGCAGAGAAGCCGTCGGGGCCTGGTGCTTTATAGCGTTTGAGGGTTTTAATGGAGTCCAAGACTTCTTGTAAGGAAAACGGGGAATTCAGTTTCAGGTTATCCACGTCGTTGAGTTTTGGGAGGCCTAGGGAGTTTAGGTATGTAGAGCACGCATGAGTATCAAAGTCTAATTTATTCTTGTACAGATCCTCGTAAAAGGACTTGAAGGTGTGTAGGATGTGGTTATGTTTAGTTTGGATAGTATTGTTTTGATCCTTGATTGAGGCAATGTTGAATTGTCTATTTTTATGTTTTAGGTAGGATGCTAATAGTTTCCCTGCTTTGTTGCCTTCACACAGCCTCAAGGATTTAAATTTATTAACCCACACCCCCGCTCTTCTGCTTAGGATCGTGTTGTATTCGTATTTCTTTTTAGTGAGGTCATTCAGAATCGAATTATTATGGAGGTCCGCCGCATGGGATAATTCCAGGACCTTAATGTCCCTTTCTAAAGTAATAAGGTCTAGATTCAGTGCCTTGTTAGTTTGCGCTCTAATACCAATGGATCACCCCTCTTATAGTGGCTTTAAGTTTGTCCCAGACATTTGCTATGTCTGAGCCCGGAGTATCGTTTAATTCAAGGTAGTCTCTTATGGCCGATTCAATTTTTTCCTTGTTTTCTGGCTTTGTGAAAATTTCGTCATTGAAGCGCCATCTCTTGGGGGGAAGAATACATCTGGAGCCTACTAGTTTAGTTTGGATGCTGGAGTGGTCTGATACGATTTTGGGGGCAATGTTGGTTTCTTCAATAAGGTGGGTGAAGGGACTATTGATCAGGATATAATCGATCCTGGAGTAGGAGTTATGGGGAGTCGAGTAGAACGTGTAATCACGGCCATCTGGGTGCTGTAGTCGCCAGGAGTCTTGGAGGTCAAATCGTGAGCAGAGGCGTTTCAAACTATCGTGTGAGCGTGTGGGGTGGTAGGTACAATGAGACTGGCGGTCTATTACCGGGTCAAGAGGCAGGTTGAAATCCCCCCCCAACCACAAGCAATTCGTCTTGGGGTACTGTTTAGAGTATGGGGGAGGTGGAGTCCCAAAAGATCGGATCGTCTCCATTTGGGCCATAAATATTCAGGACATAAATGTGATCATCGTTCTTCAGGAGGTGAGCCATGACTAACCTACCATCAATGTCTTGAGTATGTGATACAACGGAGATATTGGAATTCTTTGCAATAAGTGTAATGACCCCTCTTTTTTTGTGTACAGCTGAGGAGCATAGGGTGTGTGATATCCAGTATTGGTTGATAAATTCAGCGTCCTCGTTGGATAATTTGGTTTCCTGGAGTAAGAAAATATCACCTTTGGTTTTGGCAAGATATTCTAAGACCTTCCTCCTTTTAACCGGGTGATTGAGCCCTTTGACGTTTAGGGAGACAATGTTAAGGCCGTCCGATATAGATTTGGTGTGGGTCATGAAGCTGCTGGGTATCGCCTATGGAGCAATAAAGCTACTGTTGTGAGAGTTACTGTATGGGTGGATACTGGAACCAGAACTGGCCTAGCTCGGCGGTATGATCTGAATATGTCGGAAAAGGGCTGGAAGAACATGTGGTAGACAATCAACCGGAAGTATTTCTGTTTGTTAGGTAACTGTACTGTTGAGCATGTAAAGATAACACAAAAGGCAAAACAAGAGTACATAAGGCATACTGAAACATTCCAAAAGTCCCCCCCCCCTCCTCCCCCTCCCACACCCTTTACCCGCAACCACAATGCCCCAACCCTCCCCCCTCCCATCCCCCCAAAACTAGAACATAGGAGCAGCGACGGCAGTACCGTCCAAGCACAACGTAGGAAGAGTCAAAAATGGCAACATAACAGGAGAGATCTTATAACTAGCTAGTATTTACTAACAGGGTATAACTAGGTTATCCCAAGCCATTAGAGAAATTGACTGTAAATGCAGGAAATGGTTGGGCAACCAGATTTAATACTATACTGGGCTATATAGCAATAGGAAAACAGTGGATCATGATGTTTACGCAGGAGATACTGCTGTGGCCTTTACGTTTCAGAACAAAGATAACATTAGAGTCAAAATGTACAAACATGACTTATAAAAACCTAACTAGTATTACGTATTTTCGTAGCAGTGTATATCTTAGGCTAGACTAAAAGATTAGTATCAAAAACCATTACAGATAACAAATAACCATAGTGACAGTAGGCAAGTCTTTGGGTCATGGGTCTTTCAGTTTCTCCGAGTATCAGAGCGAATAGTCTAGTAACATGACGAAGGGCCCAAGAGTATGTAAAGAAGGGCCTACCTGTTGGCGAGGGTCAACTTGGGGACTGGAAACCAGCTAAATTAGCACGAGTATAAGCACGGACTTACAGCTGGTAGGAATGTAAGCTGGTATATGTCGGCATATGCAGGCAGTAAAGAGAAAACGGGCATGCACAAAATTACTGTAGGACACCGAGTCAGAGGACAGCTCAGCCATGACCCGTGCTCGATTGGTCAGATTCATGGCCGTCTGACTTCCTTTTATTAGATGCAAAGACAGATGAGTCCATTGCCTGCGTAGGTGAATCTTCCAGAAACATCGCTAGATCATTCGGGTTGGAGAAGAAGCGAGGTTTTCCATTGATGGTGATTTTGAATTTCGCCGGACCTGCAAAGGAGAACTGTATATCTTTTGACCTCAGCTTTTCCCTTAGGGCTAGGAAGCCTTTTCTGACTTCCATCGTGTCCTTCGAGTAGTCCTGAGTGAAGGTGAATTTGTGGCCTCCCCAGGTGACGGAGTGATTACGTCTAGCGAATTGTAGGATAGCTTCAGAGTGCTGGAATCGCAGTGGTTTACAGATCAGCGGACGCGCGCCTTTGTCTGACCCTGAACCCTAAAAATACTCCTTTACCCAAAATTAATTAATATTATTTAATTACCAATTAAATATTAATTAACAATAACAATAAAGTAAATATATTAGCACATTTGCTGTAATTAATTTAATTTAATAATTAATATTATTTTTCCCAATTAATTAATTAAGAATACCAATAAATTAAATATAAAAAATTACTATAATTAATATAATTAAATAAATAATATTAATTAATTACCAACTAATTAATAATTATAAATATGTCAAAAATTATATTAATTAATTAACTAGTTAATAGAAATTTATTACCAATTAATTATTAATTAAAATCTGTACAAACATATATCAATTAATTAATTATTATTAAATTACTTCCCACCCTATTCCCCTATAAACCCATAACCCGCTACAGAACATATTTATCAATTAATCAATTAATTAAAAATAATTAAAAATTATGTCTCAATTAATTAATTAATAATTCCTACTAATTAATAATTAATTTAACATAATTAAATTACTTCCCACCCTATTCCCCTATAAACCCACAAACCGCTACAGTAGTAAAAAACAATATTTAATTAAATTACATTAAAAATAAATAACAAAACATAATAAATACAATATAATATACACTAAATTTATTTAAAAATTGATATTAGTAACATCAAAGTTATTAATTTCAATATTATTGACATCGATATTTACAACTTCGATATTACTGATATCATACCAATATCGATATTAAGACTGTCGATATTACTTACCTTCGATATTTTGTCCCATCGATATTTAAACTTCGATATTTTTGTATATCGATATTTAAAAATCGATATTTTGTCTGTGTACCAAGGAAACCAAAACAGGCAACACAACCCTAGAAAGCAAAATGTTGGAGAAGCCTTTCAAGAAAGAGGTATCATTCTGGTATTGGGCCCTCATAACATCAGGAGAGGAAGAATTTCGGATACCGGAGAGAATCTGGGGGAAGGATCTGCCAACGCTGGGTACAAACCTCTTATGGCAAGTATCTATGAGCAAATGCTGGTCAATAGAAACTGCTGCGGCATTAAAAAGAAATCACTTATATACAACCCACACGGCTTATTGGACGCCGGAAAAACTATCAAAATTCAGCGGATCTGTGGTGAAGTCCTGCCCGAAATGCGGTTTACCGAAGGCCAATGACCTGCATATGTCTGGCAGTGCCCCCATCTCAAGGGTTTCTGGAAAGCGGTGGGTAAGACCATAGAAGAGGTTTTGGGAAAACAGCCAACAGTGAGTATGGACTTGGTCTTTTTCGGGGTGTCGGGGTCTCCATCAGCAGACAGACTAACAAAACGGGAAGAAAATCTGGTGTTTCTTTTAATCGTATTAGCCAGAAGAGAGATATGTGTAAAATGGATCACACCAATAGCTCCGCTACAGGAGGAGTGGCTCTCTTCAGTGCTTAGAATTTATAATTTAGATTAAAAAAAGAAACCATTTTCTAAAAAATTTAGCTTTTGGGAATTGTGGGAAAATCATTATCGGGGTATATAATGTTCGAATGTCTGATGGTTTATTGTGTTCTTTCTCCTTGTTTTCTTTTCTTTACACGTACGTCCTATGATTAAGTGCAAGCAACACTTAATAGGATCGAAGGCCTATTAGAGTAGCCATGATGGCTAGCTCAACCCACCCCGAAAAGTAAACCTCTATAATAGTAATTGGAAGTAAAGGGTCCCCTAATTTTCCCGTATGGTTTTATACACGGTGACAGATACAGGACATGTTCTAAGGGAAAAGGGGGTAACCCTGATAACTCCTTACTATAAGTGATGCACAATGAGGACTAAAAAAAAAAAAATAAGAACAAAGTATAAAAACGTACATGTCAACATCCATATGTATATATCTGTTCATGATGAGTAAAATACAATTCATTACAATATACATATCATTAACATTAATCTCTAAACATCAAAGTGATGTACATAATTGTCTACAGGGTCCACATGTAAACAGGCACATAACACCTTTCGTACATCTTTAAGTTTGCATCATAGGGGCAACCAGTCTAAATCCACTACCCCAATGTCTATACATACTGATTTTTAAATGACACAAGCTACCCACCTCATCAGTTCCAGAGGCAGGTTTAGTAATGATATACTTAACTCTCTATACGCGGGGCCCCTTAGGGCTCTAACGCGATGTAAAAATCTATCAGGGACAGAGAGACATGCTGTCAAGTACACACAAGCTACATCAAAAATACTGGATATCTCCTCCGTTTATACCCCCCAGGGTGTATCCCCATTGGCCAACATACCTAATGAGTAGTCAGAAGCTGCACCTCAAATATCTTTGAAAGGCAAGTTACTTCCAACAGAGCTGCAGAAATGTCTAGTAGTGTACTGGAGTAGTAGTGTTTTTCTCAAAATGTTAAGCAGGATGCTCAAGAATTTTTAATGTTAATGCTAGGACTATTAGAGGACGAGGATGTGAATATTAATGAATTATTTGGTTTAACTTATAACTGGAACTATAACTGTGAACATCATCTCTAGCACTGAAATCATTTTGGGAGGATTCCTCTACTTGATGTTACCAGATTGTAAAGCTGTGGACTTCGAAAATGTAATAAAAAAATGCCCATCAAGATATGATTTGTCCAAATTGCAGATCAGTACTTAGGTCTACATTGCTACTACAAAGGTATATTGAATATGTCATAGTGATGCTACAATGATGCAGCTAAGGCGGGGCAAGATGGCGGCCGCTTAGTGGCCAGTGCAGAGGTGCGGTGAGGGAGCTGTTTGTCTTTGCCCGATGTCGGCCTGAGCAGAAGCAAGGAGCGGCAAGGAGCGGCGAGCAGCGAAAAAGGAAACCGACCGCGATAATGCTGTCGGCTTTTACCGTATCATCTCGATAAGGTTACTTCTGCGGAGAGCGGCGTGGACGCTGGAGAGGGTTGATACTGGTCGAGGAAGCTTCTCGGTAGCAGGAGGGCGGAGCCTGATGTGGTGTCGGCGGAGTTCGCGGAGCAGAGGAAAAACGGGAGCGGAGACTGCGGGAGGTTGTTGTGGACACAGCTGCTCTGGGATTCAGCAGAGGCGGCTGTCGGTGAGTGACGGCGTTGGACGTGCATACACCCGCTCTGGGCGGCTGCAGAGACTGCTACTGGTTAGAGGTATGGCTCGTAAACAGAACCCGGGATCTAAAGCGAATGTCATGAAGAAAAAGGGAGCATTAAAGGGGGAAAATGAGAGCACCGCCCCTGATGACATTTGCGAGGATAGTCAGCTCCAGCCCCAGCCCCAGCAAAAGAAAAGGCAGCAAGGTGTTCCTAAGACACCTAAGACTCGGCAGGCTGCTACAATTGTGGATTCATTCACAAAAGTGGGCAAGGAGAAAAACTCTAATGAACTTGGAGAGGACATTGTCTCCAGTGAGATTCTAACTGTGACTGCAAGTTTGGGAAATGGTTCGGAGACAGCAAGTTTGATAACCATTAATAAGGGGAGCCAGGAATCCCTTACAAGCCCTCCTGGGATGGGGCAGCCAGTTGGGGACCATCAATCCTCGGCGCAAAGTGCTGGTGTGGGGCTCAGTGGCAAACCCCCTGGCATAATAATACCCCCAGAAGCAGTACTGGATGAAGCTATTGATGGGGCGACCGGCACTAGTATTGAGAAAGAGAGCGCTCCAAGTGAAGCCTTCTATTCTGTCTCGGATGGTGGAGCAGAGTGGTCTAAAGACGAGGATGAACGCAGCTCTTTTGTGGAATCAGAAAGCGACCCCGAGAACGATCAGGCGGCTACAGCCTTGAAACTCCAAAATGCTGCAGGGAATCTACGACGAGAACTAACCTGGGACCACTCCTCGTCTTTACCACTGCAAGGCAGCCCTCTGCTGGAACAGACACAACTGTCTCTGTTGGAGACAATTCATCAAGAGATCTTAGCACACAGAGAGGAAACGCGTCAAGACAGTCAGAAATCCCAGGCAGCTATGAGGAAAATGCAGGGAGTGGTTCGGAAACTCTCTAGAGCTTGTGCTACCACGGGGGATAGAGTGTCAAACTTGGAGGAGAGGGTGGTGGCTACAGAAGCCGAGGGGGCAAAGGCAGTGGATAAGGTGGACTCACAGTACTCCCAGGTTTCAGACATACAATGGAAGCTGGAGGAGATGGAGAATAGACTCCGAAGGAACAACCTAAGAGTCCTGGGAATTCCGGAGGGGATTGAGGGGTCCGACATCAGGTCCTACGTCATTAAACTTTTTCAGCAAGCCTTTCCAGAGTTGTCCGGTTGGGACTGGCCAAATGAACTACAAAGAGTCCATCGTACCCCGTTTAAAGTCCGACGGAACGCTAAAGAAATCCAGGGCGGTGCTGATTTTCCTTGGCAGTTTTATCCTACGGCAGGCTATCGCAGAGAGGGCAAGACCTGATGCCAGGAGAAGCTGTGATGGGGTGTCGTTCTTTATCCGCCCTGATTTTTGCCACGTGACGGTGGGAAGGAGCTGGCGCTTCAGGAGGTTGATCAAACCCTTCCAGGACAGGAAACTCCAAGACCGCTTAATCAACCCAGCATAGTTAAAAGTTATCAATGAGGGGAAAACACTGTATTTCTCTTCTGAAATCAAGGCCAAGGAGTATCTGGACAGTTTGGGCAAATAGGCTTTACACGGGGGATATTATAACGGTAATAGCTGGTGCCTCTAGCTGAAGGATAAGCTGATCCTTATGCCTTGCTTCTGTTTGTAGTTTTCTCACGTTTTGTATATCTTTCAGGCACAGTTTAGATTTAAGAGAAGTATATTGCTGTCCTCGCCGCAAAGACCTCACTTTCATCACATGCACAGTTTAGTTCTGTGCGCCTCGTTGAGTGGGGGGGCTGCAGGGGGGTTAGGTTGTAGAGGGGTTGGGTAGGGGGTTGGGATTGGGAGGGAAGTGGGAGGTTGTGGCAGGGAGAAAAAAGAAAATGGGAGAAAAAGTTGCATCAATGGTATTGTATTCCTGGTTGTATTATCTGGATACAAAAGGGTATCTAAGGAACCTTGGAAGGCTTAAGATATATGGTCAATTGGAGGACCGAATTAAAAGCAAGGATGGCTGACATTAGAATTTGTACAATGAATGTGGGTGGGCTGAATGATTGGCGGAAGAGACAGAAACTGGCATATTTTGTTAAATTTAATAAGATTGATGTGCTATGCCTCCCTCCAGGAGACCCATATTCCTTGGTCAAAGCGGAACCTGATGGCTATCAATGGGTATGATTTGGTCGCCTGTTCATCACAATCCTCTACAATCAGGGGTGTTGCTATATTGATCAGGAAATCTATGGGAGGTGTGAAAAGGACAAAGATGGATAGTTGTGGTAGATGGGCTATAGCAGAAGCAGAAATGGGCTTTACTTTGTGTGTAGTGTATGGTTCGAATAGTGATGACCCTGAGATCTTTAACCATTTGGAAATTGAACTAGCTGGTTGGCCTGCACCGCTCTTAGTATGTGGCGATTTTAATATCTCTGCAGACTGGGTCAATGGGGGGCATTATGCCGGGCGTAAACCTAGAGTTTTCAGGGCCATATACGCTGTTTTGGACTCACTCGGATTAGTGGATATCTGGGGGACTAAGGAGCCCCAAAGTTCTGGAGTTACTTATTTCTCAAATCCAGCCCAGAAATATTCTAAATTGGACTACTTCTTTATCTCTACCCCTGAAATTAATAGAGTCAGCATATCCATGCTACCAACGTTAATATCTGACCATAATCCTTTAGTAATCATATATCAAAGAGAGAGGTGTGAAAGGGTAAGGTCCACTTGGTCCTTTGAGAGGAGGCTACTGGAAGAGACCAGATATGTAGCCCATATCAAGAGTTGGACGGATAATTTTTTTTCTGCCAACAGATACAGTTCCTCTCGTAATGTAGTGTGGGAGTCCTTTAATGCGGCATTCAGAGGTGAAACAATTAGCATCGCAGCCAGGTTGAGAAGTGAAGATAGGATTGAAGAAATGAATTTAGTGAAGAGGTTAGCAAAAGTAGAAGAAGAGCACATTAAGGATGTCACTCTGGGGGTGATGGCAGTAGCAGCCATAATACCCTATCAGCAATTAAGGCAGAACTGCAGAGATTGATAACTCAAAAGGCGATAGGGGAATATCAGGCAACTAGAACTAAGAGATATGAAACGGGAGAACATGCAGGCAGAGCCCTAGCCCTTCGATTACGTCAAGAGAAGTCAAGAAATGTCATCCTTAAAATAGTAGAGAGTGGTAGGGAATTCACAGGGGCTAAAGAAATCCTAGGGGTATTCAGGAAATTTTATCAGGGATTGTATCGTGGAGAGGTTATGGATAGGAGACAAGTGTATGATGTTTCTGATATAGGACCTCGATTGGACAAGGCACTTCAGGAAGAGTTGGATAGGAATATCACGGAAAAAGAGATCAAGGCTGCCCTACAGGAGCTAGCCTCAGGGAAGGCTGCCGGCCCAGACGGCATTCCATTAGAAGTGTATAAGCGTATTGAACCAGAAGTTATGCCGTTATTAATTGATCTCTTCAATGGAGTTATATGCATCGGGCAGATCCCGGATTCTTGGAAAGAAACTAACATTGTGATATTTCATAAAAAGGGGAAGCCTAGAGAGAATCCGGGGTCTTACCGGCCAATCTCATTGATCAACGCCGATACTAAGCTTTATTCAAAGATCTGGGCTTTGAGGTTGGGCAGGATTATTGGCGGTCTTGTTTCCCCTTGGCAGCATGGGTTTGTGCCCGGACGTGGCACTATGGATCATACCAGAGGGCAATAGCCTTATTTGACGCCCATGCTGCCACGGGAGGTGAGATGGCCATGATCCTGCTCGACGCAGAGAAGGCGTTCGACCATGTGGACTGGAGTTTTCTCTGGGGTATCTTGGAAGGCAGAGGGTTTGGACAGAAAACCATCAGAGCACTCAGGGCAATGTACTTAGAGCCTAGGGCCAGAGTCACAGTTATGGGTGAGAAGTCTGACCTGTTCTCCATAGAGAGAGGAACGCATCAAGGGTGCCCGTGCTCTCAGATCCTCTTCTCTCTTTACATTGACCCCCTCATTCAAGCCATCTTGGGCTGCCCAAGGCTAAGTCCAGTGGTTTTTAATGGATTCGAAAATAACTCCTAGCGTACGCAGACGATCTCGCTGTTTTTTCGACAAACCCCCAACAGGCAATGGTTGTTCTGTCTCAGCTCACCAAACAGTTTGGTGCTTCCTCAGGGTATCTATTTAATGAGGCAAAGACACAAATTATCTGTACAAAAAATATAGTAAAGACCGACTCCAGATATGTTGATGCAGCAATTTATTTAGGAGTGAAAATTAATGCCTCAGTAGGGAAAATAGTCGAGGAGAACTATATACCGCTTTGTAAATCTATAGAGACTGATCTGAGAAGAATGGATGGGCTGCATCTCTCTTTGATCGGGAGGGTTAATGCGGTCAAGATGACAATGTTCCTTAAGATACTATATCTCTTTAGGGCAATACCGCTACTCCTGGATGAGAAAATAATTAAAAACTTGGAATCTGTCTGTATTAGATTTATCTGGCAATTTGGGAAAGTAAGGCGGTCTACAAATTTACTGTCACTTCCAAGAGAAAGGGGTGGGCTATCTCTGCCAAATCTAAGGCTGTACCACTGGACCTGTCTTTTATCACAAATGTCGGTACTTTTTCAGACAGAGGCATGCTCTAACAAAGTAAATTTTGAAGATCAGCAACCCCCCTCTATTTATGAGCTGCTGTTAGGTAGGAAGGCGATGGGCCTAATGCTCTGCGAAGTGGACCGTAGATTTTATAAGAAAGCCAGGTATAAGGTTATAGACAGTGTTTGGCGGGTGTGGTTGGCCTGTCGAAAGCAGTGTAACATCCCAAAGATTAATCCTTTCCTACAGATTTACAACTCGAGCCTCTTTTCAAGGATAGGGGCAGATAGGACTTTTAAAATCTGGAGGGGGTTGGGCATCATGACTCTGGGAGAAGTAATGAATGGAGATGTAGTTGTAAGCTTTCTGGCCCTGCAAAATAGGTTCGGAATCCCCTCCAATCATTGGTTTGTTTATGGTCAACTGCTTCGATCTTTGAGGGCACTCAGACCAAAACCACTACCTCGGGATAACTGCCTGCTTTTGGAGGCCTTGACCAAAGGATGTAAAAAAATTAAGACTTTGTATAATATACTTCTCTCGGAAGTTCAAGACGATGTTGAGAAAATGGAAGCAGCATGCTCTCGCAAACTTGGGAACCCTGACGTAGATTTAGACCTGGCTCTACTACTGAATAAAAAGATCCTTAGAGCTTCAAATTTACAGGCCCAGCATTACAAAACTATCTTTAATTTATACTACACTCCCTCTAAACTGTTTTCTTGGGGTCAGAGGGATGACGATACCTGTCCTAGATGTGGAGCTGGACAAGCAGATTTATTGCATATGTTTTATAATTGTAAACTCTTGACCCCTGTGAAGAATGAGATTGAGAAGCTCTGGGAGGGGCTGCTAGGTAAAAAGATCGTCCTATCCCCTACCTTAGCTATTTCGGGCATTGATTTTATTCAAAAGCTGGGGAAAGAGGAAGAAGCCCTCGTTTTTATTTCTGTGGCCGTTCTTAGGATCTTAATTTCAGCAGGGTGGAAGGATGTAGTGGCTCCGTCCTTCCAAATGTGGCTTTCTAGGTTTCTGGGAATCCATAATATTGAATCGTGCTTGTACGAACAAAAAGGGGCGAAACGAAGAGAGTTTGGGAGGAAGATCTGGGCCCCAGTAACTAATTGGAGGCAGAATACGTTGTAATTATTGGAGTTTTTTACTGGTTTCTTATTCTATTATCTGCTTTTATCTCTCTCTCCTATTTGATGAACTGTTTTTTGTATTGTAAGATAAGATGTATTCGGCTATTTATTGTCTATGGATTGTATTATTGTACTGTTGTTGATACCCAATGTAGGATTACTCTTGTTCTTGATTGGATTCATTTATTAGTACCTGTGTTTTTTTCCTATGATGCACTGTAAAATCCCTAATAAAAAAAATTTAAAAAAGTGATGCTACAATGATTTAGAGTGGATGATGCTAAATTTGAAACTGAAATTACAAACTTTGTAACTGGAGACATTTCCATTTCAAAAGAACTTTTGCAACTATAGCAATCATATTTAATGAAGGAGTTAATATAACCTGTACACACTATACAATGGGCAAAATTCACAAATATAAACTGAGACGAAAGGTTAACTTTATGACTTTTGGTATTCATAAACACCAGTTACTACTCATAAATGCCTTTTGTGAATAATAAAAATTGAACTTTCGGTATTCACAAAGGGCATTCACGAGTAGTAAATGCCCTTTGTGACTACCGAGAGTCATAAAGTTAGACCTTCTTCCCATTTTACCATTATGAATCGGGCCCGATACATTTAAGATGTCAAAGAGGATGAAGACTGCAATGATATAGAAAAGACATTCAAATCAAGACTACCTCAAAAGCTACTAAATTCATACCTGCTATTTTTAGGAAAAAGAACAGCGTTAAAAATTATAACCGATTTAGCGGTAGAAAACTGCTGCTAAAATGGCGGTAATGGGCTTTATAATATGCCCTAATAATTCCAATAGAAGTCCATGTTCTGGTGTGAACATGGTCCTCTATTGGAATTCTCCAGGGCATATTATCAAGCCCATTATCGCCGCTTTGGCAGTGGTTTTTTGCCGCTAAACCGGCGATAATTTTAACACCGTTCTTGATAATATGCCCCAAAGTTTTAAGGACAATTTAGGATAACAAAATGTGGTATTGTGTTGACATGTATATGAATTATTTTTTTAAAGACATTATTTGGCCTATTAGGGGTATTGTCTACAGTAAGCTGTGAGAAATGAAAGACTCTTTTTAACTGCAGGAAATGAATTTATAAAGCATTACAGGACTACATTCTGTTATTACAGTTAAAAAACTAAATGGAGGTACTATAATACCAGCAGCTTTTAAAAAAAAATGTTTACATTTCTTTATTGCCATTTAAGGAACTTACATCCAGCAATATAGACACATCGAATATCTGTATGTAATTATTACAATTTTCTCGAACAAATCACAAGCGCTTGTTACACAAAAGTGCAGTATACATATATCCTTTCCACTACTTCACCTTGTATTTTACAGCTAGGATAACTATATAAAAATACCAGCAGCTTTAAGTTACATCTAAAAAGACTCTTCAACCCTTCACCATTTTATTTAGTTTTTGTGTCTAATGTTCAAAATGAAATCCTAATACATTTTTCTTTGTTTATATTTCTTCACAGTGGTTGAACTGCGGCAATAAAAAAATAGAAATAATTAACATGTATGGCTTTTCACATTCTGCAAAATGACATCCATAGATTGCACCCTGGCTATCATGATGGTGTTACAGTTCATGCAGAAGGTAGCAAAATGCTTTAGTTCTGGTGAGATTTCCCTGCATCTTCACTCCACTGCAGCTGAAACTTTGTTACCAGGAGCAGGGGCTGGAAGTGAGTAGGCTCTCCTTTTTTTTCTTTGCACAATTTTTAGTTGCTTCTTATGGTATGTTTTCAAGTGTTACAACATGCTTGTTGTACCACAAGACTATTTTTTTGCTGTGCCCTGTTATAATGTCTTCTCACATATGCTGTACCTCACCAATTTAGGCCACAATTGTGATGTTGGATACAAATAAATTCAACGGGGAAAGTTAAATTAATATCTAACAAAACTGCTAGACTGAAACGTTACGTAAAATATGTCTATATATGTGTTTAACACTTTGTCAAAAACATGCAGTATTCGCGGTGAGTCCGCGCTGATTGCGATGTTGTCGCGAAAACCAAAAATATCTTGAAATAAGATGATTCATGTACTTTTTAAAATAAATATATGACAAATGCAAGAAGTGGTGCACCATGCAGATGTAATTTTCAAAATTTAATTATAGAAAAAATACAAAAGTTATACAAATTTACCTAAAAAAAAAACAAAGGTAATATGGACGTTAAAGTTAATTATTCAAATCTTACAAACATTAGCCACACGGCCCGCTCCCCTTTTGATAGACCAGGAAAGGGGCCATGCAGCACACTTCCTTTATTAATATTTTTTTTTTTTAAAAGGCCTTAATTACGGTCTGGGGAGGGAGGCCTTGTGGCCCCCTCCCTATTTAGAAAAATAAAGATTGAACCAGGGTATGGGATCCACAGGAATAAAATTGCTTAAGGAATGGGGGCTACGCAGCCCCCTTCCCTAAAAAAATAAAACTCTGTCAAGTCAGTGGAGTACACACCCCCTTCACAACCACTCTGCAATCGTGCTTCCTGGCGCAGTGGTAGTTGGGAAATTAAATCCCCTTGAGTGATGAGGGTTTTTGGGGGCCAACAAGCACTCTTGTTACCTCCAGTAAGTCCCAGAAAGCTGCATTGCTGAGAGGACTTGAAGGCCATGACTCCTTTCTCAACCACTCTGCAGAAGTGCCTCCTGGTGTGCTTCTGGTTGGGGAATAAATTCCACTTTAGTCCCGAGGTCCTCAGACTAAAGTGGACTATTTACCTCAACCAGTAGTGCATCAGGATGTGCGTTTACGGAGGGGTGGAGAAAGGGAGCATGTCCTCTAACAGCCTCTCATCAATCCAGCTGTGTGGGTCTTACTGGAGGTGGCAGGAGGAGTAGTTGGCCAGCAAGGACCCTCAAGAGTCAAGGAGACGTCATTCCCCAACTAGTAGTGCACCAGGGGGCGGGTTTGCTTAGTGGTGGAGAAAGGGGGCATGGCCACTGGACACCTCTCAGTAAACCCACTGTGTGGGACTTACTGGACTTAACAGGAGGGGTAGTTGGCCAGCAAGGCCATCAAGAGCCAAGGGGGAATCATCCCCCAATTAGCAATCCAGCTGTGTGGGTCTTACTGGAGGTGGAAAGAGGGGTAGTTGGCCAGCAAGGACCCTCAAGAGCCAAGAGGACGTCATCCCCTACTAGTAGGGCGACAAGAGGTGCGTATGCAGAGTGGTGGAGAAAAGGGGCTTTACGTTGTCATGGCTTAGCACTCAGCACAAGCAAAAGGACAGTGGTGTTACTATCAGGTAATTTATAGAAATCTCTCTCTCTATCTGAGTGTTGTGTGTGTCAGCTCGTGCACCTAAGTGCTATCAAAACTAAACTGGGAGTCAGTGAGACTTGGGCAATTCTTGTCATTTTCATGAAAGTCATAATCAATCATCACAAGTGCTTAACGATAGTGTACCATGCATATACTAACTTTATATTGATTGCGAGACATTACACAGGAAACGCTAAGTTGGTGTCCCTCCAGGGTCCAATGGACCCACATGGAGGAAGGCAACAATCTAAATAATTTAATTAAATAATAATTCATGTCCTTCCAGGCCCCTGGCACCTCTTTGAAAGGCAAGGAGAGGCAGGCAAAAATCAATAAAGTAATTAAATAATTGCTTGTGTCCCTCCAGGGCTCATAAGGACCCAAATGAAGGCAGGTTAAAAATGTAACTAAATAATTGAATAATAGCTGGTGCCTCTCTAGGGCCCATGGGAAATCTATGGGAGGCAAGGGGCCAGGAATTTTTTTTATAATTTAATCAAGCACTTTTTAGTGTCCCTCAAGAGTCTCCGGAGACCCTGTGGGAGGCAGGGAAGGCAGGAAACAATTGCTTACATTAATTTAATAATAGATAATGTCCCTCCAAGGCTCTTGGAACTCCTTTGGAAGACGAGGAGCGTTAGGGAAACATATACAATATTATTATTTTAGAAACATTTTTACAAATGCAAAATGCTTTTGTGGCATAGATCAAGGAATATTACTTTGCTTTCTTCTTTGTTTACAAAGTCAATCAGCTCAGGTGAATCATACCTATGATGTGTTCTGCAGTGTCATCTGTAACACACAAAGCTGATTTAGGGCATGTGAATTTGTAAGATGTAACAGCAGCCAGAACATTGGCATATCCTGTCCTTGCTCATTTGAACAGTCCAAACCACTGTCACTTCCACTGTGAGCTTCTGGGTAAATGTCAACTCAACTTCCTGACAAAGGCCCATTGCCACAAGGAAAAAATGGCACAACTCAAGAGGCAACCAATGCTCTTTTGCAGAGCCCTCATGTTTCCTGGCATAAATAGGTCATACAAGCTTCTTTATTTTATTTCTTCTTTACAAAGAAATACTTGTAAATCACAATGCAAACACTGGACCAAAAGTACCAGAATGCAAAAAAAAGTAAACGTGATGCTTAAAACAATGGATTAGGGTGCTGCTTAAGTAATTAACAGTAACAGATTCATTTAAGAATTCCACCCATCACTTTTTCCTCAGTACAACAGGCATACCCAAATCTGGATCCTATGCTCGCTGTCTACAAGGCTCAAATTATAACTAATTGACAAGACCTAACTAGTCCAAAATTGGTCTGGGGTTGCTTTTGTTCATATTTAGAGGAGACCTAGCCTGGCAAATTATGGGCCTGTCTGTTGTTAGGCGAACAGGGCCAAGGCTGATTTGCAAATAGTTGATTCTTGTCTGAGGTGGCATGGTGGGCAAAAAACTGTGGACTGGAAAACAGTCCCCATTAATTACCAGTGGCTGAGATTAATTCACACATTACACCCATCACTTTCTTATTTTCCTCATTGAAACAACCTAAGTGTGACAAGTTTGTCCACACTCGGGTGCATGCACACTGCGCTGCAGGGCTCAAGCTATACTTCATTAAGGAGGACCTAAGAAGCCCGAAATAAATCAAAGGTTTGTTTAGTTTTCATTCAGAGGGGACAAGGCATTCCATTTTGGGCTAAGCTGTTTCTACTGAAGCTGGGCAAAGGCTAATTTGCCTATGGGTGGTTCCTGTCTTCAGTGATCGGGTAGGCAAGAAAACGATGACCTGGAATGTGGCCTCTGATTAATTACTAGTGACTGAAATCTATTTGAGTACCTCATCCATCAAATTTTTCCTCAGTGTACCAGGTGTGCTCAGTTCCATACTCGCTGTGCCACCGTATTCATGGTATACCTCACCAATGAGACTAACTATGCCCAAAAAAAGGGCTGGGGTTGCTCGTGTTATTCTTCAGAAAATGACAATCTGAGCAGGACTGTTCATATCTGAGCAGGACCATGGCAGATTTTCATACGACTGCTTACTGTCTGAGGTAGAATGGTGGGTAAAAACAATGTATTGGGAAGCACCACGAGTGGCCACGATTAATTTAAGAATTCCTCTAATTGTTTTGCTGTTGTCCTCAGTATGACAATTTTGGATCATGACAATTTTGTTCTTGATATTCTGGCATGCAGCTGCAATATCATACAGGGGGGGCAAATTATGCAAATTGTCAGTTTCTATATAGGTCCAGTTCTTTGAAAGCAGGTAGAATGATAAAGGTGATGTTTCACAGGCACTGATGTAAAAGTATGTGGTGCAGGCTCATGTGCGTTATGCATCAGAATAAGACGTGTTTACAGATCTGTAAAAAATGTACTTATCAGTTGAGGGAGGTGAGAGCCCCACTCAAGTAATAAACTCAATCCTTGTCAGGGTGAACCACAAAAATGTCACTAATTAGCCTGTGCTTATCCATCTGTTAGCTTGGTACAAAAGCAGTCAGCCTTAAATAAAGTGAAAACACAACACCAGTAAAATTCAAAAACCAATTTAGATGAATAGAGTACGTTTTAAGAAATAAAATGAGTGTTGCTTGAACATAAAATACCTTGTAAAAACAAGAGACAAGAGGCATTTGGCAAAACAGGAGCCATTCATTTAATTAAACAGAGCGACGGGGAGCACAGTCACAGGCATAGGGTCTGGGTCTTTGGGGTACTACATTAATGTATTGGATAAGGAATCTAGGTGGGCCTCGACCTTGCACAGACACAATGCGGCCAGTGGATAATGTGTCCAGATGTTCTGCATGGGAAGCACGTGATCACTGCATGTACTGTGTGTGCCTCTGCCTCGATTGGCTTACTGTTCCTATATTTATGTGGCATCTGACTTTATGATGTTTTGGGAATGTGTGCACCCCTTCGGACATGTGTGCTTTATTGGGGCAAAATTCCCTGGGCCAATGTGGTTTCGCTGATCTTATCTGTGTGAGTGATCTGGGATTTCTTGTTTCCACAGTTGTCTTCTGGCTAAGTGCTACCCCACCTGTGATCTCTCAATGAGTGACCTTATCCTAGGTCTCAAGGCCTGCCTAACTACGTATTTCTGAGTCAAGGTTGACGTGGAGTTCACAATGGGCAAATTGATCACTGAAGATGCGACTTCATTTTTTGTAAGTGAATGTATTGTTATTCATATTGTCTTTTTCAATATTAAAAATAGCACCAAGAAATACAAAACATCACTCCTGGTCATCTGGTCGCACTGGACCTGAAGTTGCAAGTTTATGCTGACAGCAATGAAGCGCGGGTCGGATACAATTACCAGGTTCATTCCAGTGAAGAGTTTACCTTCTTAAAGTCCAATTCCACGCAGGTAGCATTAGCTGGAGCTTCGCTTTGGTAAGGTCCGCAAGGAGGTTGTTTTTTAGGGCGAGGAGCTGTTGCCGCTTGGGTTTTGCAGTTCACATGGGCGGTGATGTATTATACAAAAAGTAGGTCACCATTGGATCATTGCATTACCGGTAGATGCGGTGACGGTTGCTGATGCAGGGAGCTATATAAGTCAGTAATGGGTTGGGCATAGGCCTTGAGCTAACAGTTAAAGGTATACTTGTCAAGCTATCCTGGCTGAAGACGGCTGATATCCAGAAACCGGTCCTAGGATGCTTGATTCCGGTCCAGGAAAGACATGGCTTGGCAGTTCGGGCTGGACTGGTCCCATGAGGCACAGGGTCAAGGCTGATTTGCATATGGCCATGTCTGATCTGGGTTGGTGTGGAGTGCAAAAAAACGATGGATTTAGGCCCAGATCTCTGTACTGGGGTGAATGTATGACATTGTTCTGCATTCTGTCCATCAACTGTTGTTTTTGCATTTGTCATCCCGAGTCGGATGGGTATGCTCAGACGTGAGTCCGATGCTCTCCACACCACTGGAGTCAAGCTATCCTGGCTGAAGACAGCTGATAGCCAGAAACAGGTCCTAGGACGCTTGATTCCGGTCCAGGAAAGACATGGCTTGGCAGTTCGGGCTGGACTGTTCCCATGAGGCACAGGGTCAAGGCTGATTTGCATATGGTCATGTCTGAACTGGGGTGGTGTGGAGTGCAAAACAACGATGGATTTAGGCCCAGATCTCTGTACTGGGGTGAATGTATGACATTGTTCTGCATTCTGTCCATCAACTGTTGTTTTTCCATTTGTCACCCCGAGTGGGATGGGTATGCTCAGACGTGAGTCCCATGCTCTCCACACCACTGGAGTCAAGCTATCCTTGCTGAAAACGGCTGATAGCCAGAAACCGGGTCAAGGCTGATTTGCATATGACCATGTCTGAACTGGGGTGGTGTGGAGTGCAAAAAAAACGATGGATTTAGGCCCAGATCTCTGTACTGGGGTAAATGTATGACATAGTTCTGCATTCTGTCCATCAACTGTTTTTGGAAGGTATACTCAACACAACACAGGTGAGCCTACAACAATCATGTGACCCAAATATGGCAGCAAGCCATATTTGGCTTCAGGAGGAAAATGACAACTTTCTTAAAGTGCAATTGTCAGAATTGTAATTTAAAATCCAACTTTGTGATTATAGAGGATTTTAGATTACAATTCAAATGAGTGGAAGAAGTATATTTTTACTTGGTTTCGTACTGAAGTTATCACCTATTAAGTGTACTAGGGTAACCTAGTGTTAGTCTATGGGAGAGGTAACCTTGCTATAGTGAATAACGACTTTGGGAGTTTTTCACTGCTAGGGCATGTAATCCTTAAGTGCACATGTCCAACGTTTTAAATACCATGCACTGCTAGCACGTAAGGCCTACCTTATAGTCAGCGACGGCTCGTGGAGGGAGTTACGGTGGGGCAGGAGGGTGGGGAGGGGGAGGGGCAGGGTGGAGGTTGCTAAAAACCGGCATATGGATAATTGCAGGTAAGTAAACAATTTAATTAATAAAACGAATTTCGTAGTGCGCCTTGCATCGCAAAATGCAATGCAGTCCGAGCTACGAAATTCGTTTTATTAATTAAATTGTTTACTTACCTGCAATTATCCATATGCCGGTTTTTAGCAACCTCCACCCTGCCCCTCCCCCTCCCCACCCTCCTGCCTCACCGTAACTCCCTCCACGAGCCGTCGCTGCTTATAGTTGATTTATGATAATAGGAAGGTTTGGCCCTTGCAAAGATTTTTTGTCCAGTCAAATGGCAGTTTAAAACTACAGGCTGATGTGACAGACCTGAGACCTATTTTACAAGGCTACTTTTGTGGGTGGCATAATGAGTGTGGCAGTCCACTGGTAACATTTATTTTGCAAGCCCTCAGTGCATGCATTACCATATAATAGGGGACTTATAAGTAAATTAAATGTACCAATCAGGTGTATACACGTTTACCGTGTTTAGAAGGGAACCACAGGTTAGCAGGAGTAAGATGCACATCACCCTAAAAGGCAACCAAAATACATTCAGCAAAGGAAGGCAAAAATCTGGGGAAAGCCTGCTGAAAGAGCCAGTTTCAACAAGATATGTGTATAAAATTATAGTGCAGCTTCTGTCACCATTGTTCACCTGTTGCTCTGCCCTAAAACATTCTGACTGCAGGCCCTGCGTGCCATCGGCATAATTAATAAGGCTAATGTTGTGAGCTTTAATGTCATCCAGCAATGGTCTCAGATGTATGTTAAAAAATATTGGGCTGATAGCAGATCCCTGAGGAACACCGTATGAGTTGTTAGTGAACTCAGATTGGAACGGTGAGAGAGCCACTGCCTGTCGCCGCTTGGCTAGGTACGATTGGAAACACTTCCGTGCTGTACCCACTATCCCTACTTCCTTGAGCCTAGCCAGAAGTATCTCATGGTTAACTGTGTCAAAAGCGGTGGACAGGTCAAGCAGAATAAGTATTGCTGACTGCCCCCTGTCCATCCGCATTCAAAGGTCATCCAATACAGTTACCAGAGCAGTCTCTCTACCAAGCCCAGGACGGAAACCAAATTGCACATCCTCCAATATCTTGTTAGTTTCCAAGAACTGGGAGAGTGCCTTACAGACTGTGAGAAGTTGGCCTGATATATAATGTTCACTATTCTAGTGAGCACTTTGTATCAGTCCAAACAACCCTTATGGTGATTGGTTGTAAGTCAACCTTATAGACCAGCTATCCTAGTAGCATGGATACGAGCAGTCTTCGGGCTAAACTCTAGAGGGCGTGTTAAGCCAGCTGTTATACCATCACATATACCCCTTGAACACCAAGTGAAAGGACACCACACAAGTGTTATGAAAATAAACAGTGTATTTATTAGATCACAACAGCCCTGTACTCTTTATGAGGACAGGGTACTAAGCACACAACTGAAAATACTTTAAGTTGCATAATTTACACAAATGCCCGAGGGGCACGAAAAACCATATACTATGAAAGTGGAATGCGAAATTACTAGCAGGTAAGTACTGGACTAATAGGCTTTGGAATCGCTAGGACTACGTTACTGAACCTTCAGATTACTAGTAGGAGGCCTAGGGGACTCGGGTGCAGAGTGTGCACTCTCACGCGGGATGCGGGACAAAGTCTATGGGAGCTAGTAAAGACAAAGTTAGTGTTCTCGGGCGAACCCGATAAGGTAGGCTGAAAACGACAGTGGATCCTAACTCTTGGATAGTGAGGCTATGCTGGGACACTGAAATGCTGAAGTTACCTAGCCCAGGGGCTGCAGCTGCATAGGTCTGAAAAGACGTCGGGAATCCTCGTTGACGAACCAGGAGCCTGAAGAAAGAAGTTGCTGGCAGGCGACCAGTGAAGATAGTTCGGAGTGATCCAAGCCTGGATCGAAGATGGATGACACCTGAAAGCAGAGGGGACCAAGTTCGTGACCACTAGCCAGTAGTCAGATGGCACCAGGAGGGCCCCGGATGGTAGTCACCTCGACTAGGTGAGTGGGCGACGCTGGGCTCTGCAGTCTCACGGACCAGGAGGCGTTGTTGGCGACCAGGGTGGAGGTGCGAGCTGTCCCACGATGGAGCAACGGCTGGTGAGTGACTCGGACCCCCAACCTGCCCCGCGACCGCGCCAAAACTAATTTTCAGGCGCCAAATACTTACTGAATGCAGAGCGACGAATGCGCTTTAGCTGACCCCCTACCTGCTTCAAATACCGCCGATATCAAACTTTTTAGGCGCCGGTACTTGAACTTGTCATAACGAGGATAAGGAACAAACATTTTTCCTCGCGCTGCTACAACAATTAATCCATATAGGACCCTCGTCTAAACTAAAGTGACAGAGCGCTACTTGGATTACCTAATTGAGAGAAGATTTTCTTTAACTACTGTATTCTCTCCAGTAAGCAACCATCAACTAAAGTATACAAATATCATCCTTGTCTGAAAATGCCTAGGCAAGTTTCAGGAAGCTCATCAGTCCTGATGATGATCTAAAGTTACATAGATCGAAACGCCGTCGACATACCCAAGGATTTTAACTCTCTCTATTGTACATAATTGTTTTTTTAACCTTGTTTGTTGTTGTGTGACAGTCCGTTCACTTTGTTCACTTTTGTCACGTCCTGCACCATACTATTCACCTGAGCACCTGAAAATACAGTATAAGTACAAGTATTTATGTATATTCAAAAAAGAAAAATAAATAACTGTTTCTACCTATACCTACAGCGTTTGCTCCTTAGCGTTTATTGAATACTCGCTACCCACTCTTGTCCTCCCGGACCTAATCAGGCCACAAACAGAACCACTGTTTTTGAAAAAGGACCCAGGATTGGGGCAACAAGTCTTGGCAAATTCAAGCCCACACGGTGGACCTAAAATGGCGTCTGGAGTGGACCAGGAAGGTCCGGGGTGCTCCTCTTTTGGAAGGGAGCAAGGACCAGTCTGGAGCAACCAGACCAGCGGTGGTGATGTCGTCGGGCATCGTTAGGAAGGCCACAAGCCAGCGGGCTAGTAGCCAAACCACGTGGTGAGCAGCAAAAAGCAGAAGGGCCCCACGCAGATCTCGTGGATGCTGGGAGGCTGGTCTTCGGTGCTGGAGCTGCTCAGGGTCGGGGCTTCTCGGACCCCAAAGCACTCACCAGAGGATCCCTCGGCGGTCGTGCTGGATAGAGTGCAGTTCTGATGATGGCCGGTCCCTCGAGGTCTCGTCGCACCTACGGTTCTCAGCTTAGCTGTAGAGGTAGGTAGAGGTCAGAGGTGCCAGGGAAGCCGGGTCTCGTTGTGCTGGTCGGTCGGATTCCTGAGGAAGGACGTGCAGCAAACCGCAGAGTTCTTAGATGGTGCCTGCGGGTGCAGGGTGACTACTCCTTAGCCACCAGGGAGAAATCTTGAGAAGAAGTCGAGAGTTCCTTTCATAGAAAGTAGTTTCTTGATTCAAAGATGATCTAATTTGGAAGGGTCCCCGCTCCTGCCTTTATCCTAAAGAAAGGGGTGGGTACGCGACTAGGTCCTGCCCTAGGGGTGGGACCAGGAAGGGGGATGGTTACACCCCTCTCCCATGCCGGACTTTCCCCAGGTCAGGGGCTGGTGTGCCCCTGGAACTGGTTCTAGCCGGCAGATGCGTAGTGAGCACCGGGGTGCCACTTGCAGTCACCTTCCTGTAAAGACCTGCCTACCCAGGAGACACAAAACCCTGTCTGGGATGGTGCTAGCACCGCCCCAGACAGGAAACCCTTTGTCCAAGCTCTCCTCGCTGGAAGGACTTCCAGCAGCAGGAGGTCAGACTCGTGTCTGTGGTGGCAGCATCCATTTTGTGGAGCTGAGGCTATAGTTAACTTTAACCGGGGTTCACAGTTACGTACATGTCGTGTCCCTCTAGAAGGGTGGAATGCTAACCCCGTCGCCAGAATTGGCGAGGGGTTAGTATTCCAATTCGTATGACACCTTACTCGACATGTTTTGATAAAGCATTACCAAAGATAGCATTTAACCGCGAGGATTATAATGCACTTAAGAGTATATGGTATGCGTTATCATGGAACAGCTATTAGGACTTGGTTCCACCAGCTGCAAATGGGCTCAGCTCATGGCAGAGCACCATCTCACACGATTCCAAGCCCTCTGCCTTCAGGATTGTCAAGGCCTGCCATAGGAGTTACTGATAGGAATCTGTGTGTCCATTTTTAGGGTTAAATATAGGTATACTATATCTACAGCAAAGGGTGATTACACCACCTTGCCCCAGTTGTGTCAGATTTAGATGGCCATCCAGGGGTGGCATAATACATGCTTCAGCCCCTGGTAGGCCCTGCGTACACCTATGCCCTGAGTTACAGGGTCTGATAAGGTGGCCCAGTACCAATTGGAGAATGCACCTAAAGTACACATGTCAATTTAGTGAGAGAACAGCTAGGCTGTGGGTCTGATTGGCAGGCCCACAGCCAGAGAAAGTCGTAAACCAGTGAAACAAAAGCAAAAAATCTGGGTGATCATAGGATTGCAGACCCTACTCTCCTACATGACCCCCCCCCCAAACTTTGGGACAATAAACCAACCTTGACCAGGTGAGTCTTCTTGCTCTAAGTGGAAATACCTGGAGAGCCCATCTGCATTGCCATGATCAGTGCCAGGTCTATGCTCCACTGTAAAATCCATCCCCTGTAGGGAAATGGACCACCTAAGCAGTTTGGGGTTTTCACCCTTCATCTGATTTAGCCATAAGAGGGGCTTATGGTCGGTCTGAATCTTGAAATGAGTGCCAAACAAGTATGGCCTCAGTTTCTTCAGGGCCCAAACCACAGCAAAGGCCTCCCTCTCAATAGCTGACCACTTTTTCTCTCTAGGGTCAGCCTTCTGCTTATAAAAGCAATGGGCTGGTCTTGACCATCAAAATTCAGTTGAGATAGAACAGCTCCCACACCCAACTCAGAAGCATCTGTTTGGACAATGAATGGTTTGGAGTAGTCTGGACTCTTGAGGATAGGTGCTGTGCACATGGCCTGCTTTAGGTCATCGAATGCTTTTTGACAGCCTGCTGTCCACTGAACTTTTTTTGGCATTTTCTTACTTGTCAGTTCATTAAGTGGAGTCACAATTGATCCATAATTCCTGACAAACTTTCTGTAGTAACCAGTCAGGCCCAAGAAAGCTCGAACCTGAGTCTGGGTGGTTGGAGGAGCCCAGTCCCTGATTGACTGTATCTTGCTCTCCAGTGGTTGAACTTGGCCTCCACCTACAAGGTGGCCGAAGTATACAACCTGTGTCTGCCCTATCTGGCACTTTGTGGCCTTGATAGTGAGACCTGCTGCTTGCAGTGCCTCTAACACTTTCCTCAGGTGGACCAGGTGATCCTCTCAGGTGGAGCTAAAGACAGCTATATGATCAAGATATGCTGCAGAGAAGTCATCCAGCCCAGTGAGAACATGATTCACCAGCCTTTGGAAGGTGGCAGGTGCATTTTTCAAACCAAAGGGCATTACCACAAATTGATAATGCCCACCAGGGGTAGAAAATGCTGTCTTGGGCTTGGCATCCTCAGCTAACCTGATTTGCCAATACCCAGCTGTCAGGTCAAATGTACTTAAGTAGTTGGCAGAAGCCAATCTATCTATAAGTTCATCTGCCCTTGGTATTGGGTGGGCATCAGTCTTAGTGACTGCATTGAGACCTCTGTAGTCTACGCAAAACCTCATCTCTTTCTTACCACCCTGGGTGTGAGGCTTTGGCACTAGAACTACTGGACTAGCCCAAGGGCTATCTGAGGGTTCAATGACTCCCAACTCCAACATTTTCTGCACTTCTGTTTAGATGCAGTCTCTAACATGATCAGGCTGCCTGTAGATTTTACTCTTAACTGGCAAGCTGTCACCAGTGTCAACCTTATGGGTACACAAATTGGTCTGACTGGGTGTTAGAGAGAACATATGCCTGAAGGATTGAAGAACTTGTTTGCAATTCTTCTGTTGATGTTCAGAGAGGCTGCCACAAAAGACAACACCATCTACTGATCCATCATCAGGATTCTGAGTGAGCAGGTCTGGGAGAGGGTCACTCTCTTCCTCCTGTCCCTCATCTATGGCCATGAGCAAGCTCATGTCCTTCCTGTCGACTTATGCTTTGAGCCTGTTTACATGGAGCACCCTGTGGGGGCTCCTGGGAGTTCCAAGGTCCACCAGGTAGGTGACCTCTCCCTTTTGCTCAAGAATTGTGTGGGGACCACACCATTTGTCTTTGAGTGCTGCTGGGGCCACTGGCTCCAACACCCACACCTTCTGTCCAGGCTGATACACAGTCAGGACAGCCTTTTGGTCATGCCAAGCTTTTTGGAGTTCTTGGCTGGCCTTAAGGTTTTCAGATGCCTTTTCCATATACTCAGCCAGTCTGGAGCAGAGACCAAGTACATAGTCCACTATGCTGGTTGCAGGCGTTTTGAGAGGTCTCTCCCATCCTTCCTTAACCAGACACAGGGGTCCTCTCACAGATGCCCATACAGAAGTTCAAAAGGGCTGAAGCCAAACCCCTTCTGTGGGACCTCTCTGTAAGCAAACAAAAGGCAGGGAATCAGGACATCCCATCTACGCCTGAGCTTTTCAGGTAGTCCATGAATCATCCCTTTTAGGGTCCTGTTGAACCTTTCAACAAGCCCATTGCATTGTGGATGATAGGGTGTAGTGAACTTGTAGTTGACACCACATTCCTTCCACATAGCAGTTAAGTAGCTTGACATGAAGTTTGCACCTCTGTCAGAGACAACCTCCTTAGGGAAGCCCACTCTGGAGAACACTCCAACTAGGGCTCTTGCCACCACAGGTGCTGTAGTGGTCCTAAGGGGAATAGCTTCAGGATACCTGGTGGCATGATCCACTACCACCAGTATAAACTTGTGCCCTGATGCTGTCTGGGGTTCCATTGGACCAACAATGTCAATCCCCACTCTTTCAAAGGGCACCCCCACCACAGGCATTGGTATAAGGGGGGCCTTTGTTGTGCCACCTGACTTACCACTGGCTTGGCAAGTGACACAGGAACGACAAAACTCCTTGGTATCCTCATTCATGTGAGGCCAGTGGAAGTGTGAGACAAGTCTGTCCCAAGTCTTTGTCTGGCCTAAGTGTCCTGCTAAGGATATCTCATGGGCCAAGGTAAGAAGGAAACCTCTCTGAGACAAGGGGATAACCAGCCTCCTGGCCATGCCAGGCTTGGGGTCTCTTGCCTCAGTGTACAGGAGTCCATCATCCCAGTATACCTTATGGGTACCTGTGGCGTTCCCAGCAGCCTCAGCAGCAGCCTGCTGTCTGAGGGGTTCAAGGGAAGGGCAGTCTAATTGTTCCTTCCCCAGGTCTTCTCTTGAGGGTCCCCCTGAGCCCAGAAATTCAACTTGGTCAAGTTCAAATTCTTTAGGCTCAGTTTCCCTCAATTCCTGTAGGTCAGCCTCCTCTGAGACTTGATCCTCAACCTGGGGCAAGGGGGAAGGCAATGCCTTAACCCGACTGCTCTTCTTCTTGGAAGGTGGCTGGTCCATTGTTCCAGGATCCAGCACCTGTTCAGTGGGGCATCTTCTGGCCTGTGACCTAGTCACAGCAAGTACATGTGCTGGCAAGCCTAACATCTCCATGTGAGTCCTATGCTCCACTTCTGACCATTGTGATGACTCCAAATCATTGCCCAACAAACAATCCACTGGGAGGTCTGAAATAACTACAACCTTCTTTTGGCCAATTACCCCTCCCCAGGAGAAAGCAACAATTGCCATACTATGACTGGTAGTGACATGGCTTGCATTGGTCACCAGGAAATCTGTACCTGGCATGATCTGTCCAGGGTCCACAAAGTTATGTGTCACCATTGTGACACTGGCACAAGTGTCCCTCTGGGCCTGAGCCATTTTGCCATTGATAAAAGGTGTCTGTCTGTATTTGCCCAAAGTATTGGGACTGACATCAAGGGATATATCCACATCCCCTGTACAGACAAGGACAGCCTGAGTGAGTGTGCCAACTAAGTTGTCATACCCCTCAGAACCCAGGGTTAACCCAACTAGTCCCTTGGGAGGTGCACTACTACTGCTGGCTGTACTAGGGGGCACAGGTGCCTTAGGGGCTGCAGTAGTAGGAGTCTGCCCTCCTTTCTTGGTGCACTCACTAAACCAGTGAGTTTTACTTTCACAGTACTGGCACCACCTTTTTGACTGGCCTTCTTGAGTCTTTTTCTTCTGGGAAGCCTGACCCCCACCCTCCTTGGATTGTTGGGGACCTGTCGAAGACTTCTGGTCATTTTGTTCACCTTTTGTATCTTTACCCTTCTGGTTTGCTTTCTTCTGACCACCCTGGTTCTGGCCCTGGTTCTGCTTAACTCTTGTTCTGACCCATCTGTCTGCCTTCTTTCCCAATTCTTGGGGAGAGGTCAGATCTGAGTCAACAAGATGCTGATGCCCAGCAACCAGCCCTCCAAAGCCTTAGTGGCACAATCTACGAAATCAGACCAATCCTGAGACTGAGTTTTCTGGGTATCCCTGAACAGCAACCTGTACTGCTCAGTGGTTAGGCCAAACCCATCTATCAGTGTATTCTTCAGGACCTGGTAATTGTTAGCATCCTCAACTCTAGTAGTGAGGAGCTTATCTCTCCCTTTGCCTTCAAAGGAGAGCCACAAGTGTATCCCCCACTGTATCTGGGGGATACACTGTACAGTGCAGGCCCTCTCCAAAGCAGTTATCCATTTGTGGATATCATCCCCTTGTTTAAAGGGGGGCACTATCTTACTCAGGTGTCTAGTGTCTAAACTCCTGTTTTCTCTTGGGAGAATGCTGCCACCTGTGGGGTTTGCCCCACTCAATTCTTGCTCTCTATTAAAGGCAAGTCTCTCTTTGGCCAGGGCAAGTTCTTCCCTTTCAATCCTCAGATTGACTTCCCTTACTTTGGCCTCATACACTCTCCTCTGAGGGGATGTCATCCCTCTGTGAGAAGAGGCCTGAGAGCCATTGGTTCGAATGGATCTGTTAGAGCCTCTGGATAGAGACCTAACTCGTCCATTCCCAATGGTAAGCTGGCCAGAGAGGGGCCCCAGGGGTCTCCTGAAACCATCCTCATGCCTGCTTAAGTTGGCCCTAGTTAGCTGGCTAACTACTTCTTGGCCTTTGTCTGCCTCGTCCTCAGATGGCTCTAGATCCTCATCCTCCTCTTCACCTTCTGCAGAGAGATGGATGAGGTCAGGGTCACCTAAGGTTCCCTCTAGGGGAGGCATGGTCCCATCTGGATTAGAAGGGTCTGGGTTACCGGCCCTCCTGGCATCATAAGTCTCTAAGAGACCAATCAGGAATGGGATTGTAGGGTTAGAACCCTGTTTTAGCGTCCTGGAGGTACACACTTGTCTCATCTCCTGGAAGCTAAGAGCAGCATATCTGGAAGCGACCTGTTGAGGGTCTACTGACACAAGGGGAGACTCAGAGTTTCCTCCTTTGTCTGACATGCTGATTCTAGTGTGGTGTAAGTGATGCACCTACCTACACTATTTGTTTGCCTACTGATCCCTTGCTAAGAGTTGTAGCCAAGGTGTGCTAAGCCTTGAGGAGCTACAACAGCTGGTTCAGTAGAACTCAGAGTATTCTAAGCTAAGTTATATGTACCTGGAGTACTTATGTGATATTTCACAAGATATTTTTAGGATACGTGTGGTAAAACAACAGCAAGTTCAAATCCCAACCGCTGCTCACCAATGTGAGAAGTTGGCCTGATATATAATGTTCACTATTCTAGTGAGCACTTTGTATCAGTCCAAACAACCCTTATGGTGATTGGTTGTAAGTCAACCTTATAGACCAGCTATCCTAGTAGCATGGATACGAGCAGTCTTCGGGCTAAACTCTAGAGGGCGTGTTAAGCCAGCTGTTATACCATCACATATACCCCTTGAACACCATGTGAAAGGACACCACACAAGTGTTATGAAAATAAACAGTGTATTTATTTAGATCACAACAGCCCTGTACTCTTTATGAGGACAGGGTACTAAGCACACAACAAACTCTTACGAAAATACTTTAAGCTGCACAATTTACACAAATGCCCGAGGGGCACGAAAAACCATATACTATGAAAGTGGAATGCGAAATTACTAGCAGGTAAGTACTGGACTAATAGGTTTTGGAATCGCTAGGACTACGTTACTGAACCTTCAGATTACTAGTAGGAGGGCTAGGGGACTCAGGTGCAAAGTGTGCACTCTCACGCGGGATGCGGGACAAAGTCTATGGGAGCTAGTAAAGACAAAGTTAGTGTTCTCAGGCGAACCCGATAAGGTAGGCTGAAAACGACAGTGGATCCTGACCCTTGGATAGTGAGGCTATGCTGGGGCACCGAAATGCCGAAGTTACCTAGCCCAGGGGCTGCAGCTGCATAGGTCTGAAAAGACGTCGGGACTAGGGAATCCTCGTTGACGAACCAGGAGCCTGAAGAAAGAAGTTGCTGGCAGGCGACCAGTGAAGATAGTTCGGAGTGATCCAAGCCTGGATCGAAGATGGATGACACCTGAAAGCAGAGGGGACCAAGTTCGTGACCACTAGCCAGTAGTCAGATGGCACCAGGAGGGCACCGGATGGTAGTCACCTCGACTAGGTGAGTGGGCGACGCTGGGCTCTGCAGTCTCACGGACCAGGAGGCGTTGTTGGCGACCAGGGTGGAGGTGCGAGCTGTCCCACGATGGATGATGCTGTCGACGTCGCTGGACCCAGGATTGGGGCAACAAGTCTTGGCAAATTCAAGCCCACGCGGTGGACCTAAAATGGCGTCTGGAGTGGACCAGGAGGGTCCGGGGTGCTCCTGTTTTGGAAGGGAGCAAGGGCCAGTCTGGAGCAACTAGACCAGCGGTGGTGATGTCGTCGGGCATCGTTAGGAAGGCCACAAGCCAGCGGGCTAGTAGCCAAACAACGCGGTGAGCAGCAAAAAGCAGAAGGGCCCCACGCAGATCTCGTGGATGCTGGGAGGCTGGTCTTCGGTGCTGGAGCTGCTCAGGGTCGGGGCTTCTCGGACCCCAAAGCACTCACCAGAGGATCCCTCGGCGGTCGTGCTTTTTTTGGGCATAGTTAGTCTCATTGGTGAGGTATACCATGAATACGGTGGCACAGCGAGTATGGAACTGAGCACACCTGGTACACTGAGGAAAAATTTGATGGATGAGGTACTCAAATAGATTAGCTGGAGCTTCGCTTTGGTAAGGGCCGCAAGGAGGTTGTTGTTTAGGGCGAGGAGCTGTTGCCGCTTGGGTTTTGCAGTTCACATGGGCGGTGATGTATTATACAAAAAGTAGGTCACCATTGGATCATTGCATTACCGGTAGATGCGGTGACGGTTGCTGATGCAGGGAGCTATATAAGTCAGTAATGGGTTGGGCATAGGCCTTGAGCTAACAGTTAAAGGTATACTTGTCAAGCTATCCTGGCTGAAGACGGCTGATATCCAGAAACCGGTCCTAGGATGCTTGATTCCGGTCCAGGAAAGACATGGCTTGGCAGTTCGGGCTGGACTGGTCCCATGAGGCACAGGGTCAAGGCTGATTTGCATATGGCCATGTCTGATCTGGGTTGGTGTGGAGTGCAAAAAAACGATGGATTTAGGCCCAGATCTCTGTACTGGGGTGAATGTATGACATTGTTCTGCATTCTGTCCATCAACTGTTGTTTTTGCATTTGTCATCCCGAGTGGGATGGGTATGCTCAGACGTGGGTCTGATGCTCTCCACACCACTGGAGTCAAGCTATCCTGGCTGAAGACAGCTGATAGCCAGAAACGGGTCCTAGGATGCTTGATTCCGGTCCAGGAAAGACATGGCTTGGCAGTTCGGGCTGGACTGTTCCCATGAGGCACAGGGTCAAGGCTGATTTGCATATGGTCATGTCTGAACTGGGGTGGTGTGGAGTGCAAAAAAACGATGGATTTAGGCCCAGATCTCGGTACTGGGGTGAATGTATGACATTGTTCTGCATTCTGTCCATCAAACTGTTGTTTTTGCATTTGTCACCCTGAGTGGGATCGGTATGCTCAGACGTGAGTCCCATGCTCTCCACACCACTGGAGTCAAGCTTTACTGACTAAAGACGGCTGATAGCCAGAAACAGGTCCTAGGTTGCTTGATTCCGATCCAGGAAGGACATGGCTTGGCAGTTTGGGCTGGACTGTTCCCATGAGGCACAGGGTCAAGGCTGATTTGCATATGGTCATGTCTGAACTGGGGTGGTGTGGAGTGCTAAACAACGATGGATTTAGGCCCAGATCTCTGTACTGGGGTGAATGTATGACATTGTTCTGCATTCTGTCCATCAACTGTTGTTTTTCCATTTGTCACCCCGAGTGGGATGGGTATGCTCAGACGTGAGTCCCATGCTCTCCACACCACTGGAGTCAAGCTATCCTTGCTAAAAACGGCTGATAGCCAGAAACCGGGTCAAGGCTGATTTGCATATGACCATGTCTGAACTGGGGTGGTGTGGAGTGCAAACAAAATGATGGATTTAGGCCCAGATCTCTGTACTGGGGTAAATGTATGACATTGTTCTGCATTCTGTCCATCAACTGTTTTGGAAGGTATACTCAACACAACACAGGGGAGCCTACAACAATCATGTGACCCAAATATGGCAGCAAGCCATATTTGGCTTCAGCAGGAAAATGACAACTTTCTTAAAGTGCAATTGTCAGAATTGTAATTTAAAATCCAACTTTGTGATTATAGAGGATTTTAGATTACAATTCAAATGAGTGGAAGAAGTATATTTCTACTTGGTTTCGTACTGAAGTTATCACCTATTAAGTGTACTAGGGTAACCTAGTGTTAATCTATTGGAGAGGTAACCTTGCTATAGTGAATAACGACTTTGGGAGTTTTTCACTGCTAGGGCATGTAATCCTTAAGTGCACATGTCCAACGTTTTAAATACCATGCACCCTGCACTGCTAGCACGTAAGGCCTACCTTATAGGTGATTTATGATAATAGGAAGGTTTGGCCCTTGCAAAGGTTTTTTGTCCAGTCAAATGGCAGTTTAAAACTACAGGCTGATGTGACAGACCTGAGACCTATTTTACAAGGCTACTTTTGTGGGTGGCATGATGAGTGTGGCAGTCCACTGTTAACATTTATTTTGCAAGCCCTCGGTGCATGCATTACCATATAATAGGGGACTTATAAGTAAATTAACCAATCAGGTGTATACACGTCTTACCGTGTTTAGAAGGGAACCACAGGTTAGCAGGAGTAAGATGCACATCACCTTAAAAGGCAACCAAAATACATTCAGCAAAGGAAGGCAAAAATCTGGGGAAAGCCTGCTGAAAGAGCCAGTTTCAACAAGATATGTGTATAGAATTATAGTGCAGCTTCTGTCACCATTGTTCACCTGTTGCTCTGCCCTAAAACATTCTGACTGCAGGCCCTGCGTGCCATCGGCATAATTAATAAGGCTAATGTTGTGAGCTTTAATGTCATCCAGCAATGGTCTCAGATGTATGTTAAAAAATATTGGGCTGATAGCAGATCCCTGAGGAACACCGTATGAGTTGTTAGTGAACTCAGATTGGAACGGTGAGAGAGCCACTGCCTGTTGCCGCTTGGATAGGTACGATTGGAAACACTTCCGTGCTGTACCCACTATCCCTACTTCCTTGAGCCTAGCCAGAAGTATCTCATGGTTAACTGTGTCAAAAGCGGTGGACAGGTCAAGCAGAATCAGTATTGCTGACTGCCCCCTGTCCATCCGCATTCAAAGGTCATCCAATACAGTTACCAGAGCAGTCTCTCTACCAAGCCCAGGACGGAAACCAAATTGCACATCCTCCAATATCTTGTTAGTTTCCAAGAACTGGGAGAGTGCCTTACTGACTGTGAGAAGTTGGCCTGATATATAATGTTCACTATTCTAGTGAGCACTTTGTATCAGTCCAAACAACCCTTATGGTGATTGGTTGTAAGTCAACCTTATAGACCAGCTATCCTAGTAGCATGGATACGAGCAGTCTTCGGGCCAAACTCTAGAGGGCGTGTTAAGCCAGCTGTTATACCATCACATATACCCCTTGAACACCAAGTGAAAGGACACCACACAAGTGTTATGAAAATAAACAGTGTATTTATTTAGATCACAACAGCCCTGTACTCTTTATGAGGACAGGGTACTAAGCACACAACAAACTCTTACGAAAATACTTTAAGTTGCACAATTTACACAAATGCCTGACGGGCACAAAAAACCATATACTATGAAAGTGGAATGCGAAATTACCAGCAGGTAAGTACTGGACTAATAGGCTTTGGAATCGCTAGGACTACGTTACTGAACCTTCAGATTACTAGTAGGAGGCCTAGGGGACTCGGGTGCAGAGTGTGCACTCTCACGCGGGATGCGGGACAAAGTCTAAGGGAGCTAGTAAAGACAAAGTTAGTGTTCTCGGGCGAACCCGATAAGGTAGGCTGAAAACGACAGTGGATCCTAACCCTTGGATAGTGAGGCTATGCTGGGGCACTGAAATGCCGAAGTTACCTAGCCCAGGGGCTGCAGCTGCATAGGTCTGAAAAGACGTCGGGAATCCTCGTTGACGAACCAGGAGCCTGAAGAAAGAAGTTGCTGGCAGGCGACCAGTGAAGATAGTTCGAAGTGATCCAAGCCTGGATCGAAGATGGATGACACCTGAAAGCAGAGGGGAGCAAGTTCGTGACCACTAGCCAGTAGTCAGATGGCACCAGGAGGGCCCCGGATGGTAGTCACCTCGACTAGGTGAGTGGGCAACGCTGGGCTCTGCAGTCTCACGGACCAGGAGGCGTTGTCGGCGACCAGGGTGGAGGTGCGAGCTGTCCCACGATGGATGATGCTGTCGACATCGCTGGACCCAGGATTGGGGCAACAAGTCTTGGCAAATTCAAGCCCACACGGTGGACCTAAAATGGCGTCTGGAGTGGACCAGGAGGGTCCGGGGTGCTCCTCTTTTGGAAGGGAGCAAGGACCAGTCTGGAGCAACCAGACCAGCGGTGGTGATGTCATCGGGCGTCGTTAGGAAGGCCACAAGCCAGCGGGCTAGTAGCCAAACAACGCGGTGAGCAGCAAAAAGTAGAAGGGCCCCACGCAGATCTCGTGGATGCTGGGAGGCGGTCTTCGGTGCTGGAGCTGCTCAGGGTCGGGGCTTCTCGGACCCCAAAGCACTCACCAGAGGATCCCTCGGCGGTCGTGCTGGATAGAGTGCAGTTCTGATGATGGCCGGTCCCTCGAGGTCTCGTCGCACCTACGGTTTTCAGCTTAGCTGTAGAGGTAGGTAGAGGTCAGGGGTGCCAGGGAAGCCGGGTCTCGTTGTGCTGGTCGGTCGGATTCCTGAGGAAGGACGTGCAGCAAACCGCAGAGTTCTTAGATGGTGCCTGCGGGTGCAGGGTGACTACTCCTTAGCCACAAGGGAGAAATCTTGAGAAGAAGTCGAGAGTTCCTTTCATAGAAAGTAGTTTCTTGATTCAAAGATGATCTAATTTGGAAGGGTCCCCGCTCCTGCCTTTATCCTAAAGAAAGGGGAGGGTACGCGACTAGGTCCTGCCCTAGGGGTGGGACCAGGAAGGGGGATGGTTACACCCCTCTCCCATGCTGGACTTTCCCCAGGTCAGGGGCTGGTGTGCCCCTGGAACTGGTTCTAGCCGGCAGATGCGTAGTGAGCACCGGGGTGCCACTTGCAGTCACCTTCCTGTAAAGCCCTGCCTACCCAGGATACACAAAACCCTGTCAGGGGATGGTGCTAGCACCGCCCCTGACAGGAAACCCTTTGTCCAAGCTCTCCTCGCTGGAAGGACTCCCAGCAGCAGGAGGTCAGACTCGTGTCTGTGGTGGCAGCATCCATTTTGTGGAGCTGAGGCTTCAGTTAACTTTAACCGGGGTTCACAGTTACGTACATGTCGTGTCCCTCTAGAAGGGTGGAATGCTAACCCCGTCACCAGAATTGGCTAGGGGTTAGTATTCCAATTCGTATGACACCTTACTCGACATGTTTTGATAAAGCATTACCAAAGATAGCATTTAACCGCGAGGATTATAATGCACTTAAGAGTATATGGTATGCGTTATCATGGAACAGCTATTAGGACTTGGTTCCGCCAGCTGCAAATGGGCTCAGCTCATGGCAGAGCACCATCTCACACGATTCCAAGCCCTCTGCCTTCAGGATTGTCAAGGCCTGCCATAGGAGTGACTGATAGGAATCTGTGTGTCCATTTTTAGGGTTAAATATAGGTATACTATATCTACAGCAAAGGGTGATTACACCACCTTGCCCCAGCTGTCGTGCAGCCAGTTGTGTCAGATTTAGATGGCCATCCAGGGGTGGCATAATACATGCTTCAGCCCCTGGTGGGCCCTGGGTACACCTATGCCCTGAGTTACAGGGTCTGATAAGGTGGCCCAGTACCAATTGGAGAATGCACCTGGAGTACACATGTCAATTTAGTGAGAGAACAGCTAGGCTGTGGGTCTGATTGGCAGGCCCACAGCCAGAGAAAGTCGTAAACCAGTGAAACAAAAGCAAAAAATCTGGGTGATCATAGGATTGCAGACCCTACTCTCCTACATGACCCCCCCCACCCAAACTTTGGGACAATAAACTAACCTTGACCAGGTGAGTCTTCCTGCTCTAAGTGGAAATACCTGGAGAGCCCATCTGCATTGCCATGATCAGTGCCAGGTCTATGCTCCACTGTAAAATCCATCCCCTGTAGGGAAATGGACCACCTAAGCAGTTTGGGGGTTTCACCCTTCATCTGATTTAGCCATAAGAGGGGCTTATGGTCGGTCTGAATCTTGAAATGAGTGCCAAACAAGTATGGCCTCAGTTTCTTCAGGGCCCAAACCACAGCAAAGGCCTCCCTCTCAATAGCTGACCAATTTTTCTCTCTGGGGGTCAGCCTTCTGCTTATAAAAGCAATGGGCTGGTCTTGACCATCAAAATTCAGTTGAGATAGAACAGCTCCCACACCCAACTCAGAAGCATCTGTTTGGACAATGAATGGTTTGGAGTGGTCTGGAATCTTGAGGATAGGTGCTGTGCACATGGCCTGCTTTAGGTCATCGAATGCTTTTTGACAGCCTGCTGTCCACTGAACCTTTTTTGGCATTTTCTTACTTGTCAGTTCATTAAGTGGAGTCACAATTGATCCATAATTCCTGACAAACTTTCTGTAGTAACCAGTCAGGCCCAAGAAAGCTCGAACCTGAGTCTGGGTGGTTGGAGGAGCCCAGTCCCTGATTGACTGTATCTTGCTCTTCAGTGGTTGAATTTGGCCTCCACCTACAAGGTGGCCCAAGTATACAACCTGTGTCTGCCCTATCTGGCACTTTGTGGCCTTGATAGTGAGACCTGCTGCTTGCAGTGCCTCTAACACTTTCCTCAGGTGGACCAGGTGATCCTCTCAGGTGGAGCTAAAGACAGCTATATCATCAAAATATGCTGCAGAGAAGTCATCCAGCCCAGTGAGAACATGATTCACCAGCCATTGGAAGGTGGCAGGTGCATTTTTCAAACCAAAGGGCATTACCACAAATTGATAATGCCCACCAGGGGTAGAAAATGCTGTCTTGGGCTTGGCATCCTCAGCTAACCTGATTTGCCAATACCCAGCTGTCAGGTCAAATGTACTTAAGTAGTTGGCAGAAGCCAATCTATCGATAAGTTCATCTGCCCTTGGTATTGGGTGGGCATCAGTCTTAGTGACTGCATTGAGACCTCTGTAGTCTACGCAAAACCTCATCTCTTTCTTACCACCCTGGGTGTGAGGCTTTGGCACTAGAACTACTGGACTAGCCCAAGGGCTATCTGAGGGTTCAATGACTCCCAACTCCAACATTTTCTGCACTTCTGTTTAGATGCAGTCTCTAACATGATCAGGCTGCCTGTAGATTTTACTCTTAACTGGCAAGCTGTCACCAGTGTCAACCTTATGGGTACACCAATTGGTCTGACTGAGTGTTAGAGAGAACATATGCCTGAAGGATTGAAGAACTTGTTTGCAATTCTTCTGTTGATGTTCAGAGAGGCTGCCACAAAAGACAACACCATCTACTGATCCATCATCAGGATTCTGAGTGAGCAGGTCTGGGAGAGGGTCACTCTCTTCCTCCTGTCCCTCATCTATGGCCATGAGCAAGCTCATGTCCTTCCTGTCGACATATGCTTTGAGCCTGTTTACATGGAGCACCCTGTGGGGGCTCCTGGGAGTTCCAAGGTCCACCAGGTAGGTGACCTCTCCCTTTTGCTCAAGAATTGTGTGGGGACCACATCATTTGTCTTTGAGTGCTGCTGGGGCCACTGGCTCCAACACCCACACCTTCTGTCCAGGCTGATACACAGTCAGGACAGCCTTTTGGTCATGCCAAGCTTTTTGGAGTTCTTGGCTGGCCTTAAGGTTTTCAGATGCCTTTTCCATATACTCAGCCATCCTGGAGCGGAGACCAAGTACATAGCCCACTATGCTGGTTGCAGGCGTTTTGAGAGGTCTCTCCCATCCTTCCTTAACCAGACACAGGGGTCCTCTCACAGGATGCCCATACAGAAGTTCAAAAGGGCTGAAGCCAAACCCCTTCTGTGGGACCTCTCTGTAAGCAAACAAAAGGCAGGGAATCAGGACATCCCATCTACGCCTGAGCTTTTCAGGTAGTCCATGAATCATCCCTTTTAGGGTCCTGTTGAACCTTTCAACAAGCCCATTGCATTGTGGATGATAGGGTTTAGTGAACTTGTAGTTGACACCACATTCCTTCCACATAGCAGTTAAGTAGCTTGACATGAAGTTTGCAACTCTGTCAGAGACAACCTCCTTAGGGAAGCCCACTCTGGAGAACACTCCAACTAGGGCTCTTGCCACCACAGGTGCTGTAGTGGTCCTAAGGGGAATAGCTTCAGGATACCTGGTGGCATGATCCACTACCACCAGTATAAACTTGTGCCCTCATGCTGTCTGGGGTTCCATTGGACCAACAATGTCAATCCCCACTCTTGAAAAGGGCACCCCCACCACAGGCATTGGTATAAGGGGGCCCTTTGTTGTGCCACCTGACTTACCACTCGCTTGGCAAGTGACACAGGAACGACAAAACTCCTTGGTATCCTCATTCATGTGAGGCCAGTGAAAGTGTGAGACAAGTCTGTCCCAAGTCTTTGTCTGGCCTAAGTGTCCTGCTAAGGATATCTCATGGGCCAAGGTAAGAAGGAAACCTCTCTGAGACAAGGGGATAACCAGCCTCCTGGCCATGCCAGGCTTGGGGTCTCTTGCCTAAGTGTACAGGAGTCCATCATCCCAGTATACCTTGTGGGTACCTGTGGCGTTCCCAGCAGCCTCAGCAGCAGCCTGCTGTCGGAGGGGTTCAAGGGAAGGGCAGTCTAATTGTTCTTTCCCCAGGTCTTCTCTTGAGGGTCCCCCTGAGCCCAGAAATTCAACTTGATCAAGTTCAAATTCTTTAGGCTCAGTTTCCCTCAATTCCTGTAGGTCAGCCTCCTCTGAGACTTGATCCTCAACCTGGGGCAAGGGGGAAGGCAATGCCTTAACCCGACTGCTCTTCTTCTTGGAAGGTGGCTGGTCCATTGTTCCAGGATCCAGCACCTGTTCAGTGGGGCATCTTCTGGCCTGTGACCTAATCACAGCAAGTACATGTGCTGGCAAGCCTAACATCTCCATGTGAGTCCTATGCTCCACTTCTGACCATTGTGATGACTCCAAATCATTGCCCAACAAACAATCCACTGGGAGGTCTGAACTAACTACAACCTTCTTTTGGCCAATTACCCCTCCCCAGGAGAAAGCAACAATTGCCATACTATGACTGGTAGTGACATTGCTTGCATTGGTCACCAGGAAATCTGTACCTGGCATGATCTGTCCAGGGTCCACAAAGTTAGGTGTCACCATTGTGACACTGGCACAAGTGTCCCTCTAGGCCTGAGCCATTTTGCCATTGATAAAAGGTGTCTGTCTGTATTTTCCCAAAGTATTGGGACTGACATCAGGGGATATATCCACATCCTCTGTACAGACAAGGACAGCCTGAGTGAGTGTGCCAACTAAGTTGTCATACCCCTCAGAACCCAAGGTTAACCCAACTAGTCCCTTGGGAGGTGCACTACTAAGCATGAGCGAATTTTGCGGATCTCGCGTTCGCGAATTTTGCGGATTTGCGGATTCGCAATCCGCAAAATCCGCGAATTCCGGCGAATTTGCAGATTTTTTTTTTTTGTGTTCGCCCGTGTTTCTGCCAGTTCGCGAGGGTTTTGTACACTTTCGCAAATTGCGAACTTACCTGTCGGGTCGCAAGTTTCGCGAACTTGTTGTTTCTACGTGTCCAGCCTGGTGTGCACCTGTTTCAACGCATTTTTTACAACGCACTACTTTTACAACGCATCCATTACAACGCGGATACTGTTACAACTCATGTTTTTAAAACGCATTTTTTTACAACGCAGGTACCCTTACAACGCATACCATTACAACGTAAGTATTGGTAAGTATATGGTTATATTTTAAATGTTATATGTTTGGGGTTAAGGGGTATTTATAGGGGTTAGGGTCAGTTTTGGGTTTTAGGGTTAAGGGGTATTTTTAGGGTTCAGGGTCAGTTTTGGGTTTTAGGGTAAAGGGGTATTTTTAGGGTTCAGGGTCAGTTTTGGGTTTTAGGGTAAAGGGGTATTTTTAGGGTTCAGGGTCAGTTTTGGGTTTTAGGGTAAAGGGGTATTTTTAGGGTTCAGGGTCAGTTTTGGGTTTTAGGGAAAAGGGGTATTTTTAGGGTTCAGGGTCAGTTTTGGGTTTTGGGGTAAAGGGGTATTTTTAGGGTTCAGGGTCAGTTTTGGGTTTTAGGGTAAAGGGGTATTTTTAGGGTTCAGGGTCAGTTTTGGGTTTTAGGGTAAAGGGGTATTTTTAGGGTTCAGGGTCAGTTTTGGGTTTTAGGGTAAAGGGGTATTTTTAGGGTTCAGGGTCAGTTTTGGGTTTTGGGGTAAAGGGGTATTTTTAGGGTTCAGGGTCAGTTTTGGGTTTTGGGGTAAAGGGGTATTTTTAGGGTTCAGGGTCAGTTTTGGGTTTTAGGGTAAAGGGGTATTTTTAGGGTTCAGGGTCAGTTTTGGGTTTTAGGGTAAAGGGGTATTTTTAGGGTTCAGGGTCAGTTTTGGGTTTTAGGGTAAAGGGGTATTTTTAGGGTTCAGGGTCAGTTTTGGGTTTTGGGGTAAAGGGGTATTTTTAGGGTTCAGGGTCAGTTTTGGGTTTTGGGGTAAAGGGGTATTTTTAGGGTTCAGGGTCAGTTTTGGGTTTTAGGGTAAAGGGGTATTTTTAGGGTTCAGGGTCAGTTTGGGGTTTTAGGGTAAAGGGGTATTTTTAGGGTTCAGGGTCAGTTTTGGGTTTTGGGGTAAAGGGGTATTTTTAGGGTTCAGGGTCAGTTTTGGGTTTTGGGGTAAAGGGGTATTTTTAGGGTTCAGGGTCAGTTTTGGGTTTTAGGGTAAAGGGGTATTTTTAGGGTTCAGGGTCAGTTTTGGGTTTTAGGGTAAAGGGGTATTTTTAGGGTTCAGGGTCAGTTTTGGGTTTTAGGGTAAAGGGTAAAAATAAATTAAATTCAATTTTAATTTAAATTATTTATTAGCAAATAAATTAAATTAAATTACTTTGCATTATTTTTGGGGTTGTGGGTCAGTTTTGAGTTTTTGGGGTACAGGGGTACAGGGTAAAAATAAAGTAACATTTATTTACATTAAAATTAATTTACGGAAATTAAATTATTTAAAATTACATTAAATTATACTTTTAAAATTAAGTTACTATTATATTATTCTAATTAATATATACTTACCAATACTTACGTTGTAATGGTCCGCGTTGTAAAGGTACCTGCGTTGTAAAAAAATGCGTTGTAAATACCTGCGTTGTTACATGACCCGCGTTGTAAAAACTGCGTTGTAACAGTATGCGGAGTAAAAGTCCGCGTTGTTACATCATACATCCGTCCAGCCTGCTTGGGACACTCTTCTTCATCACTGCCACTCTCTGTCACCACTGCCACTCTCTGACTACTCATGCCACCCTCTGGCCCACCCATGCCACCCTCTGTTTCATCACCACACCCTCTGGTTGTCCAGTGTACATTATTTTCGGCAAAGCAAATCACACCTTCCCTGCCTCAAGTGACCTGAATTAATTTGGGGCTGATTAATGTGTCACAGAATATTTTTTTAGCTGGCACCTGCTTCCTTAGTGCGCCCTGATTAGTGATCTTTTGCACTTGCTAAGTGCTTTCATTGTTGCAAAATTAGTTACAACACCTGCCCTGCCCCAACTGACAATAATGAATTAGGGGCTGATTAATGGATTTTAACTTCCAGCCTGGCTCCTGCTTGTCTCCCTTAGCTGTAATTCAGGACCTTTGTGGCATATGTGTAACTATTCTGAGGTTCAGAGCAGGGTCACATAATAGTTTCAACTGGCAACTGAACTCTGGAGGGGCCCCTCAGGAAGCACTACAGGAAATGGCTACTAATGATGAGCCTGAACTTTTGAACCTGGTAAGTAGTTACTTTCAGTTTTGCTAAGATCGTATTTCTGCAATTTTGCACTTATTCGCGGGGCGCGAACTCACGCGAACTCACGCGAACAGTGCGAGCAGTGCGAGCAAAATCCGCTGCTCGCGGATTTGCGGATTTTGCGGGAGATTCGCAAATCTCGCGGATTGCGGATTTCCCGAAAATCCGCAAAATCCGCGAGCGGAACGGATTTTCCGCCCATGCCTATGCACTACTACTGCTGGCTGTACTAGGGGGCACAGGTGCCTTAGGGGCTGCAGTAGTAGGAGTCTGCCCTCCTTTCTTGGTGCACTCACTAAACCAGTGAGTTTTACTTTTACAGTACTGGCACCACCTTTTTGACTGGCCTTCTTGAGTCTTCTTCTTCAAGCCTGACAACCACCCTCCTTGGATTGTTGGGGACCTGTCGAAGACTTCTGGTCATTTTGTTCACCTTTTGTATCTTTACCCTTCTGGTCTGCTTTCTTCTGACCACCCTGGTTCTGGCCCTGGTTCTGCTTATCTCTTGTTCTGACCCATCTGTCTGCCTTCTTTCCCAATTCTTGGGGAGAGGTCAGATCTGAGTCAACAAGATGCTGATGCAACAACTGGTTCTGACAATTGTTTAAAATCTGTTCCCTCATGATCAGATTATACAATCCTGTGTAATCAGTAACCTTACTGCCCAGCAACCAGCCCTCCAAAGCCCGAGTGGCACAATCTACGAAATCAGACCAATCCTGAGACTGAGTTTTCTGGGTATCCCTGAACAGCAACCTGTACTGCTCAGTGGTTAGGCCAAACCCATCTATCAGTGTATTCTTCAGGACCTGGTAATTGTTAGCATCCTCAACTCTAGTAGTGAGGAGCTTATCTCTCCCTTTGCCTTCAAAGGAGAGCCACAAGATAGCTGCCCACTGTCTCCGGGGGATACACTGTACAGTGCAGGCCCTCTCCAAAGCAGTTATCCATTTGTGGATATCATCCCCTTGTTTAAAGGGGGGCACTATCTTACTCAGGTGTCTAGTGTCTAAAACTCCTGTTTTCTCTTGGGAGAAGGCTGCCACCAGTGGGGTTTGTCCCACTCAATTCTTGCTCTCTATTAAAGGCAAGTTTCTCTTTGGCCAGGGCAAGTTCTTCCCTTTCAATCCTCAGATTGACTTCCCTTACTTTGGCCTCATACACTCTCCTCTGAGGGGATGTCATCCCTCTGTGAGAAGAGGCCTGAGAGCCATTTGTTCGAATGGATCTGTTAGAGCCTCTGGATAGAGACCTAACTCGTCCATTCCCAATGTTAAGCTGGCCTGAGAGGGGCCCCAGGGGTCTCCTGGTACCATCCTCATGCCTGCTTAAGTTGGCCCTAGTTAGCTGGCTAACTACTTCTTGGCCTTTGTCTGCCTCGTCCTCAGATGGCTCTAGATCCTCATCCTCCTCTTCACCTTCTGCAGAGAGATGGATGAGGTCAGGGTCACCTAAGGTTCCCTCTCGGGGAGGCATGGTCCCATCTGGATTAGAAGGGCCTGGGTTACCGGCCCTCCTGGCATCATAAGTCTCTAAGAGACCAATCAGGAATGGGATTGTAGGGGTAGAACCCTGTTTTAGCGTCCTGGAGGTACACACTTGTCTCATCTCCTGGAAGCTAAGAGCAGCATATCTGGAAGCGACCTGTGGAGGGTCTACTGACACAAGGGGAGCCTCAGAGTTTCCTCCTTTGTCTGACATGCTGATTCTAGTGTGGTGTAAGTGATGCACCTACCTACACTATTTGTTTGCCTACTGATCCCTTGCTAAGAGTTGTAGCCAAGGTGTGCTAAGCCTTGAGGAGCTACAACAGCTGGTTCAGTAGAACTCAGAGTATTCTAAGCTAAGTTATATGTACCTGGAGTACTTATGTGATCTTTCACAAGATATTCTTAGGATACGTGTGGTAAAACAACAGCAAGCTCAAATCCCAACCGCTGCTCACCAATGTGAGAAGTTGGCCTGATATATAATGTTCACTATTCTAGTGAGCACTTTGTATCAGTCCAAACAACCCTTATGGTGATTGGTTGTAAGTCAACCTTATAGACCAGCTATCCTAGTAGCATGGATACAAACAGTCTTCGGGCTAGACTCTAGAGGGCGTGTTAAGCCAGCTGTTATACCATCACATATACCCCTTGAACACCAAGTGAAAGGACACCACACAAGTGTTATGAAAATAAACAGTGTCTTTATTTAGATCACAACAGCCCTGTACTCTTTATGAGGACAGGGTACTAAGCACACAACAAACTCTTACGAAAATAGTTTAAGTTGCACAATTTACACAAATGCCAGAGGGGCACGAAAAACCATATACTATGAAAGTGGAATGCGAAATTACTAGCAGGTAAGTACTGGACTAATAGGCTTTGGAATCGCTAGGACTACGTTACTGAACCTTCAGATTACTAGTAGGAGGCCTAGGGGACTCGGGTGCAAAGTGTGCACTCTCACGCGGGATGCGGGACAAAGTCTATGGGAGCTAGTAAAGACAAAGTTAGTGTTCTCAAGCGAACCCGATAAGGTAGGCTGAAAACGACAGTGGATCCTGACCCTTGGATAGTGAGGCTATGCTGGGGCACCGAAATGCCGAAGTTACCTAGCCGAGGGGCTGCAGCTGCATAGGTCTGAAAAGATGTCGGGAATCCTCGTTGACGAACCAGGAGCCTGAAGAAAGAAGTTGCTGGCAGGCGACCCGTGAAGATAGTTCGGAGTGATCCAAGCCTGGATCGAAGATGGATGACACCTGAAAGCAGAGGGGACCAAGTTCGTGACCACTAGCCAGTAGTCAGATGGCACCAGGAGGGCACCGGATGGTAGTCACCTCGACTAGGTGAGTGGGCGACGCTGGGCTCTGCAGTCTCACGGACCAGGAGGCGTTGTTGGCGACCAGGGTGGAGGTGCGAGCTGTCCCACGATGGATGATGCTGTCGACATCGCTGGACCCAGGATTGGGGCAACAAGTCTTGGCAAATTCAAGCCCACGCGGTGTACCTAAAATGGCGTCTGGTGTGGACCAGGAGGGTCCGGGGTGCTCCTCTTTTGGAAGGGAGCAAGGGACAGTCTGGAGCAACTAGACCAGCGGTGGTGATGTTGTCGGGCGTCGTTAGGAAGGCCACAAGCCAGCGGGCTAGTAGCCAAACAACGCAGTGAGCAGCAAAAAGCAGAAGGGCCCCACGCAGATCTCCTGGATGCTGGGAGGCTGGTCTTCGGTGCTGGAGCTGCTCAGGGTCGGGGCTTCTCGGACCCCAAAGCACTCACTAGAGGATCCCTCGGCGGTCGTGCTGGATAGAAGTCGTGCAGTTCTGATGATGGCCGGTCCCTCGAGGTCTCGTCGCACCTACGGTTCTCAGCTTAGCTGTAGAGGTAGGTAGAGGTCAGAGGTGCCAGGGACGCCGGGTCTCGTTGTGCTGGTCAGTCGGATTCCTGAGGAAGGACGTGCAGCAAACCGCAGAGTTCTTAGATGGTGCCTGCGGGTGCAGGGTGACTACTCCTTAGCCACGAGGGAGAAATCTTGAGAAGAAGTCTAGAGTTCCTTTCGTAGAAAGTAGTTTCTTGATTCAAAGATGATCTAATTTGAAAGGGTCCCCGCTCCTGCCTTTATCCTAAAGAAAGGGGTGGTTACGCGACTAGGTCCTGCCCTAGGGGTGGGACCAGGAAGGGGGGTGGCTACACCCCTCTCCCATGCCGGACTTTCCCCAGGTCAGGTGCTGGTGTGCCCCTGGAACTGGTTCTAGCCGGCAGATGCGTAGTGAGCACCGGGGTGCCACTTGCAGTCACCTTCCTTTAAAGCCCTGCCTACCCAGGATACACAAAACCCTGTCTGGGATGGTGCTAGCACCTCCCCTGACAGGAAACCCTTTGTCCAAGCTCTCCTCGCTGGAAGGACTCCCAGCAGCAGGAGGTCAGACTTGTGTCTGTGGTGGCAGCATCCATTTTGTGGAGCTGAGGCTATAGTTAACTTTAACCGGGGTTCACAGTTACGTACATGTCGTGTCCCTCTAGAAGGGTGGAATGCTAACCCCGTCACCAGAATTGGCGAGGGGTTAGTATTCCAATTCGTATGACACCTTACTCGACATGTTTTGATAAAGCAATACCAAAGATAGCATTTAACCGCGAGGATTATAATGCACTTAAGAGTATATGGTATGCGTTATCATGGAACAGCTATTAGGACTTGGTTCCGCCAGCTGCAAACGGGCTCAGCTCATGCCAGAGCACCATCTCACACGATTCCAAGCACTCTGCCTTCAGGATTGTCAAGGCCTGCCATAGGAGTGACTGATAGGAATCTGTGTGTCCATTTTAGGGTTAGATATAGGTATACTATATCTACAGCAAAGGGTGATTACACCACCTTGCCCCAGCTGTCGTGCAGCCAGTTGTGTCAGATTTAGATGGCCATCCAGGGGTGGCATAATACATGCTTCAGCCCCTGGTAGGCCCTGGGTACACCTATGCCCTGAGTTACAGGGTCTGATAAGGTGGCCCAGTACCAATTGGAGAATGCACCTAAAGTACACATGTCAATTTAGTTAGAGAACAGCTAGGCTGTGGGTCTGATTGGCAGGCCCACAGCCAGAGAAAGTTGTAAACCAGTGAAACAAAAGCAAAAAATCTGGGTGATCATAGGATTGCAGACCCTACTTTCCTACACTGACCACCCACTCTGTGATCTTTATTGGGCAAGGCAGCCGGGAGATCGGTCTATAATTCTTGGGGCAGCCTGGATCCAGTGTTGCTTTTTCAGTGAAGGTGTCTCTACCGCTTGTTTCCAACAGTCTGGTACTGACCCGCTGGACAGTGATTAAACACAGATTTGTCTGATAGTTGGAAATAGCTCTGCACTCAGCTCTTTCCATATAGATCCAGCAGTGAGCCTGAGGAGACACCCAGTGCTATTCTTGCAAAATTCTTCAACAAAGGGGGTGCAAACTGATGAAACAAGTTGGGGTTTTCCCCCATACTTTCTCTTTCCTTTTCGTGATGTGCTTTTATTGCCTCTACCTCGTCGCTTTCCTCGGTGCATGGACTACTTGGCCCTAGACCCTCGAGAATAGAGGTGATCTTTTCTGCGAAAAAATTTGTGAGGTTGTTACAAAGATCCTGTGAAGGCTGTATATTACTTTTGGTGCACTCTGGATTGGCAATATCCCCCACTATTTTAAAGATGCTTCTGGCACTATTTGAGGACCTTAAAATCAGTTCTGCAAAGTGCTCTGCTTCAGTTCTGCCAATTTCTTTTTTATAGTGAGCTATTGCCTCTTTCCAGGCAGTTTTGTCTTCCTCGGAATATCCCTTCCTCCATTTTCTCTCTGCTGACTTGCAGCTCATCTTTAGAGTTCTAAGTAATTTGTTGTACCACAGTGCGGAAGGTCTGCCCTTTTTCTTATAGTTCTTTAGAGGAGCAACCAAATCTAGTCTAGTTATTATATGTTCGCAGAAGATCTCGTAAGTTTCCTCTACCTGCCTATCTCTATCAAATATTTCCTCCTTAGGAAATGTCGGGGAAAGCTTTGCTTTTTGCATCAGTCCCTCCAGTCCCTGACTTGGCTTTTCTTAGAGCCAGTAGCACTGAGATTGTTCTTTTTCGGGTTATATACCTGGAATTGTATCAGGTAGTGGTTAGACCACTACACCAACAAGGTCTCTGTCCTTCCCACAGCTTGTTATTCTGCAAAGATTGGGTCCAATTTGTGCCCTCCCTTATGTGTGGGTTTGGTGATTTGTTGCTTTTTGTTTAAGGTCTTGCAAAAGTTGATAAGACTGTTATAGTTTGAGTCCGGACTCCCGTTACACCATATGTTAAAATCCCCCAAGATGAATATTCTGGAATGGGTGAGTGCCATATTAGTGAACACATCGGTAATTGTCTACAGTTGTGCATTGCTAACTGCTCCAGGAAGTCTATAGCACAGTATTCCTGTCAGCAGTTGTCCCTTTTGGTCTTTTAGGGAGTAACCCAGCATTTCTATACCATTGACTTCGTCAACATTTATGGTCATGAAATCCCATATCTCCTTAAAAATAATCCCAACCCCTCCTCCCCTCCCTCTGGGCCGTGGCCTGTGGAATACTTTGTATCCTGATGGACAGGCTAATCCCGGCTCCAGGTCTGATCCTGGATGTGTCCATGTCACAGTCATGAATAGGACATCTAGATCATGTGTTTCCAGTAGTAGTTTCATCTGCAGCCAGTGTTTGGGCAGGGATCTGACTTAAAGCAAACCACATGCCAGGGTATCCCTACTATACAGATTAGGCTGTAGTCCGGCTGTCTCTGCATATCTAGGCGTACCCTCCCGCCCTCCTGTAAACCCTGAGTCATGCAGCTCTTTACTAGTGTGGTTAAGTCTCTTTTCCTCTACCTCTTTTCTCCCCAAACGGGCAGCATGGCCGGCGCTGTGTGCGGTAAGTTCGCGGATGGGCGCAAACGGGCTTGCCTCCGGCTATAAGAGGACATCCGCAGAGGTCATGCCCGCAGAATCCCTTACACTCCTCCATTCACATCCTTTACTTCTACAATTGTCTCTTGTCAACGATGGGCAAGTAGAGTGGTCAACCTGTCATCTCCGCTGCCTCCAATTTTAGACACTGTATGGAGGCAGTCGCTCAATGGATGATTTGCAATTCATTGAAGCTTAATGGCGAGAAGACAGAAATTCTGATGTTCGGAGGAAAGGAGGACATTAGGTCTGCGGAATGGTGGCCTACATCCTTGGGCGTCTGTCCGACACCTACTGCCCTGGCCAGGAACCTAGGAGTCATGATTGACCCTACCCTGGGCATGGGTCAGCAAGTTAACAGGACTATCTCCACATGCTGGGGCATAATAAACATCTTGCGGAAGATTAAACACTACCTGTCCCCACAAGCTAGAAAGCAAGTTGTAATAGCATTAATAGGCTCAAGACTAGACTATTGTAATGCCTTATATTTAGGCATAAACAAGGGTCTGTTACTGCGACTTCAAATGGTGCAGAACGCCGCGGCCAAGTTTGTACTGGATCTTCCTAAGCGGGCTTCAGCCACTGCTGCAAGAAAGACTTTGCACTGGCTTCCGATTAAGGCCAGGATCTCTTTTAAGTCCCTGTGCTTGATCTATGGGGCTTTGGCTACAAACAGATCAGGAGGCCTAAAGGACCTGTTGGTTCCTTATACCCCTTCCAGAACTTTGCGCTACAACAATAAATCCCTGTTATCAGTCCCCCGTGTTCGTAGAGCCTAGTGGGGTGGCAGAGCCTTTTCAAGTCTGGCTCCAAAGTGTGGAACACTCTGCCAGCTGAAATTAAATCCCTACCCTCAATGCAAGCTTTTAGGAGGGCCCTCAAGATGTGGCTATTTGCCAAAGCCTACCCTTAGCTTTGGATTTGCCTTTTATGATTCCTTTTTGGTTAGGCGCCTTGATGCCTTCGGGCTTAGTAGCGCATTTATAAATTTCATTTCATTCATTCATTCATTCAGAGTTGTGAGACAAGGGAGCATCAGGTGTCCTTCAGTCAACACCATGGCTATTCTTGAACATGACAACAAAAAGAACTGTGACTGAGTCATGGTGACAGCCTTGTGAATGTCACTCCCAGGTGTTGAGTTGCTGGGACCACAGACCAGCGGGATGACAAGCATAACAATTCATAAGGGATTGCTCTATCTGCTGGCACCAGAAGGTGTGTGAGGGGGGCAGGACTATAAAGAAGAATATATCCGTACACAACTCCCGGTTAACGCTCGAAGGCCATTGTAGCTCCAGAGAGTTTTACCAAAAAATATCAGTATGCCTTCATCAAAAAAAATGTGTTACACCACACAGCACAAAATATACCTGCCTGCCACACCATCACAACTCTCTCTACTAAAGGAGCTAATACCACAACATACTCACTACAGCACCTTTTAGTAATCCATTCAAGACCACGTTTTGCCATATCAGTCACCAGCACATCTTTCAACACTAAATCAAACAAAACCAGATCATGGGTGGGAACAACAGCTGGCACAACGTAAAAATAAAGGTAAATATTTAATTACCGTCTGGCCTGTAGCACAATTCCTCTAACAAAGTTTATTACGATATTAAGGAATGCACATATATGGTATGTGTGCAGAGAGAACTGAGCTGGGGTGCAGCGGAGCGCTGTACATCACGCATGGAGGTGGGAAATCAAGATGGTACACAGTGAGTGGTAACTACACAATTGCATTACAGTTCATGTTTTTTCGAGAACCATGAGATAAAGTCATTTGTTCAGAATAACACAATGTAATGTCAGTGTCAGTGTAAGTCGAGTTTCTAGGATTTCAAAGTGGGCAGATCTAGCCACTAGTCCCCATCTTCTCATTTCCCATTTGCCACTAGGCATCGAGCAGGAGACACGTTTCTACGGCTCCTAAAGCCATGCTCCGTGAGTGGCCTGGTGGCTCACAGGTCGAATGGCATCCCCTTGACAACTCCTGCGCCCCTGGACAGTATCGCCATAACTCCTCCTGCACCCCTAGTTCCTCACCTTTAAAACACCAGGTTCTCCCACTCTGACCGACACTGCCTGTCAGAAGCAGCGTGGCGAGGGCCTCCACCCGACAGGAAGCTAATGGCAAACCGGGGCACAACTAGTCATCGGCCTCAGTGCGTTAAAGAAAACTGAGACCGCTCAAAAATGGGCTTCACAAACCAGTACCATAGGAACCCCCCATGTGCACCCCCATCCCCTCAGAGTACCTGGGAGCCCGCAACGGGCCCCCAAAGGAGACTCTGCATGCCTTTCCGTGGTGGCAATGCCGCCACAGAAAGGCATTGGAAAATGCCCATTGTAATATGACTGGCAGGGTCTGATAGACACCGCCACCATAGAGACCCCTTTTCCGCCTGGTCGCAAGGCGACCGGGGCAGAAAAGCGGCAGACGGTCTTTCCATCCGCCACGCACCCCCAGACATACTAATATGGTGGCGTGTCATTCCGGCATGGATGGCGGGCGGATACGCCGGCCTGGCGGGGGCGATCCACCAGCCATCCTAATGGGGGCCCTATGTTTGAAGCAATCACTTGGCAAACCTTCTTGGAAAATAAACTCCCTGAGCTGAAACTTGTTTTCTCAAAACAAACAAAAAATGGCCTAATGCACAGGGAATTTTCTCCTGACACGTTGGGGTCAAGCCACATTTCCATGCCTGTGTCCACCATGCCTTGGCATACTGGAGACGGGCAGGGAAAGTGTATGAAGCTTTCCCTGCTCTTAATAGAGGGGGTTGACCTTCACTGTCACCTGGTGTCCTTTAGGAGCATGTCTTACCATGTCAGAGGTTTAATCTGGACAACACTGCAGTGGCTTTGCCGGTGTAAACCTGCCTCTTCCCCTGTCTGGACTGGGAGAATCACAAGTTCGGCAAATGGGGCCTTTCTGCAGATGGCCTAAATCTGCCAAACCTTAAATCGGACCCACAATCTCTTTACTAAGAGTGCAGGGTAGCTCAACTTCGACATTATGATTTAAATCAATTTGTGTTGCAGTCCATAGGTATGCTCACAGACACTCCCTTACAGTCGTTCCTGGACAGTAATGTCTGGGATCGCCAGTGCTATTAATTGCTGCAGAGTTTTCCAGCAGTACCAGGTGGCATAGACAACAATTAACTGCATTTAAAAGGGGGACAGATTCCATTTCATGATGGAGTCCGAAGCCAGATGGTGGTGATGAAGTGATCGCAGTACAGATGAACCTGCAGTTCTTAAAATATGCGTTTTACTGAGTATTATATGGCTGGCTTAAGTTTATATGCGACAACGTAAAAATAATTGACACATTAACAATGCAATAAATATATCATTTTCAACACAGCAGAAGAATGAATGCCATCATTGCTTGTTTAAATAACATTTATTTAATAAATGATATAGTGTTTCATTTAATTTTATTCATGATGGGACATGTTCCCACCACCAATCTATGTGATAATGATGAATGCATAATGAATTGCGCCATTAAGTAGGGGGTCGGGGAGGGCTGGACAGCTGGGAGGCGGGGAGGGGAGCTGGATTGGGCCGGTCGTGCTGGGGGGGAGGGGCCGCGGGGGCAGCAGCGGCGGGGAAAGGTAAAGGGAGGAAAGAAGGGATAAAGAAAAAAGGGAAAATAAGCAGAAATAAGGCACAAAAGAGGAGAGATGCAGAAAAGAGCAGAAAGGTGAAAGATAGAAAGGGGAAAAAAACGAGTGAAAACGAGTGAAGGAGCAGAGGGAGAGAAAGGGAGAATGGGCAGAAATAAGGCGCAAAAGAGCAGAGGTGCAGAAAGGTGAAAGAAAGAAAGGGGGGAAAACGAGTGAGGGAGCAGAAAGAAAGAAAGGAGACAGAGGTCCACTGGACCACCAGGGATGAGGCGCAGGGAAACCTGCAGGTGGAGGAGGGCCTCGATCACCAACACTGAAGAGTGCAGGGACAGGGGCACCTCACTTAATGGTGGAGCTGCGAGGGTGGGAGAGCAATTTCACTGACAATGAGTCAGTGATCCAGCACCAGGAACCCTGGACCTCCGCCCCGCCAATGCTACGACCCAGCAGCACTCAACCCAGGCTGCAACAACAACTGCAAGCTAGCATCACCAGCCGACACCCATGGACCCTTCAGCTGTCACCGCTGCCGGCACACCTGCAGCACCGCCAAGAACACGGATCCAGCACAACCCGCCCACAAGAACACCACCGAACCGAAGACCCTGCAATGCATCCTCCTCAACGTCCGATCCCTCCACAAACAAGCAACAGAAATCTGGGACCTCCTCGACAGCACCACCCCAGACGTAGCATTCTTCACCGAAACCTGGACCAACACCAGCTCGGGACCGGACATCGCCATCGCCATCCCCCAAGGATACAAGATCTCCAGGAAGGACCGCCCCATCCACCCAGGAGAAGGAATCGCCATCGTCCACAAATCCAGCCTCCGCCTGAGCACACTCCCTGACGAGTCCACAGAACTGATGGAACACCTTCACTTCAAGATACTGGCCAGCCCCACCACCGCCCTCTGAGGAACCCTCATCTACCGACCCCCTGGACCCCGCGGACCCTTCGCCAACTCCATCACTGACATTATCTCCCCGCAGGCCATCGCATCCACCAACTACACCCTGCTGGGAGACCTCAACTTCCACCTCGACAATCAACTGGACCCCAACACCACATCCCTCCTGGACAACCTCCACAACATTGGACTCCGCCAGATCGTGACCGAGCCCACGCACTCAGCAGGACACACCCTCAACCCCCTCTTCACTACAGGAAACTCCATCACCTTCAGCCACACCACCAAACTCCCATGGACCGACCATCGTTGCGTCCACTTCACCTTCAGAACACCCACCATCCACAGACACCAGCACCTGCTTCCACAAAGAAACTGGACCAAAATCACCGATGACCAGCTCACCTCCTCACTCAACAACTCCACCCCAACCATCACGGAAAACGACGACCCCAACACCGCAGCCCGAACCCTGCATAGATGGATCTCAGACAGCACCAACACCATAGCCCCCCTCAAGAAAAACAATACCCGTGCCAAGAAAGCCAGATGGTTTACCACCTAACTTCGAGAGTCCAGGCGCACATGCCGCCGCCTTGAAAAGGCCTGGAGAAACACCAAATCCACAGAAGCCCACAACAACTTCAGAGCCGCCACCAACGCCCACCATCAACTCATCAGAGAAACGAGGAAAAAAGCGATTGAAGACAGAATCTCCACCCACGCACACAACAGCAAGGAACTCTTCAGCATCATCAAGGAGTTCGCCCAACCCACCACCGAGTCTACCGACATCCCTCCCTCACAAGACCTCTGCGACAAACTCAGCATCTTTTTCCACCACAAAATCAAGAGCATCTACGACAACTTCGACAAAGACAACCAACACACTGAACCCTCACCAACCACCCCGACACCCGGAAACCAGCGATTGATGACTGAACAGCCCTCACCACCGAAGACACACTGAAGACAATGAAGTCAATCGACTCAGGGGCCCCCACGGACCCCTGCCCCCACCACATCTTCAACATAGCCACCAGCACCATCGCACCCATGCTCCTCCAAACCATCAACCGCTCCCTGGCGACCGCCTCGTTCCCCGACGACTGGAAACCCGCCGAGGTCAACCCCCTCCTAAAGAAACCCTCAGCGGACCCCACCGACCTCAAAAACTACAGACCCATCTCCCTGCTCCCGTTCCCAGCGAAAGTCATTGAGAAAGCCATCAACAGCCAACTCGCCACATTCATTGAAGAACACAACATCCTCGACTCCTCCCAATCCGGCTTCAGAAAAAAACACAGTACGGACACCGCCCTCCTCGCCGCAACAGACGACATCCGCACCTTACTGGACAAAGGAGAAACAGTAGCCCTCATCCTCCTCGACCTATCAGCGGCGTTCGACACAGTCTCCCACCGCACCCTAATACGCAGACTCTACGAAGCAAGAATCCAGGACAAGGCCCTCGACTGGATCTGCTCCTTCCTCTCCGGCAGGACGCAGCGGGTCAGACTCCCCCCTTTCCTCTCGGACCCCACACCGATCACCTGCGGAGTCCCCCAGGGCTCCTCCCTCAGCCCGACGCTCTTCAACGTCTACATGGCTCCACTTGCCCCCATCGTCAGAACCTACGGACTCAACATCGTGTCATTTGCAGACAACACCCAGCTCATCCTCTACCTATTCAACGAGCCCAACACCGCCAGACGCAACTTTCGAGAAGGTATGGAAGCCGTCGCCAAATGAATGAAAAACAGCTGCCTTCAACTAAACACCAACAAAACAGAAGTACTCATCATGGGCCCAAACCCCGACGCCTGGAGCGACACCTGGTGGCCCACCGCCATCGGAAACCCGCCAACCCCCACAGACCACGCACGCAACCTGGAAATCATCCTGGACTCCGAGCTCAAAATGGACCGCCAGATCAACTCTGTCTCATCTTCCTGCTTCCACACCCTCCGCCTCCTTTGTAAGACCTTCAAATGGATCCCCCTCGAACACCAAAAGACAGTCACTCACGCCCTGGTCACCAGCAGACTCAACTACGGCAACGCACTCTACGCCGGAATAAACAAAAACCTCATCCGCAAGCTACAGAACATCCAGAACGCCTGGTCCTCAACCTGCCAAAATACTGCTACATCTCCCAGCACCTGCGCACACTCCACTGGCTCCCCGTCGAGGCGAGAATCACCTTTAAGATGCTCACCCACGCACACAAGGCCCTCCACGGCACCGGACCAGCATACCTGAACAGCCGACTCAAATTCCACGTACCCCAAAGGACCCTACGATCAGCCCAGCTTTCCTACGCCGTGGTCCCCCGCACCAGAAAGACCAGATCGGGAGGCCGCTCCTTCTCCTTCCTCGCGGCCAAAGCATGGAACGCCCTTCCGCTCCACCTCAGACAGACAACATCGCTCCCCATCTTCGCAAGAAACCTCAAAACCTGGCTCTTCGACAGACCCCCTCTTTGATGGAATGGAACCTGCACCCCTCAACCCCCCCCACCCCTAGCGCCTTGAGACCCTTACGGGTGAGTAGTCGCGCTTTAACAAACTCATGATTGATTGATTGATTGATTGATTGATTGAATAATAATTGTGAAGAACCTTATTAAGAAGAAAAATACGATGGAAGCAGCGTATAGACCACGTCACTCTTTGGCTGGCAGATACATACTGGCTGGAACGCTATACAAATACACTTCTTGGAAATGGGGAGGCAGCTAGTAGCTGATAATTATATGGACCACACTGTATATGAAACTATGGGGGGGGGGGGGTGGAGGAGGGGGGGGGGGGGGGTCGCAGGTTGTTCATTTCGTTGTACACATTTTTTGCATTCCTCTTCCTTTTTTCCCTCTCCGCTTTTTTGCAGTTAGTATATGCAAAGCTCCGCTTTTCCCTTTTTATTTACCTGTGAATCTATTATTGACGCCTAACTGTATATGAGCTCCAGTGCAACCGCTCGTTCTGCAAGACTACATATGAACAAACGTGCAGAGGTAGATATGTACTAATACTCACGCTTCAATGGACCCTCAAGACTGCAAGACATGGAGTGGTTAACATGTCTATTTGTCCCCTCTTCTCTCTCCGCTTCTTTTCCTTCCTTTATCTACGTATTGGAGACAAACTTTAAATGCACTTATGAGTCGTGCTATCCACAGCTATCTATAATGCCTTGCGAAATGTTCTGTGAAGGAATAATGTGTACAAGTGTTATGCGTTATGTAACAACTGAAACGCCAAACAGTGCTCGCATATGTAAGTGTTATACTTATATGAAAACTCAATAAAACATATTCATACAAAAAAAAGAAAAATACGATGGAAATATTATAATAATGCAAAACTGTGTCTTGATATATTAATTGTGGTTGAATTTAGGCCCTCATTGCAAGTGGCCTCTTAAATCGGCTGACTTGTTTACTTCCACGTGAAGGTACGGCTGGTGAAAGCAGTGAAAATATCAGTGTGGCTGTTCAGGGAAAACATAAGGAATTATGGGGGAAATCAGACTATAAATTATCAATTTTACTGATAATTTCTCGTTTTTTAGTGGGCCCTCAAGACCCAACTCATAATGCAATGGATTTTCCCCACCCTCTTGAGTTACCAGCACCAGTATTCTAGGAGCTAAAAATACCAGGCCTCGTAATGAGGGCCAAACTTTACCATTCTCAAACTTCCATCTGTATTGAATACTGCTAAGATATCATGAGCACAGTTAAACACTTAAGTTGAAGTCACTCACAGCTTCTACGAAGTACATTCTATGAATATTACGAATGCCACTGGTACACAGCTATAACATCACTAAAATGTTTCTTGGTTGACATGTCTCAAGGGCAGGCAAAATAAACTGCAAAGGGAGCCTTAAATGAAGTGTTACAGATATGTTCTGTGCTCCTTAAAAGACCAGAAAAAGCTCAAAGGTTTACAGTGTTATTCTCACGTACACAGCTGTTACATTCAGAATACCGCTTCAGATCCTAGAAATAATTGGGCAACTGCTAGTAGGATACGGACTCCAACACTCTACTGTTCTAACACAAGTGGTTTATTGGACACTCTCCTTTTTCAGAGAAAGTTGAATACATTAACAGTTCAAAATGTAATTAGAACATTGGAATGTTGAGAGCTCCATTGAAAACAATGGAGTAATCCAGGCTTCTAATGGTCAGAAGAAGCCCGGAGCATCAACATTCTAATGTTTAACAAAGGCCTCAAGGAGCACAAGGAGATTTCATCCCGCTCAGGGCCGTGAGGTTTTACACATTAGATTCTGTCCCTGAGGGGAAGAATGTTCTAATAGCCTTAGAGCCCCCCATAGCGGGCTCTACCGGCCATTAAAGGCTAACTCCCTCGTTAGAGTCTCTCACCTTCGGCTCAGGCCTTTAATGCTGCAGTGGGCCTTTTATGACCCTAGGGCCTGCTATGGCCAGATCCAAGGCTATACTGGTTACCCCTGGAGCCACAAAGGAAGAAGTCTGAAGTTCATTTGTGGAAAGGAAGTTCATACCTCAACAAGTGGCTTCATTTTAAATGTCAGTGATTGCCTGTCATAGATCGGAAAAGCAAGAATAAAAAGCCAAATGTACTTGTTGGGTTTGGATCTGCAAAGCCTATGATTTGCAAAACGCAGATTTTATGACTGTAAAACCACAAGCCGTAATGTACCAAACTTACATTACAAGTTGGTAATGTCTTCCTGACTCATGATATGCACTTTGTGACACATTGTGATTCAGAAGAAGGGGGCACAAAAGAGACGTGTTCTTCCTCCTTCTGAATCACACTGAAACAAATCAATGATTTGTTGCCCCAACTGGGATCATACATAATTGGCAGCTTAATAACCTGTTGATGCAGGTGTTAATTGTTTACAAGGTGTTCCAACAAAATATTGTTGAAAGAATACTGTGAGACCCAAATATCATGTATTAAATACTGTAATTTCTAAAATATTGTGAGTTATAAATTCGCAGGTAAGATTATTATTTTATTCAGTAGTTTTTAATGTTGTGAATAAAAATACCCCTTTGTGTTATATATTTGTGTAACTGATATCATTTTTCTGAAGTGTGTTTTGTGTTTCAACATAATAATTTTTTATGATAATGTTTGTAATTTAGGGATAATATTATTAGGAGTGGGATGTTGGGTTTGTAGGGCAATAGGGTGAGGAGTAATTTAACATTTTACATTATTTATATTTGTTCTGCCTAAAAGTGTTTTTTACTAATTTTACTATTTAATTTTTGTAATGTGTACAATAAATATTTTGATTGAATTATATTTAATTTATTTTCATTCATACAAAATTCTCATTTCTATATGCAATGTGTAGTATGTTTTTGAAAAAGTTTTAATGTTGTTGTATTTTTTAAATAGCTAATGAATATGTTTTGTAATAAAAATGTAATAAAATGATTTCCCTAATCATTACATTTTTTATTTTTATTGAATTAAAATAAAATATTGATATTATTATTATATACATAGCTTTAGTTAAAAGTGGTTTTACAATGTTTGTGTATTTATGCTGGGATTTGTTCATTTATGTAATTTCAATTAATAAAAGTTACTTAAAAAATATTTTACATGATTTTTTTCAATACTTTATATTTTTAATTTGGAAGTTACAGCAAAAAACTGTTAAGTGTTTCTGCTTTTTATTGCAGTACTTTCAATGTAATGTTTTATCTTGTGTGGGTTACTTTTTTTGTAATTTCAGGTAATGTAAGCTGGATTTGTAGAGCGCTGCTTGTATCCAGGAGTTGAGTAGGTGAGTGGAGGCATGTGGAGAGGCTGGGCCTGAATACAGGCAGTGTTGATGGTCCCACAAGAAGACTAATTGAATGGCCAGGTCTTCAACTTCTTATAGAATTCAAGAAGTGAGGAGGAGGGCCTGATGTGTTGGGTGAGGTATTTTCAGGATTTAGAAAAGGGTTTGGATTTTTGGTATATTTAATGTGGGTTCCTGAAATGTATTTCTCCTAGTGTAAACTATAATTTCTTCTGGGGGTAGTTAATTTTGAAATGTAAAAGTGCAGCACTTTCCCTCTTGTCATTAAAGTTGGAGTGAGAAAGGTAAATTTGACTCTACCTCAAAGTCCAATACTTTCCCCGATGTGATTAAGGTTGGAGTTTGAATAGTCTGCCTGAATCCACAAAAGTCCAACACTTTCCACAGTGTGGTTAAGTTTGGAGTAGGAATAGTAAGTTTGACCATCTAAAAGAAAAACACTTAACCCAATGTGGTTACGTTTGGAAGTGGAATGGTTTGGCAGGTTGAGAGATGGAATGGCACACACTCGGCGCTGCCCCCCAAGTCACCCCAGAATCACTCTTAATCTGCATTAATACTTCGTCAGCTAAGCTCTCCATGCCCCCTTCGACATACAATACATAAAGGTAGCACCAGTTTAGGACAAATAATGGCTCCTGCATTGGCTCTCTAATGGAGGGCATGACTTGGAGTGATGGCCCCGCAGGCAGTCAGGATGGAGGCACTGCTCCTGGCTAAGCTAGAGGAGGCCTTGATGCAGAGTGGGGCTCTCTGGAAGCGATGGGCCAAGCCTGATCGCAGGATCCTAGATTACCCGTGCTGATGGGGGGGCTTGATCCTGCCCAGAGCTGCCTTCTGGTTTTGGAGTGACTCACAACTGAGGAGGTGAAAGACCGCGCTGTGGCAGATTAGTTTGGTGTGGAGGCCCTCAAGCCATTAGAGAATAGCCGACCTGGAAAAAGGAGTACGGTTCTCCGGAGCACATAGATTGACTTTCCTTGATCCTGAGGTTAGCAAACTGGGCCCTCAGGTGCAGCTCTTTTGGCCCCCTTGAGTCCTAAATGGGTGGTCAGATAAGAAATGAGTACACCCCTCAGTTTGAAATGTCCCATTGGTGAATATATTTGCCAATGATTTGAGGGCAGCGTGTCTCCCCTAGAGGGCAGAGGCTGAGGACTTGGGATCCATTCAACAATTCTTCCTGGTTTTCTTCATCTCCCAGCCAAAGTTTCTGGGACTGTCATATTGACTGGGGACTGTGTTAGGCCACTGTATCATTATATGCAATTGATACATGTTTGTTAATATGACATTCTACAAAATTGGTGTGGCCAAAGTGCAGAAAAATGCCAATGACTGAAACTGCAATGGAGGTATGTGAGGAAAGAGACTCTAACTCTGAGGGGGAATTGAATTCAGTTGTAATGACTCTGGAAGGCCATACTTTAACATTGTATGCCATCCTACAAGCACTCATAGACACTAAATCCACCCCTGAAAATAAGATAGACACGGTTGCTATTGACATGAACTTACTTCGGACAGATCCTAATTAGTTAGCAGAAAGGGTGACACACAATAAATCTTTCCTAGGGTCCCTGCAACCAATTGTACAGGAGGTTCATTCTCAGGTCAAACAATTATCAGTTGCAATCAAGTTCCTACATGCTAGGGCAGTAGAAGAAGAAGAGACCTTGTGGTGCAGTAATACTCATTTGATTAGAATTTCCTAAGAATCTTAATGGCGACAACACAAACCTTTTCCTTGAAAACTGGTCAAACTAGCAGATAGAGTTCCAGTAGGCCTACTGATGAGAGGAGCACAGCCCAACCAGTGGTGTCCAGACTGTTGAACTTTAGGGATTGAGATCTATTCGACAAAACACCAGGAAACATTGGTTATGGGCACTGGATAATCCTATAATTCACATATTTCCAGATTACACCTTGCAGGTTAAACAACCGAATTGTGCCTTCTTTGATATCAAATAATCTCTCAGGCAAAAGATTTAAGGTACCCTCTGAAACATCTTACCATTGCAGGCCTGACACTGGACAGAGTAGGTGGGTATCTGCAGATTTCACCCTATTGGATTTACATAGAGGGTAAGCAGAGCAAGTCCTAACTGGAAAGTGAGAAAGTCATCAGATGGTCACCCATCCACAAAGCAAACTGCACAGGAGAAAGAAAAGCTGGTTCAGGATGTCACGAATTTCAAAGAACAGGGCGGAGACATGTCAGGAACTGAGCAAGGATCCCAGGTTGACTCTGATGACTCGATAGGGCCATTGACCTCTGTTATATTGGGGCCCTGGCCAGAGGTCACTCCTATGATTTCTGACTTGTTGCTTTGAAGTCACGAACATGATTCCGCAGCTGAGTAGGCCTGGGAAATCTCATTATTCTTCTATCAACATGATTTGTAGGGATGCTGACTGGTGAGGTTTTAGGCCTGAGAATGGAGTGATGACTTGAGATATTAAGCTGGAGGCTCCTATTTAATTCTAGGCAGGCACGGGGATAAAAGCAAACTTTCTAACTGTGTGTAATCCTGTCACACATGCACCACACATTGACTGATAAGTACTGTGTACAATTGTTTTCATAGTTGTGATCTGGCATGGTGAGGCAGTTACAGGAGCCACCACCTTTTGGGAGGGATTTCATACATTCATAGCATTGACACATATTTTGCCACATGCGCATGGCAATCCGAGCCTCAAACTTGAAGGGACTTGAAATATTAGACCTGACTTATTGCTGCATATGGAGGCAACAATTCTGGAAGTGTCTGGAGAAGGTGACCAGTGGCCTACTCCCATCAATCTCTGTTACACTGAATTCAAAGTGGTTATACGTTTTTCACCTGGAATGTCGGGGGTCTGGATTCCCCTGCAACTAGGCATGTTAAAACATAATAAGCGCTGATTCATACATTTTGCCTTTATGCAGGAGACTCGTTTGATAAATAGACATAAATTGAGGGGGAAATTAATGGGTACATCCTATTCTGCTTTCTCAAGTGGGGTGCTGCAGTGGATTGCCCTTGGTATACCTTATAACACTATTCAGACACACTTTGACAAGGTAGGAAGGTAGGTCATTGTGGAGGGCACACTGGAGGAGGTTTGGGTTGTAAACCAACCACAATTCCTTGGACCATTAGATGATAGATTAGTGGAAGCGGCTGATGAGAGGGGGCTAGAAGATGATATTGGTTGTTGATGTCCATAGTTCCTTACTACCTTTACACGGTGCAACATGTAGGCTGGCCTCAGAGAACTTCATCATGTGGACCACACACTGGTATTTTGTAGACGCATAAAGAGAATTACACACTTTATCATGCACATAAGATCCATTCCAGGTTAGATATGTTTTTTGTCAAACATGAGCTTTGACTGAGTATCTTGGAGGCTGGAAACCTGTGCAAAACATTTTTTCACCCCAGCCCCCTTTGGATGAAAGTGGAGGTGGGTGGGCTCCCCTGCCCCCGGTGCTGACCTGCCATTTGCAAAGGCACTTCAGGATGCCTCCTTCTGTACAGTAATTAGTCAACATATTGATTTTTATTTTTAGGAAAACAGGGGAACAGCTAGTGAAATTACCCCTGATTGGGAGACATTCAAAGTTATTATACGGGGTAGGGTGGCTGCCACAAGAACGTCTATGGGGCTGTAATGGCGCTGCCCCACCAGTTATATGCAAACACAGCTAGGATACAACAGCTTGAAAGTTCAAGAGTAAATGACCCTTATGCCTCTAAGCGGAGGATTGAAACAGGGAGGGAGCATCAGGTGCTCCTGGATAGGATAGGACAGTTGACTTCCATGAACTTTGTTGCAAGGCAGCACAGGGAAGAGAAAGGATGCATCACTTGCTGGCTTTGTTAGTCTGCACTGACGAAGACTGGAAGTCAGTCAAAGTGATAAAATCCCCTTCTAATCTGATCCTGCACATTATAAATAAATTATACATTTGCAGCATATTATATAGGACTGTATTCTTACCAGGAAATAGAGGAGCTCAATGATTTAGAGGGATATTAGGCTGCTATTTAACTGCCAGAACTTTCTACAGATTATAAAAAAGTTTTGAATGTCCACTGCTTTTGGTGACAAATATAGATTTGGTGATAGACCAGCAGGTTATAGGGAAAATGTCAGGCATGGATAAATCACCACTTGAATTTCACTGCACTTGTGAAGGATAGCCGGTCCCGAAACTATGAAATATGTATGAGCAGGCACTTGTTTGAGGTTGCCTACCAGAATCTACCTTTACTGCAACAATTGTCATGCTTCTTAAAGAGGGTAGGGACCCCTTTGACATAAAATTCAATAGACATCTCTCATTGCTGAATACTGGGAGTAAGATGCTAGGAAAACTATTGGAAATTGGCCGCTCCCACATGTAAATGGTTTGGTTTATTCAGACCAAAATGGTTTTTTATCAATGGCAGGAGTACACACCTGAATTTGAGGTGACTCCTTATGATATTAGAGAGGACCACCTGTGATTTTCCAATTTTTACAGTGGCCTTGTTAGACATAGAAAACTCTTTTTATATTCTGGGATGGCCTTTTTTATTTGCTGTGGTCAGGAAATCGTCATTAGTCGCATACAGCTATCATACAGGAACCCCAAGGCTAGAGTGGGCCGAGTGTTTTTGCAGCTCATGCACATTCAGCGGGGTATGCAGCAGGGTTGTACACTCCCAACATTATTTTTTGCACTGGCAATGGAGCCCTTAGTTTGTGTTATGAGGGATCAGGCAGAAGACTGGGGTATTGGGATGTCAAAAGCTGTGCACACAACTTCACTGTATGCTGATGACCCTCTATTGTATCTGAGAAATCCTCATCGAAGCATGTCAGATGTTATGGCAGTCTTGGTTACATTTGGGGCATATTCAGGGTTTTAGATGAATTGGGCTAAGTCAAGCCCGAACGTGCTCTTCCCAAAAGGAGAATCTTGGTGCATGTCCTTTGAGATCTTCCCACAGGTGTGTGAACCTGATGCCTTTTAATACTTGTGGGTGCAGATATGTCACTCCGATTATGATTTCTTATCTGGTCACTTTGGGTGGATGGTATTTAGAGCTATGGCATCCCTTCCTTTTTGGACCAGGTTACCCCATGTAGGAGAGTAGGGTCTGCAATCCTATGATCACCCAGATTTTTTGCTTTTGTTTCACTGGTTTATGACTTTCTCTGGCTGTGGGCCTGCCAATCAGACCCACAGCCTAGCTGTTCTCTCGCTAAATTGACATATGTATCTTAGGTGCATTATCCAATTGGAACTGGGCCACCTTATCAGACCCTGTAACTCAGGGCATAGGTGTACCCAGGGCCTACCAGGGGCTGAAGCATGTATTATGCCACCCCTGGATGGCCATCTAAATCCGACACAACTGGCTGCACGACAGCTGGGGCAAGGTGGTGTAATCACCCTCTGCTTTAGATATAGTATACCTATATCTAACCCTAAAAATGGACACACAGATTCCTATCAGTCACTCCTATGGCAGGCCTTGACAATCCTGAAGGCAGAGTGCTTGGAATCGTGTGAAATGGTGCTCTGGCATGAGCTGAGCCCGTTTGCAGCTTGCGGAACCAAGTCCTAATAGCTGTTCCATGATAACGCATACCATATACTCTTAAGTGCATTATAATCCTCGCGGTTAAATGCTATCTTTGGTATTGCTTTATCAAAACATGTCGAGTAAGGTGTCATACGAATTGGAATGCTAACCCCTCACCAATTCTGGCGACGGGGTTAGCATTCCACCCTTCTAGAGGGACACGACATGTATGTAACTGTGAACCCCGGTTAAAGTTAACTGAAGCCTCAGCTCCCCAAAATGGATGCTGCCACCACAGACACAAGTCTGACGTCCTGCTGCTGGGAGTCCTTCCAGCGAGGAGGGCCTGGACAAAGGGTTTCCTGTCAGGGGCGGTGCTAGCACCATCCCAGACAGGGTTTTGTGTATCCTGGGTAGGCAGGGCTTTACAGGAAGGTGACTGCAGAGTGGCACCCCGGTGCTCAATACGCATCTGCCGGCTAGAACCAGTTCCAGGGGCACACCAGCCCCTGGCCTGGGGAAAGTCCGGCATGGGAGAGGGGTGTAACCACCCCCCTTCCTGGTCAAGACCCTAGGGCAGGACCTAGTTGCGTACCCACCCCTTTCTTTAGGATAAAGGCAGGAGCGGGGACCCTTCCAAATTAGATCATCTTTGAATCAAGAAACTACTTTCTACGAAAGAAATTCTCGACTTCTTCTCAAGATTTCTCCCTTGTGGCTAAGGAGTAGTCACCCTGCATCCGCAGGCACCATCTAAGAACTCTGTGGTTTGCTGCACGTCCTTCCTCAGGAATCCGACCGACCAGCACGACGAGACCTGGCTTCCCTGGCACCTCTGACCTCTACCTACCTCTACAGCTAAGCTGAGAACCGTAGGTGCGACGAGACCTCGAGGGACCGGCCATCATCAGAACTGCACGACTTCTATCCAGCACGACCGCCGAGGGATCCTCTGGTGAGTGCTTTGGGGTCCGAGAAGCCCCGACTCTGAGCAGCTCCAGCACCGAAGTCCAGCCTCCCAGCATCTCCACAATCTGCGTGGGGCCCTTCTGCTTTTTGCTGCTCACCGCGTTGTTTGGCTACTAGCCCGCTGGCTTGTGGCCTTCTTCACAACGCCCGACGACATCACTGCTGCTGGTCTGGTTGCTCCAGACTGGCCCTTGCTCCCTTCCAAAAGAGGAGCACCCAGGACCCTCCTGGTCCACACCAGACGCCATTTTAGGTCCACCGCGTGGGCTTGAATTTGCCAAGACTTGTTGCCCCAATCCAGCGACGTCGACAGCATCATCCATCGTGGGACAGCTCGCACCTCCATCCTGGTCGCCGACAACGCCTCCTGGTCCGTGAGATCTGCAGAGCACCGCGTCGCCCACTCACCTAGTCGAGGTGACTACCATCCGGTGCCCTCCTGGTGCCACCTGACTACTGGCTAGTAGTCACAAACTTGGTCCCCTCTGCTTTCAGGTGTCATCCATCTTCGATCCAGGCTTGGATCACTCGAACAATCTTCACTGGTCGCCTGCCAGCAACTTCTTTCTTCAGGCTCCTGGTTCGTCTACGAGGATTCCCGACGTCTTTTGAGACATATGCAGCTGCAGCCCCTGGGCTAGGTAACTTCGGCATTTCGGTGCCCCAGCATAGCCTCACTATCCAAGGGTCAGGATCCACTGTCGTTTTCGACCTACCTTATCGGGTTCGCCCGAGAACTAACTAACTTTGTCTTTACTAGCTCCCATAGACTTTGTCCCGCATCCCGCGTGAGAGTGCACACTCTGCACCCGAGTCCCCTAGGCCTCCTACTAGTAATCTGAAGGTTCAGTAACGCAGTCCTAACGATTCCAAAGCCTATTAGTATAGTACTTACCTGCTAGTAATTTCGCATTCCACTTCCATAGTATATGGTTTTTCGTGCCCCTCGGGCATTTGTGTAAATTGTGCAACTTGAAGTATTTTTATGAGAGTTTTGTTGTGTGCTTAGTACCCTGTCCTCATAAAGAGTACAGGGCTGTTGTGATTCTAATAAATACACTGTTTATTTTCATAACACTTGTGTGGTGTCCTTTCACTTGGTGTTCAAGGGGTATATGTGATGGTATAACAGCGGGCTTAACACGCCCTCTAGAGTTTAGCCCGAAGACTGCTCGTATCCACGCTACTAGGATAGCTGGTCTATAAGGTTGACTTACAACCAATCACCATAAGGGTTGTTTGGACTGATGCAAAGTGCTCACTAGAATAGTGAACACTATATATCAGGCCAACTTCTCACATTGGTGAGCGGCGGTTGGGATTTGAGCTTGCTGTTGTTTTTACCACACGTATCCTAAGAATATCTTGTGAAAGATCACATAAGTACTTCAGGTACATATAACTTAGCTTAGAATACTCTGAGTTCTACTGAACCAGCTGTTGTAGCTCCTCAAGGCTTAGCACACCTTGGCTACAACTATTAGCAAGGGATCAGTAGGCAAACATATAGTGTAGGTAGGTGCATCACTTACACCACACTAGAATCAGCATGTCAGACAAAGGAGGAAACTCTGAGTCTCCCCCTGTGTCAGTGGACCCTCCACAGGTCACTTCCAGATATGCTGCTCTTAGCTTCCAGGAGATGAGACAAGTGTGTACCTCCAGGAAGCTAAAACAGGGGTCTAACCCCACAATCCCATTCCTGATTGGTCTCTTAGAGACTTATGATGCCAGGAGGGCTGGTAACCCAGACCCTTCTAATCCAGATGGGAACATGCCTCCCCTAGAGGGAACCACAGGTGACCCTGACCTTATCCATCTCTCTGCAGAAGGTGAAGAGGAGGATGAGGATCTAGAGCCATCTGAGGACGAGGCAGACAAAGGTCCAGAAGTAGGTAGCCAGCTAACTAGGGACAGCTTAAGCAGGCATGAGAATGCTACTAGGAGACCCCTGGGCCCCTCTCAGGCCAGCTTAACATTGGGAATGGACGAGTTAGGTCTCTATCCAGAGGCTCTAACAGATCCATTCGAACCAATGGCTCTCAGGGCTCTTCTCAAAGAGGGATGACATCCCCTCAGAGGAGAGTATATGAAGCCAAAGTAAGGGAAGTCAATCTGAGGATTGAAAGGGAAGAACTTGCCCTGGCCAAAGAGAGACTTGCCTTTGCTAGAGAGCAAAAGTTAAGTGGACAAGATTCCACTGGTGGCAGCATTCCCCCAAGGAAAAACAGGAGTTTAGACACTAGGCACCTGAGTAAGATAGTGCCCCCCTTTAAACAAGGGGATGATATCCACAAATGGATTACTGCTTTGGAGAGGGCTTGCACTGTACAGTGTGTCCCCCAGAGTCAGTGGGCAGCTATCTTGTGGCTCTCTTTTGAAGGTAAAGGAAGAGACAAGCTCCTCACTACTAGAGCTGAGGATGCTAATGATTACCAAGTCCTGAAAAACACACTGATAGATGGGTTTGGCCTAACCACTGAGCAGTACAGGTTGCTGTTCAGGGATACCCAGAAAACTCAGTCTCAGGATTGGTCTGACTTTGTAGATTGTGCCACTAAGGCTTTGGAGGGCTGGTTGCTGGGCAGTAAGGTTACTGATTACACAGGATTGTATAATTTGATCATGAGAGAACAAAGTGTAAACAATTGTCAGAACCAGTTGTTGCATCAGCATCTTGTTGACTCAGATCTGACCTCTCCCCAAGAATTGGGAAAGAAGGCAGACAGATGGGTTAGAACAAGAGTTAAGCAAAACCAGGGCCAGAACCAGGGTGGTCAGAAGAAAGCAGACCAGAAGGGTAAAGATTCTAAAGGTGAACAAAATGACCAGAAGTCTTCAACAGGTCCCCAACAGCCCAAAGAGGGTGGGGGTCAGGCTTCCCAGAAAAAGAAGAATCAAGAAGGCCAGTCCAAAAGGTGGTGCCAATACTGTAAAAGTAAAACTCACTGGTTTAGTGAGTGCACCAAGAAAGGAGGGCAGACTCCTGCTACTGCAGCCCCTAAGGCACCTGTGCCCCCTAGTACAGCCAGCAGTAGTAGTGCACCTCCCAAGGGTTTAGTTGGGTTAATCTTGGGTTCTGAGGGGCATGACAACTTAGTTGGCACACTCACTCAGGCTGTCCTTGTCTGTACAGGGGATGTGGATATATCCCCTGATGTCAGTCCCAATACTTTGGGCAAATACAGACAGACACATTTTATCAATGGAAAAATGGCTCAGGCCTATAGGGACACTTGTGCCAGTGTCACAATGGTGACACCTAACTTTGTGGACCCTGGACAGATCATGCCAGGTGCAGATTTCCTGGTGACCAATGCAAGCAATGTCACTACCAGTCATAGTATGGCAATTGTTGCTTTCTCCTGGGGAGGGGTAATTGGCCAAAAGAAGGTTGTAGTTAGTTCAGACCTCCCAGTGGATTGTTTGTTGGGCAATGATTTGGAGTCATCACAATGGTCAGAAGTGGAGCATAGGACTCACATGGAGATGTTAGGCTTGCCAGCACATGTGCTTGCTGTGACTAGGTCACAGGCCAGAAGATGCCCCACTGAACAGGTGCTGTATCCTGGAACAATGGACCAGACACCTTCCAAGAAGAAGAGCAGTAGGGTTAAGGCATTGCCTTCCCCCTTGCCCCAGGTTGAGGATCAAGTCTCAGAGGAGGCTGACCTACAGGAATTGAGGGAAACTGAGCCTAAAGAATTTGAACTTGATCTGGGCTCAGGGGGACCCTCAAGAGAAGACCTGGGGAAGGACCAATTAGACTGCCCTTCCCTTGAACCCCTCAGACAGCAGGCTGCTGCTGAGGCTGCTGGGAACGCCACAGGTACCCACAAGGTATACTGGGATGATGGACTCCTGTACACTGAGGCAAGAGACCTCAAGCCTGGCATGGCCAGGAGGCTGGTTATCCCCTTGTCTCAGAGAGGTTTACTTCTTACCTTGGCCCATGAGATTCCCTTAGCAGGTCACCTAGGCCAGACAAAGACTTGGGACAGGCTTGTCTCACACTTTCACTGGCCTCACATGAATGAGGATACCAAGGAGTTTTGTCGCTCCTGTGTCACTTGCCAAACCAGTGGTAAGTCAGGTGGCACAACAAAGGCCCCCCTTATACCAATGCCTGTGGTGGGGGTGCCCTTTGAAAGAGTGGGGATTGACATTGTTGGTCCAATGGAACCCCAGACAGCATCAGGGCACAAGTTTATACTGGTGGTAGTGGATCATGCCACCAGGTATCCTGAAGCTATTCCCCTTAGGACCACTACAGCACCTGTTGTGGTAAGAGCCCTAGTTGGAGTGTTCTCCAGAGTGGGCTTCCCTAGGGAGGTTGTCTCTGACAGAGGTGCAAACTTCATGTCAAGCTACTTAACTGCTATGTGGAAGGAATGTGGTGTCAACTACAAGTTCACTACACCCTATCATCCACAATGCAATGGGCTTGTTGAAAGGTTCAACCGGACCCTAAAAGGGATGATTCATGGACTACCTGAAAAGCTCAGGCGTAGATGGGATGTCCTGATTCCCTGCCTTTTGTTTGCTTACAGAGAGGTCCCACAGAAGGGGGTTGGCTTCAGCCCTTTTGAACTTCTGTATGGGCATCCTGTGAGAGGACCCCTGTGTTTGGTTACGGAAGGATGGGAGAGACCTCTCAAAAAGCTTGCAACCAGCATAGTGGACTATGTACTTGGTCTCCGCTCCAGGATGGCTGAGTACATGGAAAAGGCATCTGAAAACCTTAAGGCCAGTCAAGAACTTCAAAAAGCTTGGCATGACCAAAAGGCTGTCCTGACTGTTTATCATCCTGGACAGAAGGTGTGGGTGTTGGAGCCAGTGGCCCCAGCAGCACTCAAAGACAAATGGTCTGGGCCCCACACAATTCTTGAGCAAAAGGGAGAGGTCACCTGCCTGGTGGACCTTGGAACTCCCAGGAGCCCCCACAGGGTGCTCCATGTCAACAGGCTCAAAGCATATGTCGACAGGAAGGACATGAGCTTGCTCATGGCCATAGATGAGGGACAGGAGGAAGAGAGTGACCCTCTCCTAGACCTGCTCACTCAGAATCCTGATGATGGATCAGTGGATGGTGTTGTCTTTTGTGGCAGCCTCTCTGAACATCAACAGAAGGATTGTAAACAGGTTCTTCAATCCTTCAGGCATATGTTCTCTCTAACACCCAGTCAGACCAATTGGTGTACCCATGAGGTTTACACTGGTGACAGCTTGCCAGTTAAGAGTAAAATCTACAGGCAGCCTGATCATGTTAGAGACTGCATCAAAACTGAAGTGCAGAAAATGTTGGAGTTGGGTGTCATTGAACCCTCAGATAGCCCTTGGGCTAGTCCAGTAGTTCTAGTGCCAAAGCCTCACACCCAGGGTGCTAAGAAAGAGATGAGGATTTGCGTAGACTACAGAGGTCTCAATGCAGTCACTAAGACTGATGCCCACCCAATACCAAGTTTGTTAAAGTGAAGGAGTTAGGTCCTTGGAAAATGGGGAAGGATGGACCTTGATTAAAGTATTTATGAAGAAAAAGTACCCCCCCACTTATTTTTCAGAACAGCTCTTAATTATGAGCAACACATCCACTAGAATTAGATATGTTCGGTATATTTATTTGTACCTTGAATCCAGCAATTATTTAGAAAATTCTGTACATTTCATGTCAGACAAAGAACACCACAAATATAACATAAGTTTTAAACATAAATAAAGGAAAAAATCACTAAATACATGTACTGTACACAACAAAGCATGACATCAGTGTTAGGGAAAATCACAAAAATCAATAATGAGAAATTCTTTTCACAGTAATAAACAAAGTCACAAACGAAAGGAGATATCACGACACATAAATTGTGCCAGCCGTTACACAACACTCGTTTTTTGGTCGTGTTAATTATTTATTGTGCTTGCTTGTTATTTCTATCCCCTTTCTTGCCCAGAAGAAAGGGGATAGAAATAACAAGCAACCCAGAAGAAAGGGGATAGAAATAACAAGCAACCACAATAAATAATTAACACGACCAAAAAACGAGTGTTGTGTAACGGCTGGCACAATTTATGTGTCGTGATATCTCCTTTCGTTTGTGACTTTGTTTATTACTGTGAAAAGAATTTCTCATTATTGATTTTTGTAATTTTCCCTAACACTGATGTCATGCTTTGTTGTGTACAGTACATGTATTTAGTGATTTTTTCCTTTATTTATGTTTAAAACTTATGTTATATTTGTGGTGTTCTTTGTCTGACATGAAATGTACAGAATTTTCTAAATAATTGCTGGATTCAAGGTACAAATAAATATACCGAACATATCTAATTCTAGTGGATGTGTTGCTCATAATTAAGAGCTGTTCTGAAAAATAAGTGGGGGGGTACTTTTTCTTCATAAACACCCAATACCAAGGGCAGATGAACTTATAGATAGATTGGCTTCTGCCAACTACTTAAGTACATTTGACCTGACAGCTGGGTATTGGCAAATCAGGTTAGCTGAGGATGCCAAGCCCAAGACAGCATTTTCTACCCCTGGTGGGCATTATCAATTTGTGGTAATGCCCTTTGGTTTGAAAAATGCACCTGCCACCTTCCAAAGGCTGGTGAATAATGTTCTCACTGGGCTGGATGACTTCTGTGCAGCATATCTAGATGATATTGCTGTCTTTAGCTCCACCTGGGAGGATCACCTGGTCCACCTGAGGAAAGTGTTAGAGGCACTGCAAGCAGCAGCTCTCACTATCAAGGCCACCAAGTGCCGGATAGGGCAGACACAGGTTGTATACTTGGGCCACCTTGTAGGTGGAGGCCAAGTTCAGCCACTGGAGAGCAAGATACATTCAATCAGGGACTGGGCTCCTCCAACCACCCAGACTCAGGTTTGAGCTTTCTTGGGCCTGACTGGTTACTACATAAAGTTTGTCAGGAATTATGGATCAATTGTGACTCCACTTAATGAACTGACAAGTAAGAAAATGCCAAAAAAGGTTCAGTGGACAGCAGGCTGTCAAAAAGCATTCGATGACCTAAAGCAGGCCATTTGCACAGCACCTATCCTCAAGAGTCCAGACTACTCCAAACCATTCATTGTCCAAACAGATGCTTCTGAGTTGGGTGTGGGAGCTGTTCTATCTCAACTGAATTTTGATGGTCAAGACCAGCCCATTGCTTTTATAAGCAGAAGGCTGACCCCCAGAGAGAAAAATTGGTCAGCCATTGAGAGGGAGGCCTTTGCTGTGGTTTGGGCCCTGAAGAAACTGAGGCCATACTTGTTTGGCACTCATTTCAAGATTCAGACAGACCATAAGCCCCTCTTGTGGCTAAATCAGATGAAGCGCGAAAACACCAAACTGCTTAGGTGGTCCATTTCCCTACAGGGGATGGATTTTACAGTGGAGCATAGACCTGGCACTGATCATGGCAATGCAGATGGGCTCTCCAGGTATTTCCACTTAGAGCAAGAAGACTCACCTGGTCAAGGTTAGTTTATTGTCCCAAAGTTTGGGGGGGGGGGGTCATGTAGGAGAGTAGGGTCTGCAATCCTATGATCACCCAGATTTTTTGCTTTTGTTTCACTGGTTTACGACTTTCCCTGGCTGTGGGCCTGCCAATCAGACCCACAGCCTAGCTGTTCTCTCGCTAAATTGACATATGTACCTTAGGTGCAATATCCAATTGGAACTGGGCCACCTTATCAGACCCTGTAACTCAGGGCATAGTTGTACCCAGGGCCTACCAGGGGCTGAAGCATGTATTATGCCACCCCTGGATGGCCATCTAAATCCGACACAACTGGCTGCACGACAGCTGGGGCAAGGTGGTGTAATCACCCTCTGCTTTAGATATAGTATACCTATATCTAACCCTAAAAATGGACACACAGATTCATATCAGTCACTCCTATGGCAGGCCTTGACAATCCTGAAGGCAGAGTGCTTGGAATCGTGTGAAATGGTGCTCAGGTGTCGTAATTTGACAATGGCCGGGTTAGCGCTTAGCTGCTTCTACACGTTTTCCCGCTTAACTTAGCTATACTTGGAAACGCCATTTTTTGTGTTACGGCGGCCATCTTAGATCATGAGCGTCCTCGTGGCTGGCCTGCCCTTTAGTCCGTTGTCCGTGCCACTGACCACTCGAGTTTGCCCAGCAACAGGCTATTTTTAGTAACGGTCAAGCCTGTGCATGCGCAGTCCCAACTGACCAGTCGTCCCTCAGGAATGTGCCGCCAAACTGACCAGCGGGGTTGAGCCCCTCCAATGAGCTGGCTGTGTTCCACAAAATGACCATATATGTACATAATGCTCTGTAACTCTGTACCGCCTATCTTTTATTACCTGCAAATTGTATAAAAGAACGGGTCACACTGATGTTCGGTGTGATACTTCTTGCATTACCGAAGGGTGCTGTAGGAATGTACCACCACCCCATGGGGTCTTAATAAACTTGTTCTTTGAATTTTTCAGCTTCCGTGCCAACAGTACTTTCAATGTAAGTGGGTTATCTTTGGAGCATGTAGGCCTTGGGAACCCGATACTACAAATTGGCGACCACAAAGGGACTCATCGGCGACTCGGATGCCCGAAGGAGAGGTCGTGACGAAGGCTTGGAAACTCGCCATGGACGCGTACGCTGCCACTGAGTGACCCGAGTCTTGGCACCCGCGGTGTTTCTTCCTTTCCTTCTGATCTGACCTTCCAGGTGGCGCCGGTCTCCAACTGAGTTCTTGATCGTCTGCGTTGCTGGATAAAGTGCCGTTTGGCTGATTCGATTAAAAGACCTTGGCAGTTGGAATCTGGACCTTTGAGACTTTGGGTAAGATTTGTGATCGGTAAGGTAGTCTGGGGACGCTTACTGAAGTTCTATGATTTGTGATTGGTAAGGTAGTCCTCGGACGCTTGCCGAAGTTCTATGATCTATGATTTTGATTTGAGTTAGCTAACATTTGTGAATTTGTGAACTTTGAATCTATATGTGTAGTGCACTTCACAAAGGCAGGCATTTAGAGATGTTTCTCTAATTTTGTTTTTTTCCTCTGAGCGGCACATTTGTGTGAAGTACTGTAAGTGCCATTTTTACGGTACCACACTTTCGTGATACTTTTTGAACATGCCTGTTTTAAGCACACTCCGAGGGATGTGCTGTCTTGGGAATGGTACCACGATTAGGTTAGCGGAATCACAGCCGGCTCCCCCAGAAGGAACACCAAACCGTGAGATGTATATTAAATTTGGCCTTCCCCCTATAATGTATAGTAAATTATGGCATAAATATACTAAATCGGATCCTGAATTGCAATGGCCACTACATGGGTCGTTCGATTTGCGTAAGGTTCAGTTTGTGGAGCAATGTTTGTTTCAACGAAGGTCTAGACAAAATATGTTTGATTGTGTGCGAATGTGGGAGAAAGCGGTGCGTGAACGTATGAAACGTGAGGTCGCCTTGGCGGATAAAGAGCAGCGGAAGGCTGCCCGCGATAAGGCTTTACAGCTTGAGGAAAAGGAGGCTCAGGAAAAGAAAGAGAGGGAGGAACGGGAGCGTAAATTGCAAACGACTGGTCAATTCCCTATTCGTCGACCACTTTATCCTGTCCTTAATAATGAAATTGATGATTTTTCATTGCTAGATCGATCACCGCCTCCGTACGTCTCGCCTACGGCTCCAACTGCAGACTCGGATGACGAAGGACAGGATAAGCCAGGAAAAAGGGATATCTCCGGTGTCAGGTTTTCTGCGGAGAAATCCGCAAATTTGCGTAGTTGGGCTCGTAAAGTGAATACGAATTTTGTTACTCAGGCTGAAGTTGTTGTTGAAAGGGGTAAATGGACAGACCAAGAATTACTGTATTTTTTGGCTACTTTGGCAGATGAAGTTGTTACTGCATACCGTCAATATTCGGATACGTTAGAACCTAAGGCTGTGTCAGTTCATCGTGAGAATTTGGAAAAAGGTGTATTTGATCTTTCAGATGTCAATGCCCTTTACAAGCAACTGATCCAGCTGCGGGATGAGACTTCCAGATTGCGGGACGAGCGGAAAAAGAATAAGGAGTCTGGGCCGGAGTCTACTGGGCTATCTAAGGAGTGTTCTCTCCGGGGTTCAGATAAGAGTTCTACAATGCATGTTATGCCTATGCGTGAAGCCGCACCTTTGTATGTTCCACCAAAAGGGGAAGGTACAGATGATGATAAAATGTCAAAGGATGCGAAGGGGTATTTTATATATAACTGGGTGTATACGCCTTGGAATAGAGCAGATGTTATGGCGTTGAAAAATTCTTTACCTGACCTTCGTAAAAATCCGGCAGCATTCTATGAAGCGGGTGGAGGGGGCTATTTCGTCTTGTGTGATGACTCTTGTCGACATAGATTTGTTTTTTGGGTTAATTCTTCCACCTGATATGTGGAGATTAATTCCTAAAAATAATGATGAAACGATACTTGGGGAAACATGGAAAGAGATAAACGCAGCTGATTTAGATAGGGAACCGGCATGTAAGCCGTGCCAGTTGATTTTAGACCTCCCGGCGGCTATTTTGATTAAACTAAAAACGCTCGTCCCTTCTAAAAAAATTGATTGGACTATGTTAGCTTCGTGCAAGCAAAAGCCAGATGAAACGGTTTCGGATTTCTTTACACGCTTCGAAGAAGCGTTTCATGATTACAGTGGTCAATTGTTAACAGACGATACGGGTAGGCATTTGTTTGTAGATAAGTATGTAGCTAACCTCCTACCGGAGATTGCAAAACGATTGAAGTCGAGTGAAAGTTCCTGGGCCACGGCGACCCCTGCGTCTTTGTTAACTATGGCTCAGTATTATGAGCGGCAGGAATTGGAGGCTAAAGAAAGTGTTGATAAAAAAGCGAAAGAATTGAAAACGAAGGTGATGTTGGCACAGGTTCGTGGAACACAAAATAGAGGAAATGATAGAGGTAGACGAGGTGGAGGTAATACGTCGTACGGTCGGACGGATATAGCGGAGGATCAATGTGCGTATTGTAAAGAGTTTGGGCATTGGGCTGATGATTGTCCGGTACTTCGTGAACAACGTAGCCAGCGTGGTCGTGGAGGTGGTAGGTCGAGGGGCAGTTATACGGGAGCGAGAGGTGGCGGAGGTGATCGTGGAAGGGCTGAAGAGAGGGGCCGTGGCCAGGATGAACGAAATGCTTTTGATAGACGAAATCAATATCAGATATCGGAGGGTGAGAATGTGGAACATCAAGATTATGTGCATGCATAGGACTGCGTAGGATGGGGTACGGAATCAATTGAAGTGCCGGTAGATCAGAAAGGGCCATATATAACAGCAGGCATTTTGGGTTCTACTGATCAATTTCAAGTCGACACAGGAGCTACTCGTAGCGCTTTGTCAAAAAACTTGGTTCCGAGGGCTCCCCTGTCTGGCGAAATGATAACATGTGTAGGGTTTGATGGCACACCCTCCCCTAGCCCATTGTCAAAACCCCTTGCACTTTGTCTTGACAAATTTTTCAGTTTTGGTCAATTTTTGCTATCGCCCCATACACCAGATAATATTCTGGGCATTGATTTGCTTAAATATTTTCGAGCAACGATACGGTGCGCTCCTGAGGGAGTGCGGGTTATCCTGAATGACAATTATCCTGAATCAGATAGGTTTTGCACTATATTAGACACTCCAGCTTTGGCCTCTCTCCCACACACGTTATGGGTGACCTCGGACACGGATGTGGGAGAGATGCGTATTCCACCTATTCGCATTACTGTAAAGGAGGGAGCCTCTCTGCCACGGGTGCCACAGTATAAGATTTCCAGGGAAGGTGAAATTGCCCTGACACACATTGTCCAGGATTTGATAACTACAGGGGTGGTGGAGGAGGTTCCTTATAATGTTTGTAACAGCCCTATTCTTCCAATCCTTAAGAGAGATACTGACGACAAGGTCTATCGGTTTATTATTGACTTGAGAGAAATTAACAAAATTGTCATTCCCCAATATCCGGTGGTGTCCGACATTACAACTTTGTTGACACTGGTGCCACCGACGGCAACGACCTTTAGTGTTATTGACTTGAAAAATGCGTTCTTTTCTATCCCTGTCCACCCTGATAGCAGATATTTGTTTGGCTTCACGTTAAATAATAAATCGTATAGATTTTGTCGTGTTCCTCATGGTTACACTGAGAGCCCGAGTATTTACAGCCAGGCCCTGAAAAGACAGCTTGATTCCTTTGAGTTGCAGTCTGGGGTTGTCCTTATCCAGTATGTGGATGACCTTTTACTTGCTGCAGACTCTTATGCACAATGTGAGGAAAGTACGATTGCGTTGCTTTCTATTCTGGCACAGAACAATCACAAGGTTTCTAAGAAAAAGCTCCAATACTGTAGACCCAAGGTGACCTACCTCGGTCATCTTTTGTCTAAGGAGGGGCGTGCATTAACATCAGATCGAATTCAGGCGATATTAGATACACCAGTCCCCCGCACGCAGAGAGATGTACGTGCCTTCATAGGTTTAACGTCCTTTTGTAGACAGTGGATTATGGGGTTTTCGCACATTATAAAACCTTTGTTAGCGTTACTGTCCAAAGCTACACCAATGCCCCTTGAATGGACAGATGAATGTCAAAATGCTTTTGAACAATTGAGACAAGCCCTCTGTTCTGCACCCGTGTTAGGTACACCAGATTACACGAAGATTTTCACGTTGTATGTCCACGAGAAAGATGGGTGCGCTTTATCAGTATTAGTGCAAGCACACGGGGATAAACAGAGGCCATGTGCATACTTCTCGGCGGTTCTTGATCCTGTAGCACAAGGGTTACCTGGGTGTTTTCGAGCAGTTGCAGGAACAGCAGTAGCTATACGGCAGAGTGAGGGAATAGTGTTATTGCATAAATTGCTGGTGTTAGTTCCCCACGCGGTAGATGCCCTGTTAAATCAAACAAAGACCCAATATCTCACGAGTGCACGGTTAACAGGATATGAGCTTACACTTTTGGCGCCACATATCACACTGAAAAGATGCGCTACCCTGAACCCTGCCACTTTATTGCCCTATCCGGTCGAGGAGGGTCAGGAAGAAAAACATCATGACTGTGTTTTCCTGACCGAGGAACAGACAAAGGGTCATGTCGACTTACAGGATATGCCACTTCCAGATGTGGATGGGGAACTGTGGGTTGATGGATCGTGTTTGAGGCTGCCAGATGGTACGACTTCCGCAGCCTATGCGATCACGACACTTAAGACAGTGGTAGAAACAGCTAGAATACCACAGAAATTGGCTCAGGCAGCAGAGCTGATAGCCTGCGAATTGAGTGCTGGCCTATGTGTGAATATATACACGGACAGCCGGTACGCCTTCGGAGTGGCACATGACTTTGGGCTGCTCTGGAGAGAACGTGGGTTTCTGACTTCCAATGGAGTACACATTATGCACGGAGAATTAGTGCGTGACCTCCTAAATGCGTTGCTTTGTCCAAAGAAAGTAGCGATCATAAAACGTAGTGCCCATAAAAAGATCACTGATAAAGTGGGTCAGGGAAATGCCTTTGCGGATAGCATAGCGAGACAAACGGCTATGTCTCGAACTGACTCCCCCATGTACGTGACACAATCACAGGCTGAGCGATGGTATGATGCTAGAGCAGAGATACTAGATATTCAGAAATCAGCTACTGAATCAGAACTTGCGGCATGGGCAGCAGATGGGGTGCTAGATGATGAAGGTTGTTGGAGAAGCAAGGACATGGAAAAATGGAAATTACCCGCAGCTTACTTGCAAGCGATGGTCCAGATGACACATGGGTTGGCGCACGTGGGGGCTCTTGCAATCACTCGACTGTTAACATGAGTTTGGGAGCATCCCGAGATTGGAAATACTGCCAAGAGAGTAGTGCAGACCTGCCTGATATGTTTGCAGCACAATCCTGCAAAGGGGACCCATACTCCGAAAGGAGGGTTTGTTCCACCTTCTGCACCATTCGAGGTACTCCAAATGGATTATATCCAGCTTGAACATTACAACAACCTGAAGTATGTCTTAGTGGTGGTATGTGCTTTTAGCAAATGGGTTGAGGCTTACCCCACGAAAGACAATACCGCTCTGACAACAGCTAAGGTGTTGCTTAAGGAGTTTTTCCCTCGATTTGGAGTTTGCAAATTTTTGTGGAGCGATAATGGGCCTCATTTTGTTGGGAAAATTGTGGAGTATGTGCTGAAGGGTTTGGGAATTCAGCAGAAGTTTCATGCTGTATTCCACCCTCAGTCGGCAGGTCTTGTTGAGCGGTATAATGCCACGTTGAAACTTAAACTGGCTAAAATTGTGGCGTCCATGACATTGAAGTGGCCGGACGCCTTACCGCTAGCATTGCTCTCTCTCAGATCAGTGCCCCAGTCGAGAACTGGCCTCACACCGTATGAGGTGGTGTTTGGACGGCCTATGAATATTTGGGGGGTGCCCAAGCCGCGATTGATACATGATGTGCCTTGTATAATGATGAACGATTATTTGGCACGATTAACAAATGATTTGCTTTCTATTCATCAACAGGTTCGAGAAGCGCTCCCTGACAACTCTGCTGGAGAGGCCCACAATCTTCACCCTGGAGACTTTGTGATGATAAAGTCGTTTGAGAGGGCGAACAGCTTGGAACCGAGGTGGCGTGGCCCCGAGCAGGTCCTCCTGGCGACTCGAACAGCTGTACGAGTGACCAATAGAAAGCAGTGGGTGCACTCAACCCACTGCCGTCGTGTCTCTCCTGATCTGGTGAATCCGGCTGTGTTGACCGACTACAAGGAGATTTTGGAGAAAGAAAAGAGCCCAGCTGTGACATCGGCCGAAGTTGAGGGAGCCTTCCCGGACCACACTGTTTCTGGACGAGAGCGCTATAATCTGCGGCCACGATAAGAAGATTTTTTTTGGTTTTCGAGACTGGTTGGTTACCGCTCTGGGGTTTGTGAAACGGAAGCCGGGAATCTCAAGAGGGGGGGGATCAGTTCTGCCAAGAGTATCGACACCCGTATTGACCCCGGAGAAGAAAACAACGGCTACCTCGGAGCTCAGCACCGTATTTTTTTTTTTTAGGCATATGCGTATGTACATTTGAGACTTTGTGAACTTTTGAACTATTTGAGACATTAAGAACATTTGAACTATGGCGTCTTCTGCATCACGAGATAAAAGAATACTTGGTGCCATCCTTTTCGTTTTGACAATTGTGGTGATAGCAGTGATAGCTTGGGTAGTTGAACTTGTGGTGCCTGCACGTGAACATTTGCTGCCTACTACCCCGGCTCCGTCTGAACATTTTCACTTCACCCTGCCCTATCATGAAGAACGGCACCGACAGACTTATTTGAACAATAGCTTTATTCAGATCCTGCATCATACGCATAACATGACGAATACGTCTAATTGTTGGGTGTGTGGGATGTTGCCTGGGCACCAGAAGAAAGGGGGCACTCCACTCATTCCACTCCCGTTTTCACATAATGGATCATGTAATGCCTGGTACACTCTTCTCTTCACTTTGAGATGGCCAACAAAAGGGGGGGTGCTTTTCCGTTTGAATAAAATTTGCTACCATGACCGGGATGGGTATCCACGAGCTGAGGGTACTCGATTTGAATGGGAGGAGTACCGCCCCGATAATGCATCCGCCCCACGTGTGTATAGCAACCAGAGGAACATCAATGTATCCAGTTCACATGTTATTAATGTTATTGCCACTAAAGCTGATTTGTGTATCCGCAATAAAGGTACAATTGCGGTGGGGAAAAGTGAATGTAACACTTGACTTACATTTGACAGCCCAAATGGCATATCGTTTGTAGCATCTCGCAATACTTATTTTATTTGTGGAACGAAGGGTTATCATCAGCTCCCGTTGGGATGGTTAGGCACTTGTTATGTATCCTTTGTACTGCCCCCTGTATTCATCGCCCCGCCAATGTATCATAATGATTATGTTCTTTATCACGATTTCGTGTTGAATCGTGTTAAGCCTACTGTCGTTTTGGATGACATAGATCAGACTGATACTGCTTTACAACAATATGTGGACTTCAATTTGGGACTGTTTTCCTTTGTGGGGGCTGCTTTGAATAGTCGAAAAATACGACGACTGACCCGTGTTGTTGAAGCTGTAGCCAATGATACTGCTGTTGCACTAGGAAATATTACCGAAGAACTTCAGATTTCTAGGATTGTTACGCTCCAGAACAGAATGGTTCTAGATGTGGTTCTAGCTGACCGTGGGGGGGCATGTAGAATCATCGGAAGCAGCTGCTGTGTATACGTACCAGACAATTCACCATCTGTTTATGATGCTATTTCGAAATTGCATGAGATAGCTGCGGAAATACACCCGGACAATGGAACTTGGACTCTTTCAGGGTGGTTCTGGTCAATGCTTACCACTTGGGGTTGGAAACTGCTAACGATTCTATGTATCATTGTTGGGATACTGTTTTCTGTATGTCTCTGTATACAGTGTGGCCCAGCATTATGTTCTATGTGCTTATCAGCTTGCATACCATCAAGACGAGCTCTTGCCCACGATAAAATGATGCTTCATAAAGAAGTAGTTCAAATAATGCTAATTGACATTGAAGATGAACACCCTGATTATGTTCACTATGAGGTAGCTTCAGCTAAACGCTAAAAGGGTCGTCTGTCGTAATTTGACAATGGCCGGGTTAGCGCTTAGCTGCTTCTACACGTTTTCCCGCTTAACTTAGCTATACTTGGAAACGCCATTTTGTGTGTTACGGCGGCCATCTTCGATCATGAGCGTCCTCGTGGCTGGCGTGCCCTTTAGTCCGTTGTCCGTGCCACTGACCACTCGAGTTTGCCCAGCAACAGGCTATTTTTAGTAACGGTCAAGCCTGTGCATGCGCAGTCCCAACTGACCAGTCGTCCCTCAGGAATGTGCCGCCAAACTGACCAGCGGGGTTGAGCCCCTCCAATGAGCTGGCTGTGTTCCACAAAATGACCATATATGTACATAATGCTCTGTAACTCTGTACCGCCTATCTTTTATTACCTGCAAATTGTATAAAAGAACGGGTCACACTGATGTTCGGTGTGATACTTCTTGCATTACCGAAGGGTGCTGTAGGAATGTACCACCACCCCATGGGGTCTTAATAAACTTGTTCTTTGAATTTTTCAGCTTCCGTGCCAACAGTTTTTCAATGTAAGTGGGTTATCTTTGGAGCATGTAGGCCTTGGGAACCCGATACTACACTGGCATGAGCTGAGCCCGTTTGCAGCTTGCGGAACCAAGTCCTAATAGCTGTTCCATGATAACGCATACCATATACTCTTAAGTGCATTATAATCCTCGCGGTTAAATGCTATCTTTGGTATTGCTTTATCAAAACATGTCGAGTAAGGTGTCATACAAATTGGAATACTAACCCCTCACCAATTCTGGCGACGGGGTTAGCATTCCACCCTTCTAGAGGGACACGACATGTATGTAACTGTGAACCCCGGTTAAAGTTAACTGAAGCCTCAGCTCCACAAAATGGATGCTGCCACCAGAGACACAAGTCTGACCTCCTGCTGCTGGGAGTCCTTCCAGCGAGGAGAGCCTGGACAAAGGGTTTCCTGTCAGGGGCGGTGCTAGCACCATCCCAGACAGGGTTTTGTGTATCCTGGGTAGGCAGGGCTTTACAGGAAGGTGACTGCAGAGTGGCACCCCGGTGCTCACTACGCATCTGCCGGCTAGAACCAGTTCCAGGGGCACACCAGCCCCTGGCCTGGGGAAAGTCCGGAATGGGAGAGGGGTGTAACCACCCCCGTTCCTGGTCCCACCCCTAGGGCAGGACCTAGTCGCGTACCGACCCCTTTCTTTAGGATAAAGGCAGGAGCGGGGACCCTTCCAAATTAGATCATCTTTGAATCAAGAAACTACTTTCTACGAAAGGAATTCTCGACTTCTTCTCAAGATTTCTCCCTTGTGGCTAAGGAGTAGTCACCCTGCATCCGCAGGCACCATCTAAGAACTCTGCGGTTTGCTGCACGTCCTTCCTCAGGAATCCGACCGACCAGCACGACGAGACCCGGCTTCCCTGGCACCTCTGACCTCTACCTACCTCTACAGCTAAGCTGAGAACGGTAGGTGCGACGAGACCTCGAGGGACCGGCCATCATCAGAACTGCATGACTTCTATCCAGCACGACCGCCGAGGGATCCTCTGGTGAGTGCTTTGGGGTCCAAGAAGCCCCGACCCTGAGCAGCTCCAGCACCGAAGTCCGGCCTCCCAGCATCTCCACGATCTGCGTGGGGCCCTTCTGCTTTTTGCTGCTCACCGCGTTGTTTGGCTACTAGCCCGCTGGCTTGTGGCCTTCTTCACGACGCCCGAAGACATCACTGCTGCTGGTCTGGTTGCTCCAGACTGGCCCTTGCTTCCTTCCAAAAGAGGAGCACCCCGGACCCTCCTGGTCCACACCAGACTCCATTTTAGGTTCACCGCGTGGGCTTGAATTTGCCAAGACTTGTTGCCCCAATCCTGGGTCCAGCGACGTCGACAGCATCATCCATCGTGGAACAGCTCGTACCTCCATCCTGGTCGCCGACAACGCCTCCTGGTCCGTGGGATCTGCAGAGCAAAGCGTCGCCCACTCACCTAGTCGAGGTGACTACCATCCGGTGCCCTCCTGGTGCCACCTGACTACTGGCTAGTAGTCACGAACTTGGTCCCCTCTGCTTTCAGGTGTCATCCATCTTCGATCCAGGCTTGGATCACTCGAACAATCTTCACTGGTCGCCTGCCAGCAACTTCTTTCTTCAGGCTCCTGGTTCGTCTACGAGGATTCCCGACGTCTTTTGAGACATATGCAGCTGCAGCCCCTGGGCTAGGTAACTTTGGCATTTCGGTGCTCCAGCATAGCCTCACTATCCAAGGGTCAGGATCCACTGTCGTTTTCGACCTACCTTATCGGGTTCGCCCGAGAACACTAACTTTGTCTTTACTAGCTCCCATACACTTTGTCCGGCATCCCGCGTGAGAGTGCACACTCTGCACCCGAGTCCCCTAGGCCTCCTACTAGTAATCTGAAGGTTCAGTAACGTAGTCCTAGCGATTCCAAAGCCTATTAGTACAGTACTTACCTGCTAGTAATTTCGCATTCCACTTCCATAGTATATGGTTTTTCGTGCCCCTCGGGCATTTGTGTAAATTGTGCAACTTGAAGTATTTTTATAGGAGTTTTGTTGTGTGCTTAGTACCCTGTCCTCATAAAGAGTACAGGGCTGTTGCGATTCTAATAAATACACTGTTTATTTTCATAACACTTGTGTGGTGTCCTTTCACTTGGTGTTCAAGGGGTATATGTGATGGTATAACAGCTGGCTTAACACGCCCTCTAGAGTTTAGCCCAAAGACTGCTCGTATCCACGCTACTAGGATAGCTGGTCTATAAGGTTGACTTACAACCAATCACCATAAGGGTTGTTTGGACTGATGCAAAGTGCTCACTAGAATAGTGAACACTATATATCAGGCCAACTTCTCACACCCCTTTCATCCATGAACTGGGCTGCCATTTCTATAATTATCATTCTATCATGCCTCAATTACTTTTTTCTGATCATACCAGTAGTGCTGAAGAGGCACTGTTTTACGGAACTTAAATATCTACTTATTGATTTGATTTGGCATCCAAGAGGAAGAGACTGGCTCTGGCCAAGATGACGAGTCTCTCAGAGGAGGATGGTATCGGCGCACCTAACTTTGAGGCATATTATTGAGCCACCTAAATGTTATGGTCAATAAGGTTGATTATAGAGCCTGTAGACCACGATCCTGCAGATATTACTGGTGCTGCCAGAATGAATAGAATAGAATAGAATAGAGATTATTTGATTGTGGAAACAATCTATGGGGTGTCACAATTAGTTTTCTAGGAACTTTGGACGTGGAATAGTAAATCTGATCCCATCAAAGTCCAAAATTTTCCCAGTGTGGTGATGTTTGTAATTGGGATAGTAAATCTGAAACTACCCCCAAAGTCCAACACTTTTACCAGTGTGGTTGAGTTTGGGTTGGGAATAGTAAATATAATACCCATAACTGTTAGTATTTGTTTACATAATTTATAGTTCATCATAGTCTAAACTGCTTTTTAATTTAATAAAGTTTTATCAAGAATATTTTTCATTTATTTGTTATATATATCTTCTGAAGATCTCTTTCAGTATAGATCACTTTATACTGTGCATTATTGTTCGATAATTACAAGACGTTTTTGGGAATATTTCTTTATTTCAAAGTAAAAATATTTTTGTTTCAACATATTTCCAATTACACACATAATCTGAAGACAGTGTACATACATTTCTATTTGTAGTTATATATTTTTAAACATGCTGTACAGTATTTAGAGTCATTTTAACAACCATCATTTTTTGCATTACTTACATTTTATAAACTGTGTTTTTACATTCATTTTGATGGGGGGATTGTAGTCTATTTTTTTTTCATGTTCTGCCATTTTATCCAGTTTCTTTGATTCTGTAGTCTTTCTTTGTCATTTTGGGATATTTGTCGAGTTTGAAGTCATGGTTACCTGATCTGATCTCAGTTTCAGGTAAGGCTATTTTAAACCTATTTTCTAAGGGCTTAGAGGCATAGGGAAGTTGAGTAGACATAGTTAAGCAAGCTAAGTTAAATGTTTATAATTGGATGTTATTTTAGTGTACTGTTTTAAGTTTAATTTGTGTTCCTTTACTGTATTGTGGTAGACTTTATTGTGAAATGTAATGTTTATGTGTACTTTATTATATGTTCTATGTGTTTAACATTGATTGTTCTGCTTGTTAAATGTGCTTTGTTTTATATTGGGATGATTTCCTGAGTGTGTTTATGTGGTTTTTCCTTCACAGATTTATATTTTTGTACATCTGAATTTATTTTTACACTGGATGTATTTAATTGTATTTCAAAGAAAAAGAGATGGTTATTTCTCAATCAAAATGATATGTTCCTTGGTTTTTCAACTGTTCTGTAGAGTCTATTTAACTTTTTCTATTTTTTCAGCTTTTGAATGGATTTCCTGAGTTTTTGGAATCATATTGAATGTTCTATTTTTTACATATTTGTGCTCCTTTATTTTGATTATTTTAGCAGATTGTATTTTTGTGATTGTGATTTCACTGTCAAGACCTCAGCTAGGATCTCATGAGTGTTGACTTCTTTAACCCCTTCAGTGCTACTGACGGCTCCAGCTCGTCACGATTCCAGTAGGGAAGGTGTTGGTACATTCCTTATATTGGAGCGCCATCTAGAGCAAGTCCGGTAGATAATGTGTTTGCAATAGTAGCGCGCAATGCTTTCCAACGGGGCGACCAGATTGCCGGGCTTACCTGGAAGGCCTGAGGCCTGAGGTCCAGGGGAGGGTGGCCTCCCCATCCCGGGCGCTGTCCTTGGTCCTGGTGCGTGGCAGGGTACCCGGGACGGGGTCCGGAGGGCCCGGGGAGGCTTCCCCTGCGCCTCCGGGCCTGGGAGCCCCGGCTGGGTCCAGGGGCCCGGACGGGCCCCGGGTCGGGTGCCTCGGCCCTGGGCCCGGTCCCCCGGCCTGCCGCACAGCCAAAGGACCAGGACGGGCTTCGGCCGTGCCCGGGAAGCCTCCCCTCCCTCGGCTGAGTTCAGCAGCTCCGGCCAGGGGGCCCCTGAGGGCCGGGGGAGGGCGGCCTCCCCATCCCGGGCGCTGTCCTTGGTCCTGCTGCGTGCCCGGGACGGGGTCCGGAAGGCCCGGGGAGGCTTCCCCTGCGCCTCCGGGCCTGGGAGCCCCAGCTGGGTCCAGGGGCCCGGACGGGCCCCGGGTCGGGTGCCTCGGCCCTGGGCCCGGTCCCCCGGCCTGCCGCACAGCCAAAGGACCAGGACGGGCTTCGGCCGTGCCCGGGAAGCCTCCCCTCGCTCGGCTGAGTTCAGCAGCTCTGGCCGGGGCCCCTGAAGGCCCGGGGAGGGCGGCCTCCCCATCCCGGGCGCTGTCCTTGGTCCTGCTGCATGGCAGGCTGCCCGGGACAGGGTCCGGAGGGCCCGGGGAGGCTTCCCCTGTGCCTCCGGGCCTGGGAGCCCCGGCTGGGTCCAGGGGCCCGGCCGGGCCC